>NC_090279.1:20335957-21026791 GCF_040414725.1 Anabrus simplex | reverse complement strand
TAGATAGTGCCGTATCTTGACTGCTGTATTCGTGTATTATCTTTCGTGTATATCTATTAGAGCGTAGTACTAATAATAATTTGTCTAAGCATTTAGCTTTGTTGGTAATCTTTGAATGCAGTAGTTCTTGCAAATTTAATTTCTGTTTGTACTTAATAATGATATACGGTACCGGTATCGTAATTAGGATACGACTGAAAGTAGTTTAAAAATTACTGTAGTGTACTGTACAATAGTATACGAGTAATATCCTATTAGAAATTAGTGTGCTTATTTTATTATTGTAAAATATTTGTGTAGTACTGGTGTAGTTGAAGTATCCGTAGAAACTCTTACTAAAATTCTGTTGTTGTAATTAGGATAGGCTTAATTGTAGGCTTAATTGCAGTTTGGAATTGTGTAGTTCTTGTGTATTACTTTCGATATACAGTAATTTAACAGCAGTTTTTTTCCTGTTAGGAGTTGTAGGGGTTGTACGACTATGTAGTATTGTAGTGTAGTCGTATGTTAATTACCTTGTTGTTGTGTGATGTTTGAGTACTATCCCAGACAATATATCCCTCCATTCATTTATTTTTTGCAAATACGTTATTTTATTTTTATTTTCATTTTTTCCGTAAAGAATGACTAAGGAGCGCGAGTGTATGAACTGTGGTTGTGGCGAGGCATTGAAGGGTATGAGGGAGGAGTTGGAAAGTTTGAGGGAGATAATTAGGATTCTCACAGAAGACAGGAAGGAAGATAGGACTCCCTCAAACAATGTGCAGGTTATGGTAGGTGTACAAGAGGGAGGGGAAGGAAAGGGGGAGTTGTAGAAGACAGGTAGTCTAATGTTCTAAGGGGAAGGAGATTGCAGGCTAAGGGCTCTATTCAGGGTCAGAATTCAGGACAGGTGTCTGTGCGAAATCAGTACGAGTTACAACAGGTAGAACAACAGAGGGAAGATGAGGGACAGGGAACTGTTGCTGAGATGTGTGGAAGTAGGAGGAAGGGAAAAAGTAGGAAAGGGATATGTAGAGTAGAGGATAGGAAAAGACAGGTGGAACAGGGTCATGGGAAGGAGGAAAGGGAGGAGGAAGTAGCTTCTGCAGCTATCAGGTAAGATAGGGCTGACCTGAGGGGATGGGATCAAATGAGGTGGGTAGGGATGAGGCGCTGGTCATGAGGGATTCCGTCGTTAGACACGTGGGGAATGTGTGTGAAGGAAACGAGACCAGGGTAGAATGTTATCCAGGAATTAGGTTGAGGCAGATGTTGGGGAAAGTAAAAGAGAGGGAGGAGGGGAAGGAGAAGGTAGTAGTGTTTCACCAACGTAAGACAAGCTGATATAAGTACTAACATAGTTGGAGATGTGTGGGATCAGGTAAATGCAGCTCGGGTGAAGTTTAAGAAACCGGAGATTGTTATTAGTGGAATACTGTGTAGGAGGGATTCTGACTGGAGGGTGATTGGGGATTTAAATGAGGCTATGGAGTGGGTATGTAGGAAACTGGGAGTGAAATTTCTAGATCCTAATGGATGGGAAGGAGATAGGGATCTGTGCTAAGAGGCCTTCATTTAAACCGCAGTGGTACGTATAAGTTAGGAAATTTCTTTGGAAGGGTAATAGGGAGGTACATTCAGGGAAACGGGGTGGCCTAGGGAGCGGTGATAAGGGAACAGGGAAGTGTAAATCAAGTAGGGATGACATAAAATTGTTAGTGTTGAACTGTAGAAGTATTGTAAAGAAAGGAATAGAATTAAGTAATTTAATAGATAAATATTTACCAGATATTGTATTAGGAAATGAATCATGGCTGAGAAATGATATAATGAATGCAGAAATTTTCTCACGGCACTGGAGTGTGTATCGTAGAGATAGGATAGGAATGGCGGGAGGGGGAGTATTCATTCTGGTGAAAGAAGAATTTGTAAGCTACGAAAAAGTTAAAGATGAGACACATGAAATTCTAGGTGAAAGGCTCATTTCTAAAGATAATAGGCAACTTGATATATTTGGAGTGTACAGACCGGGAAAGGGTAGCACTGACGTGGATTCGGAATTATTATATAGGATAGTCGGCTATGTGGGAAACGACATGGAAAGAATTGTGATTGTAGCGGGAGATCTGAATTTTGCCAGATGTCAATTGGGAAGCAAATGGGAACGACTGGAAGCATGATAAACAAATGGCAAATAAGTTAATACGGGAAGGACAGCTGATTCAGAATGTGATGGAACCAACCAGAGGGAAAAATATCTTGGATGTAGTGCTGATAAAACCAGATGAGCCCTATAGGAAAATGGAGTAATAAATGGTATTAGCGATCATGAAGCTGTTTTTGTCGTACTTAAAAATTAAATCTGATAGAAATGAAGGTCTTAAAAGTAGGAGTATTAGGCAATACCATATGGCTGATAAAGCAGGCATGAGACAGTTTCTAAATAGTAAGTATGATAGGTGTAAAATGGTGAATAAAAATGTAAACAGACTCTGGGATGGGTTTAAAGAAATTGTTGAGGAATGCGAAAACAGGTTTTTACCTTTAAGGGTGGTAAGGAATGGTAAAGACCCAACTTATTATAGTAGAGAAATAAAGAGACTCAGAAGGAGGTGCAGACTTTAAAGAAATAGATTTAAAATGGCGTTGGAAGTAAGGAGAAATTGAAGGAACTTACTAGAAAATTGAATTTAGCAAAGAAGGTAGATAAGGATAATATGATGGCAAGCATAATTGGCAGTCATACAAATTTTAGTGAAAAATGGAAGGGTATTTATAGGTATTTTAAGGCAGAAATAGGTTCCAAGAAGGAAATTTTAGGAATAATTAATGAACAAGCGGAGGGTGTATGTGAGGATCTTAAAAAGGCACAAGTATTCAGTCAGCAGTATGTAAAGATTGTTGGTTACATGGATAATGTCGAGATAGAGGAGGAGACTAAGGCCAAAGAAGTATTAAAATTTACATATGATAACAATGACATTTACAATAAGATACAAATGTTGTAAACTAGAAGAGCAGCTGGAATTGATCAGATTTCTGGGGATATACTAAAGACAATGGGTTGGGATATAGTACCATATCTGAAGTGCCGGTACTTATTTGAATATTGTTTCGTAGGAGGAGCTCCACCAGATGAATGGAGAGTTGGTATTGTAGCCCCTGTGTATAAAGGAAAGTGTGATAGACATAAAGCTGAACATTACAGGCCAGTTAGTTTGACATGCATGGTATGTAAGCTTTGGGAAGGCATTTTTTCTGATTATATTAGACATGTTTGTGAAATTAATAACTGGTTCGATAGAAGGAAAGGTTATTCCACTGAAGCGCAACTTGTAGGATTCCAGCAAGATATAGCAGATATCCTGGATTCTGGAGGTCAAATGGACTGTATCGCGATTGACCTGTTTAAAGGATTTGATAGGGTGGATCATGGGAGACTATTGGCAAAAATGAGTGCAATTGGACTAGACATAAGAGTGACTGAATGGGTTGCTGTTTTTCTAGAAAGTAGATCTCAGAGAATTAGAGTAGGTGAAGCTTTATCTGACCCTGTAATAATTAAGATGGGAAGTCCTCAAGGCAGTGTTATTGGACCTTTATGTTTTCTTATATAAGTTATATAACTTAAATGATTTGAGTAAAGGAGTGGAATCGGAGGTAAGGCTTTTTGCAGATGATGTTATTCTCTACAGAGTGATAAATAAGTTACAAGACTGTGAGCAACTGCAACATGACCTCGAAAATGTTGTGAGATGGACAGCAGGCAATGGTATGTTGATAAACGGGGTTAAAAGTAAGGTTGTGAGTTTCACAAATAGGAAAAGTCCTCTCAGTTTTTACTACTGCGTTGATGGGGTGAAAGTTCATTTTGGGGATCATTGTAAGTATCTAGGTGTCATAAGGAATGATCTTCATTGGGGTAATCACACAAATGGGATTGTAAATAAAGGGTACAAATCTCTGCACATGGTTATGAGGGTGTTTAGGGGTTGTAGTAAGGATGTAAAGGAGAGGGCATATGAGTCTCTCGTAAGACCCCAACTAGAGTATGGTTCCAGTGTATGGGGCCCTCACCAAGATTACCTGATTCAAGAACTGGAAAAAGTCCAAAGAAATGCAGCTCGATTTGTTCTGGGTGATTTCCGACAAAAGAGTAGCGTTACATGAATGTTGCAAAGTTTGGGTAGGGAAGAATTGAGAGAAAGAAGAAGAGCTGCTCGACTAAGGGGTGTGTTACAAGTGATGAAAATCATTTTTCGTCCGTATTGAAAGTTTCATAAACTGTATATAGGATAATATCTTTTGTTTATTTCCACCTATTCAATACATTACAAGATGTTGGCATTTACTTTAGAACATTATTCAGATGAGACATGTTTCGCCTCCTACTGTGAGGCATCTTCAGTCATTATAAAAAACCTTATTATTTTACCAGGCATCTGGTTAAAGAAATTCAAAAATGTGTTTGATGATTATAAGAGAGGTAAGATTTAAGTTTGTTATAAACATGTTCATGAAGTAACTAAAAATCTAATATATTGATAAAAACATATGCAGTTCTTTGTTGAATAGGACTTGTTTGATAGTACTATAGTAAAAGAAGGTGGCTTGAAGCCGTAGTCATTAACAGATGCCTAATACATAGTGGACGGTATAAAATATCAGTTCTATGAGAATATACATTACATTCAAATGATACTAAAAACTAGTGGATTCATAGGTAGTACATATAAAATGTTCAATGAAATAACTAAAGATCTAATAAAATGATAAACACATATGTAGTTCTTTGTTGATTAGGACGTCATATGATTGTACGGCTTAAAGCCGTAGTAATTAATAGATGTCTAATACATAGTGGAAGGCATATTAAATCAGTTCAATGAGAATATATAACACAATCAATTGATACATAAAAACTGGTAGATTCATAAGCGGTACATTTAAAAATGAAGGCGTCATGTGACTATAGATGACAGTTGATGGCTTAAAGCCGTAGTCAAAGTTTGAAATTTAGGTCAAATAACTGCTAATATATGGTAAAAAGATATAAGTCAAAATATAAAGCTTAGTATAAAAAATATGAAGGAAAAACATTCCAATTGTTTGACAAAAGTTACTTGACGTTGGCATGCATTTGTCCGTGATATTTATTGGTCAACAGTTCGTAGGTTATTTTAGATTTATTCGGCAAGATTGCGTTGACAAGAAGTTCACCAGATGTTTATAGTTGGCCTAATTTGTATTAAGGCATCAAGAAAGTTGCAGAGATGATGATGGGTGGAAAATCTCAACGTTGCTATGGTTTTTTTGACGTGAAGGTTGGAGAGCTGTTGTGTTCTTCTTTGATGACAATATATTTTATAAAAAGGTTGATTGTAATAATTTATAATATTGAAGAGTATTATGGAAGTTTGATGAGGCTGTTGAATTATTGTTGTTATAGATTGGTTCTGAAATGAAGAAAAAACTGTAGTTAATTTTGACGAGAATGAAAGAAAACATGGGAAGGTTTTGTTTAAGTGTTGTTAGTGAGAAAATGTTGGTGCTTACCTATGGCGTTGAAGGCCCATTTGACAAGCTGTGTGAGGCGCTATTAGGATAATAATGGTCACTAACAATTTTTACTCCTTGTGTTGTACGTATGTCGTCTGGCCAGAGGGGGATGGGTAGGAGGGGCGGAGTTGTAGGCTTGTGATTCGTGAACGGGAGGGAGTTGTGAATAGTAGGGGAAGCGGAGGGGCGTGTATCATTTATTGGTTTATGAATGGCGCGTGGAGGGGAATTACGTAAGATGGATGGGGAGGGGGTATGATGTATTTGTTGACGTAGGGGTGTTTGTTGATACTGTTTTGAAAATATTAAAAAACTTTATGTCCTGAAGGTTTACGTTATTGAATAATGTTACTATTTGGTCATATAAAGGGTTTCTATTGTCTATTGGATTATTTAAATTCTTATTAGCATTGAATTTTTGGTTCAAAAATATGTATAAATTTTTGAATTCGGTCATAAGTCTACCTTTTTTTATTGTTTTTAAAATTTGAAGGTCCTGTTCAATTGTGGTATAGTTGTGCCCCGTTTCTTTCATGTGATTGCTCATTGCTGAGTGTTTATTATGTTTCTGAGCATTGAAATATTCTGTGTACCTAGTTATGAAGCTTCTTCCTGTTTGTCCGATGTATGAGCTGAAGCACTCATTACGTTTTAATCTATAGATACCGGAGCCTGAGTATTTATTATTTTCTGAATTTATTGTATTATGGTTGAAGAACATTTTTTGGTTTGAATTTTGAGTTTTAAAAGCTATTTTGATCTTTTGATTTTTTAAGGTGTTGGTTACTTGGTGTATGATTGGGTTAGTGTATGTAAAGGTTGCGAACTTTGATTTTTAATTTTTTATTGGGGAGAGGTTTGTGGATAGTTTCAATTTAACTTTATTAATTAGTTTGTCTATGATAGAGGGATTATATCCATTAAAAGTGGCTATTTCTTTTATTGTATTTATTCCTTTTTTAAAATTGGTCGTTGAAAGGGGAATTTTTAGAGCTCTGTACACCATACTATAAAATGAGGACTGTTTGTGTGATTGTGGACGAAGGGAACTTTGTTTAATAGTTATGGGTGTGAATAAGGGTTTTCTGTAAATTTGGAAATCAAACTTATTGGAAGTTCTTGTTATTGTGATGTCAAGAAAATTAATTGATTTATGGTCCTCGTCTTCTTTAGTGAATTTAATATTGTTATCCAGATTATTTAAATAAGTTAATATGTTTTCACTATTGTTGAGATTTTTGTCAATTATTACCAGCGTGTCATCAACATAGTGTAGCCAGAGATTTAATCCATTGATGTTATTTATTATTTTGCTGTTTTCGAGGTTTTCCATATGAATTTCAGCAAGTATTCCGGATAAAGGGTCTCCCATGGCCAGGCCTTCTTGTTTGTATATTTTATTGTTGAAAGTGAAAAAGTTGTTTTGTAAGACGAAGTTTAGTACTTTTAAGAATTCTTCTATTTCTATATTGCTTAAATTGCTATGTTTGGAAAGATTGTTTTTAATTATTTCTATAGTTTTTTAGCGGGAATGTTTGAATACATGTTAATAACGTCGAAAGAGCACAATGTGTGATTAGGTTTTAAGTTAAATTTTTTGAGAGTTTCACATAGTTCTATTTAATTTTTGGGGTGTTTGTTATGGAATTTGAAAGTTTTTTGAGAAATTTCTGGAGGAATTGTGAGGTTTTATATGTCGGGCTATTTTGGCTGTTTATGATTGGTCGAATGGGAACGTCCTTTTTATGTACCTTCGGTAGTGATCTGACGGTGGGTAGTTTGGGGTTCATATTAATGAAACTTTGGTATTCATGTTCATTAAATAAAAATGAAGAGTTTTTTAAAAGTGTTTTTAGATTACGTTGAGTTTTTGTAGTGGGATCCTTTGAGATTATTGTGTAGGTCTCATTAGAGAAGAACTCCTCTGTTTTATGAATGTAATCTTGTTTTTTCATTAAGACTACAGTATTGCCTTTGTCGGCTTTAGTTATTATTATGTTATTAGTGTCCACTTTTCTTCTTAATTCTTGGATCTGTTTTAGTGAGGACGAGTTATTTTTGTTAGAAATTTCTTTTACAAGGGCAGGTAATTTCTTTTTAATTTCGTATTTTATGTCGTTTTGTTTGTCTGTTGGAATTTGTTTATTTATGTTTGTTTCAGCTTCGGCTATTGTAGTGTTTATATCTTCTGCTTTATGTGGGTTGGGCCAATTATGTTTTAAGCCTTGGTTGAATAAACGTGTTTCTTTATCTGTGAAGGTGACGTCGGATAGATTAATTGTAGTTGGAATATTGTTCCATGGAGAGGGTGATATTTTTATATTACTGTTCCGGTTTATTGATTTTGATTTTTCTTCTTTTAAGTGTGTCAATTTACGATTTAGTGTTTCTTGTTTTTTGTTCAATGCAATCTGTATTTTATATGTAATGTGTTGTTGATAAGAAATCCATTCTAGCGGTGATAACGATTGCGCGATAATCAAATGTTCGCGATAAAGTTGTGTATTTAATAAGGATTTCTTTCTATACAATAGTTTTATCTCATTTTTGAGCCAAAGGTTGTTGATTTTGTTTTGAATATCGTTAGATTTTTGTTTCGGAATGTTTTTCCTTTGAGTCGATTTTAGAAATTTCGGCACTAGATTGGAACTTACACATTCTTTTAGGAGTTGAATATCTTTTGAGATCTTGCGCTAATTTTTGTTTTAAGGTTTAGATACTTGTTTTTATTAGCCTGGTTTGCTTTATTATTACAAGTGATGAAAATCATTTTTCGTCCGTATTGAAAGTTTCATAAACTGTATATAGGATAATATCTTTTGTTTATTTCCACCTATTCAATACATTACAAGATGTTGGCAGTTACTTTAAAAATTATTTTCATCACTTCTAATAATAAAGCCAACCAGGCTAATAAAAACAAGTATCTAAACCTTAAAACAAAAATTAGCAAGATCTCAAAAGATTTTCAATTCCTAAAAGAATGTGTAAGATCCAATCTAGCGCCGAAATTTCTAAAATCGACTCAAAGGAAAAACATTCCGAAACAAAAATTTAACGATATTCAAAACAAAATCAACAACCTTTGGCTCAAAAATGAGATAAAACTATTGTATAGAAAGAAATCCTTATTAAATACACAACTTTATCGCGAACATTTGATTATCGCGCAATCGTTATCACCGCTAGAATGGATTTCTTATCAACAACACATTACATATAAAATACAGATAGCATTGAACAAAAAACAAGAAACACTAAATCGTAAATTGACACACTTAAAAGAAGAAAAAGCAAAATCAATAAACCGGAACAGTAATATAAAAATATCCCCCTCTCCATGGAACACTATTCCAACTACAATTAATCTATCCGACGTCACCTTCACAGATAAAGAAACACGTTTATTCAACCAAGGCTTAAAACATAATTGGCCCAACCCACATAAAGCAGAAGATATAATCACTACAATAGCCGAAGCTGAAACAAACATAAATAAACAAATTCCAACCGTCAAACAAAACGACATAAAATACGAAATTAAAAAGAAATTACCTGCCCTTGTAAAAGAAATTTCTAACAAAAATAACTCGTCCTCACTAAAACAGATCCAAGGATTAAGAAAAAAGTGGACACTAATAACATAATAATAACTAAAGCCGACAAAGGCAATACTGTAGTCTTAATGAAAAAACAAGATTACATTCATAAAACAGAGGAGTTCTTCTCTAATGAGACCTACACAATAATCTCAAAGGATCCCACTACAAAAACTCAACGTAATCTAAAAACACTTTTAAAAAACTCTTCATTTTTATTTAATGAACATGAATACCAAAGTCTCATTAATATGAACCCCAAACTACCCACCGTCAGATCACTACCGAAGGTACATAAAAAGGACGTTCCCATTCGACCAATCATAAACAGCCAAAATAGCCCGACATATAAAACCTCACAATTCCTCCAGAAATTTCTCAAAAAATATTTCAAATTCCATAACAAACACCCCAAAAATTAAATAGAACTATGTGAAACTCTCAAAAAATTTAACTTAAAACCTAATCACACATTGTGCTCTTTCGACGTTATTAACATGTATTCAAACATTCCCGCTAAAAAACTATAGAAATAATAAAAAACAATCTTTCCAAACATAGCAATTTAAGCAAAATAGAAATAGAAGAATTCTTAAAAGTACTAAACTTCGTCTTACAAAACAAATTTTTCACTTTCAACAATAAAATATACAAACAAGAAGGCCTGGCCATGGGAGACCCTTTATCCGGAATACTTGCTGAAATTTATATGGAAAACCTCGAAAACAGCAAAATAATAAATAACATCAATGTATTAAATCTCTGGCTACGCTATGTTGATGACACGCTAGTAATAATTGACAAAAATCTCAACAATAGTGAAAACATATTAACTTATTTAAATAATCTGGATAACACTATTAAATTCACTAAAGAAGACGAGGACCACAAATCAATTAATTTTCTTGACATCACAATAACAAGAACTTCCAATAAGTTTGATTTCCAAATTTACAGATAACCCTCATTCACACCCATAACTATTAAACAAAGTTCCCTTCATCCACAATCACACAAACAGTCCTCATTTTATAGTATGGTGTACAGAGCTCTAAAAATTCCCCTTTCAAGGACCAATTTAAAAAAAGAAATAAATACAATAAAAGAAATAACCACTTTTAATGGATATAATCCCTCCATCATAGACAAACTAATTAATAAAGTTAAATTGACACTATCCACAAACCTCTCCCCAATAAAAAAATTAAAAATCAAAGTTCGCAACCTTTACATACACCAACACAATCATACACCAAGTAACCAACACCTTAAAAAATCAAAAGATCAAAATAGCTTTCAAAACTCAAAATTCAAACCAAAAAAATGTTCTTCATCCATAATACAATAAATTCAGAAAATAATAAATACTCAGGCTCCGGTATCTAGGGATTAAAATGTAATGAGTGCTTCAGCTCATACATCGGACAAACAGGAAGAAGCTTCATAACTAGGTACACAGAACATTTCAATGCTCAGAAACATAATAAACACTCAGCAATGAGCAATCACATGAAAGAAACGGGGCACAACTTTACCACAATTGAACAGGACCTTCAAATTTTAAAAACAATAAAAAAATTTATACATATTTTTGGACCAAAAATTCAATGCTAATAAGAATTTAAATAATCCAATAGACAATAGAAGCCCTTTATATGACCAAATAGTAACATTATTCAATAACGTAAACCTTCAGGACAAAAAGTTTTTTAATATTTTCAAAACAGTATCAACAAACACCCCTACGTCAACAAATACATCATACCCCCTCCCCCTCCCATCTTATGTAATTTCCCTCCACGGGCCATTCATAAACCAATAAATGATACACGCCCCTCCGCTTCCCCTACTATTCACAACTCCCTCCCGTTCACGAATCACAAGCCTACAACTCCGCCCCCTCCTACCCATCCCCCTCTGGCCAGACGACATACGTACAACACAAGGAGTAAAAACCGTTAGTGACCATTAGTATCCTAATAGCGCCTCACACAGCTTGTCAAATGGGCCTACAACGCCATAGGTATTATCCGCACACTTTATCTTGGTGCATTTGTGTACGGGGGTGAGGAGTAAGGAGGGAGCAGTCCCGGTATCGATAGTGCTGCCTGGTGCTGCCAACTGAATGAAAAGGAAATCTGAATTGAATCAAGAATATGATCGATCGATATGAAATTTCTAAACCGTTATCATCTTAAGCCAACAACTATGTCACATACACATTATATAACATTATAAAACATTTCTCGATGCGAATCTTGTTCCTAGCATGAATTCTATACTTTGGCTTTGTTGTGTAAACAACAACAGTACTAGTACGTAAAGTGTACGCCAGATGTCGCACAACGATGCTTAAGCGATTCATGGTTTGTGTTTCAAAGGTTGCCAGTACGAATCTCGAAGATCGCCGAGGTCGACCGATTCAGCACTAGGGTGTAAATGCACCAAGATAAAGTGTGCGGATAATAAGCACCAACATTTTCTCACTAACAACACTTAAACAAAACCTTCCCATGTTTCCTTTCATTCTCGTCAAAATTAACTACAGTTTTTTCTTCATTTCAGAACCAATCTATAACAACAATAATTCAACAGCCTCATCAAACTTCCATAATACTCTTCAATAGTATAAATTAATACAATCAACGTTTTATAAAATATATTGTCATCGAAGAAGAACACAACAGCTCTCCAACCTTCACGTCAAAAAAACCATAGCAACGTTGAGATTTTCCACCCATCATCATCTCTGCAACTTTCTTGATGCCTTAATACAAATTAGGCCAACTGTAAACATCTGGTGAACTTCTTGTCAACGCAATCTTGCCGAATAAATCTAAAATAACCTACGAACTGTTGACCAATAAATATCACGGACAAATGCATGCCAACGTCAAGTAACTTTTGTCAAACAATTGGAATGTTTTTCCTTCATATTTTTTATACTAAGCTTTATATTTTGACTTATATCTTTTTACCATATATTAGCAGTTATTTTACCTAAATTTCAAACTTTGACTACGGCTTTAAGCCATCAACTGTCATCTATAGTCACATGACGCCTTCATTTTTAAATGTACCGCTTATGAATCTACCAGTTTTTATGTATCAATTGATTGTTATATATTCTCATTGAACTGATTTAATATGCCTTCCACTATGTATTAGACATCTATTAATTACTACGGCTTTAAGCCGTACAATCATATGACGTCCTAATCAACAAAGAACTACATATGTGTTTATCATTTTATTAGATCTTTAGTTATTTCATTGAACATTTTATATGTACTACCTATGAATCCACTAGTTTTTAGTATCATTTGAATGTAATGTATATTCTCATAGAACTGATATTTTATACCTTCCACTATGTAGTAGACATCTGTTAATGACTACGGCTTCAAGCCACCTTCTTTTACTATAGTACTATCAAACAAGTCCTATTCAACAAAGAACTACATATGTTTTTATCAATATATTAGATTTTTAGTTACTTCATGAACATGTTTATAACAAACTTAAATCTTACCTCTCTTATAATCATCAAACACATTTTTGAATTTCTTTAACCAGATGCCTGGTAAAATAATAAGGTTTTTGATAATGACTGAAGATGCCTCACAGTAAGAGGCGAAACATGTCTCATCTGAATAATGTTTTAAAGTAAATGCCAACATCTTGTAATGTATTGAATAGGTGGAAATAAACAAAAGATATTATCCTATACACAGTTTAAGGGGTGTGTTCCGAGCTGGCAGCGGAGAGATGGCGTGGAATGACATTAGTAGACGAATAAGTTTGAGTGGCGTTGATAAACGTGGGAAAGATCACAATCTGAAGTTGACGTTGGAATACAAGAGGACAAACGGGGCAAATATTCATTAATAGGAAAGAGAGTTAGGGATTGGAATAACTTACCAAGGGAGACGTTCAATAAATTTCCAATTTCTTTGAAATCATTTAGGAAAAATCTAGGAAGACAACAGATAGGGAGTCTGCCACCTGGGCGACTGCCCTAAATGCAGATAAGTATTGACTGATTGATTGATTGAGATAAGGATTGCCAATTCCACTCACCTTCTGGTCACTTCTTTCCTTCCTTCCTCCCTTTGTGAGTTAGCTTCTTTTTCCCTCAGCACAAAAAAAGAGCTGCACAGGCCAGACCGGTCACTCCCTTCCTTCATGGCTTTGTAAATTAGTAAAAGTAATATTATAATAAGCAGCACAGGCAAACCTCCAGGTGTATAAATGTTCAAAATGAAGTATTTCAGATAAAAGGTAACAGAAAGAAATAAAAGGAAAAAGATATGAAAGAAATGAATATATTTAAGAGTGGGGGGAGAATGAGATCCTGGGTACCTGACGCGCTAAACGATTTAAATCACCAGCCCGGTAATTTTAGTTCAGGGCTACGACGGTCAGAGGCGCTAGCGTGCAATTCCCAGCAATCTTTGTGGCAGCCGTTGCGTACAGAAGTGAAAAATGACGTTCAGAGTGACCTCTTACTCATTCTCTATGGCGCACAATGAACTTTTCAATAAGTGTCGTATACTCTGGAGTTGTCACTGGTAATACATCCTTTCCTAACTTCAGCCTCTTCTACTGACTGATACAAATCAAATCCGTTCTTCAAGAGTATGTATTGAGTGATTAACAATGGCGAAATACGTCACTCCTCATCCCACCTACTACGCCTCATTTAGGCTCTGCCATTGGTTTTTGTGGTTTCCCTTTAACTGCATAGCTTTTGGTAGAGCTATTTGAGGATCTAACCAGCCTCTATGCTGATGACTTAACAGACAAACTGTAGACTACATTAAAATATCAGGCTTTGTCTCGAAGTGTGAGGTATGTTGTTGTATCAGGCGCGTATTAACCAGTTGTACAGCTTATGCCGTTTATTGTGTTTCAGATTTTCTTCATTGAGGAATTGTGATTTCTATCACTTTACACTTATTGTCGGTAATGTTCAAGTTTCAGTAATTTACTTTTGCCAAACTTATAGATCTCAATTGAGAATCGTAAAAGGTTAATGCTAACGTTTCTCAGTTTCAGCATTTTACATATTTTTAATTTTCTTAATTTTATTTTTACTTAAGCATGAAGAATGTATAAGCATATAACTACAGTAGCTTTCTTTATGAAACCTCCTGGCCTTTGCGTTACAAGTACCGGTACCGCCAAATCGTGTGTTGTAGCAATATATCGGATATCAAAATTTATTGGAATGAGGAATGAGGTGAAGAATTCCGGATATTAGTTTCAGAAAGAAGTTACAAGATAGTTGTCGGTATAATTTTAATTATTGTGTTGATGTATTATTTACCTCTGTGTGCGATTTGAAATCGACGCTATGAATGTTTGGTTGTTCTTTACACTGTAGGCTGCGAAATATTTTAGTACCGTAGAGTTCGAAATCTTGAGAGTAGTGCCATGTAGGATATCTGTGAAAATATCTGCATATGTAGATTTCTTGATATATCTGTGTTGTTATGGAGATTCTTCTGTATCACATCCTTACCCCACAACAGCTATATCCGGTATTTACTCCTGATGTTTTAGTTAACAGTAGGCTGCCTCTCTTTCGTAAGATATTTCCTGATTTATTTCTGTTTAAAAGATCTTTCTCATGGGCGTGTGGCGGTGAGTTTGCATGGGTTCGAATCCCAGGATAGGCAGCCCTGAAAATCGTTTCCGTGGTGTCCCCATTTTCTCGTTAATTAACCTTAATTAACGCCGCTACCTTCTTAATCCTAGCACTTTCGCTTCAACTTGTTAGGGCAATATTAAACCAGTAGGAGGAATGGAAGAAAAATCTTCAAGAATATATTGTGGCTCTGGAAACTGTAAAAGGTAGTTACTTGAAAGTGAAATCAAGAATATATTAATAGAATAACCAGTGAAGGCCAGAACAACTAGGCCTAGTGTCCCCTACATTGCAATATACAAAATACAGTTGATCATATTTACCTGAATAGATATGTGTTTCCATAGAAATCTGTTACCTGGCAATGAGTAAGAATCGACGCAATTGGCCACAGGAAAGGAGCTCGTGTTACATGTGTACATTATGTTTACTTTTACAGTAAAATATCAAAAAGTGAATAACAAGCACTGTTATTGGCTGAAATGAATTCAGTTAGGCACCACTCAATGTATTCAACACAGACTAGTTTCGTACCATGTGGGGAACAAACTGCTAAACATTTAAACTAGCTGTTTGACACAGAACTCCCTTCAAGGGGTGCTGTGTTAAGCAACCCTCGGTTGTGTCATAAGACATGACATGCACAGACAAATAAAAGAAAGTGCACTTAACTAAGGGTTCTATGAAATGAGCTGGTAGAAGTGTTGAATAAATTTTTGTCTTCAGTTCAAGAGATTCTTCTTCCTTTTCCATTTCCAGTCTTTTGGGTAGAGTTGTGAAGTAAGGACCTGTTCAGCTTTCTATCTCTCCACAATTCCCTTCTTTCTTCAATATGTTTTTCTACTTTTACTCCTCTCTTCTGTGTAGTCCCTTTCCCCGTATCCATCCACCTCTTTCTGGGCATTCCCCGATGTCTTTCTCCTATTATTTTCTCTGTAATCATTCTCTGGAACTGTACCCTGTCCCATTATCATCATGTGTCCATACCATTTCAGCTTATTGGTCTCTATCATATCTTGCAGTTTAGGGAATCCAATTCATTCCCTGATTTCTATGTTTCTGACTTTATCCCTTCATATCCTCCCTATTATTCCTCTAAGAATTTCATCTTGGCCTCTTGGATTCTGCTTTCATCATAGTTTGCTGTTGTCCATGTGCCTGATGCGTATGTCAAAATTGGTACGTAATACATTGGGTGCAAAATATTCTTTCATTCCTTTGGGACTATAGATCTTACACATTGATAGAACTCATTGGCTTGTTCAATTCTCTTTCCAATTTCTTAATTTATTTTCCCATCTTCTGCAATTACTCTCCCCAAATACTTGAAGCTTTCCACAACTTCTAATGGTCTTCCATTTACTTCAATATTCCCACTTCATTCTCTATTACGTCTCATCACCACTGCTATCATGTACCTCTCCACACTTGTGTGCATTCCATATAGCTCTAGCTCCTAATTCTATACAATATCTTGTTCTTGTACTTCTATTTCATCTTTTCTCCATACTACTATGTCATCTGCAAAGAGTAAGGCCTTTGTCCCTTTGCTTTCCATTTTATGTTGTATACTCTTGCAGATTTCATCCATGGTTGTAATGTAGAGTAGAGGGGATGATACACATCGTTGTTGAAGTCCTGTTTCTACTTTGAACCAGTTTGTTTGACCTATCATAGTCTTCATACTACTTACTCACTTTTTGTTTATGGCTTTTATAATTGGTTCTTCTCCTCTCCCTCCCTTCTTTTTTATCAATCTATCGATGACTGCTTGCCCTGGTACACTGTCATATGCCTTCTCAATATCTATAAATGTCATCACTAAATCCTACCTAAACTCCTATATTTCCTCCATCGTGTTCTTTAGATTCAATGCATTCAAGAACTTAAAATTGATGTTACACTGAGTGTAGAGTACGGCACTGCATGGAATTGAAACATGGATAATTACTGGTGCCGAGAAAATCTGAGTTGAAGCCTTTCAAATGCTGTCTTATCAGAAGTTGTTGAAGATCATATGAATAGAACATGTTAGAAATAGAGAGATAGTGAATCAGCTTGATGAGAGGAGAACAGTTTGGGAGAATTTGAGCCTAAGAAGGAAAATTTTGATAGAACAGATCTCAAGGCACTCTGATCTTGTTCGGTTAGTCTTGAAGTGAAGTGCAGAAGATAACAGTGGTAGGAAGATTCCATGATATGGACCCAGATGATCAGAGTGATATGCAAATGGAATGGTCACTGAATTTTGAAGAAGTCTTGTGCATTTTGATCACAATCATTGTACGTTCGATTTTTAACAAGAAAACCCATCTTGCATGGTTTCAGTTCCATATAAAACTGTATGTTATATAGCTATGAATACGATATAAGGTGTCATGTAAAATTAGGGATCCTTTGGCTATGATCTCGATATTGACAGCTATGTTAACTTATATTTCCTATGGAAGTGATCACTGTATTTGACGTCATGTAAAACTGGAGGTCCTTAGGTATAATCATAGTATCAGTCATAGAAAACTTGAGGTCCTATAGGTATGTTCACGAAGTCCACAGGCATGCTAAATTTTGGGGCTGTTCGGTATGATCATAATATTGACAGTCATGTAAAATTACAAGCTTATTGCTTAGTCTGTTGACAAATAACCTAAGTAACATTAAGGTAATACATTTTTCTGGCCTGTGTTTCAGTGTAACAACATCGGAAGTAATCATAAACCCCAGTACCTTCTAACTACTTCAGTTGCAGTGTGAAATGGACCTGCAAATAAAGATCAAGGAGGAATCAGTCTGGCTTGAAGGAACAACAAATGCATCACTTGTAAGTCTCATTCCACATAACTTTATAGAGGTCAGAATTTAACCCTTACCAGCTGAATAAGTTTGGCAGGGGCATAATTTACTATGTGCTTCCCCAATATTAACACCAGCAGTCACGTTTTGCTGCTTGGGCATCTAAGCTTGATATATCTCTGTTTTGTTTCTTTGTCTGAGAGTATGCCACAGTGTGCTATACAATGCTGCCAACTCGTAGGAACTAGAAACAACAGTATTGATGTACATCTATGGCTCCACCTAGTGACAAAAGCATTGTTCGTGGGACATGGAAAGGGCTTCTGATGGCATAAGTTTCCAGAAAAGGGCTGCCGAGTGGACAATTGGCCTCTAGCATTTACTAGGGAGACAGCAGTGCATTCAATGTTTAATAGTGGCATAAAGCTGAATTAATGTTGTGAGCTTGATAGTGAAGGAACCATGGTTAGGTCCATCTAGTGACGAAGTTGTGATAGGCAGTGTCTCAAGATTGAGGCTTCGGGGCATTTCATGTGATAAGTACCCTTTGACTGACTGTCTATTGTAAATTGATTACCTCTCTTGGTTATTTAAATGGATTTATGGAGGGTGTGTGGTAATGTCTTTATTCAGCTTGGTTTGGTAATGGAATCTTTGTGGGATTGACATAATTTCCTATCAAATGTTAGCTATTTGCAGTGCTAGTAGTTGCTGAAGTGATGGAAAATGGTGAGTGGTAGATCGAATTAGGTTATGGCCATTAGGTCCATGGCTCTCATGGTGAACATATTTTTCCTCTAAAAGGAATTCCAGGTAAGATTTTCATCATTTGAACTTCTTTATATTGTCACTAAAGTCAGTTGAGCACATATTAAAATTCTGCCTTGGCAGTTTACTGTCAGTATAGCTTGTCTAAAGCAAACACCTTGATGAAGGTGGAGATGCAGTGAAAATTTTTGAGAAGAAGCATGATTTTCCATCATCTTTTCTTGCTCTGTCTGTTGCTACTCTAATCTCAGTCCATTGCAATCTTCTGAGTGTGTGACTTTCAGTTCAGTGGCTCTTCATCTGATAGCCATGTGGGTTAACTGATACATACTGATTTCATGTTGGTGAGTGAGATTCGCGTTCGGTCTAGAGGTATTTGAAGAAGCTGAATTATCCCAGCACATGTATGTAGTTATACTGGCATGAAAGTGAATTCCTGCACATCATTGTTGCACCTCAGAGTCTTTGAAAACCTTGAATGTTGGAAGAGAGATGTCCAATGAATAACTGTGACTTGACAGTAATAGTCTATTGCAAACAGTGTGAACTGCTAATTTATAGATGAGATATTGCCCAAGAGTTGCTTAAAGCTAAAATTCTGCAATTAATGCACGTTGCTCCCAGAATAAATGTGTGCTTGTTGAGTTCTTCTTTTTCTCTCTCTATCCCCTGTGGGTTGGGATGCAGACGGAGAATACATCCACAGTATCCCCTGCATGTCGTAAGAGGTGACTAAAAGGGGCAACCAAGGGATGATTGAATTAGAACCATGAAACTACTTGTGATTAATACCATTACCTGGGGAAAGCCATGGGTCTCCTTTACTTGCAATTACTACCACTATGTTAGGTACACAGTAGGTTTGTTATTAGTAGCAGAGAGCGGTTCACTGTGGGTTCCCAGTGCCTGTGATTAGTACCACTATATGCGGAACATAACAGGCTTACGTTGCCTGTGATTTATAGCATTATGTGGGAAACACCTCAGGTCTGGCCATCGCCCCTGATTAGTACCACTTTATGAGCGTCACTGTTGGTCAACGTTCCCTGTGATTTGTGCCCATTATTTGAGGAACACCACAGGATAGTACTAGTCCCTGTGATAAGTACACCTCTGTGAGGAGCACCATGGGTTTGCTTTGCCTATGAGTTGCGCCATTATGTGAGAAACACAGTGCGTCGATTTTACCTGTATGACGTACATTACTTGTAAGTAGTACCATAATTCTTTGGAACACCGTGAGTTTACGCTACCTTTGATTAGTACTGCAACTTGAGAAATGCCATGGTTCTACTTTACTAGCATTAAATGCCATTATGTGGGACTGTTGACCTGGATATAGAAGCCATTTAGACAACAAGCATCATTGATTCAGGATTGTGCTTTGGAAGCAGTCCCTTGGTCGGTAATATAGTTTCTGGGAAGGTGAGGCATTGCGGGTCGGATCCACTGATTGTTTTAAATTCATATTCATCCATTCGTTCATCATCACATTTTGAATTCTGGTCAGTGGGTGATTATTGTACTTTTAAATTGTAATTTCATTTCGTCCCAATTCGTACCATTAGGGGTCGATGGCCTAGATGTTATGCTCTTTAAACAACAATCATCATCATCATCATCATCATCATGAAACCAGTCTCCTAAACAGAATGTCAACACAGGAGTGATTATTCTAGGTTACTTTCACGTCCACAATTTGCTGGAAGGTATGTGTGTTAAGGAAAGGGCAGATTTGCCTATGGCATATGAGAGATAAAATAACTCAAAATCTGAATGTAATTTCTCTGATAATAAGTATTTTGTTCAGACTTTGAATTCATTTAGAAAGGCTGAATAGTGATTAGCTTATTTAATTTCTCACATACAGGTCTGTGTCTATGTTACTTATAGAACCCTGCATAACTATAGAATAAATGATTTTTTGAGAAAATTTTCTTTAATATGCCTCTTCTTAGGGGGCTCTAACACTTTGAGGACGTAACGCACATAAAGTTAACTATTCTTTCCTCTTTGTCATTATTTCATTTTGTCATTTTGTGCATCATTTTTCTTCCTTTCCTTAGTTGAGCCCCTGTTCTCTTTCTTCTATATTGAATGGGTTAAGTCGGTATATTCTAGAATTGCGTAAGTTACTTTGATTCATTTTTATTAGTAAATGAACTTATATTAGGACATAAGTTTTGATCACAGTCCCTCGCCCACACCTTTATTATCGACGAGGTTTTATGAATCTAAGTGAGAAATTTCAAGGTCTCATTGTAGATTATGAAAGAGCTCCTGAAACTGCAGATGTACAGTCCAACATTGCTGAATCTCTACTGATGGTGTTCTCATCCCCACAGTTCTTCACGGAACATTTTATTAGTAGATGCATTCAGTTTGGGCTACATCCTTCCCTGGTATATGACTGTGATAAGCTTGCTTCTTTCAGGTTTATTTTTTCTTTTTACACTTGGAAGCATTGAAATATGCTGTTTGAAATAGAACTGTCTCAATGCTTTGTGTAGCCCCTGTGAGGTCGGCAAAACCAGAGTAGAGAATGTGATTCAAAAATTTCAAATTTTTTCAATCTTTATGTAAACAGACTCAATGCTGAGAAGAAAAAATGATTTAGAACAGTTTTAACACCTGGAAGTGGTTCAAACAACCTCTAAGATTTGGTTGATATGATTGGACATATGACAACAGTTCATACGATTTAGTGTTTATGTCTGTGGCAGTTCACCTCCAAATTCTGTGCAAGGTGGCCTCAATTCCATGGCCAGTAGGATATCTTCTGGTATGGCTAGGAAATATTTCTCATTTTATATTTGGTTCTCTGTCTCATCCTTTTTTCTGACATAAGGAGTGATCAAGGATATTAACACCATTCTCAGTACAGCCCTTGGTTTTAACAATCCTCTGCTGGTGAAAACTTTCTTTAAACATTACTGAAATTTTGAAAGTAACTGTCAGGTAATGCCTTATCATACTCATTTGTTGGTGACTAGATTTGTAGATGTCTGTTATGTGCATACCTAATACATCTAACTTTCCACGGGAAAATATTGAACATGTTTCGGGATTGATAGCTCTGAAGAAAGAAGCCAAATCAGAGTTAACAGAGCCAGGGCCAACACAGGAAAGCTCTCTTGAGGTAATGTGCATAATTTGATAACCCATTGTCAGGTTAAAGACCATATTTGTGCGAATAATCCCTGCACCCTAATTTTAGGAAGAATCATTTTGAAAAAATTAAATGAACTAAAATTCCTTGCATTGAAAGAGCAACATAGGCATACACAAAACTTTATATCACTCCTCGAGTTCCACGTGGTCTTTGTGCAAATATGAACATGACGGATGTAGCTACTTTGCCTGAACATATTACAGGTGATAAAAATGCAGAATCACTGCTATAAAATATATATGCCATGAAAATTAGCATGTGGGGTTTCTTACGTGACAAGTATTTAATTAATCTGAACTTGCAATGGGATTGGTTTGCTGTAGATTAGAAGATTATTTGTCTCTTCCTAAATTACAAAGTAAAAACAATTGTTACATCAACTTTTCTGCATCTCTAATGAATCTACAAGATCTTATTAACATTCATATACACTTCAATTATATTAACTTGTATTATATATTTTTGTGACTGAAGCTTTTACAGGCTTGTTATTGAAGCTATTCACTGTGTTTCATCGGCATTAATAAGCACAGTACCGGACATTGCATATGTTGCGCTGATCTTCAGGAGCTAGCATCTTACTTTATTTAAGCGACTTGTCTTCGACTTCTACACAATTTTGGGACTTTAAATTTATTAAATCATGTTGTGACTTCACGCCTGGCAGTGTTTGCGAGCTTGTTCAAAGAACTGTTCACCACTTCTAGTAAACATTTTAAGGCACAGTGCTGGACATTGCTTGTGTTGTGCTACTCTTCAGAGAGATGCGCCTTGCTACATATAAGTGACTGATCTTTGAATTCTTCTTGCTTTTATGATGTAAAATCGTGCAGTGCTAATCCCTAAGGATGTGGCGCAGTACCCAGGTTGCTGCCATTACTGCTGCTGAAGTCTCCGCCGCGTGGATTGGGGCTGGACGTTCGAAGGCCTGGGCCCACCCCATCTGGTAGGCTGGTGCTACCGCTGCAATGGAGTTGGGTGTTGCATCGGAGTAAATGACGATGGAATACTGTGGATGTGTCATTGTACATGGCATTGCAATGAATTCTGGAGTCGACAGTCGCCGTATCCAAAAGTTCTCATCTGAGAGTGCATGCTTCAGTAAAAAATATGGCTACTTCATTACATATGCTAACCAAGACAGAAACCTGGCTATCTGCTGCCGTTCATGTTCTGTGGCTGTGGGTAACAAGGGTATTAGCTGCAGGGTACGTTTTTGTGTGGTTGAACCACTTCATTTATTTTTTCAATTTAATTGTGATGCAGTTCAATATGGAGCACTATGAAATTTTTATTTTTAAATACTTCTACAGTTGATCACTAACATTTTTTGTCATCCCTACTGGACATCCCTTTTCCTGTACCTTTATCACCGCTCCCTAGGCCACCCTGTTTACCGGAAAGTACCTGTCTCTAGCACTTCTAAACAAATTTCCTAACTTATATGTACCACTGCGATTTAAGTGAAGGCCACCTGAGTGCAGATCCCTATCTCCTACCCACCCATTAGGATCTAGAAATATCACTCCCAATTTCCCACTTACCCTTCTCCATAGTCTCATTTAAATCCCCAATCACCTTTCAGTCAGTATCCCTCCTACACAGTATTCCACTGATAACAATCTCCGCTTCCTTAAACTTCGCCCATGCTGCATTTACCAGATCCCGCACATCCCCAACTATGTTGGTACTTATACCTGCTTGTCTTACGTTGTTAGTACCTCCTTTCCCTCTTCCTTCTCTTCTACTTTCCTCAACATCTGCCTCAACCTAATTTCTGTATAATGCTCTACCCTGGTTCCCATTCCTCCACACACTTTCCCCACATGTCTAACCAGGGTGTCCCCCATGACCAGAGCCTCAACCCTACCCACCTCATTTGATCCCCTCCCCTCCTAGTCAGCACTATCTTTCCTCACTGCTGCAGAAGCTACTTCCTCCTCCCTTTTCTCCCTCCCATGAACCTGTTCCACCTGTCTTTTCCTATCCACTGCTCCATATTTTCCTTTCCTACCTTTTCCCTTCCTGCTACTGCCATACTTCTCGGCAGCAGATCCCTGTTTCTCATCTTCCCTCGGTTGTTCTACCTGCAGTGACTTGTACCGATTTCTCACAGACACCTGTCCTGAATTCTGATCCTGAATAGAGCCCTTAGCCTGCAGTCTCTTTTCCTTAAAACATTAGTCCACCTGTCTTCTACAATTCCCCCTTTTCCTTCCTGTCCCTCTTTTACACCAGCTGTATCCTGTACATTTTTTGAGGGAGGCCTACTTTCCTTCCTGTCCTCTGAGAGAATCCTAATTATCTCCCTCAAACTCTCCTACTCCTCCCTCATACCCCTTAATGCCTGGCCATACCCACAGTTCCTACACTTGCACTCCTTAGCCATTATTTACAGAATAATGAGAAGGAGAGGAAAAATAAAATAACTTATTCTGTGCAAAATAAAAATGAAAGGGAAAAAAATGTTGAGTATAAAAATGAAAGGAAAGGAATATTGTCAAGGATAGTTCACAAAGATCACAAAACAACAAGGTAATTAATACAAGCTACTACTACACTACAATACTACCTAGTTGTACATTTTTCCTACTGTACCAGCCATACAATCGATTTCTGGTACAAGCAACACATTAACAAGAGATAACAAATACCCTTAAAAATCATGAAAAAATTAACAGCAAAATACTCACCAAAGTTGTGAAGCAACTGGACACAATCCAGAGAGAACTTGCATGGAAAGAAATGTTTTGGCACGGTAAGAAATAAACAGAAGTTTTGAATGAACAACACAAGTATATCTCCTTTAAACCTGTAATTATTTAATTAATAATTCATTTGAAAGAACTTTACATTTAATTGAGAGAAAATCCCACTATTTTAAAAAACTGTGGTGCACCTTTTAAGGAAAATTAAATTAACTAAGAAAATAATTAATTAAATAAATTAAGACTGAAATAAAATCAAAAACAGTTTCCACTGAAATGAGGGACATCCTCCAAATTAAAATGACAATAATAATTAATGAATTAATAAATTACCGCTGGCTGAAGGCCCAATAATTAACACCTGAAATGGTAATGAAGTGTAAAATTATTGCAGGATTTCCTTCTTTTAGTTTATTACAAAATTTAGTAATGAATAGCCATGAGATTCTTTCGAAGGGACCAGATCTCAGAGGTGACTACAGGAATTTAACGTAGACTGAACACCAGTCCAAAAGCAGAAATGGGACATATGGTTAATATGAAATAGGTCACCAAGATGACACAAAAATTCACAACACTTCACTATAAGAACCAAGCAGCTCAAAACATAGGGGACTAGCCCACACAAATTTATCATCAAACACCAAGATTTAGGAGTAAATCCACTCAAATACAAGGGCCACGCCCACTTCAAATCAATTATATATCAATAATACAGAGCAAATGCACTCCAATTACAAGGGCCACGCCCACTTCAAATCAATTATATATAAATAATACAGAGCAAATGCACTCCAATCACAAAGGCCACGCCCACTTCAGATCAATTATATATCAATAATACAGAGCAAATGCACTCCAATCAAAAAGGCCATGCCCACATCAAATCAATTATATATCAATAATACAGAGCAAATTTACTCCAATCACAAAGGCCACGCCCACTTCAAATCAATTATATATCATTAATACAGAGCAAATGCACTGCAATCACAAAGGCCATGCCCACTTCAAATCAATTATATATCAATAATACAGAGCAAATGCACTCCAATTACAAGGGCCACGCCCTCTACAAATCAATTATATATCAATAATACAGAGCAAATGCACTCCAATCACAAAGGCCACGCCCACTTCAAATCAATTATATATCAATAATACAGAGCAAATGCACTGCAATCACAAAGGCCATGCCCACTTCAAATCAATTAATAAACAAGAAGAAGTAAGATCAAATTAGCTCAAAACTTAAGGGCACGCTGAAGTCAACTAAGAATTTTTTCAATAATCTAAACAGTCATCCCCATGGACGATAGTTGCCATGGAGACAACATGCACAAGAGCTACAAGAGCATAAAAGAAGAAAAAATTACATTACAGAAAAGAAAAATCAGAGAAAGAAAATTTAAAAGAATAAAGTGATTCCAATTCCCGAAGAAAATCTCGTGGTCTCAATCTTTTTAGTGGATGACTTCACATTATCAATACTATGTCATCCCTTATTAATAACATATCATTAAAATAACGTTCACAACATTTAAACCTTTTTCTTGATCCGAAACAGAAATAATATTTAGTACGAAGAAACATCTTGCTGAAAAATTAAAAACATAAAACAGTTTTTGGAGATTTCTTTTTCCTGTACGGAGGTTTAAACAGTACTGTCAGTAAGCCAACAACTCTTTCATGCTTGGCAATTTTAAATTTCAAAACCTGAAAACCTGAAGATGAAACAAAATTGATTTCCACAAGATGCATCTTGGTAGGTGTGCTAGGTACCAACTGATGAGCCCAGCCTAGCACACGGGGGCTAAACGCTGGCAACCAGTAATGAATTAGTTGGAAAATTTATAATGTCCAATAACAGACCTTTTATATTGGTGTTATGATAGTTTTTATCTGTAGAAACTATTTATACACTACTTCAGCATTTATATTGAATGCAATCTACCATCGTAGGTATCGATTCCTCGCCATGCACAAGCGTATCAATGTTGAGCGAGCCTGAGTCTCACAACTCTGACTGGTGTACTAAACATTGCGATAACATGTTTTTGCAATAAGTGCAATGACAGCAGTTGTTAACTCCTTAGAAATAAAAGCTGAAGTAAATGATTGCTTAATGTTAATACTATGTACTGAAATAGGAATGTGATACATCTCCCTTTCAAAATACAGTGGTGTGCATAACTAATTTCAGAGGTTAGGTTATGTACTTTGATGTTTTGTTAAATTTTGGAAAGGCTGTCCCCGTGTAAATTTATACTAAATTATCATTATTCTATAGGGAGCTTGAAATATATTTTCATAATACGTGCGCATAAACCTAGGTTAGGAGACGCCGTTTGAAATAAGAAAATGGAAACATCTGCCACAATCCTCTGGATTGATGCTGTTATAGTTCTTCAGAATGAAACGGAATATGCTTTTTCTAATTAATGGAATTTGAAAATAGTGCTAATGAATAAGCCAATTTTTTTGGAAAACATCTGCAGAAATGTTTAAAGAAACTGATTGCAGGTTCATACCAATTTGAAAAGTGTTTTTGTGCAAGTTTGTTATCTTTCCTGACTTTTAAGAAAAATCATGTAAAACATTATAAGCAAAACCTTAAACTGAAGTGGTTTGCATTCACTGTCAAAAATATGTCAAAATGAAGAACAAAACTGTAACTATGGTAGAGTGTATGGGGTAGATATCTCCTCCTCTTATTGCTGTCATTGTGTAAGTAATTTATGATGGTACATTTTATGTTAATACAGGCAAGGATCTCTGGAAAGTGTGTGCTTTCTACTGAAACCTCGATTTCAAGTAATTCCTCATTTGAGGTTAAAAAATCAAATCCCTGTAAAAACGTTACATAGGGGTTCTACTGTTTATGTTGAACATACCTTTCGCGTGATTGTCACCAGGGTTGTTTTCTCAATTCCTTCCATCTGGAGATATGTACACTTCTTATTGTACAGAGAATATCTCATTGTGTAGTTCATTATCGGATACTTAGAGCTTTGCAGCTTATAAACTTCATTTTCCTTGTCCGTATTGAAAATCTACTTTACTTAGAGCTTGTCGTTTTCCTCTCTATCAAGAGAAACATGATCCTCGTAATCGGATCTTTTGGGAAACACAAAATAAGGATCTGTTAATGTGTCATCAGCCTCCTATTATGTTCACTCTCACTAATTTCATACAATATATTTCGTATAGATTTCTCACATATCCGCTGATGACCAGCCATATTTGAACATGGAAACAATGAACAAATTATTACATTCCTTACTGCAGCACTCCCTAGTCATGGAGGTAGCTGAACATTGTTTCTGTAATGACTGGCAGGTAGGGCAACATTGAAATTCGACACATTCATCATATATGTAATTTATTGAACAGGTAGTCAGCAAGCAAAAAATATTTTTAAATCTTGTCAGTAACTACTTAACGAGATGAACAAATACACATGGTTTTGGGCATATACATCCATATTTTATCAGTTTAAGCAATTGAAAATTAAATCTGGGCCGATTAGCCCATTATGTGTAGAAGGGGTAAACAGGGTAGAGACGAACCCTAGTGAACATGTCCAGATGAAGATAATATTTCCTGACTACAGGTGGAGCACAGCTCATTTGTGGATTCAAGGATATGCTTCACATACTCTGATGCAATCGGCTAAGGGCAGTGGTAGCAGTTATGTATTAAGTTGTATAGTATGGTGACATTGGGTTTGATGGTGGCAATGTGTTTTTGTGGTTTTCTTTGTCTAAACTTTCAGGGACAAAGTGATATATTGAAATTTTTTATTCCAATTAGACCTTACATTTTAGTGATCATATTTTCAAAAGTGCCCTTGAAATATAGTCACAACATTATGTCTCCATCGAAACTTGGTAATTTCATTTTTGGAAGCCAGATCGTTGTCATACTCACTTATGCTGTTGATTTAAATAATTCTTTGCTTCAGTTCCATTATTATTAGGTACTTGATTTATGGAGGTTACCATTTTTTTCTTCCAGTTAGTCTTAAAGATATTCAGAGCATTTTTAATATAGTCATGTCAATGTCAGTGAGACACGCCTTCTTTTAGAGGGTGCTTTTGTTGTTGTACTTCCTCTTAAAAACCATTCACTACTACTACCACACCCCTTATTTTAAAGCATTAAGTCTGAAGTTCCTTAGAAACGTTGTTTTTATACGAATATTCTCATTTTCTTCAGGTAGTTCCTATGTCTTCCACAGAGTACTGTAATGCACTGCTAGGTGTTGCGTGACATCTGGCTTTGTTCCAAGGCCTTACAACAGCTGATACTGTTCCAAGATTCTTTGCAATATACATCATGTGTGGCAGTTGGTATCATTGCTACTTGCAGTATATTGAAGGAATTATCCATTTCAAAGAGTGGCTTGTTGCTAGGACAGTAGTGTGAATTTTGTACAAGTTGTTCTTTCTGGCTTGGCTGTTATGAATTGAGGGAGTAATCTTCATTATTTAAAATTCCTTGTACTAATCAGTACATATGCAGACTTCCCTATCATGTAGTCATCTGACAAGGAACTGCTTGGGTTGTACCAGACCAAATGCAATGGAAACTGTTAGGATTATCACTGAAGAGAGTAATCCTGGAATTAATAATATTTGTGACTTTTAACTCTAACCTGGAGTATCAAAGATATTGATTGTATTAAAAGTTGGTAACATACTCAGTGGACACATCAAGACATCACCTAACTCCGGTAATTGTTGCACAGTTGTCCCCCAGCAGCACAAAATGAAAGATTTTGAACACTACTTGTGTTATATGTACTAATGAAATATTATCTTAATAGCTTGCATGTTTATATATTGTCCCCAAACTACTCTGCACCCAATTGCTGAACACAGGGAATCTAGAGGTGGACCATTGGTGTTGGCAACGCTTAAATATTTCAGGCATTTTTAGATGTGGTGGGACTTGGAACATGTCCGGCAAATGAAACAAAGTACAACAGGAGACTACATTTATTTTAAAACATAACTGCTCAAAAATCACAAGAATTACAATCCACCACACGGAATATGCTGTATAAGAGTGCATACTTAAACTCACAACCTTACCTGGCTGGAGATTTGAAACATAGGGCTTGGCAAAGAGTTAAAGCTTAACGTAACAGGCACAGATTCGACTTTAGGCCTATCCTCACAGGCACTGGATTCAACCGTAGGCATAACCTTACAAGGGTGTTTTCTTTACAGACTCAAGTTTGATGCCAAGAGTGCTTGCTGAACCCAACTGCCAATGTGATCAGGCACATGGGTGCTAGCTTAAGCTAACAAGCACGAATTTGATGCCCATCTTCACCTTACAAATGCATTACAGACTCGAATTTCAGATTCGATCTCAGGTATAAGCTAACTAGACAAGATGAGACATGGCCCAGGGGCTTTTGGATCTGTTCTTGGAACAAGATGGCGGCTACACACATTGTTTTAATAGGACTAGAGAAATGGTAGAATGCTTAATACATCTGCTTTATTCATAGGGCCATAACATTGAAAGGTGTCCTTAGGTCATGGTGCTGAGAAATTGCCAAAAAGGCCAAAGGTCTAAGGGGCAAAAGGATTAAATGGCTGTAGGACAAAAGGGCTAAATGGCTTAAGGGCAGGAGGGCTAAATGGAATGAGCTATGGTGTAGGGCTCAGAGCTAAACTTGAAGCAAGATGGTGTTATGGGGCTAGGGAGATGGTGAAGGGTTTAATATATGTGCATTATTCATAGGGGAATACCTGTATAAAGCTACTTCAAGGTCTTGAGAAGCCGAGCGGCTGCATAGTCACAGACGCTAGCACATGAGCTGAAGCATAACATGCTGTTGCTTTTTAGTGTTTGGAACTCTAAATTGTACATTCTAACAATTAGAGCTTATAGATTAGAACTCTAGGGATTTATAGTTGCTTATAATATTGCTATCATCAGTTAGAAATCTAGAAAGATTTAAAAACTTGGTACATCATTTTAAAAGTTAATTTAAGAAGGAACATAACATATAATTTCAATGGCCAGCATTTCACTCAGTGCTTTGAAAGAGGTTTTGGATTGATGCTCCTAACAGTTTTATCCCACATTTCAAGACTCGGTGAACTTTCATCAAGAGTACTTTCACTTTGTATAAGGAAATGGTGTTATATTTTCTGCAATGAAAACTTTTAAGCTAGTGTTATAAGACATTGTTTCAGGATCATGTTTTAATCACATCAATTTCTACCAATTATCCATAAGGTTAGTGTACTCTCATATTTATTACGCATTGTTTTGTAACTGTAAGTAGGTTATTGTCTGTTTTCAAGTTTATGGCTGCAGATTATGCATACATGCATCGAAACCAGTCTCATTAATAATAATAAAATGTTATAGTTAATCTTATAACATTGTGTTGTATTGAATAGGTGGACCCTACTATTTTGTTCCCATTTTATTATCGGTTCAATACGGATTTAAAGTGAAGTTCTTAAACTTGATTGTCTAGTTAGGTTAGCCTGGGATCGAATCTCAAACTCGAGTCTGTAACCCCCTTGTAAGGTTGAGCTGGGCAACAAATCTGTGCCTGTTACCTTAAGCCAGCACTTGTGGATGTCAAACATGAGTCTGTAAAGCAAATGACCTTGTAAGGTTATGCCTAGGGTTGAATCCAGGGCCTGCGATGATAGGCCTCGAGTCGAATCCATGCCTCTTAGGTTAAGCTTGCACTCATGGCCAATCCCTACTTTTCAAATTCCCCCAATAAGAATATGATCGAATAACTAAAATAATGATCACTTAAGGACATTAAGAAGATTTGTCATTCTACCTTCACACATTATAGAAGACCGACTAATAATGGTTTGAAATTTCCATCAGTTAGGTACGTTTCTTTAATTAGACAAGCTTGGGGCTGTCGAGTGAGCACAGAGAGTGATTATTATCTTAAACTGAACTGGTCGCCTCATGTGCTTGGTACTATACTCTCCATAATGCAATATTCGTTGCTACTTCCTCAGTGTTCATAAATATGAACTTTCATCCCATTCTGTCACTTAACAAGGCTAGGCTGTTTCCATTGAGCGCTATCTGCCTTCTTAAATAGAGCATCCTAGGTCATTAAAACCTATTATTAACAGTCAATCATTTACATCGACGTTCACTACTTTTAATATAACCTATTTTTATATAATAAGTGTAGTCCCTAATGTACATGAATAACATTTAGGTGACAGTTTATACTTCATTGATGAAATTAAGCAAGACGAGGTGTTATATTCTATGAAAATTCACAAGAGAATGCACCGTATCCATCCCAGTTATATTATTTTAGGTTCGAAGTTAAACAAATTGGTCTATGGTTTTAAACACTTGATTGTTAGTACACTACTCTGTTAACGAATTTCCAATAATTGAAGACTTACAATATCGACACATTTCAACCTATAGAACTACACTCATATTCATAAAAAGAGAACACCTTGGAAGACTAGAGATAGGAAGTTCATATTCATAAGTCATGTTCATTAGTAGGCTATGTTCTGCAGAAACGATTAGAATTTCAGTTAACCAGGTTCGGCATGTGCCCTATTGTCTAGTAGGCACTGGGTCTTCCAGGGGCACGGAAAACTTATTCCATGTGTGATGGCATGGACAAGTATAAGGCGCGAGTGGTGTCCTGGGGTATAGCCATCCATGCTGCATTCACCTGGTTCCACAGTTCATCTTTGGTGGTTGTCATTGTGTCACAGCGCCGCACCCGTCCTTTCACCATAACCCACACATTTTCGATTAGCGAAATGTCGGGTGATCAGGTGGGGCAGGGCAACAGTCTGACATCATGTGACAACAAGAAGGCATGTGTTCGGGCAGCAACATGTGGTCGCGCATTGTTCTGCTGAAGTATGGCGTCTGGGATTTCGTGCAGAAAGGGTATGGTTACTGGTCTCAGGATGTCATTTTCATGCATCAAACTGGAAACAGTTACCTGGATATTCACCAACTGTGATTTGTGGTTGTACCCAATAGGACTCCACACCATAAAGCCTTTAGTTGGTGCTGTATGTCTTGTGCGAATGCAGTCAGTGTGATGCCTCTCCCCTCTCTGCGGCAAACCAAATGCTGCCATTCCTGTCCCCAGTAATGTCGTTCCGTACACCATTGCAGTCTAGCACTTTTATGCACATTAGTCAAAGGTAGGCGGAGAGGTGCACAACGCGCCGGTAACGCAGATCGTAATATACAGGGACGGACTGTCACTCCTGATAGTGTACGATGTTAAAAATTAAATATAGGAAAGAGAGGTTCAACCTATTCAATACATAAAAGAAAGAAATGTAGTAATTACATTCTTATTTAAATGGGACCGGTTTCGACCCTATTCCAGGTCATCATCAGCCGTAAAAACATGTACAATGTTTATTTTGTCAGGCACAAAGTCACAACACCACACTCTGTCAGGCACAAAGTCACAACACTATCAAATACTATATGAAGATCCTAAATAACTTGAAGTCGCAGACGAATAGATTTGTTGAGGCAAACCGCCAGCTCCTGGTGATCAGCACGGCACATTCAAGGTCATGCGCTGCGGTCTCGAACGCCAAAGTAGAGTGGAGAATGTTTTGAAGGTCCAGAATTTGTCTCGGTTGCGGGAAGTTAAGTACGTATATAAAAATATACGACGCAAATCAGTATAATTGAATGAGTACTTGTACTCCTGCTAAGTTCTTGAAAAACAGTTGATTTGAAAAAACAATTGTAAAGAGAAGAAAAAATGTAGTAAAAAGCGCAATATCGGATAACAAATGAAAACTTAAATGCACAGCGCGCTATTTTTTAAATTGAAAAAAATTTTAGGTCATGTTTGAAGTAGTCGAAGTTGGCGCAAGACAAGAGTTAAAATTTGAAAGAGGAGAACCGAAATGAAGGTCGATTTTTTTTAATAGAGAAGGAATAATAAATTAAACGAGGAAGAGTGATAGTGAAATAAGAGAAAGAATAAAAGAAATTGAAGTTAGATAGTAATGAGGAAGGATAAGATAGGGAAATGAAGGAGGGGTAGTTTAGGGTGTGTTAGGAGGGTGGGTTATTGGAGGTAGAAAATGTGGGTGGGAAATTTGTAAGGCATGGAAAATAGAATTGGGGTTTTGGAATTTGGAATTTTTGAGAAGAAGAATTAGGAAGTCAAAAAGGATATTGGGTTTTTCAGAAATGTTGTTTAAATTGAAATTAGGGTCGAAGTACTGGTCAAGGTGGATAAAGCAATTTTCAGTAATGTTTAAGAGGGGGCCTTTGTTAATGATTTTAAGTATATTCATGTCATTGTCAATACTGGTGAAACTATGCTTGGAGTCTTGTATGTGCTGTCCTATGGCAGAGAATCTGTTGTATTTAATGGCGTTGACATGTTCAGAGTACCTGATATTGAAGTTGCGGCCAGTTTGTCCGACGTAGGAGGAATTGCAGTTGTTGCATTTACTCTGTTCCACTGTTGTACCAGAGCCAAGGAAGATGCAGATCTGTCCTGCAATGCCATTCAGGTGAGGTGTCAAACTACTCGGGGTGTGTGGTCTGGGTGGTGCGACCAAACCCATCTTGTCGTGTTCTGCGGCCGCCTGTGAGCGTTCCGTACACACCCGTTGAACTGCTGACACACTTCCCCGCACACGAGCAGCAATTTCCCGGATAGATGTATCACGTCCTCTCAAACACACTCATTTGACAGTACTTTTCTTGCACACATCTGCAAGGCATCCTGCATGTCTGCTCAAGTCACACTGATCCATTACCTTCGGTTTATAGTGACAATGAGAGCCGCAGGTACAATTTACCAGTCGGTGGTGGTGCGCAGAGATATTAATGTGGACCTTGAACTTGAGGGTCGACATGGTTCAAATGCTAATCATTTCTTCAAACATACTAGTGCACGTGTCCTGTGAATATGAACTTCCTATCTGTAGTCTTTCAAGGTGTTCTGGATTTTATGGACGTGAGTGTATTTCAATCATTCACCAATAAATAGATCAGAAGCGCTAAGAATCTGTAACAACACAAAATAATAGAAAATATTAGTGTATGAATATTTTAATCTATTTTCCTTCTGAAAAGAAAATTAATATTTAAAAAAGGTACTTACCATTTTTAAGATGGAAGTTATAAAAGGCCTAGCTGGCAATGTCTCACAATTGGTTTCTTTAGAACACTTTTAGGGTGTGGTGGGTTTTCCCTGTTAGTAGCCCATTCTGGAAGGAATATCCCGTGCAAGGTGCACCATGATGAAAGTAGAGATTCCTCTTGCAAGCAGCATAATGATTCCCCTGGTTCCTTGTATTGCTACTTCTTGTAACTGTAGGCTTCCTCACACACACACACACACACGCACTGAAACTCAAACTGCACATTAATATGTGCACCAACCATGCCCATTGAAGTGTCAGTCGACACTTAACTTGCGTGTTCAGATGGTTTATGCATACCACACGTGTTCTGGAATTAATATTGTAGTGGTTATGTCGTGCAGAAGACAAAATAAAGTGTTCCCTTTGTAACACATAACGGCGAATAAACGTCGCTTGGCGAAGAATATCTTGTAGAATTGTAGTGGAAAGCGAAGTGAAGTTGTGCTCTAAAGTAGAGCAGTATGAAAGCAGTAGATTAAGAGCTGAGTAAGTGGAGCATCGATTACACACTGCCTTTATCAGTTCTCAGCCTAGAAGGTGTGATTATGTGGAAACCAATCATAATTTTTTTTACGTCTTCTTAAAATATCATGGTTTGAAACTGGTCTTGTGAAGAGTTCTGAAAACTTGCCAGGCGGTGCTAGCCTTGAAAATATTAACTATTCATACTTGTCGCATGCTAGGCTCCTGACGAATAAGAGAAAAGGAACAGATTACCACATGGCCATGCAGCTATGAGCTTAAAGGCGACTTGCTCCAAGGTTATCTGATCCTGCATTTCATCACAGCTGCTATAAATGACCCACTGACCGAATTAAATTAGGTTTTGCTTTGAGGCAATCTCAATTTTAACTCCAATTATGCCAAAATGTACAGGTACAATGTGTTGTAGTTGATAGATATCTTTCAACAGTATATACTACTGTATAAATGATACAGAAGTATTAAAAATGTAATATTTTGATATATTGATGTTGAAGTGAATGAACATGTAATCACCTTTTGTAAGGTTTTATTAAACCTAAGATGATCAACTGGTGCATAAACAAATTCAGTGGCAACAGTAACATCTGACAAGACAGTTTCAGGGAAAATATACAAATAAGGCAACTTTAAAGCTGGATTAAGAAATGTCAAAGAGATCACACAAATAAGTTATATCATTCACCCCCACCTAGATAATTGTCTTTAACGTGGGCAGAACGGCGACGGGTTCTTGTGCTCCGTCTCGGTAGCTGGCCTGGAGTGGGGGAGGCGGTTGGAACCCTCTCTTCTGACCTTGATGATTCAGGAGATTCCGTCTCGCATGGAACTGGATCTGAAGATCTGGGTGATGAGGCAGCGGTATGGCAATGTTCTGGGCTTCCATGGGAATGTTGTTCATCTATTGCTCCTCCGGCATCTTCTTCCCCCCTTTCTTCAGAAATCCCTATTTCAGAAGGAGAAGGCAATGGTGCCCGGTTTCTAGTCGAAACAGTAGTTTCCCTTTCATATTGGTGTTGTATAGGAGCATACTCCGGATTTGCTTCAAGAAGAGTAACTACTTCCACGAGTGGGCCCTACTTAGATTGCCTGACATACTTCCTTAGGAGTTTCATTGGTAGTAGTACATAGCAGTGATCTGACGGCATGGAGGGCATAATGTACAACTTCCTCCCATTGTTGGATATCCATTCCCCTTGTTTTCTGCGCGAGTTGTATATTTTTCCACACAACTCCAACATATTTTTCTGCGTGTCCATTACCTCTTGGATTGTATGGAGTCGTCCTGCTCATCGCCACACCAGAAGCCATGAAGAATGTCTTCAGTTCTTGGGACGTGAATGCTGAGCCTCGATCGGAGTGAACATTTGAAGGTAATCCAAATTTGGAGAAAAGTTGCTTAAGTTTAGAAATGCAGTGGACGAGGTGACATCTGGCCAAGTAAGGGCGAAGGGAAATCTTGAATATTCATCAACTAATATGAGGAGATAACGGTTTCTAGATTTGGATGGTAGAGGTCCCTTCAAGTCCATGTTGATGCATTCAAAGAGACGGATAGCTTTGACGAGATTATCCTCATGCCTTATGAATCTAGGTTTCAATTCGGCACAAATTTTACAAGCTGATATGACCTTCCTTACATATCTTCTAGTGAATATGGCAAGTTCTTCGACTTAATAAAGTGATTAAGCCGTGTTATACCGGGGTGACTTAAAGCTTCATGGAGGATCTTCAGTTTAGGACCGCAACACTGAATAGCCAGATGCTGGAGAAGGCATCTACAGCTTAATTATATTGTCCTGGTCTGTAAACTATTTCATAATCAAAACACGAGAGTTCAAGTCTCCATTCTTCACCTTATCAAGATGTCTAGTATCAAACATAAAGGCTACTGACTTCTGGTCAGTGACGAGTCTAAAATATCTTCCTAGCAGGTAATGTCTCCACCTTTTCACGGATTCAATGATGCCCTGCGCTTCTTTCACCACAGATGAATGTCGATTGAGTGTGCGAGAGAAGAAAACAATGGGGCGTCCATTTTGTGATAGTGTTGCTCCAGTGGTGTGTTCTGAAGCATCAGTCTGTACAGTAAACATAGCTTTATCATCTATAGCTGAAACTAGTATATTTTTCACATCATCGTTCAGCGCTTTGAATGCTTCAATAGCTTTGTCATTTAATAGAAAACTACCACTTGAAGGGTTATGTATTTTTTGGGAGAACCTTGGGATGAAGTTGGCAAAATGAGCGAAGATGCCCATCGATCTTCGAAGAGAAGCAGTGTCAATTGATAATGGGAGCTCTTGTAAAGGTGTCAGTCGGTCGGGATCTGGGCGAATTTCATGATTGGAGATGACATAACCCAGTAGCTTTATTTTTTGACCGGATAAACACTCTTCTTCTCTTTTATCGTGAATTCATACTTTACCATGGCTTTCAGGATCTTCTTCAAATTGAAGTCATGTTCTTTCTTGTTCTTGCCCCCCACAATGATATCGTCTAGGTGAGCAGTAACCCCATTAAGTCTTTCATTCTTTATAATCGTATCTATTCTTTGGAAACAAGGTACTCCATTTGTGGGGATAAATGGAATCCGTTTGTACTGGCACAGTTTACCGCATGCTTCGAATGCTGTATAAGGGCGATCGTCCTCACAGATGGGGATCTGGTGGTAGGCGTTTTTCAAATCAACTGAACTGAACACTTCATAATTTGCTACCTTGTTGACTATATCCTCGATACGTGGGAGTGGGTAAGCATCTAGCTCGGTATACTGATTTATTGTTCGTGAATAGTCAACTACCATACGGCGTATGTGGCTTTCTGATTGGGTAACAAGAACCTGAGCACGCCATGGAGAGAAGCTTTCTTCTATAACATCCTCATTCAAAAGTCGCTGAACTTCTTGATCAATGAATTTCGTATCAGTTGTTGTGTGGCATCGGGACTTTATGGCGATTGGCTTCCAACCTGGAGGTATATTTCGGAAAAGTTGAACAGGTTCGACCTTCGCGACTGTTAATCCGCAGATACTCAGAGGTTCTCTAGAACCCCAAACTCAATCTCTACAGATGAATGACGGCCAAGGACATCATGTCCTAAAATGACGTCAGAGCAAAGGTCTGTCAAGATGTTTAGTTCAACATCTTTGTAAATATGGTTTTCAGTTTTTATATCGACAGAACAGACTCCTTTCACTAAAGAGCTAAGCGACATTGAAGCCATAGTGACATTGAGGCCACTAGCAGAAATGGTTACTTTGAGCTTTCGGACCTGCTTCTCGGAAATAAAACTTGTTGAACTGCCCGGATCAGAAAGAGCGTTGTCTTCATTCTATTCAAACGGATGGGTATTATAGCTTTAGATAAATAAACCTTTGGAGGAATAGAAGCTTAATATATTACAATGGCAAGATTTGGCAGAGCTTGAAGATTTTGAGCTCTTACATACCTTTGCGTAGTGGCTGATTTTTGAGCAGGCACGGCAAGTGGCCTCCCTTGCTGGACAAGAGTTCCTGTTGTGATAGTTAAGTCCACAGAAGTAGCATCAATTTGTTGTTGCAGCGACAGCCTCACCTGATATTTCACTACCCGCCGAGCTACATTAATGTATTTCGCCGATTGAGTGAGATGAACTAGAAAAACGATGCTCCTGGACAGTATTGACTAAAGCAGGTCCTTGGTATTGAATAGATTGTGCAGTGCCGACTCTAAAGCCTTTGCTTTAATTGAAGCCTCCTCGAGAGTAAGATTAGGATTCTCCAATAACCTCTGACGAATTCTTGAGTCGAGAAGACCGGCAATAAAAGCATCGCGAATACAATCGTCCCTCTTCACTTCTGCCATCACAGCTCAGAAGCTTTCAATATTGTATATATATCGATACAGTTTCGCCAGATAGCTGCTTCCTAGTTGCCAATTTGTGTCGGGCAAATATCTCGTTCACAGGTTTGGAAAAAATACTAACCTAGATACTAATGGCGTCATTATAAGTTTTGGCTTCCTTCATATATTCGTAAACGGTAGGTGAAACATGGTTGATCAATATGCGTAATTTGTCACTGTCACTTACTTGATACGCCAAAATGAAGTTCATGAACGTGCTGTACCAATGTTTCCATTTGTTTTGAGCGTTACTGGATTCTGGATCAATGCTTAAACGTTCCAGACGAAGTCATTCTTCATTATTTTGCTTTCTTCTTTAGTTGAACATATTGAAGTGAATGAACATGTAATCACCTTTTATAAGGTATTATTAAACTTAAGACGACCAACAGGTTCATAAACAAATTCAGTGGCAACAGCAACTTCTAACTAGAAAGTGGCAGTGAAAATATACAAATAAGGCAACTTTAAAACTGGATTAATAAATGTCAATAGATCACACAAATAAGTTATATCAGATGTGTTGTTGTATTAGTAAAATGGGTCTGTAGAAATCTTATGTGTGGTGTGTTAATATCATTTTCAATATAAATTGTTGTGTAGAACTTTAAAGTGAAACTACCTGTAGACTTTACAGTGCTTATGCAGTGTCATTCTACATTATTAACAGTTAACTTTTCTGAGATGTCCAGCTATCTTTTAGCTGTTAATTTTAATACTATAATTGGTTTTATGGTAAATAATGACAATCATTAAATTTACTATATATCAATTAATAATTCATCCAAGTGTCATTGAATTGTGTTTGATCCAACCCAGTCTCTTCCCTTTGGAGATAAACAGACCCATGAGCGCTTCTCTATGCCCAGATACATTTGATCCATGATTCCCTTTTACAGCATATACCCTGCAATTTACTAGTGTTTTTTTTTTACATTTCTCTGAGTATTAGCTTCCCAATATTCTATGGGATAATTCTGGACGTCGGTTTATCTTCAAACAAGTGTGTACTTTGTTTCTTAATATGGATAGATCTGTGTAGATATAGGACAGTCTAAGTTCATAGAACTATTCGATAAATCTATTTGGTGATTGTTGTCCCTCTTTCTCTGTTCCTCAGTGGGACAATTTGTTTGTTGTATCATGTGGTACTGAATGTTCACATTGTCAACAAATGTTAGTTGAAGTGAATTGTTTTTGAGTGTTTTACACCAACTGAAGTTCTGTTAGGATCAACTTGCGTTGGCTTGATCACCTCAAGAGTCATATATTGGTAGTTTTTCTGAGTAGGGTACTTTCATGCAGTTACTTCAGACTGTGGTGCAAGAATATAAGCATAATCTTTGAAGCTTGGTCTATCGTAATTACAATGCCGATATGCTTGATAAATCCCTAACTGAGCTCGAGAGCTGGAGTCGCTTAAGTGCGGTCAGTATCCAGCATTCGGGAGATAGTGGGTTCGAACCCCACTGTCGGCAGCCCTGAAGATGGCTTTCCGTGGTTTCCCATTTACACACCAAGCAAATACTGGGGCTGTACCTCAATTAAGACCACGGACGCTTCCTTCCCACTCCTAACCCTTTCCCGTCACATCGCCGCCATAAGACTTATCTGTGTCGGTGTCACGTAAAGCTAATTGCGAAAAAAGGTAAATCTCTTAAAAGGATTCTTGGTGAAAGACATACGGAGATGCTGCGAACAAGTAAGGGCTACCTCAATCCTAGCCCATGTTGGCTTCAAGGGAGGAAAGCATGCATTTGGTTTTGGAGTTCTATTTTACTCTTTACTTTTCCAAAGTAACACCATGCATAGTAGAATTTTGGACATGAGTATGAAAACTTATGTCCGAAGGTGCATGTAAATCTGGGTAACTGCGAACACTGAATATTTAAATTAAAAACTTACTTCTTAAAATATTGTTTGAAATTACGCATAAGGATACACTCACAGTAAGTATTGGAAGAGGAGGAATTCAAGCAATTGCTTCATTATGGTACTGAAGGACTGGCCGTGTAACTATCAGCCTGCATTTGGGAGATGCTGGGTTCTTACCCACCGTCGACAGCCCTGAAGTCCATATTTTCCATGATTTCACATTTTCACACCAAGCAAATTGTGGGGCTGTCCATTAATTAAGGTCACAGTTGCTTCCTTCCCACTCCTAGCCATTTTCTTGCTCGTCATCGCCATACGACATATCTATGTCGGTGTGATGTAAAACAGTAGTAAGAAACAGTTCTTTGGTGGAAGAGAAATAGCAGAAATCATAAAAAAACGCAATATGCCGTAGGTTATGTTTAATTAACTCTCGTTAGTAAAGCGTAAAGTCGCTGTTCTTTGACTGATAATTGCATTCACTCTTTTCACCTTTTGTCTCTTTCATAGACGAAGGAAACTGAATGTTATGTACAAAGTCAATGAAAATTTACAGGCCCATAACTTCCATAGATTCATAGTTTAAGAATATTTGTTGTTACAGTTAAACTATTGTAATTTGGATACATCTAAATGTGGCTTAGAATTATTGTTGTGTAATTATTTTATTAGTAAATGTTATGCTTGATTTATTATTACATAATCTTTTAATTGTAGGGGAGATATCTCCCTAGAGATTTAGTTCTCACTAAAATTGTATTGTTTCAGTTAACCTGTTGTAATTAGGATAATGTAAGTCCGGTTTAGAATTGAAGTGTAACTTTGTAAATTAGATAGTAAGTTGCTTGCTTTGGAAAGGCCAGAAAACTCATGACATCAGATATGTCTATGAACTTATCTACCAGGGTACATCCAGCAGAATGGTGTTGACTTAATTGTTTGCACAAGTCTGCAAGAATGAGTTGCTGAGCTTCAGCGCTTTTCAGACGGCCTTATGTCAGTTACAGTCGACATTGCATCCTCTCGAACGTGTGTTTTCTCTGTAACAGTCTGGCTGTGATGACGTAGATAAGGAACAGCATTGGCAGGAGCTACGAGATCATGTTTCCGCGTGTCCTAGAGATGAGTTCCCACTTCTCTGTGGTGATATTAATGCGCATGTTGGTCATATTAAAAATTGTTATAGCTGCCGTGGTGGTAATACCTACGGTATCTGATATGATGATGTAACTCATATTTTAGATTTCACCGAGGCAAATGACTTGGTTACTGGTAATACGTTCTTCAAAAGTGCATCAATTACCTCATCACCTACACTTGTGGTGACTGCAGCAGTAGTATAATTGGATGGTTCTGCCGCCGCCGCCTCCTCCTCCGGGCTCCCAGTGGCCCCTTCGCCTCCCGCGGGAAATTCGAATTTTGGCGGGAAATTTGAATTTTGGCGCGAGATTAGAATTTGTAAACAAAGCCACGTGCTTTTTGACAGCTGTCATTGACAACAACGCATCGCTAACCTCACTGCTGCCATCTTGACGGGCCTAAACCTCAGTGGTACCAACTTAACCTAACTAGCGCGAGGTAAACAAAGCAACGTGTTTTTTGACAGCCACGTGCTTTTTGACAGACAATAACGCTTCGCTAACCTCACTGCTGCCATCTTGACAGGCCTAAACCTCAGTAGTACCAACTTAACCTCACAAGCGCGAGATAAACAAAGCCACGTGCTTTTTTGACAGCTGTCATCCGCCTCTTTAAACTACAGAGCACCGTGCTGCCCTCTTTATCGCAGTAGCTGCAAATTCGTCACCTGTCATCGGCAGTGCTGCCATCTTGGCGGGCATAAAACTTTGTGCTACCAACTTAACCTAACTAGCGCGAGATATACAAAGCCATGTGCTTTTTTGACAGCTGCCATCCGCCATCTTTAAACTACAGAGCACCGTGCTGCCCTCTTTATCGCAGTAGCTGCAAATTCGTCACCTGCCATCGGCAGTGCTGCCATCTTGGCGGGCCTAAACCTTAGTGCTACCAACTTAACCTCACTAGCGCGAGATAAACAAATCCACGTGCAGCTGTCATCCACCATCTTTAATCTATAGAACACAGTGCAGCCCTCTTTAGCTAGATACCTGTGGTGGCAGGCAATTCTACGTGACAACAGCCATCTTTGAGCACCGTGCTGCCCTCTATGTGGTGGCGGCAAATTCTACATGCTCTTGTTTGGAAACAAACCCACGCGCTTTTCTTGACAGCCATCATCCGCCATCTTTAATCAACAGAGTACAGTGCTGCCCTCTTTGTGGTGGCGGCAAATTCCACGTGCTCTTGTTTGGAAACAAAGCCACTTGCTTTTTTTAACAGCTGTCACCCGCCATCTTTAACCAACAGAGCACTATGCTACCCTCATGCGGGGCAATTTCGTTAGCTGTCATCCGCCATCTTTAATGAACAGAGAACCGTGCTGCCCTCATGCGGGGGCAATTTCGTTAGCTGACATCCGCTCGCATACCCACAGTGATGCATGTTTAGACTTGAACACACATACTACTGTTCAAAACTTATTACAACTTAAACTGCATACTAGAGTTCGATGTTGTTGAACACTGCATTGCATGACTAGAATCGAGCACTGTTTAGAAAGAAAAAAATATCTTCTCAACATACATACTAAGCTGCTCTTCTTCCTCTATTAAGCTACATCTCTATCGAACATGCATTGCAAAAGCAAGAGTATTGCAAGTTTAGACTTGAACACATACTACCGTTTATAGTTCGACGTTGTTGAACACTGCATTGCAATCAAACACTGTTTAGAAAAAGAAAAAGAATTCTCTTCTCAACATGAGCTAGACAATGACATACTTACGAATCTGCTCATCACCTTCTTTCGTGCTTTTCTTCTTTGAGTAATAGACGAAACTCTTATCTTGCAAATAAGGAGCGGGAGGAAGGTAATACCTAATCTAAAATAAAAGAATATGCGAATTCTACATTATTTATTTACATCTTGTATGTACAAGTTTTATCTCGAATCATTTTACCGTAGTGATGTTTGCGTACTTCTCCCATTCTCGACGCAATTCTTGTATGTACAAGTTTAAACTTGCCGTACTACGCTCTCAGCGTACCTCTCCCTATCTTTATACAATATGTACAGTGAATTGTGATGTAAGACAGCGTAACGTATATATTACAAAGTACACACCTCTAGCATAATGTTTACACACATCTGCTTTATGTAAAGTAGTACCTATCAATACTACTATGCCCCCAGGCTAGAGTGTTGGTAGAATTTGGAATGACAAACTGTTTGCAATCATCACTATTAAGGGCTACCTTACTAATTGAATGAGTGTACAACTGGTGCTTCATGCTTTTAATGACAGACATTTGCTTATGCAAAACAGGTGGATTATTTTTAATGCAATTGTTATAGTTTTCAAAACTTAGCTGACTCTGAACGACATTCTTTTTAACCCTCTTCAATCTCTTTATTTGTAGTTCATTTAAGAGTTTTATGCAATATGACTTGGATTTAGTACCTACAAATGAATCGATAATATTCCCAGCACATTCATCTTTCATTTTACCTAGAAACTTTTTGTTCACTAGTGGTAGATGATATTGATTATTTGCAGGATAGTTACTTGTATCAAACCTACCCAAGTCTGGCTTTATATCATTGTAATAGTCATCAGTTTTGATTTGATAAATAAAGGAATCGGTATCTGTGTAGGGCAATTGCGCATTACGCGCGTACTTCTTCATCATATAATCGTAATGGAATTCATACATGAGTGTTTTAACCAATTCAAGTACTGCAAAGCCGACGTAGGTAGGTTTGTCATACTTAACCTTAACACGATTCATCTGCATAATAACTAAATTCTCATGTATGATAGTGCAGCTGTGGAAATTTGGTTAACTTATTAAATAGTTAGCACCATACCTTTTCTTAATATTTTCCCAGTTTGTAATCAATCTTACATCAACGCGTTTGTCAACATTTTCCATAGTCTTACCAAACACACTGTTATTCATGAGCTTGTAGAAATCTTTTTCAAACTCGTTAACCGCATTCGTTCTTAAATTATTGTTCAGATCGATATATGGCTTTAGCCACGGTGACTGATTAAATTCTAGTACGCGATGAATTTTGGATAACTTCAAACCATGCTGCAAACACTGTTTTAAATTTCGGTAATGAATGATATACTTAGATTTATCACACAAATTAGCAATTAGCATTTTCGTCGTTGATGCGATGTACGGGGACTTCACATATTCAGGGCAGAACGGTAAGTCATTATGAGAAGTGTGTAACTCTTTAGGATACTGTAAGTCAACTTCGAGGAAATAGCCTTTATCAGCTTTATCAGGGCGTGCAGCTGTAAAGCATCAATTTCGCTCTGCGTTAGCCAGCGGAAACCACTCACCGGTAGATGCTGACTCATCGCCCACCCATACTGATTATTAGCATCGAGATAAACGATATACTGAGATTCCTGACTAGAATCGAAACTCGGCATGTACTTATTATTTGCTTTAGAATACCGCCCGCTGCACTGACTTAGACCGCCTCGATTAGACGATTTTATAAAGTGCACCATATGAATATCAGTTAGCAGTTCCAGATTCACCTGCGTGTATTTTGACATGGCATCCCAACTTAACCCAGGCGCAGTAAAATACTGACATGGGTCAAGGCTGTAGGTTTTCTTGCAAACACAGCGAAAATTTTCAAAAACATCAGCTAACAAAAGTACATCCGTTTTTAAATATGAGTCTGAGTATTCACCTAGCGTTTGAATGTGGATTTGCTCCCAGATATGTTGTGCATATAAATAGTCTTCATCACTAATATCTGCTGAATTCAGCGAGCTGTAAAAGGATTGTTTCGATGGTAAGGCACGTTCTTCGAGGCGTTCTAAGCAGTCAAGATATTCATAACAAAAACACCCTTACGTCGAAGTAAATTAAACTGCGCTTCTTCAGGAAAAACGCGTCGAATTTCCGTAAATTGTTCTGGCTGTAAATGACTAGAAAGTTTATCGAGGCTACTCGCCATAAAGCGAAACGAGTCAAGGAATCTCAGTTTTATAGAATGCTCCGCATCTACTTTTACAGACTTTGCTAACGCAATGTACCGCTCTTTATTCTGAGGGATTATATCTACGTTTTCATCCGAAGCTCCAAATTGTGAAATGATGAAATGTGAGTCGTAACCAGATAAGTTATGAAAAATTACAGGGATAAATTTAGGAACTCTGTACTTAAGATTACAGCTATAATGTGCGGCACATCTGTAGAAACCAGTTAAATGATCATGATCAAAAACTTTAGGGTCATTTTCGGAAAATTCCCCATCACAAATGCTACACTTTGTAGCACGTTCATGATCATTTAACTGAATTTCGGTGAGTGGCTTCATAGGAATATTACTATTTAGAATACGACCAAGACGAACTGCATCACTTTCAAGTTTTTCTAAAAATACTTTAGCAGCATCAGGTCCTCGATACAGCTCTAACTTTTTAAGCGTACTGTCATAACTACACTTGATGTAATACGCGAAGCTATACGGGACATGCATGTGCGTAGTATTTTTTTTTTTTTGCTAGTTGCTTTACGTCGCACCGACTCAGATAGGTCTTATGGCGACGGTGGGACAGGGAAGGGCTACGAGTGGGAAGGAAGCGGCCGTGGCCTTAATTAAGGTACAGCCCCAGCATTTGCCTGGTGTGAAAATGGGAAAGCACGGAAAACCATTTTCAGGGCTGCCGACAGTGGGGTTCGAACCTACTATCTCCCGAATACTGGATACTGGCCGCACTTAAGCGACTGCAGCTATCGAGCTCGGTGTGCGTAGTATTAGTGAAAGAGTAGTCAGGATTAGGTAAGCATGTGTTGCATGGCGTGAGGATGGCTTCAAAGTCTGCATAAATCACGAAAGGTACCCACATCTGCTTGTGAAAATTTGTAAATTTTAAAACATCATTGCCTATAGTAGGTATCTCTATACGTACATGATTGCAGTCATTCTTGGAATGCTTCGTTAACTGATCTTCAGTTCTAAAATACTGCAAGCATCCATCACATAGCCACTTTTTGTTACACCTGTTTGACAACTGACTGCCAACAAATCTACTCAGATTTTTAATCCAGCAAAAGTGGCTATTCTCACTGTTTTCGATATAGAGTAAGTTAACATGAGTACACTTCCTATGACATGTATAATACAGAGGGCCTACTACAGACTTTTTCTCTACACCATACACATTAATGCTAACGTTATTTAGTTCCTCAAAGCGCTTAATATCCTTTATCTGCACAGGAAATTCTATACTATCGAAATTTAGTTGCGTTGAATAGTGTGGATACGATGATGTTCTCTTAGCTACGTCTGATTTCGCAGGATTTAAAGCCGAAATCACCGCCCATGCAAAACACGCTTCATCATTGTTTTGGATGTTTACAACAGCTTTTCTTTGCTGAATCCATGTCGGCAGCTCGATGTACGATGATCCTCGCATGGGATTGTACTTATTGATGTTAACTTCTAGATACATTATTTCAACTAAAGCCCACCCTGATTCCTTTCCCTGAAATTCCTCGCTCTTAGTTAAAATAGTGTTAGAGACATCCCTAAGTACATCACCAAAATTAGTCGACTCACTTATGACAAAATTCTTCGTATTAAATGATTTAATGTCCGTTATTTCGGATTCACCTGTGCTTTTAATGTACAAGGCGAAAAGTTCAAAATTAACTTTAAATACATTATGATTGGACAAAGATTTAGCAAGAAGCTGTTGTACGTCCGGTTGAACACAATTTAAAAAGTTTGAAGTGCTCTGAAACTTTTGACTGGTGCGAATTCTGTAACTAGAAATCCTACTTTTAAATGCTGTGTTAATTTCCTCGATGTTTGCGTTACTACCACTTCTACACGCATTACTTTTATGCGCATTACTCCGTAAATGTCCCTGAAAATGTGAAGATGGTACATCAGTGTTACAGTGCTCGCAGTGAATAGTTTGAAGTTCATGAATTTTTCTAGGTTTTTTACTACTAGTACTTTCTACAGCTGCATCCGTTTTTTTATGCTTTTCTCCTATTACCTGAGGGCAAGTAGATACCTGATGCGCTTCTACTAAGTGAGCCTCGTATCGCTCTACGTTAGCGAAATACACACTACAAACTTTACATAAAGCAGATGTTATGCTAGGGTGTTTTGATTTCATATGGCGCATGACGTTATCTCGCCTTGTAAACGTTACATTGCATTCCTCACAGCAGGGGAACATCTGAAAAGAGAACAACCATTAGAGATTAGGCGAAAGTTGCTATGTTCGAAAGAAACCAAGTTTCAACCTATAGTTGTCAGACATGGCTGAAAGTTTGAAATTATAAGATTAACCTCTTCTACAGCATGCTGACTGAAGAGAATAACTATTTATCATTAGACTAAAGTTGTGATGTTCGGAAGAAACCAAGTTTCAACCTATAGATGTCGGACATGGCTGTGAGTTTGAAATTATAAGATTAACCTCTTCTACAGCATGAGGATTGAAGGGAACAACTATTTATCATTAGACTAAAGTTGTGATGTTCGGAAGAAACCAAGTTTCAACGTATAGAGGTCGGACATGGCTGTGAGTTTGAAATTATAAGATTAACCTCTTCTACAGCATGTGGATTAAAGAGAACAACTATTTATCAATAGACTAAAGTTACGATGTTCAGAAGAAACCATGTTTCAACCTATAGAGGTCGGACATGGCTGTGAGTTTGAAATTATAAGATTAATTTCTTCAACAGCATGAAAGATTGAAGAGAACAACTATTTATCACTAGACTAAAGTTACGATGTTCGGAAGAAACCAAGTTTCAACCTATAGAGGTCGGACATGGCTGTGAGTTTGAAATGATAAGATTAACCTCTTCTACAGCATGAAAGATTGAAGAGAACAACTATTTATCAATAGTCTAAAGTTGCTATGTTCGGAAGAAACCAAGTTTCAACATATAGAGGTCAGACATTGCTGAAAGTGTGAAATTATAAGATTAACCTCTTCTACAGCATGAAAGATTGAAGATAACAACTATTTATCAATAGACTAAAGTTGCTATGTTCGGAAGAAACCAAGTTTGAACCTGTACAGGTCAGACATTGCTGTGAGTTTGAAATGATAAGATTAACATCTTCTATGACATGCAGATTAAAGAAAATAACTATTTATCATTAGAATAATGTTACGATGTTCGGAAGAAACCAAGTTTTAACCTGTACAGGTCAGATATTGCTGTGAGTTTGAAATTATAAGATTAACCTCTTCTACAGCATGAAAGATCGAAGAGAACAACTATTTATCAATAGTCTAAATTGCTATGTTCGGAAGAAACCAAGTTTTTACCTATAGAGGTCAGACATTGCTGAAAGTGTGAAATTATAAGATTAACCTCTTCTACAGCATAAAACATTGGAGAAAACAACTATTTATCATTAGACTAATGTTACGATGTTCGGAAGAAACCGAGTTTCAACGTATTGTACCGGTAACGGCGGTACAAAACTAAGTCCCCGTCATAGAACTTTTAAAAACTTACGTGTTACGCTCCGGGCCGCCTACGAAAGACTGACTGGACGGCGAGCAACAGCTGTGTGCGTGTGACGTAGAGAGTGGGTTACGTCACAGCATGCCTCGCCGGGATACAGAGCCTAGACTGATGTGGAATGTTCTTCGAGTTTCTATGGGTAATAACTTTCCCCACAATAATAGTTAAACAAATTTAACATCACCATGTAACTCGATCCCTTATCCATGTTCCTGCCGAGTATCGCGTAAATCTGACATGAGGCGATAAAGTGAAGGCCCGGATCAGATATAAATACGTACTGCTTCGCTCAGCAGACCAGTGTGTTGCCAGAGTGTGTTGCCAGTGTGTTGCCTGAGTGTGTGGCCTGAGTATGTATGTGCACGCTAGGCAGTGGAGTTCACACAGTCGGTTCGCGAGCACCGTGATCGAGCGTGAAGCAGCTATTAATCTTCGAGTCCGTCGACTTTAACCTAATCGCGTCGAATATGGACTTGTACGGATTTCTTTATACTGTGAGTGACAACATTTTACTCCGACGGGACGTGATATGAATTGTGCTTCGTCTGAACATTATCAAGTGACTGTTATTCTACACGAGTGTCTAAGACTTGCGAGTGTTTTGGAGTGCTCGTAATTTGAAGTTTCATGTCATGGACAGGACTTAGAACAGTTTGCTCCTTACAGAGTACTAAATACTTCGAGTTTATGAGACTGTGTTTGAATCCAGATTTACTCGATTCCAAACATGACTACGTCACTAATTTACCATTTCATGAACTGTGTAAATATTTTTAGGTCATGAACTATGAACTGTGCATTTCAATTCTACTAAACAGCACATTTCAATTCTACGAACATTCAGTTTACGAACAGTCGAACCGAGGACTGTCAATACTCGATTAATTTCGTCTTCTGATTTCATGTTGTTATCAATACGTGAATGAGTTCTAATTCACGAGTTGAACATCTTTATTTTCGAATCCAATTAAATTATGTTGAACAGTACTTCAAAGAACTGAGTCGTGCGGCATTACTTTACATTGTACCAAGTGCCACAAACTTTAAGTGACTCTGTTAAAATTCGACGATAAGTTTCGAGTGGACTTTATTTTTATGAGTTTTAAACTTACATGCTCATTCGAGTCTAGTGGCCTTCTTTCATTTAACACGGGACAAAATGTAGTGACATTTCACCGTGTGATAAACTCTCAAGGATACATTTTTGTGTTTGAACCTTGTTAAAACATTAATAAACTTTCCTCTCATCTGTGCAGAAGCAGTCTTTGCATTAACTCGCCCCAAGGCTTAACGATGTTCATTTCACGTTCATCATTCACGAGGACTACCTCAACGCCCTTCAGCAGCATCGTATGGATCTTCAAGACGTCGAATGGATTTTCTAGAACTTCCATCGGGGGATGAATGGTGGTTCACTGGTATGGGAAAAGGAGCTGCCGGAATCCAAGGACATCGCCAGCCCTAGGACGAGGAACGTTTTTTACTGTATCTGCTGTACAGAGGTGACATGACTTTGAATTTATTAATAAACTCAGAGGAAAAAATTTAAGATTTATTTCTAAACAAACCCTCTCCCTCTGTACGCACTTCAACGAATGGTACACGCCCTGCGTCTCATGTCTACCGAAGTAGCACATTTACTGTTACAGTATAGAGGTTAGACATTGCTGTAAGTTTGAAATTATAAGATTAACCTCGTCTATAGCATGAGGATTGAAGAGAACAACTATTTATCAATAGACTAAAGTTACAATGTTCCGAAGAAACCAAGTTTGAACTTGTACAGGTCAGACATTGCTGTGAGTTTGAAATTATAAGATTAACATCTTCTATGACATGCAGATTAAAGAAAATAACTATTTATCAATAGACTAAAGTTACGATGTTCGGAAGAAACCAAGTTTCAACCTATAGAGTTCAGACATGGCTGTGAGTTTGAAATTATATTAACCTCGTCTATAGCATGGGGATTGAAGAGAACAACTATTTATCAATAGACTAAAGTTACGATGTTCGGAAGAAACCAAGTTTCAACCTATTGAGGACGGACATTGCTGTGAGTTTGAAATTATAAGATTAACCTCGTCTATAGCATGAGGATTGAAGAGAACAACTATTTATGATTAGCTTAAAGTTACGATGTTCGGAAGAAACCAAGTTTCAACGTATAGAGGTCAGACATACCTGAAAATTTTCGCGCTGCAAACTGTTACTCGGATGAATAAAATGCGTACTGTCAAGCCTGTAACTCGAATGATAATATTCTAGTTGTACCTAAAAAGAAAAGAACAAACATATATGAATGTAGATGTTTATTACCTAGCGTAGAAGTTGCTTTGCAAACAGTAACTAACAGTTCAGGCTTACCTTAAGTTGAAGGCTGAAGAATAATATTCACAGCGGACAGTACTTAGACGGGAGATGTGCACGTAATAGACATACACAAAGAACTGAGAGCGCTTCACTCAGACTGCAGCGAGTAAATATGCTCCTTGTTACCAAGCGGATATCAAGAATTGCAGACGTTTGCAGTACAGTTGGAACGAAATGTTTATGCAACAAGAGCTCTCCTGAGGGTCTTACGCTGAGTTCTGCAGGCTGACGTATTTAAGCCGGGATCGAACCTGCTGTTGATGCCGAGGTGTCAGAATTTAAGAGTTCTGCAGCGGATCGAGCCTTGGAAAGTTAGCGCGCGATCCTCGACCTCTGGACTTGAACGGGAGGGTACTAAGCTACATTCGCGGTATTCCTTACCTGTAGGCACTTAAATGTATTTTTTTTTGCTATTGGTTTTACGTCGCACCGACACAGATAGGTCTTTTGGCGACGATGGGATAGGAAAGGCCTAGGAAGTGGAAGGAAGCGGCCGTGGCCTTAATTAAGGTACAGCCCCGGCATTTGCCTGGTGTGAAAATGGGAAACCACGGAAAACCATTTTCAGGGCTGCCGACAGTGGGGCTCGAACCCACTATCTCTCGATGTAGCGAGAATGATTGCGGGCACACGAGTGTTGGGTGATTCATTTTTCGGATGGAGGCGATCCTACTGTTGCATATTACATTCTCAGGTAGTTTCGAGGGTGTGCAAAAAGCCAGCATTAAGTAAGGACTGTTGATGGGGACGTTAAACCTTGTGCAGACTCCTTCGAAAATGATTGTGAGTACAAGATGTTGATGGTGATTCATCAGTCAGATGGAGGCTATAAGCCTTGTGCAGGCTCTTTCGGCAGGAGTAGGCTATGTGCCGGCACCGGGTTTTACCCTCTCCCTACTGTAGTATATAACATTCTTAGGTAGTTTCGAGGGCGTACAAAAGCCAGCATTAAGTAAGGGCTGTTGATGGGGACGTTAAACCTTGTGCAGACTCCTTCGAAAATGATTGTGAGTATAAGATGTTGATGGTGATTCATCTGTCGGATGGAGGCGATAAGCTGTGTGCAGGCTTCATCGGTAGGAGTAGGCTATGTGCCGGCACTGGGTTTTACCCTCTCCCTACTGTAGTATATTACATTCTTAGGTAGTTTTGAGGGCGTGCAAAAAAGCCAGCATTAAGTGAGGGTTGTTGATGGGGGCGTTAAACCTTGTGCAGACTCCTTCGAAAATGATTGTGAGTATAAGATGTTGATGGTGATTCATCTGTCGGATGGAGGCGATAAGCTGTGTGCAGGCTTCTTCGGTAGGAGTAGGCTATGTGCCGGCACTGGGTTTTACCCTCTCCCTACTGTAGTATATTACATTCTTAGGTAGTTTCGAGGGCGTGCAAAAAGCCAGCATTAAGTAAGGGCTGTATATTGGGGCGTTAAACCTTGTGCAGACTCCTTCAACAGGAGTAGCCTATATGCCGGCACCGTGCAGGCTCTTTCGATAGGGTTAGGCTATTTGCTGGCACTGTGTTTTAACCTCTCCGTACAATCATAATATTTTATGTTAGGAACTTACACGAGCTAAATGCTACACGGCTAAGAAAACGTTCCGTGAGTTACAAGAGGCTTATCAGCACACAGTGTCCTCGTTCAAGGTTAGTACAGCCGGAAGCCGAGTGTACAATTTCAGTCAACGCATGCATTCCGCACCTCGCTCTGACTGCGCTGATACAACTTCAAAGGTAGTGTTCTATGCGGTAGAACAAAAAATGTAACCCATAGCCTGTTCCTAAAGCTTAACACTGTAAATGTTTGGAGCTCCTTTTTTACAGCTAGATGTGGTTCCTAACGTGGCAGGGCCGGGATTCAAGGTATGTTTTACAGCCGAGTGCCCCTTCCTAACATGAGATTTTAAATCGCAAGAATCTGTTTTACGTCCGGTTGCCCTTCCTGACACTGAAAGACCAGGATTTAGCCAGTTATGCTTCCTGATGTAACAAAACTAGGATTTATTTTTTTAGACTGCACTTAGCTAGAAATAGGTACACGAAATTATTATATAGAAAGAGAATTGCCGGCTCCTACAGTTTGGTTTTGTGTGCTTGCCTCTCACCCGGCAGTTTCGGGTTCGATTCTCTTGGGATTAAAATATGTTTTACAGCCGAGTGCCCTTTCTAACATGAGATTTTAAATCGCAAGAATCTGTTTTACGGCTGGTTGCCCTTCCTGACGCTGAAAGACCTGGATTTAGCCAGTTAACCTTCCTGATGTAACAAGACTAGGATTTATTTTTAGTCTGCACTTGGCTAGAAATAGCCACACGAAATTATTATATAGAAAGAGAATTTCCGGCTCTTACGGTTTGGTTTAGTGTGCTTGACTCTCACCCAGCAGTCTCGGGTTCGATTCTCTTAGAACGAAGGTGCACCCCAAACACATCATTCAGTGTTCTGATCATATGTTGTATCGATTATATTCTTAATCACTTATTTTGTAATATAATCTCCAAATATTCGATAAAGCTGTGCCTTAACAGTGCAGGGAAAAGGACGTTATAACAATCGCTATCTTACGCAAGCCGTTCAGAACCGTAGTCTTGTTTTCTTTTAGAACAAAGGTATTCCTCGACATGTTCTTTTTAAATTGTCCGCCACAACGAAGAGTACGTCACGGTGCTCTCAGATTGTGGATGTAGAATTTGCTGCCACCACATGTCAAAGAATAAAGATGCCAACACAAAGATGGCTGCACGGTGCTCTGTTCATAAAAGATGGCGGATGACAGCTAACGAAATTGCCCCCGCATGAGGGCAGCACGGTGCTCTGTTCATTAAAGATGGCGGAAGACAGCAAACGAAATTGCTCCGCATGAGGGCAGCACAGTGCTCTGTTCATTAAAGATGGCGGATGACAGCTAACGAAATTGCCCCGCATAAAGGCAGCACGGTGCTCTGTTCATTAAAGATGGCGGATGACAGCTAACGAAATTGCCCCGCATGAGGGTAGCATAGTGCTCTGTTGGTTAAAGATGGCGGGTGACAGCTGTCAAAAATGCATGTGGCTTTGTTTCCAAACAAGAGCACGTGGAATTTGCCGTCACCACAAAGAGGGTAGCACTGTACTCTGTTGCTTAAAGATGGCGGATGATGGCTGTCCAAAAAAGCGCGTGGGTTTGTTTCCAAACAAGAGCATGTAGAATTTGCCGCCACCACATAGAGGGCAGCACGGTGCTCAAAGATGGCTGTTGTCACGTAGAATTGCTTGCCACCACAGGTATCTAGCTAAAGAGGGCAGCACTGTGTTCTATAGATTAAAGATGGTGGATGACAGCTGCACGTGGATTTGTTTATCTCGCGCTAGTGAGGTTAAGTTGGTAGCACTAAGGTTTAGGCCCGCCAAGATGGCAGCACTGCCGATGACAGGTGACGAATTTTCTGCTACTGCGATAAAGAGGGCAGCACGGTGCTCTGTAGTTTAAAGATGACAGATGACAGCTGTCAAAAAAGCACGTGGTTTTGTTTATCTCGCGCTAGTTAGGTTAAGTTGGTAGCACAAAGGTTTATGGTCGCCAAGATGGCAGCACTGCCTATGACATGTGACGAATTTGCAGCTACTGCGATAAAGAGGGCAGCACGGTGCTCTGTAGTTTAAAGATGGCGGATGACAGCTGTCAAAAAGCACGTGGCCGTCAAAAAGCACGTGGCTTTGTTTATCTCGCGCTTGTGAGGTTAAGTTGGTACTACTGAGGGTTAGGCCCGTCAAGATGGCAGCAGTGAGGTTAGCGATGCGTTGTTGTCTGTCAAAAAGCACGTGGCTGTCATAAAACACGTGGCTTTGTTTACCTCGCGCTAGTTAGGTTAAGTTGGTACCACTGAGGTTTAGGCCCGTGAAGATGGCAGCAGTGAGGTTAGCGATGCGTTGTTGTCGGTGACAGCTGTCAAAAAGCACGTGGCTTTGTTTACAAATTCAAATCTCGCGCCAAAATTCAAATTTCCCGCCAAAATTCAAATTTTCCGAGGGAGGCTGACGGGCCCCTGGGAGCCCGGAGGAGGAGGCGGCGGCAGAACCATCCAATTATACTACTTGCAGCAACCAAATTGACCTTATCGTTCGGCACCGTGATCTCCGAGTAATATGACTGTATACCACCTCAGCATAAGGTAGTCATAGCGGATTGAATGCATTATAGAGGTGGAGGGAAAAATGCCCCCGAGAATATCAAGTGGTGGAAGTTTAAATACTAGAAGAATACCCTAGCGGACAGCATAAATTTTCCTCTCGTTGACCTGAATGCAATTGACAACATGTAGACACATTCTACAGATCTTCCACTGCAACCTTCACAATAAACTTGGGTACGACATAACCTAGTTCGTACTGTATTGAAAATCAATGATTCCAGTCCACGAAAATGTGTAGGAAAAGACAAAGGCATACTGTATATAAACTGGGTTTCACAAAAGACTTCAGAACAAAGGGAAAGAATTGTCTTTGCCGAACGTGTGCCTAAGAAATCTGTCGTTGAATCGAGGCGCACTCACTGTAATGACCTGCGTACAAGATGTATCAGAACTGTACTGAGAAAGGAATCAGACACGCTTTTCGTATGATGTTGTGAATGATGGCTCAGTCAGATTGCCGGGGAAATGTTTCTTTTTGAGGAAATGAAGTGACCTTGTTACTTCAGGGCGTGCAGATCAAATTGACGAACTTGCCGTATTTGCTATGCCAGAGAGCCAGCCGCTGTGCGTCAGAAGAGGGAAGGGATGGGAAATGAAAGGAGCGAGGCAGAGGTAATGTTCGATGCAAATCCACAAGTTCATTTCGCATAGTCGCTTCCGGGCGCCGGTAGGAGTGGACAGTTTGTTCTACATAAATTGACTACTATGTGAACTCCATAGGAAGAGAAGACATACTTGTACCGAGATTACAGGCAGCTTTCCAAGCCGTTCGCCACACATTACACATCCTGGACAGAGTCCAAAGTCACTCACTACTACACCACTGTGAACTATGCACCAAAGTAGGAGGGGGCCGTATTGAACATCTGCTGTAATCAAACCACCAGGCGTATTGATTCCTTCGTTCAGTATTTCTTTGAAATTACAATGTTGTGAGTGAAGACCGGCCCCGCGGTGTAGGGTGCGACGCGTCCACCTATCACCCGGCGGCCCCGAGTTCGATTCCCGGCCGGGTCAGGAATTTTTCATTGTAAATGATTAACAGCCCAGGCCTGGAGACTGGGTGTTTGTGTCGTCCTGAACGTTTCTTTCCTCACATTCAACACTCTAGACTTCCGCAATTCGAATTACACGCAGGTTCATATCATATGGTGTAAGTAGTGACAAAGGAGATCTAGAGGTCGGCGCCACGAAAAATATTATTATTTAAAGAAAATGTTGTATGTGAAGGAATACACAATCGCGACGCGTCAGCGTTGCTTCTTCGAGCATGTTAATTAGCATAGAATATTACTGCGATAAACAGATGAGAGGAGAAACAATCTGGTGCTTTCCTTGACCGACAAGTGTGTCTTAAATACAGTGTGTTCTTTAACTGTGTGTGCAGTCACGGCTATTTAATAAATGAACTGTGGATATTGCATGTTAGAGACAATCCTACCAAAGTCGTACGAGGAAACTGCATCATACACTCCACAGCCCCTTCCTACCCTTGTCTTCCGTGAAACACGGCAGCAGCTCATCAGTTTGAATCGTGCACCCGCAAGTAACAATTTAACCTTATTTTCTCAAAAATAATAATTTCCCCCGCCAACCTGATTGAACCATTGTTCCTAACATAACACGAAAGGCATACTTGTTTTTGTCTGTATAGTTTTGATAAACACTGTACACCACTGAACTGAAAGAAAGGAGAAAACACTATTTTCTAGCTGACCTAAATTGACTTAAGTATTGAGCACTCTGTGTGCATTAGAGGCAGAGATGACCAGTGATTACAGGACAAACAAGAAATCCCCTAACATTGGCAAAAACATTTGTAGAGATTTGCTGCACTGAATTCCCACATCACCCTATTATAGATGGTTAGCCCCATCTTATGCATCATGTCAAAGGAAGTCGACAGTGCCATTAGGAATATGAAGAACCAAAAAGCGCCACGACCAGATGACCATCCAGCATACTTCTGGAAGTTGTAGCAATTTAAAGAACTCGTTATCAACTGGCTGATAAGTTTGTTCAGTGCGAGGGTTGACTCTGGCTCTGTTCCCACTCATTGGGTACAAACACCCTTGTACCTATTTTAAGCAAAATGACAATCCAGGGGAATGTGCACATTACCGTTCAATTTGCCCCTAATTGTACATGAGAAGAACTTTGAAAGTATCCTTCATTATTTACTGGGTGAAATCGTCGGCATTATTGCTAACCAGTGCATCTTCATTAAGCCAGAATGCTAATTGAAAGCACTAAGAGCACCAGCAGGCAGCCTACATTGCTTTCCTTGATATTGAAATGACTTTCGACCGTGTTCCACACCGTGTCATCTGGTCTGCACTCGTGACCATGGTGTATCAGAAATGCGTATAATTTAGATCAAGATGTTCTACACGAATACCAGAGGTTATGTATGTTGCGTTGTCAACATCTCTGAGAGCTTCCCAATGAATGTTGGTGTGTACACCAATGTTCCACTCTGTCCCCAATGCCCTTTGTCATCAGCATGGACACCACCACATGGGACCTGCAAGGAAGTGTTCTTAAGACTCTCTTATATGCAGATCATGTTGCACTTGCTGACAGACCCAGAATGGGACTGCGGCATCAAGATGAGGATTGGTATACCTGTTTCTCACAATACAACCTTAGCATGAACAAAGATAAGAGTGAATACCTGGAGTCATCCGAACCATCCATCTAATGGCTCCATCCAAGTTGATTCGGGTATCTAGGATCTTGCCTACAGACTGATAGTGGGGTCGTTGTTGAAGTGCGAATTATGGTAATAGCAGCAAGGATGAGATGAAGGGAATTCACAGGCACACTCTGTGACTGAAGATTACCACTACATCTGAAGTCCAGAATATACGGCATGGTACTACGTCATGTTGCTGTGTACGTTGTTGATTGTCGACAGACTTAGAACGGTATGGAGTAGCAATTACACAACATGGGAATGTGTATACTCCTTTAGTCGATGGGCATCGCAGTCCTGCATCACATGAAGAAGACACTGTTCACAAGCAAAAGAGCATCGCACCCGTCAATCATGAGGCATAAGATATGTCAAAAATGGTATGGTCATGTCCTTCTGCAGTACCTGACGCAGTTGACAATTTCACCCAATCTTTTGAAATTACCAGTACTTTGCAATATCCACATGCACCTACAGTACAAATTATACATTAAAAATGAAGATACAAAAGTTTAAAACTAGAAATGCTACTGGGATCGGTGAAATTCCTTGGCATATAGGAAAGTCAATTCGTTGAGATATAGAACCAGATCTGTAGTACTTAATTGATTAGTGTATGTATGAAGCAGCTATAGCAGAAGAATGAAGGATTAGTGAACTAGCACCTTGCGTATAAAGAAAATGTGATACATATAAAGCCAATAATTACACACTAGACATCTTGACTGGTGTTGCATGTCAGCACTTGGAATGCATTCTGTCTGGTTATATTATACACATATACGAAATTACCAACTGGTTCGATAGAAGGTAGTTCAGGTTTAGGAATCATTATTCCACTGAAGCTCATCTGGTGCATTCCAGCAAGATATAATAGATACAGGAGGTCAAATGTATCACGATTCACATATCTAAGGCTTTTGATAGGGTAGATCTTGGGAGACTACTGACGAAAATTAGTGCAGTTGGGCTAGATAAAATAGTGACTAAATGAGTGGCTATAAATTTGTGGCCAAATTATTAGAGTAAACACTAAGAAATTGAGGATGGAACACATAATACGTTACCAATTTTTAAGTTTATGACTTTAGTACTTGGTATGCATCGCATTAGCTTTCATGAGTGACTTGATTCGTATTCTACACTGACTCTTAAAATCGTCATCATGAAACGAGATTTGACCGAGCTTCTCAATCAAGCCAAATTTTGTCGTATTCGTTTTTTTATTTGCTGTCGTCCAAGTATTTTATACGGGGTTCATGACTGGACTGTTTCTAGGCCAATCAAGCAGTTTTACATAGTTTTCTTTTAAACATTTCATTGCTTTTTGGCTTTGTGGAAAAATAAATTCACTTTGGCCAAACCATTCTTGCACCTGAGTTAGCAGACGGGTTCTTAATACTATACTGTTCACGTCTCATAGTTCCTACGACAATATGTTGTTGTCCTCAGCTGTACCAAGAAAACACACTCCAGATCGTCACTGAAGTTGGATGCTTCACTCTCTGCTTCACACAATCTGGATGGAATGCTTCTTCTTTTCTGCTGACGTACTGACTTGTCTCTTCTTCGACAGTAAATACTGATTCGTCACCAACACAAACCTGAAATAAACAAAAGAAATAAGCTTAGCATTATATGCAATAAGCTGTACAGTTTCGTAGAAATAAAATTATACTTGTATCATACTGTATGGTTACATCAGTTTGATTGGGTTAAAATGGAATTAATGAGTGATAATTTATGAATTAATATTCTTCTCATGCACTTGCCTTTTTCCAGTCATCAGATGACCAGTTCTGGAGATTCTTGGCCTACTGAAACCTCTTTGCAGCCATAGCAGGAGTAATCTTTGCTTTTATTCAATGTTGCCTCGCTGTCATTCCAGCATTAAACAGCTCTCGTCTCACAGTCCTGGCTGATACGAATGACCCATACTCTTCTAATTTCTTACGTAAATCCGAACTAGTAGACTTGCGATTGTTAACTGACAAATTAATCAGTTTTTGCTTACTCCTTGGGGTTAGTTTCTTCTTTTGCCCACAGTAACCAACACGTTGTTGACAGTTTGTCTTCCTCTTATCTTCACATTTTATAATTGTACTAACAGATTGCTGTGATATTTGCAATCTAGAAGTTAGCTCTTGCTGTGAATAACATTTCTCAACAAGAAGCTCTCTGACAGTGCGTATCTTTCTTGGCGAAAAGGCCTTTCGTCTCCCCATAACATAAAAATTTGACAGTTATCTAGAACTACTCTTAAAAATATCAGCTGAAATCCTAAATAGCATCAATAATGCATGTAACTTATAGAATGCACAGTATTAACAATAGGTCGCATTATTTACTTCCATACAGCAAACAATATGCAGATATAGACAACAAACAATAGAACATGAGCACTAACAAAAATGATACAAAACCATCTAAATAATGAAATACATTGTGAAAAAATGCATTAGTGAGGACAGGGATATGCCAAGTGGTAACTTTAGAACCAACCATATTCAAGGATTAGGCTATAAAGGTCAATAATATACATGAAGATAGAAATATATTTTTTACCCTAATAATTTTTCCACATCTGGTATATTTCTAGAAAATAGAACTCAGACCATTAGAGGAGGTGAACCTTTATTTGATCCTGTAACAATTATGGATTGGGTCCCACAGGACGGTATTATGAGACCTTTATTTTCTGATATATACTACGTAATCAAAAGTACCCGGACACCCCCAAAAGAGATTCGTTTTTCATCTTAGGTGCATTGTGCTGCCACATCCTGCCAAGTACTCCATAGCAGCGACCTCAGTAGTCATTAGACATCGTGAGAGACCAGAATGGGGCGCTCCGCGGAACTCACAGGCTTCGAACGTGTCACTTGTGTCAGAAGACTGTTCGCGAGATTTCCACACTCCTAAACGTCCCTAGGTCCACTGTTTCTGATGTGATAGTGAAGTGGAAACGTGAAGGGACACGTATAGCACGAAAGCTTACAGGCCGACCTCGTCTGTTGACTGACAGAGACCGCCGACAGCTGAAGAGGGTCGTAAAGTGTAATAGGCAGGCATCTATCCAGACCCTTACACACGAATTCCAAACTGCATCAGGATCCACTCCAAGTTCGGCGGGAGGTGCGAAAACTTGGATCATGGTCGAGCGGCTGCCCATAAGCCACACATCACGGAGGTCAATGCCAAACGACGCCTCGCTTGGTGTAAGGAACGTAAGCATTGGATAATTGAACAGTGGAAAAACGTTGTGTCGAGTGGCGAATCACGGTACACAATGTGGCGATCCGTTGGCAGGGTGTGGGTATGGCGAATGTCCGGTGAACGTCATCTGCAAGCGTGTGTAGTGCCAACAGTGAAATTCGGAGGCGGTGGTGTTATGGTGTGGTCGTGCTTTTCATGGAAGGGGCTTGCACCCCTTGTTTTGCGTGGCACTATAATAGCACAGGCTTACATTGATGTTTTAAGCACCTTCTTGCTTCCCACTTTTGAAGAGCACTTCAGGGATGGCGATTGCATCTTTCAACACTTTCGAGCACCTGTTCATAACGTACGGCCAGTGGCGGAGTAGTTACACGAAAATAACATCCCTGTCATGGACTGGCCTGCACAGAGTCCTGATCTGAATCCTATAGAACACCTTTGGGATGGTTTGGAACGCCGACTTCGTGCCAGGCCTCACCGACCGGCATCGCTACCTCTCCTCAGTGCAGCGCTCCGTGAAGAATGGGCTGCCATTCCCCAAGCAAACTTCCAGCACCTGATTGAACGTATGCCTGCGAGAGTGGAAGCTGTAATTAAGGCTAAGTGTGGGCCAACACCATACTGAATTCCAGCATTACGATGGACGGTGCAACGAACTTGCACGTCATGTTCAAACAGGTGTCCGGATACTTTTGATCGCATAGTGGATATGAATAATATGAATAATGAACTGGAATCAGAGATAAGGCTCTTTGTAAAAAATAAGTTTCAGGATTGTGAGTGACTGCAAAAAGACCGTGACAATATTGTAAGATGTATATCAGGCAATATTTTGATGATAAACGGGGTGAAAAGCCAGGTTGTGTGTTTCACAAATAGGAAGAGTCCTGTCTGGTTTAATTATTGTGGTGATGGGGTGAAAGTTCCACGTGCGAATCTCTATAAGTTTGTAGGTACTCATAATAAGGATAGATCTTCACTGTGGTAATCACATAAACAGGATTGAGAATAAAATTTACAGATCTCTTAATATGATTATGAGGGTATTTACGGGTTGTAAAGGAGAGGGCATATGAATCTCCACTAAGGCCACAATGAGAATATGAGACCGTCACCAGTATTACTTGATTAGAGAACAGGAAAGATGAAAAAGTTGTGTTATAGAGATGTTGCAAAGTTTCGGCTGGGAAGACTTGGGGAAAGGAGACAAGCTGTTTGATTAAGCAGTATATTCTGAGATGTCATTGGAAAGATGGTTTGGAATGACATTTGTTGGTGAATACATTTACGTCATGTTCTGTATTAAATGTTGGAAATTTAACAACATGAAGATATGTTGGAATTCAAGGGGACAAATTCTGGTAAATATTCACTTATTCGAAGATGATTTAGTGATTGAAATAATTTGCCAAGGGAGTTGTTTGATACATTTCAACAATCCTTTTCAACCTAAACAACCGACAGACATAAATGCTGTTGATTGATTGATTGATTGATTGATTGATTGATTGATTGATTGATTCATTCATTCATTCATTCATTCATTCATTCATTGAGACGTCGATTGATTTATCTTTTTTGGTCTTAATGTGATGTACAAAAGCGGATGATGGGTATTTCTATGCTTATGATATAAGCATTTTATACTTTTTGGGAAAGTGCTAGGAATAATGTGGCATTATTTGACATTACTTTGAAGTGTTTTGGGAAAGAAAGCATATAGGAACATGGAAATGAGCAAAGAGGTGACAAAACAAGTCATGTATAGAAAGATGGGAACAGGGAAATGTGAATATAAGAGGATGAAGAAAATAGCTAGTCTTTGTGGAAATGGGGATCACAGAAAGAGAAACAGAAGCAAGGAATAGTATTGGGTAATATTTGGAGATAGTGTTTATTATTATTATTTATTTTCCTTAAATTGTACATATACACACACACAGTTGTGCCTCTATCCCCACATGTATGTGTACGTATACTCTGCTGAATATTCACAAATATGTAGGCAATTTTTAGTTTTCATATTTACAAAGGCTCCTCCTTTTCTATTGCTACCTTGTCTACTGCTATCCTGCAGTGTGTTCCTTTTCACATTCTTATCTCTGTTATCAGTTGTCTGAAAAGCAGTAGGGAAAGTGACTCATGTTAAGGAGCAGCAGGTCGTTATGCAAGTTGGAATCCAAGAAGGGTAAAAAATATAATTAAATAATGCAATGCAAATTTTAATCTAATAGCAGTTATATAGTATTATTTGAAGTAACCTGTTGTATATGAGTTGATTATGTTTGTAAATACAGAAGGTATTATGAGTAGAATTTTGTAAATAAAATAAATTCATAAAGAATGGGCTGTGTGTTTTGTAGAAAAAAAATGTTTATTGTTTAATACTCTATTTTAGGAAATTGTTATCTTCTCTGTTCATTTAATATTTAGTGCTTGATAATAAAGTATTTTGTGTGCCATTTGCCACCAAGGTATACGCCTCTTTTGCATTTAAAGTATTTTTGATTTGATTGTTTCTTGCCATTCTTATATTTTTAAAATGGGAGATAAATTAATTATACTCTTCTTGTATCACTATGAAAATTATTTTCTCAGCTGTTTCATGTTTAGGCCTATATATTTTTATTCCCTTCTTTATTCTTACTTTTAGCCTTCTGAAGATATTAAGGAGGAAATATTCATAGAAGACCATGCTGATGATCAACTGTTGCCATACATCAAAGAAGAAACAAAGTATGTACACTACAAATCCTATACAGTATGGAATAAGTTGTACCTACTCATAGTAGTGTTCAGTGGTGGTTGGTTTATCTCCAAAACGTGGCCATATTCATCAGTTTAATCCTTTTTTTTCAAGGAACACTAATATCTTAAATTTCTACTGGTTAATATTATCTAACTTGAAATTCATATTTAATGTTCCATCATGTTGTTTTATTGAATATATATCTGCAAAAAGAATCTTTGGTAATGCTAGATATTTTTGAAGTGTTTTTGTTTACAATACCTTTAAGCAACCGTGAAAATGTGTTCTTTCTTTCTCTGTCACTGCATCATTTGTTCATCATATTCTTATCATCTGAAATGCTCTCTGCAACTATTAGCTCCAGATATTCTCAGTAATTTTGTACTTCATACCAACAGTGACACACAGAAAAAGCCATGTATGTAGATTATGAACTAAATCTACAAATACAAAAATGCTATGTGTACCGGGCGGTACACCTCCACTTCGCTAATTTAAAATGTGCGCCTGTTGAAACTCCTCTGCTGGAGGAAGTCTGAACTTTATCTACGCTATTAATTCTCTACTTTCTCAGAAGATGTCACCACGTGGAAAATTTTGAGTTTTTGAACTGTGTCATTTTTGATGTGGTTTTGTTTCACTTGAAGTAAGAAGTGTGAACTCTCTCTTCTAGAGGACACTACTGAAGATCTACAATAGTGCAATATAGTGCGGAGTCAAAGAACTATTTTTTTGGAGAAAATTTAATTTCAAGAGTTTGATCTTTGTTAAAGTTCTTTCTGTCATTGTTTAAGTTGGCAATATTTACCCCTTTCTTCCCCTTGTTATGAATGTATCCAATCCCGAATTTCTTCTATTAATTTCTGACCAATCTGGTGTATCTTCCCCCAACTTGAATCTGTTGCGGGGTCCTACCCAATAAAGAGTTTGTGGGAGGGTGTTTTCTTTCCCCTAACGCCTAGAACCTTCCGCGAGAGGATATAAACTGCTGATTTTCGGGTCTCCGGGCCACTTCTGTTCCATCTTTCAGTGTGTTAAGTACATAGCAGGGGGCGGGAAGCGCCTCTTTCTTCGGCAGCGGTCAACAACAAGGTAATGGCCGATTAATAACTTCTTTCTTTGCTAGCTCAGCAGTTTAACTTTCGGGGCGGGTTCTAAGCGTTCAACCATGTAACCTTTTCCTAAAATGTAACTACTCTTTTCATATATTCTCTTTTAAAACGACATATCGGGATAGAGAGTGCTTAACCCTCTCGAGCTCCCACTCACATCGTCTTGAGGTGAACTTATTTTTCTCAACCAATTCTTCCGTAATGTAATGTAAATTGCTATTAAGTCACCTCTGTAGTATGGGATTAGCCCTTGTATTAACGGCTTAGTGCCAAGTAGGTCTTAAGCAAAGTGTATTAGGAGTGCAAGTTCGCCTCCTCTCAAATTGTATTTTAGAGGTCATGTATTAACTTTCTTGTTATTTAACGGACCTCAGTAGGTTGGGTATTTTACCCCTGTGTATACGTCCTTGGATGACAGCTTAAAAGTGGAGTTTGGAGTGGCCTATGATAGGCTTGGATTTTAAGGGGAAGTTGCCCTTTCTTGAAAGTTGTGTTTCTGCCTCAAGGAGGCTTTTGGGTGTAATTGGAAGCAAATGTTTCTGGCTTGTTTGGGGGTTTTCGGCCCCTTTGTTGTATGGTGTTCATTGAAAGGTTGGGCTCATTGCTCAAGAATTATGTTTCTGACTTTTGAAGCCCCAAATGGGGTACCTATGTAAATGTATTTTTCAATCGTGTTTCGGCTACTAAGTACCTGTTCTATTTGTTGTTACCTAATTTTGAAAAGAAAATATAACCTTGTTAAATTTTAAAATTAATTTCACTTTAGTAGCTTGAGACCTATTCACCACCCAGCACCTTCTTTCATGCATAACTACCACAAAAACACGGTAACAAGTGGTAGCAGAGCGTGGTTGAATGGGTCTCAATTTAGCCCCCTTTGACGGCTACACATTGTTTTGATCCGAACTCTAACCATTTTCTCAGTTGCTGGAATTTTTTGACTTTTTCAAAATTGTTCTGTCATCATGCCAGGCCCTCGCGATGTTCTCCATCTTAATTATTTGCGCAAAGAGGAGTTGATCTATGAATTAACTATCAGAAATGTGCAATCTGGAGGCACGGTTGCAGTAGACACTAACAAGCTTAGAGAGTCCCTAGATTTGCCCATTTCCATCCCCAATTTGGGAGAGAAAGAAATTGACGACTCTCTTTCCACGATCACGGAGAATATTACTGGGCTAGCTTCTGTAGTTAGTTTTTTTGATGAAAATGATCCTTCTCCCAATCAAATTAAGCGTGTGCAAGCTAGGCTATATCACTTTTCAAATAGAGTTAACGATCTGTTGTCTCTAAAGTTGAATGACGTTCAGAAGAAGGAAGCTAGTACGCTGCTTGAAAATATGTCTGAATTATCTAGCAAGGTCACTCAATTGTTAACTGGGGATGTTCCTCCCAAATCTGATCAACCCACCATAGTGAATGTAGGTAGCGAGGAAGCACCTCCTAAGGGAGAAGTAAATAGGAAAACCATCGCTGCTCAAACTATCTCTGCCCCATTGGACAACGAGTCTGAACGCCGGGCATCGCTGAGTAACATCCGTTCTGAATTAACTTCTTTGCCATTGAAACCTTTACCTACTATGTCACCCGGGTTTAGTAGCTTGCCTCATCCATTGGCAATGTTGCTCAGAGGTATATCTAAGTTTTCCGTTAATACCACCAGTGACGTAATTTCATTTTTAAGATTTCTAGTGGAATTTCAGGATCATGCCCTTGTTTTTTCTCTTTCTCCATGTCAAATCTTGCAAATTATCTATCCGTATGCTATTGGTATTCTCTCTGACAAAATAGTTAGAGCCGTTGCCGAGCAATCATCTATTGAGGATTTCCATGCCCATTTGCTAGCTAACTTCATCCCGGCTAGGGCCAGGTCCTCCCTTATTCAGAAGTACTATTATCGTGTACAGCGCTTGGATGAAAACTTGGCTGATTTCATACAGGACATTAAGTTTTATACTAGGGTGTTTGCCCTTCATTTTCCTGAAGATCAGATTGTACAGGCTATTGTAGAGGGAATTTCACCTCCCTATAGGTCATATTTGTGTTTCGCGGCGTGCCCGCAAAACTTCTCTGAACTTGAAGCATTGGCCGTCTCAGCGGATGGAGTTAGATACGCCGATTCTTTGCGTGTCGCGAAAGAACCCCCGCCTTCCTTTAGTAACACTCGGCCTCCACCTCGCCGACCAGTCAATCCCCGTAAATGTTATGCTTGCGGGTCGCCTGACCATCTGCGCAACAAGTGTCCGCTGATCAAGTCAAGTGGGACAAGGAATGGAGCCGGGTCATCACAAGGCTGTTTTAAATGTGGGGCTTTCTCACATATTGCCAAGAATTGTCCCAACTCAAATAGCACCCCCTCCTGCTCAACTTCTGGTGCAAATTCCACCTATGCCAATAATAAAAAGTGACTAGTGGCTTCGGCTGAGTCGACTAATCCATCTTCCCGAGACTCAGCCCCTAGTAAACAGGTTGTAAATGCAGAGAACGATCAGCCTTCAAATTCATCTTTTGAATGCCCTAAAGAATGTCTTAGGATTGCGGCGGATACCCCCGCACCTGTTCCTTTTCTTAAGATTGAGTTAAATAACGAGCCTATAACAGCTCTCTTAGATTCAGGCAGTGTTTGTTCGATTATTTCGGCTGAATGGTATTCTAAATTGAAATCGGTTTGTAAACTTCCTGACGATGTCTCTTCTCCTGTTCAATACGTTTCGGCTAATTCATCTCCATTAGAAATTCTAGGTTCCTTACTGGTCAAGATTCGTATTTTTAAGTTTACATGGAAAATTAAATTGTTTGTGGACAAGCAATTGTCTTGCCCCATTATATTGGGAGCTGACTTTATTTCTCACACTGGTCTTGTGCTCGATCTCCAGTCTAGGTCGTGCACATTCAAATTTGCTTCTAGTTGTAAAATACCACTATTAAAGTGTAATTCTGTGTCATGTTCTTCTATTTCGCCTACCCAGGATGAGATGTTGTTAGACCTTAGACATCTACCTGAGGAGCAGGCTGATAGTATTCGCAAACTGTGTCAGTCGTTTCCCGAGGTGTTCTCTGATACTCTTGGTGTTACTGACCTTATTGAATACAAAATTGAGGTCACGGATTCGATTCCTGTACGTTTTCCACCTTATAGGCTATCTCCACCTAAAATGAAGGCTCTGAAAGAAATTATCGATCAGATGTTGAAGGATGGTATTATTAGGCCCTCTAAGTCGGCGTATTCATCGCCTATTTTTCTAGTCCCGAAACCCCAAGGAGGCTTCAGGCCTGTCATTGATTACAGGGCTCTCAATCGGAAGGTGGTGTTGCAATCTGTGCCCCTTCCTGACCTTCATTCTTGTTTTTCATGGTTTCGTAAGGCCAAGTTCTTCACCATCTTGGACTTAAATCAGGCCTATAATCAAATTCCCCTTGCCGAAGAGTCTAAACACCTTACAGCGTTTGCCACGGACTGGAATTTATATGAATACAACCGCGTGCCTTTCGGGCTCCCTACGGGAGCAGCTGTGCTCACTAGGCTACTAGATAGGGTCTTCTCCGACATCAAATTCGAGTACTTATATCACTATTTAGATGATGTCGTCGTATTTTCAGAGACTTTTGAAGAACCTCTAGATCATCTGCGAGAAGTTCTCGATCGCCTTCGTAAGGCTGGGTTAACTGTTAAGTTGTCCAAGGTTGCCTTTGCTAAGCCCTCTATGTCATTCCTAGGGCATATTGTGTCACCCGATGGTGTAGCAGTCGATCATTCTAGAACACAGGCCATCCGTGATTTTAAACCTCCCAAGGACATTAAAGGTATCGCCAGGTTCATTGGTATGGTGAATTTCTTCAGAAAGTTCATTCCTAACTTTGCTAATAGAGCGGCGCCCTTAAACCTTCTTCGTAGGAACGGCATCAAATTCGAGTGGGGACCTTCTCAACAAGCCGCTTTTGAAGATCTGAAATTAGCTCTCTGTAATGCCCCTGTCCTTGCTATGCCTGATTTCTCAAAGAAATTCATCGTCCAAACGGACGCGTCATCGTCAGCTGTAGCTGCAGTCCTTCTTCAAGAGACTGAACTAGGGAGGCGACCCATCGCCTATGCATCTAGGACTTTGTCGGCTCAAGAAGCCAAGTATTCCATCTATGAGCTCGAAGGTTTGGCAGTCTTATTCGCCTTAGAGAAGTTCCGTCTCTATCTGGAACATATTAAATTCGACCTGGAGACAGATAATCAAGCCTTAAGCTGGGTCTTAGGTAGGCCGCGTCGTACTGGTCGTATAGCCCGTTGGGCCATCCTTATTTCTGCCTTCCAATTCGATGTCAGGCATATCAGAGGTACTGAAAATGTTGTTGCTGATGGACTCAGCCGTATGTTTTCAAACGACGTTGAGAACCATGAACCGGTCGACCGTTCATCACCTCCCGAGTCCACACTATTTGATGTTAATGCCATTTTAACTGATGCCCCCATGCTCTTTAGGGATATCGAGAAATACCAACATGAAGATCCGACGCTGGCTCCGATAATGGAAACCCTTTCTTCTGGGGAACATGTTGTCCCTTATGTTCTGAGGAATGGTGTTTTATGTTGCCCTTCGAGGCATGACAAAATGATGAAGGTTGTCGTTCCAGCTGTTCTTGTGCCTATGATCTTCAAGTACTATCATGAGACCCCATTAGGGGGGCATCTTGGAATCTTTAAAACTCGTGAAAAGATTCGTGAAATGTTCATCTGGAAAGGTATGGACGGTGAAATCCGTGAACTAGTAAAGGCTTGTAAATCCTGTTTGATTAGTAAACCCACCATGTCCACCAAGGTAGGCCTTTTGTCTTCGCATCAAGCATCGCGCCCCATGGAACGCCTGTATATTGATTATGTAGGACCCTTCCCCCAGTCAAAGGTTAATGCCAACAAGTTCATCCTTGTGTGTGTAGATGGTTTTACCAGATTTTCTTGGTTATTTCCGACTAAGCTGGCTACCGCTAAGTCTACCATTACTTACTTAAATTCTATTTTTGCTTCTTTTGGTCCGTGCCAATATATTGTATCTGATAATGCTAAGGCTTTTACATCTAACTTATTTCGTAAATTCTGTTTTGACTTATCCATCTCTCATGTAACTACTTCTGCTTATTACCCTCAACCATCTCTGGCTGAACGGGTTAATCGTAATCTCAGGTCCGCACTTATTGCCTATCATCATGAAGATCATTCCAGGTGGGACACGTCCCTGCATTGGATAGCTTTTGCTTTGAATTCGGCGGTTCATGAATCTCACAAGTTTACTCCAGCTTCTTTGATGTTTAAGTTTGTTCCCAACACGCCGCTCTCTAACCTCTGGTCTCTGAGTGACATTCTGCCCGAGACAATAGATCCGGACAACATTAAAGATCTTTGGAAGAAGGCTAAAGCTAATCTTAAAGTATCTCATGAAAAGGTTAGGGAAAGGTATGATCGTGGACGGAGACCCACCCCTTTAAAGGTAGGTGACCAAGTAATGGTCAAAAATTTTGTTCCCGCGGGCAAGCTTGCCCCCAGATTCCATGGGCCATGCGTTATTCTCGATTTCCTCACCCCGGTTACGTTGTTATTAAGCAATCCAGCCACCGAGAGGATATTTAGGGTTCACCTGTCCCAGGTGAAACCGGTGTAATTTCTGTGTTAACTTGCTTCATATTATTTTGAAAGGATATGAAGGTTATATTTTTTTTTTGAGTTCAACTTTTAAGGCTTTCTGCCCCTTCTATAATATTTTGGTCTTATATGTAAGCCTCGTGTAAAACCTTCCCCGATCCGTTAAACTGCCATTCTGTCCTTGCCTCGGCCATTACCACGCTCCCGTCTCCTGCTTCAATACACACTGTGGCTTGATTTGAGTAAATGCCATGGATATCTGCACGCCGCTGACCTCTCAAACTCCTCACCAAGCCTGTGCCCTTAAAAAAAAAAAGATGATGGTCCAACACAATTCTGCCGCCAAGCTTTAATGTTTCAGTGCCCCCGCAGCCGCGCGGCGCCGTGCAGCAACTGGAGCAGAGGACGGGCCCCCTCGGCCCCAGCGAGGACGACGTGTGCACGGCGAGCCGGAGCTCTCTTCCCGGCCAAGGCTGATGTGCGGCGCACGACCTGCTACTTGCCCGCAGCCTGTATATGTTCACCGCGGGCGCGGCGTGTTTCAACACCTCTGCTCCCCTCATAGTGCGGGCGAGCGGTATCTCAGGGTACTTGAGGGGTCCGAGCGGTTCCCTTTGGACGCAAGCTGCAACGGCCGGTCTGGCCATCCAACTTAGCCTACATCAACTACATGGACAGTTACTATAAGTAATGACTACACTTGGGAATTTAACTGCAATATTTGGTGGACTATGCAAAATTTTTCATCACTTTTAAGTATTAAAAGTTTATCCTCAGAATTCAACTACTACAAACAGAAAGACTTTACTTCACTTGCAACAACGAAATTTTGAAACTGAAACAAACTAAATTTAGAAAATCTCATAAATGCTTCTGCAATCTATCTTCATATTCACATCATAACTTGGAACTTGTTTCCAACTGACTTCATGTGTCATCCCTGGAGGAACTTTTGGGGGGGGGGGAGGTCTGTACCGGGCGGTACACCTCCACTTCGCTAATTTAAAATGTGCGCCTCTTGAAACTCCTCTGCTGGAGGAAGTCTGAACTTTATCTACGCTATTAATTCTCTACTTTCTCAGAAGATGTCACCACGTGGAAAATTTGGAGTTTTTGAACTGTGTCATTTTTGATGTGGTTTTGTTTCACTTGAAGTAAGAAGTTTGAACTTTCTCTTCTAGAGGACACTACTGAAGATCTACAATAGTGCAATCTAGTGCGGAGTCAAAGAACTATTTTTTTTGGAGAAAATTTAATTTCAAGAGTTTGTTCTTTGTTAAAGTTCTTTCTGTCATTGTTTAAGTTGGCAATATTTACCCCTTTCTCCCCCTTGTTATGAATGTATCCAATCCCGAATTTCTTCTATTAATTTCTGACCAATCTGGTGTATCTTCCCCCAACTTGAATCTGTTGCGGGGTCCTACCCAATAAAGAGTTTGTGGGAGGGTGTTTTCTTTCCCCTAACGCCTAGAACCTTCCGCGAGAGGATATAAACTGCTGATTTTCGGGTCTCCGGGCCACTTCTGTTCCATCTTTCAGTGTGTTAAGTACATAGCAGGGGGCGGGAAGCGCCTCTTTCTTCGGCAGCGGTCAACAACAAGGTAATGGCCGATTAATAACTTCTTTCTTTGCTAGCTCAGCAGTTTAACTTTCGGGGCGGGTTCTAAGCGTTCAACCATGTAACCTTTTCCTAAAATGTAACTACTCTTTTCATATATTCTCTTTTAAAACGGCATATCGGGATAGAGAGTGCTTAACCCTCTCGAGCTCCCACTCACATCGTCTTGAGGTGAACTTATTTTTCTCAACCAATTCTTCCGTAATGTAATGTAAATTGCTATTAAGTCACCTCTGTAGTATGGGATTAGCCCTTGTATTAACGGCCTAGTGCCAAGTAGGTCTTAAGCAAAGTGTATTAGGAGTGCAAGTTCGCCTCCTCTCAAATTGTATTTTAGAGGTCATGTATTAACTTTCTTGTTATTTAACGGACCTCAGTAGGTTGGGTATTTTACCCCTGTGTATACGTCCTTGGATGACAGCTTAAAAGTGGAGTTTGGAGTGGCCTATGATAGGCTTGGATTTTAAGGGGAAGTTGCCCTTTCTTGAAAGTTGTGTTTCTGCCTCAAGGAGGCTTTTGGGTGTAATTGGAAGCAAATGTTTCTGGCATGTTTGGGGGTTTTCGGCCCCTTTGTTGTATGGTGTTCATTGAAAGGTTGGGCTCATTGCTCAAGAATTATGTTTCTGACTTTTGAAGCCCCAAATGGGGTACCTATTGTAAATGTATTTTTCAATCGTGTTTCGGCTACTAAGTACCTGTTCTATTTGTTGTTACCTAATTTTGAAAAGAAAATATAACCTTGTTAAATTTTAAAATTAATTTCACTTTAGTAGCTTGAGACCTATTCACCACCCAGCACCTTCTTTCATGCATAACTACCACAAAAACACGGTAACACTATGTATTATGTACATTGTAAACAATATAATAATTTCAAACTAACATAATCAGGTTCACTGATCAGTATAATGATGGCTGAGTTCAATACTGTGATAAGTCCAAAAAATATCATATTTAAATTATTTATTTGGTTAGATCTTGTGTGTTAAGTTAGATTCCTCTATTTGTGGACGCCAAAGCAGATAATGTGTTGTAGAAATGAAATGTTCAGATCAGTAGTGCTACATCTTACATATCATAGTTTTCAAATAAAAGTTCAACATTTTTGTAAGCATTAAAAATACCATGCTATTGAATTTATGTTTGTTCCAGTGTTGTGGTCACACTTGCTGATTGTTGCTAATTCCCACTATTCATTTTAGTGCTCATTGTCAGTCAAGTGCTTGTAGTGTGTTGATTGCAAACATATTTACACAATTAGTATAAACTAATAAAATGGACAGCTAAAAGTGAAGTTTTAATTTGTGCAGTTTGCCTAAAAAAAATCATATTTTGTCAAGTAAGTGAATTTATTATCTTGTAAGAGTAGGTAAATAATAATGTAATAAAATGAAATGAAATGTCGTATGGCTTTTAGTGCCGGGATATCCCAGGACGGGTTCGGCTCGCCAGGTGCAGGTCTTTCTATTTGACGCGTCGTGATGAGGATGAAATAATGATAAAGATGATAATAAAGATGATGATAAAGATAACACATACACCCAGCCCCCGTGCCACTGGAATTAACCAATTAAGGTTACAATCCCCGACCCGGCCGGGAATCGAACCCGGGACCCTCTGGACCGAAGGCCAGTACGTTGACCGTTCAGCCAAGGAGTCGGACATAATGTAATGATATAATATTTTTTCAAAATTGTAATTTTTATCACTGACATTAGAAAGGAGCACAGGTGTATGTCCTGTTTTCAAACATATAATGTAGTAATGTTTTTTGAACTGTAGGTGTGCCATTGGACTACTTGCTAATTAATTTTTTACTCTCACACGTTTGTTGGTTACTGTATGAAACAATCATTGATAATCCCTGGGAAATGATTGTATAATCTTGGATTGGTGCTCTCAACCGAGCCCTTGTGCCGGCAGGTCCTGCAATGACTAGTCATAGCCTAAGGTTTGACTTCAAACCAGATTAGTGGTGGAAACTATGAATTCTGAAAGGTTCATCTGATTTTGTGGGTGGTTAGAGTCTTCTCTACTGTTATCTGATGCATTGACTTGTTCCTACTGTACATTCACAACTTGTGGCAAGAAATATTCATTTTAGTCCTCAGAACTGCCCAGTACCAGCTTACACTCTGTAATTAGTCAGAATAGAACTATGCACACAACTGAAGATCGCCCAAATACGTCAACTCTTAGAGGTTTAAATTGTGCTGTTGCTTTGTAATTCTTGTGTAGCAGGACATAATAGGCTATGTTAGAGAACAATCTTGTGTTATGACCACCAATGAAAATGTTGCTTATGAATACTTTTCACACACAAAATGCACATTTCTACTTTTGGATGGAGTTTAAATTAGCTTTCTTCTTCCTAAACATATCTTGCGCAGAGGCACTCTCGAACCAGCAAAGCAACAAGATTTCTGTGTGTTTTCTTTTTCTTTGTTATGCAAGGCAGAGGACTTTCCATTGTCTTTATAGCATAGTCCATTGTGTATCGTAGATTTTAGATGCTTCTGAAGTATTCAGTCGACCGGATCTTATCTACTGCTTCCCACTTTGTTTTATATCTTACCTCAGGCGCTATGTTATCCGGACTCTCATTTCAGCAGTCTACAAATATCATTCAGCAATTTAAATGATCTCTTATAAAATGTCTAAAAGATTTGCCATGTTAATTTGGTACTGAGTTATATAAGAACAGGTTTTAAGATTCAGAAAACTTCCTAATCGCTGACTTGTGGAAAGATACATACTTCTGAGCTTACCAATTAGTGATGAGATTACCTTACATTACTAGAGAGGCACATCACCCTGAGCTATATAATTAGTGATGAGGCTAACTTCTGTTTGGGTAGGGACACATGGTCTTGAGCTAACCACTTAGTGTTGCTGTTTCCTTCCACTTGTAGAGTGTCGAGTGTCTCATGGCCCTGAGCTGACCACTTTGTGCCACTCCTCCATGGTCTTCATATTTATAGACTTGATTGGTCTGAAAATAACAAATTGATTATTCTGATCGTCTGCTATCTACGACGGATGTATGCAGAAATATGAATTGCAAAATTCCATTCAGGGTAGAATTAACTGATGGACTCCCCTCTTGTTGGTACTCATAGAATTTCACCGGATATTCCAACTGTCACTCCTGATTAATACAGCTAATCCTGAAATTTTGATTTTGTTGAGTTATATGTATTTTTCTTTATAATGCATTTATAGGAGTCACTTATGCACAAAATCGAGAAGCGTTCGGCATTCGAACACTACTGTTTTTGTGATAAGAAGTCTTTTTAGGTATTGGACATAGGCTTTAGGGGAGAGAATTAGAACATACTCAGTTGAATGATAGGATGTGTAAAATATCCATTGTATCCATTTTTATAACAGAATATTCATCAATCTGTTTCTTTTTATTCTGCTTCTTTAGTGTTAGCCCTGCCTGGTGGCAGGGTCCGGTGTTGTGATTCATTCTCTCCAGTTCGGTCTCGGGCCATGTCTGTATGTAGTTTCACAGCTTCCAGGTCGTTGTACACTTTATCTGTCCTATGCTCTCTTGTTCGTCGCTTGCACCTCTTTTCACCGACTTTCTGTATATACGCCGACTTTCCCAATATATCGTCCTCTGCACGCAACACATGCCCAAACCAGCGCACATGCCTTTCCTCAAATGCCAAAACGTTTTCTAATACTGCAGAACCTCGATAATTCAAAATCGGTTGATTCAAAATCCCGCCTAATTCAAAGCATCTCCCTTTCCCAGAAACATGAGGTGTTTTGCATGTTATTTAAACCCTTAATTCGAAATACGGAAAATTCGTAATTCGAAGAACAGTGTCGTTCCCCATTACCGAAATTCAGACTTTTAATTCAAAACTGCCTCAATATTTAAGAAAGTTAATATTTTTCAGAATATTTTAAATTCAAAATTTATCCCGGTCTTGATAGAATGCGTCTTCCTGTACCTGATGGGGTAGTTTTCCATACTTTCACTGACTTCGGTGTGTTCACAGTGTGCTTCATATTTGCTAAGTTTGAGTAAAATCGTAATTCTTTTGTATTCAGCGTTTTAAGGAACGCCACAATAATACGTAGCAGGCAGTGTGCGGAAAAGTAGAATCCGCGAACACTGGCGGTGCTAACAGTTGGCGAAAAAGCGTGCGTATAAGCAGTTCATACGCACCGAACAATATTGTAAATGCCAATGAAACTGCATTTTTTAATGCCGAGCTCAAATGGACTTGGTTTTAAAGGAGAGGGTGCAAGCCGGGAAATCGTACAAGGGTGGGGGTCATTGTACTGTGTTGCAACGCGCTTGTAGCGACAGACTTTCTTTCCTGGTCATAGCAAAGTTCGATAAGCTACGATGTTTTGAGGGCGCCGGGCACTTCCCGTGCTAGCACAAGGCATCTACAAATGCAAACAGTACAGTAAACCTAAAAATAAAACATTTGCACAACGGAGCCAGCATAGTAAGTCCTCTACTTTGAATCGTATGTGTTTTTCCTTTGTTGTGTAAGGTTATGTTTGCCAGTGATTTATCCAAGTGCATTATTTGAATAACCTAAATGCACCTTTTTGGATACTTTTTGGAAATAGCTTCTTCCATGACATATGAAAGTTTTAAATTGTGAATCAAACTGATTGCATGCATTAATGGGTCTGATAATACTTTGTGACGCGGCAATTACTGGAAGAATTTCAAGAGAGATGCCATAGCGGGAAATCGTAAAAGGATAGCGTCAATGAACTGTGTTGTAAATTTGTAATGCAGACTGAAGCGAGAAACATTCTTCCGTCGCCATAGAAAAGTTCGATAAGCCACAGTGTTTTGAGGACATCGGGTATGTACTTTACATGCAAGTACAGGACATCTAAAATGCATACAGCATAGTAATTCAATGAATAGAGGACAGGGGAGCTAGCATAGATTTCTTCTCGTCTTTGAATCATACTATTTTTCCTTTCATTGCATGAGTTTATGTTTGTCGGTGAGTTGTCCAAGAGCGTTGTTTGAATACTGTAAATGCACCTTGTTGTATACATTTTAGAAATCATTTTTTCAGTGGCATTTGAAACGTTTAAACTGTGTATCAAAGTTAATTGCATGCAGTAACAGGTCGTAAGAATACTTGGTGTCGCGCCAATGTTTGGCATATCTAAACTGTAACTTGGTGGTTAATTCGAAATCGCATAATTTGAAGTCCGATTTTTGCATCCCAACGGCTTCGAACTAACGAGGTTTTACTGTAACATCATTTGAAATGTGATCCACTCTTGTTATGTCAGCCTTCCTCTTAAGCATCTTCGTATCCATGATGCTTAGTTGGCGTTGTACCTATTTAGCTGGCCACGCATTGTTTGCCGTAGAAGACTACAGGACGGATAAGTTTGGTAGATCTTAGATTTTAGATGGTCCTTCATTCGACGGTCGCAAGGGCACCCGTTGTCATTCTCCACTTCAAACAGGCTTTGTATATCCTTAAATTGACTTCATCAGTAAGTCGGCCATCATCAGAGATTGTGGAGCCAAGATACTTAAATTTCTCTGCTCGTGCTATATCTTCACCGTCAACATGCATGGTTCCAACTTCTCGACGATGTAATGTCATGTATTCTGTCTTCTTTTTGTTGAGGCGCAGGACATATTGCGCTGTTCGATTGTTCCAGTCTTCTGCTTGGCGCTGGAGATCAAGCTTGTTCCTTGCAGCCAAAATGGCATTGTTTGCATAGAGAAATGTCCATGGTATTGGACTGCGCAGGTCTGATATAATGGAGTTAATCACAAGAATGAACAGCAATGGTGGTAAGGCAGGGCCTTGGTGGAATCTTACAGTTATGCAGAATTTATTAGACGCTCCTGCGGCAGCTGGACATAACTCCTTGTTTCTTCGTAGAGCAGTTATACCCTCTCAACAAGGTGGTCTGGAATGCCCATGTTCTTGTAGCGCTGACTGATTAGGTTATGAGGTACCCGATGGAAGGCCATTTCAGGGTCCAGAAAGTCATGACGAAGCGTCTTATTCTTTTCACAGCGTATCTCAAGTAACAGCCCAGCAGCGTGGGTTGCTCCTATTACGCCACAATTTTACACAAATCCCGATTGGCTTGTTGTATGTTTGGCTAAATTGCAAATCCTTTTGTCGAAGATTTGTTCGAAATCTGTCATTGCGTAGCTCAGAAGTATGATCGGGTGGTAATTAGAAAAATCGGCAGGGCTTTCGTTACTTTGAATGACTACTCCGTCGCCAGTCTGTTGATTTTTTGACCTTCTTTGATGATCTGGTTGGAAACCTTGCTTTAACCACACTGCTGCTTCCCCCCATTTAGAGAAACAAAACTCTGCCGTAGATACTCGGGACAGATGGGTTTCCCTGGTTTCATTTCTTTCAGCGGTGACGTCAAATTCCTACATTGGCCCTTCAACAGCGGAGGTGATGGGGATTGGTAAATATGGAAATCCCAGGATTTAAATTTTGTCAAAATAATTCCGCCAGTGTACTCGCGCTTCCCGCCAGTCGAATAGCAAATCGTCTGTTTCCTCTTTGATGCCGTAAGAACGTTGGACTTCTTCCATTTTGCGATGCCTCGGTTTGACTAGCTGTTAAATATTCCGCTCGATTTCGTGCATGTCAAGTTTCTCACATAGTCCTGCTTACCGGTTTGCTTTTGTAACAGCAACAATCTCCTTCATTTTACTAGTGGCTGCTTTGCAGGCATTCCAACAAGCAAGGGACTCGTGGTACAGCTGTTTCTTCAACTGTGCTGCACAATTAACATCGTCATTCCGAAGCCACGTGTCATAGTTAATCCTTCGTTGTCGTCTCCCTGACTTAGTTTTACCAGGAATAGAGAGTGCGGCGTCTTTCAGTTTAGTCAGGCTCATTTCATCTACGGTGATTTGTGGCATTGTAACTTTTGCAACAACGATGGCCTCCTTCTTTAGGTACCACCATTTGATCCCATTTGGTCCATTTCCAGCGAAGTATAGGGCTGTTGGTAAAGTTATCCACAGGTTGCAGGTGACAGGTAGAGGTTGCATCACATTGGTTTCGTAAGGAACAACTGTTGTCTCTAGAACATCCCTGAGATTCCTTCGTCTGACGTGGATGTAGTCCATGTGAGTTGGATGGAAGCCACTGTAGTACGCAACTAGATGAATATCACGATTTTTGAACCGTGTGTTTGTGATTATGATGTTCTGCATAACCGGGAATTTTTGGCCATCGTCGTTCCTATGTCCATATCTATTTGCGCCATGGACGGTGTGTTCTTCTTTCCTCCGTCCGACATGTCCATTCATTTCACCAGCAACGATAAGAGAGTCAGCGGTCTTCTTGTAAGGTAGTGCCCAGAAGGCATCTTTGGTTTCCGCGCTCTGGCCAGTTTGGAGCGTTCCACTGAAAAATTAGCATTTCCTTCTCTCCCCATTGTAGACGAGTTACATCAAGCGATTGTCATACTTATGAACCGCGGAGACTGAAACGTCAAATTTTGCTGATGTAACAATGCCAACACCATTATTTGTTCTTTGGCTTCCGTTGTAGATCCGTTAGTAATCGCACCCCATTTCGCATGACTTTTCACCACTCCATCTTTTTCCTGCTCCTCACAGATGCCTATATGCCTTCTCTCGAGTGCTGTGGCTAATTTGCTACTTCATCCAGGTATAGTTCAGTGATGGGATACAGAATGGGGGTACTCGCTTTCTTAGCCGACACAGCCCGTGTGATGGTAACCCTTGCATACTTTTCATGCTGACTGGGCACTGCCAACGCGCATCCCTTCAAGAGGACGCCCTAACCATGGTTCTGATTCTATGAGACATATTTCTGTAATCATCTGTCAATATTATTTTACGACCGGCTTGCTTTGAAGCATTTTAGAGCTCTTGCCAGCAGGTAGTTACACCACTCCGGACATGGGGAACAGACGCTTTTGTAGCCGCTCCTCTAGAGAAGAAACACTACGCTCCTTTCTGCATTAACTTCCAAAAAGGCACAGTACCTTTTTTCTGCCAACTGCTTCGTATCGAACGTCTCGATGTCCGCCAAAGTTACCATTGAGGACTTTGTGCGTGTTTGGTCCGCGAGAGCTATTATATTTCGCTGAAGTCTGCCGGCAGGCCTGTGGGGAACCCGTATCCGTCACCTGGGACGCGCCACGTGTTTCAGCAGTATAGTTGGTTCGTGTGGAATGATTATCAGGGCAAAGTGAAATACCATTTTATTGAAAAACTAACTGAACCTGATAAATCACTTGTGACAAAAATCACATAGTCGCGTAAAGAACAATGGCCACAGACATTTGCACCTTTTGCTTGGCGTGATATGCCAATACAATCCAGTGTCATCTTTTCTGCCTTCTGTTGTCTAGTGATGTCAACATCAATATCTTGTTAGGTGAATAAGAGGTCTAGCCTGTCGTATCTGGAATCATTGTCCTACTTTTATTTGTCCACTTATTTTCTCCTAAGAGTGCAGTAACAACACATGGTGAAGCCTCCCACTACTTTGCTTGTGAGGAAGCCATGCATTCGACTGGGCCATGCGAACTCAGTTCATACAGCATAAATTGGGAAGTGCCACTTCATGTTACAAAGTATTTTGCCCTGCATGATCGACTTTTCCCATGTTCCTGATCTCACTTTTAACCAAGAAATTTATATTCCTTGCTCTTCTTTCCAAAAGTATATAGAACCAATCTGTGGTGGGGAGACAGGCACAGGGTTGGATGCTATCCTATGATGTTATCATTCCACTCAAAATAATCACTTTGTCCATGAACTTTTCAAATAAAAGGAATCTCTTTCCTTCTTTCACATAGCCCCAATATTCACTGTGGTGAAATTCAACGTCCTGTCCTCTCGAATTTTGACTCTAGCCTTGATTTTCATGCTCCTTCCAGCTGTAGTGTTAAAGGAACACTATTAGAATATTCGGTGACATGACAGTTTGCATTTGGGTTCAAATTCGGGATATCAGAACATTGTAATAAAACACTACTAACAAAGCCATCCTAGTTGTAGGTCCGCTCAGTTGATTGCACATCAAAGCTATGTAATTAGAAATAACCACACTGTGATGTAATATAATGCTACACTGATATCATAAAAATGTACAAATAAAAATGTATGTTTCCGTAACTGTAAATAACATTCATAAAAGTTAGCCATGGTTCAGCAGATCTTGCTGACTCTTGGCTAACAATGGTCTCAATTTTATTAATATCTACAATACTGATTCTCTAAAACTACCTCAGCAACAAGGGTATTTACAAAAATTATTACTTGCTTGCCACAAAGCGCAGAGTGGTTGAAGGAGATCAAAACTCCAAACCATATGCCGTACTTTATGCAGGAGAACAGATGTATTCAGATTTCAAGAGATAAATGTGTGCCAGATTAAAGAGCTTGCATTTCTCCTTTTTAGGCTGGACCACTTCTCATGCATTCTTTAAGTGAGGTTGTATATGAGCTCGCACATTCCAAAATCGTCAGAAGTTTCTTGCGCAGGATATCGTGATTCGAGAGAAAAGACTCACCACATTCTCGTAACAAGTGAGAGCTTTCAAAATTTAAGATTATACTCTGAATTTGACCTCAGATGAGGTTTACACTCAGGAATGTGATGTTCATGAGTAAGGAACTCTCTGATGGGTTATCAGTGAGAGAAATGTTCAGTAGCAATTCCCTTATGTGAGAGTTGTAGTGGAGTTGATTGTTGAACTTTTGGTCATGTTGTTTTTATTTTGTCACTGTAGATCGAGACCCGATGTGAGCAACGCAGATCATCATCCTTCTGATTGCGGAGCACGTAGTTTTAGGTGCAATGTTTGTGGCAAATCCTTTAGGCGGAAAGACAACTTAGCAGGTCACACGCGGACTCACACAGGCGATAAACCGTTCTGTTGCATTATCTGTGGAAAACCCTTCAACGATAAAAGCGGACTCCTGAAACACGTGCGGACACACACACAAGTAAAGCCATACTGTTGCAGTATCTGTGGCAAATCCTTTAAACACAAAGGCACTCTAGTTGATCACATGTGCTCACACACAGGTGAAAAGCCTTTCCGCTGTATTGTCTGTGGCAAATCCTTCATCCAGAAACGCCATGTAGCTCGTCACATGCTCTCTCACACAGGTAAGAAGCCGTACTGCTGCAATGTCTGTGGCAAATCCTTCTCCCAGAAAAGCCATGTAGCTCGTCACATGTTCTCTCACACAGGTGAGAAGCCATGCTGCTGCAATGTCTGTGGAAAGTCATTCAGCACACAATCCAACTTAACACGTCACTTGCGGAGTCACACGGGCGACAAGACGTCTGTTGCAAAATCTGTGGCAAGTCCTTTATCCAGAAAGACACCCTAGCATTTCACATGGGCAAGTAGTCACACAGCTCAGTATTTTTATTAAGCACTTTTCCGGGAGAATTGCACTCTCGAAACACAAGCAGACGCATACAGACGAGTAGCCTATTGTTAGAATGTATTGGCAAATCTTCAACCAGAACGACTATCCATCATTGCACACGAGTGTCAATGCACACAGGTGCTCATTAATGCGATAAAATGTTCAAGGGATATTCTAACTTACCGGTGAACATGTGAACCTCACTGGGGAGATGCACACTGCTCCGTGTTTTGTGGCTAATCGCACGCAGCACCAAGCTGTCGGTACACACGGGCGAGACAGCGCACTAGCGTTAGGTGACGCCGGGATGAAGGTGCACGGGTTTAAGTAATAATGTAATTTTGCTTTATGTCCCATTAACTACTGCACGAGTGTTCGGAGTTCTACGAGACCTTCTCATTCTGGAGATGTATCCAGGCACATGTGATCGCAAACAGCAGAGATGTAATAAGTTCTTCAGCCAGAACGGAACTTTTTCGGCACAACTCGTGATGTACACCGGAGTGTGGTCCTTCCCTCTTTGCCATTTTCTCTGAGAGAATCTTCAGGTAACATTATGGCAGGTCCGTGTGCGTAAAGAGCAGATGATATTTCAGGAGTTATCTCCTCATCAATCACAGATATGTGACACCCGCTTGTTCTAAGCCATGGATGACATGCTGTTTTCGGACGTCAGTAGAAGTGTGCTCAGTAACACACATTGAGGAGCCGTCCACATGCGCGGTTAAGAAGTATTCCGGGTGAACACAGAAGAATCATATGACAAAGGCGAGTGGTAAAAGACCAGAAGTGCAGGATAAAAATTAAAAAGTTTGAATAAACAATTCAAGGGAATAAATAAGTACCGAACCATTTCAAATATTGTATGCAGTTGAAGAAATTGTTGCTGAAGACTGAGCACACCTGTGCTCCCCTTCCCACTTGTCACTGGTGTGTTACTTTAATTATGAGTAGACCAGTAGCTCAAAACTGTACCTGCTCCTTCGGCTCTTGTTACGATAATATTGTGTCTGCAAACCTGTTCTGAATGCAAATTGAAAGTTCAACTTCAGTGTCGGTAGCTGTTCATTAAGATCACGTATTTTTCGAGGAGGCGTCTGTAAGTAAGGACTCGTATGTCGACAGCTGTGGTATACTCTCGCAAAAGTTCCTCCATTTTCGTTTACTGGGTGGCCGAGATATAGCCACTCAATTTTCTCTAATCAAACCTCACATGTCACTAAAAATCTCTTACAACAAAACGTTGAAAGTGTTGAAGAGACGTCGCGAGTCATGTCAAAATGTTATTTGCCTTTTACAGATCTTCAGCATGAATCATTAACTCTTGTGTTTCAGAGGGTGTTAAGGAAACTTGGTCACTTCCAGACATGACTATCCGGTATCAAGGAAGGCCTACTTACTAAATTAAAAGCTTACGTAATCTGACTGTGTTTATTCAATCAAAAATAACGAAATATGATGGCGGGTGTGTTTATAAATATGGCCATAAACAGTTGTCTGCAGAACATGACATTAATAATACACTGCAGCTTGACGATTTCGGGATGAAATTAATATCCACCACAAACAAAGCCTGAAGGGCTATTTACAGAAAACCACTTTGTGGATAAATAGAAAACAGCAGCATGAGATTCAATTTACTCAGCTCTATAAACAACTGTGCAATATGCTTCCGCTTTCTCGCTCGCCTAAATATCAGGAAGTGATCTCCAGATAATTTTTAATTTAGGCTGCCCACTAGTTGACCATCAGCATATGACAAGTTACCTGTACCCTCAATTAAATCTGAGTAACCTCCAATTCACATCAGTGAGCTATTGTGGTCATCCAATAAAGTAAATGTTTAAGGTTAAGGAAATGTGTCTGATGGCCAATTGAAGTTAATTGAATGTGGCTGATGACCAAAGTGACCCTTCACTGAAGTTAATTGAATGTGCCTGATGACCAAAGTGTCCCTCCAATATAGGAGGACTTCAAGTGCCAGTGAATGAATGGTGTAATATTACACAGCATAAAATAGCATTATTTATATTAAATGTATGAAGTTATATCACAAACCAAAACAACAGGTTGAAGTCGGTGATTCGAATAAATCTATGAAAACCCGTGAAAACTAATCCTATACTACTAGAATTTTACCCACGCTGTCATTTTGTTATAACGTTCAATTAAATTCCAAAATAAATTCGATTCATGGGTGACCCTTAAACAATATTGGTCACGGAGTTCAACTACGTCCACTTATATACTCCTACTAAAATATAAACATGCGAAATATCACAAATTCTCTACATGGCCATAAATCATGGGTATCCCACGGACTAACGACAGAGTGCTACTACATCTTACGGAACACCATGTGGTACTGACTCTCTGTCGAACTAAAATACTCACCTCTCATTGAGGGGCAGTTGGCTAGCTACATCATTTCGTGGCCCTAGCTTGGCCGAGCAATTCCAAGAATCCCTTCCATGCACTTCACCCATCATCCTACGTTTTCACTGGAGGACACGCTATCGACAATCCTTAACACATAGCTGCATGACGAACATATCAAGAAGTAGAAAGCGTAAATATTTAAGGACATCCTTCTGACACCAAAATCATTATTTAAATGCTCAGTGGGAATATGAACTATGACTACCGGGCGAGTTGGCCGTGCGCATAGAGGCGCGCGGCTGTGAGCTTGCATCCGGGAGATAGTAGGTTCGAATCCCACTATCGGCAGCCCTGAAAATGGTTTTCCGTGGTTTCGCATTTTCACACCAGGCAAATGCTGGGGCTGTACCTTAATTAAGGCCACGGCCGCTTCCTTCCAACTCCTAGGCCTTTCCTATCCCATCGTCGCCATAAGACCTTTATGTGTCGGTGCGACGTAAAGCCCATAGCAAAAAAAACTATGACTGTGTTATGGAAACATCGAAACTGGAATAAAAAAGTCTAATGTTCAGGACTGTTACTGAGAATCCAGTCTATAATTTTCCCATGCAATAGAATTGAAATTCAAATACCTCCCTGTTTACTTTAACGTCAGTCATGTTGTAACACGCCCCTTTTTCCAAACAGGTTCCGCCTCATATAAATGCGGACACCTGTTATCTCATGAAACAGGTTTATACCTGCTGCGCTCTACTGGCTTAGAAGTGAGCAAACAAATCTCGCCACTGACGGTGTTTTACTACAGCACAAATCTACATCCAAATCCTTGTATTATCAGACAATATATCGGTCAGCATCATTGCCATCACGATTGAACTCGAGTCTAATGGGATCTGTAGAATATGATATGAGTGTCACTGGTATTAAGGGAGTTATTAGGTGAACAAATGATCCCTCTGGATATAGGACCCAATTCAGTGTTCAAACCATGGACCTTACCATATTTCAAAACATTCTGTCCTGACGGTTTTCCCTCGAGCATTCTTCACTATTAACTCTGGAATATCTACAAGGAATATGTCTCACTAACTGGATCACATGGTTTCATAACTTTATGAAAAAATAGACCGTATCTACCACCGACAGTTATGGACAGTTACGAAGTTTCTCACTTCACTTGGAAATACAGTACTCCAGACGCATATGACACCGACTTCAACATCGACCTCAAACCTCATTAGACCAAACAACGTGCTATCACCTGCCAAATTTATCGCAGACTGACCTTTCACAAAACAAAGCATACCACATGGATAGTAACTATTACTCATTCCATTGCTTATTATTATTATTTCATAATGTTGTGCCCAACTAAGTAGCGCGACTGTACTTATTTTGCAAATGAGTGTGCTTTCTTCTCTACCCAGATTCTCTTCTTCCCTTGCTGTGTTTTTCATCCGTTCTTCCATCCATGCAGTGGTGTTCATATCTTGGGTTTTTAGCAAAAATGTATATGTTCACTAACGTCCTAAAGCTAGGCGTGTCCCATATCATTTTATCTGGTTTGCTGATTACTTGAAAGGTCTTTTTTCTATTTTGAATACCCAGTTATTCTTGACTTTTAGTGAGGAGGCATTATTAAATATCTTTCTAGTGAGTCTTGCATTATCCATTCTATGAATATGGCCATCAAATTTCAGTCGCCTTTTTCCAGTTGTGTCTGATATTTTCTCAGTATGTTTGTATAATTCCGGAGACCTCCTATTCATCCACACTACTTCTATGCTTACTGGGCCAAAGATTTCCCTGAGGACTTCTCTTTCTTCTTTTCTAATTATTTTAGATAGTGATCTTTCTCCAACGATGCAGGTTTCTGATGTGTGTAATACTTCAGGATTAATTACGGTGTTATAAATTTTTAAACTTGCGTTCCAGGATATTGATTTTTTGTTGTACATTTTCCACGTGATTCTATGGCTTACATGTAATATGGAAATCTCTCTCTGTTAATACAGATGGTTGGATGATTACCCCCAAGTATTTGAAATTATTTACCTGAGTAATTTTACCAAACTGTGTTACAAGATTTTGTTTGTGTAAGTATCGAGGAGAACTTTCCATGTATCAGGTTTTCTTATATGAGATTTGTATTCATTTTAGATGCAATTGCTTGAAGTTTTTCCAGGGACTGAATTCATTCTTTCCTATTGTTTGGATGAAATAAGTAGACTGTCTCTCAAGGCCAAACATTTGATAGGAATTTTATGATTAACTGGATTGCCAGAAAATGTCTTAAGGCAACCTCTATTGCTAAATACCTTAGTTATACTGCTGCGGTAGATTAAAATCGAACTCTCTCCTGTCAACTTACTAGCTGGATGGAATCAATTATTACTGTTTTTAGTATGAGATAATTATTGTAAATATTAATTGTTTTTAGTGATGTAGCCATACGTCAAATAAATAAATAAATAATTATTTTAATTATTGACATTTACAAATTACAATTCGACCGAAACTTTCCAATTTGCATACACAACTGATTCTACGTAAGTAGACATGAAATCTCCGAAATTAACATGCATGAAATTCCTCTAAATTTCGCTGCTCTACTGCTAACATGTTCCTCATTACGTCTGAAAATATTTGATGAAAAATGCAATAAATTTAACGTCCCATCCTGTGGAAAAGTATGACAAAATTTGTTATAACAAATTGACACTTCTAACATACGCAAGCATCGTATATTTCGCCTCATGTCTTCTCAGCACAAAAATTAATATTTGAAACTGTGGTAAACTTCCCCTAAAATAATACAAGGTCAAATCTGCCCTACACATAGCAAAATACACCGGAATACGTTGTAGATGTTACTGGAATACGCAGACTTTACTTAACACTTATCAGCTCTCATTTTCTGCTCGTCATCCTCTGTATTGAAACGGGAATGCCCTGGGAGCATTCGCGTTCATGTATTTCTTGAGAAGAACGCACTAACACCCGACTGTATGGATTCAAAACGAGCGCGAGTGCGCGGGCATCATGGGTGACAGCATGCAAGCAAGCCCTGCTACCGAGTGCCTGCCAAGGCCAAGTGACGTCACGCCGAAAGTTCTGTTCGATTCTATGGCATTTCATCACGAACGGAGGGTTAAATCGTAATTTCGAGAACGTCACCTTGCGGGCCTGGTCAGCAAAGGCTATACCCAAAATTTCATTAAAATCGGCGGAAGGATGGCCGAGATATGAATTTTTTGATGCTCATATTTCCAGTCTCGCCGTCCGACCTTGAGTAATATTAGGGGGTCGCCAGAGATAGGAGTGTGTCACAGTGTGTGTCATAGTTCTTCGTCAAGAACCAGTCGTCTCGCTGATGTGATACAGCTCGTTACTCTGTCTGGTTAAGGACAGGGGTTTGAAAGTACGCAATACGAGTGTTTCTAACTTCGCGTGTAAGCGAAAGATTATTCACTGATAATATCGGTTTGTCGAGCCGAGTAACATTATTTCGTTTCGTGAATTGTGTAATTGGAGAGACTGTACAGTAATCACTTGATATTTTGAAACTGTGCTTAAAGGACTTAGGGCATAAAGACTGTGCTTTAGTCGTTTCCTCTACAAGAGACTGTGTTAGGTTATTTCGTAAAATTGTTCCCTAGTAAAAGAACGATTCTTTTTATGGACAGTGTCACTTTGTTTCGTAAAGGACAGTGCCTAGATTTCTTTCAAAGACTGTGTCAATTACTCCGTGAGAAAACAGTGTCGACATATTCCTTTCATAAAACTGTGCCAACCTTCATTTTCAAAAGGCTGTGTCAATCCAGTCACAGAACTGTGCGAACATTTGCTTTCATAGGACTGCCGATATTTCCTTTCAAGGACAGAGCTGATTCGTGGAATACGGTACCTTTATTTCTTGTCAAGGGACTATGTTAATTCCGCTCATAAAGACTGTGTCTACATTTACGTGTAATATTGTTCCTCAGTAGAAAAGTTATCTCTGAGAAATTACGTAATTTTTGTTAAGACTGCGCCGTAATAGAACTTGATTCTCTTGCACAAGACTGTGTCATAAACTGTTTTCTTTCTGTCTTCGCAGAAACTTTAACTTATTTCTACGTGTGCGTGTGCCAGAACATTGCATGTGCTCATTACAGGCAGTAAAAAGACTGTGTCCGTGAGGACTTAATTTAGTTTCTTTTGCACTGAGATTACGTGAAGCGGTAAACGGTTGTATCTCAGAAAATTCCAGTTTATTTTCATTATCTATCCCTTTGCGTTCGACAGTGACTATTGCACGAACCATATTAATCATTTTCATTGAACTGCGGTTTTGAATTCATCTCTTTTTTCAAATGTGCGTCCAACACCATTCACGGTGGAACTTGTTCGACCAGTAAACAGTGTCTCGCCATAATTTGCAGTGCAGTGCGGTAGAGAAGTGTCGTATCAGTTTCCATTGACATTCTGTGCGAAAGTTTTACATTTCTCTGCTCCTTTAATAGGACTTAGTGGAATACAAAACTCAACAAATATTCCACGCTGCACTATCATCAGACGACCGCCCCAGGTTCGAGTCTCCTTCAACATCAAGGGCTTACAACCGCCGTGGGACGACGCCGACAACGTAAGACGACGTGGAACGACGCCGACGCTGCAGAACGACGCCTTCTGCACATCTTCTAGGACATTCAAACTATTCGTCTGTAAAAGGTGATATAATTTCTATGCATTCTTTAATAAACTGCAAGTTCCAATTTAAATATGAACTCATTTCACTACCCTTCTCTCGTACTCTCTAAAGCATGAACCGTACACTCCTTGGCGTTATCCATGCTCTCCACAAAACTGAAGTACGGGCGTTCCTGTTTCAGTATATATGGGTTTAGTGGTTTATTTTACGCAAGTTTGCATAATAATATTTAGCATTTTGATTATTTTATTTCTATTATTGACTTAATTCTAAGAACATGAGAGACAACAAGAAATATATACCCTCACAATTTTCTCCATACGCTAATAAAATGCATTCGGGAAACTCACCGAAACTAGAATCTTCGCCGTCCAAAAATCAAGTGCATGCGTTTAGTGGCTGAACACCCTCAGTGCTATCCAATATCCAGATCCTCTCCCGTGATGGCATTGAAACTCTCACAGTAGAGCTCAATTAATTAGCCACCAGGTACTGAATTTAGACTGGTGAAGCCTTCCAGCATCAATATGTGAAGTTTGTGTTTGGTGATTTCAGCAGTCATAATACAATCCCGGGCTACTCAGTACCGACAAGAGCGGAGAGGCTGATGTAGAATGTGGAGATTCGTGTGATCTATTTCTACAGCATGATAACAAACGTCCAGCGTCATTCAACATTGCGAGATGGAGGCATGGATATAATCCAGATATTAACTTACAGTATCTGCGTAAGCAAACACATACCTCAGTTATCAGGGAAATCAGTGGGACAAGCAATCCAGCATCGTCCTGTTATATGCCAGATATATGCTGCAATCTGACCGGAGACAGTTCCTTTTCATACATACGTCTTCATTACAGACTGTTATGCCTTTCAGCGTTCAGTCTGCGACCCACTGGAAATTTACTTAACACTACCACAATCTTCTATTTGCAACTAGTTCTGTGGCCGCGTCTTAGTTCTATACGCCTTATCTTTAAATCGTTAGAATCTGAGTTCCTGTTCGAGTAATACATCATTTTAAGAAGGCTGATTGTGTGATATGTACCACTTCACTTGACGAGAACATTCTGAATATAGAGCCTTTTCTTGAATCATATTATGATTATGTAAATATCGTGAAGCATTGTTCTCGTATCACAAATCCCTGAGGCTGCACACAATATATAGAATGTAGGGAAGTATTGAGAAACACTCGCGATCTATTTGACAACGATCATTTGAGCTCCAATACCGTCAAAGCTGGGGAAGATTTCTTAAAATCGATATGTAATAACAGGAGCGATTGGGCAGGCAGGTCTAAGTGTAGCCAGCAAGCCTGGAGCTTTCATAACCGTCTGAGTTATGACCCAACAGCTAGAGAGGGTCATGCGAATGTAACAGCTAAACAGATTCCCCGCCAGCTCGTGGAAAATGGTAAATCTCGCCATCAGTCTTCAAAATTTTACGGTCAGAAGAATTAGAGTCTAGTCATCGTATGCGGCTCTTCTGCATGGCAGCCATTGACTGTTGTAAGAGCTGTAAGCCAGGAGGGATAGACGACATCACATTACAGCAGATTAACCACGAATCTATTTCGCTGTCGTAGCGGGGGGAGAGGTGTTACTCCCACGTGCTGCGTCCCAGGAGGCGGGTAGGTGGGTCCTACCTGATTTGCCGGCCGACATGAGTGAAATTAAATAGCTCTCGCGGACCAATCACGCAAACCTCTGTGGGTGGGGGACAAGGCCGATGAATGCTGAATTTTGAACCAAATTACATGTGTTTAGTTCCATTATCCTTGTAGTTAGTACCATAAACTGAGGAATACCATTTCTCTGTTGGAGGATCACTATGTGTTTAAAGTACCCATGTATATTACCCACCACTATTACAGAGGCTAACCCTTTGCCCCGATTCGGTTGGAGAATCCCAGGGAGAAAAAAAGAGGCTAACCTCGCTCGGGTGTTTCAGCATCTGGTTGTGGACATCATAGGTCTGCGTTCCGATGAACACCACGGGATAGAACCGGGTGCTGTGATTTGTACAACTATGTGAGGAACACAACGAGATAGTACGGGTCCCTGTGATTAGTACCACTATATGAGGAACACCATGGCTTTGCGTTCCGAGGAACAGCACGGGTCTGGGTTTTACCTGTGATTAGTACTCACTATGTGTGGAACACCACGGTATAGTATGGGTCCCTGAGACTTGTACAACTACTTGAAGAACACCATGTGTTTGCTCTGCGAGGAACACCATGGGATAGTAGAGGTCCCTGTGTTTAGTACCATTATGTGAGGTACACCTGTACGGGTTCATCAGACTTGTACAACTACGTGACGAACACCGTGGGCTTTCGCTGAAAGGAACAGAACGGGTCTGGGGTTTACCTGACATTAGTACCCACTATGTGAGGAACATCACGGGATAGTATGGATCCCAGTGATAAGTGCCCTTATCTGAGGAACACGGCGGTAGATTACGGGTCCCTCTGATTAGTACCACTATGTGAGGAAAATCATGGGTCCGCGTTCCATGGAATACCACGGTCCTGGGTTTTACCTGTGATTGGGACCAACTATGTGAGGAACTCCACGGTATAGTATGGGTCCCCGAGATTTTTACAACGATGTGAAGAACACCATGGGTTTGCATTCCGAGGAACACCGCGGGATTGTATATGGGTCCCTCTGATTAGTACCACAATGTGTTGAACACAATGGGCTTGCATCCGAGGAGCCCCATGGGTTTTACCTGCCATTAGTACCGCTATGTGAGGAACACCACGACAGTACTGGTCTTTGTGATCAGTACCACTGTGTGAGGAACACCATTGGTTTGCGCTCCAAGGAACAGCATGGATCTGGGGTTTAACTGTCATTATTGTTCCGGGGATTGTGTGGATCACGGAGCTGAAGGAAGGAGCGGGCGTGAATGGGTGGATATACGGAAATCGAAAGCATGATTTTAAACTTTAAAATTGGCAGTTTTATTTATTTTCTTAAGCCTTCTATCACAAGCTTAATACTTTGCCAAGTAATTAACAATAGATGAGGTACAATTCTAGCTCGAGAGCTTGCGTAATAGAATTAGAGAGAAAATCAATTTACATCATGAGCCAGAAGTTCCTTTTTTTTTTTTTTTTTTTTTACATCAGTACAACTGCTCCCTTTACCAAACAATCAAGGGGACAGATCTCCCAGTTTTTACATCAGAAGGAAAGGCATCCTTTCTCTACAAATTTACCGTAAAGGCCGGTCTCCACTGATTAACATTTGACAACATGTTAAATATTAAAAATGGTAACTGGTGACACCATCAACATATTAAATGTTAAGTGTTAAATACTGTTTCATTTAACATTGTGTCCACACTTAATAAACATGTTAAACTTGAGTTCCTTTGTCTATATACAGGTAGTTCATTATATATATTTGTGGTAATACCATTTTCACACCAGGCAAATGCTGTGGCTGTACCGTAATTAAAGCCACGGTCGCTTCCTTCCACATCGTAGGCCTTCCCATTCTCATCATTTCCATAAGACCCACCTGTGTCGGTGCGACGTAGAGCCACTAGCAGAAAAAAGATGAAGAGGATTTGGCCTTTGTTATTGCCACTGTTGCTTCTTGTTACGATTTTGAAATGCAATTTTATTAGGTACATTTCCTTCCCTCGTCCTGCTCATTGCTTCAAAAACAAACCACTTTGAAGTATAAATTTTGCCCGTTACCGCCCCCATCTTCCGACTTTTCTGAACTTTTTGCAATCCTCGACTAACTGGGAGCGGAGGGATGCTAGTTTTCACGCGGGAACATTTATTGAGAATTTCGAGTTCGTGGAAACTGTCGGCTTTCTTCGCTTTATCTCTGTATTCCTTTTATGGGACATCCCACGAACAAGGACTCTCTAATTATATCATTAGTTAAGTCCCTTTGGAATCTATGTTCGTCTTCGTATATGTGCATTATATCACTGAACAACTCAAATAAGCTGTTGGACTGAATGCTCGGCGCAATTACTATTTCAATGTTGGCAACGTGTGTATTCAACAGACTGGAAAGTGTACCTTAACGCCATCTACAAGTGCGCAGTGGAAATTGTAGTGTGTTTGAACGATAATAGACAGAGGGCGCACGGCTCGCTAGACTGACTTCTGCTGCGCTGGGCGTTCGCAAACGGCTGTCTGCCATTTCAACTTACTGGAGAAAGACGCTCTGTAATGTCTCCGACATCATCTTGCTGTTGGCTTTACGTCGCACCGACACATATAGGTCTTATGGCGACGATAGGAGAGGAAAGGGCTAGGACTGGGAAGGAAGCGGCCGTGGCCTTAATTAAGGTACAGCCCCAGCATTTGTCTGGTGTGAAAATAGGAAACCACGGAAAACCATCTTCAGGACCGCCGACAGTGGGGTTCGAAACACTATCTACCGAATACTGGATACAGGCCGCACTTAAGCCACTGCAGCTATCGAGCTCGGTATATCATCTTCGAAGATGAAACTTGTTATAACGGTTATTGGGTAAAATAAACGGATGCATCCCTTTCAGGGATCGGGGATAGTAAATACGTACCGCAGAGTTGTTTAAAAGGAAATGGTGTAGTGTTAATCTGAATATTGTATTAGTTTACATGTAGTGTTAATTTTAGGTGTGTGACATGTTTGTCCGGGTTTCTAGTATGACGTACCAACAACTAAACTTAGTTCCTCCACGTACCAACTTTGGCGATGAAGGGGAGGGCACAGATTGCACGCAATGTTTAATTATTCTTTTCGTTGCTATGGTAATCAAATGTGGTAGTTACTGTTGAAAATGGACGTCGCTGTGGACCTAACACAGTTCACAATCTCTTTCCGACAGCTGGTGATCTCAATTAAGGTACATTCAGTGTCGGTATAAAAGTTCCTTTTTTCCATATCATTCTTTATGCGCGTGTATGATATAATTTCTCAGCATTTATTTTCCCTGGACCAGTATGTACCGCTACCTCTGAACCATTTAAATATATCATTATTCAAAGCGATTGGTCTCTGAACAAGCAAAGGTTAGAAGCCGCGAAGTGGCTTTAGGCCCCTATTTCTTATTAATATTTAATCATAAGCGCCGTAATATAAGCTTTACAATGTTCAGATCCGTAATTACTGCATGCTTAGTGACAACGCGATTGTCTGGATTCGTTATGTCCGACTAGTAACAAAGCGATTGGTCTGTGAACAAGCAAACGTTAGAAGCCGCGAAGCGGCTTTACCCTTCTAATTTTTATTAATATTCAACCATAAGTCGCGCGGCTTTAGATCCCTATTTCTTATTAATATTAAAACATAAGTGGCGCATTCTATGCTACGTCTGAGCTATTTCAACATGTTCTTATTTCTCTTTGGTGTTCATATATAATCATGACTGGCGGTGGCACAAATGGACTCTACCATTGCCCGAAGATTTGCCCTATGAAACGTCACTCCCATAATTCAAGACAGCGAGATATTGTTATTCTTATTTACTTCATTTGCTTAATCTTTTACATTGCCTCATTCTCTTAGTCTCTTCATCCCGCGTAAGTTGGTCATAACTTCTCGCTGTCTTGAATTATGGGAACGATATTTCAATGGCAGAGTCCATTCGCCCACCGTCAGGCATGTTTAGGCTACTATGTTACTTATCTTGGCGAGCCATCTCGGGAGTTATACAACACAGCGAAACAATAATTAAAATTATATACTACATATTGTAATATCTTTCTGTAATTACCATCCGCATTTCTTCAACTGCGTAGCTCTCAGAAAAAATCCTCATTCCACTAAATTTAGTTACGGTACCGGTATACGTTATATTGTTACTCTTTAGACAAGACTTGCCGGCACTTGCAACGCAAAGGATGGGAGTTTTCAAAAAGCAAGCTAGTTATATGCGTATACATTATTTATGCTTCATTAAAAATTTAAAAAGATTAAATATTAAAAATATGTAGAATGCTGAAACTGAGAAGGATTGGTATTAAGTTCTTGCCGTTCTCAACTGAGATTATAAATTTCGCAAAAGTAATTTATTGAACTTGAACATTACCGACAATATGGTAGAGGTTGTGGACACAGTGTAAAATGATAGAAATAACACATCCTCAATGAAGACAATCCGTAACGCACTTAACGGAATGAGCTGTACAACTGGCTAATACGCCCCTTATATAACAACATACCATCCACTTCGAAACAAAACCGGATATTTGATTTGTAACAGTCAGTAGAACATGCTGAATTTAGGAAAGGATGAATTAGTAGTGACTGCTACAAAGTATACGACACTTACTGAAAAGAGCACTGGCGGCACTGGGTGCAATGTGTCGCTATGCCTGGCTCAAAGGATTTATAAGCGAGAAGAAACATCTCCGGGTGAGAAAAAAAAAAAAGAAGATACGAAAGCAGGTCCATAAGTTTTAACGTATGTTGACAGCCATGGAAGGAGGGATCAACTCACTGAACTTTACGATCCAATTCTTCGTATACTAACGGAAATAAAATCGTAGGTACGGTTTTTAATACATATATAGGCTACATGCATTATCATTGTAGTCCGTTATGCCTTTCAGCGTTCAGTCCACAAGCCTCTATACCGGCACGTCGCCACAATCCCCTCTCTTTGCCAATAGTGCTGTGGTCTCATTTTGTTCTATATCTCTTATCCTTAAATCGTTAGAAACTGAGTCTAGCCATCGTCGTCTTGGTCTCCCTCAACTCCTCTTACCCTCCATAACAGAGTCCATTATTCTCTTAGGTAACCTGTCCTCCTCCATCCGTCTCACATGACCCCACCACCGAAGCCGGATTATGCGTACAGCTTCATCCAATGAGTTTATTCCTAATTTAGCCTTTATCTCCTCATTCCGAGTACCCTCCTGCCATTGTTCCCACATGTGTGTACCAGCAATCATTCTCGCCACTTTCATGTCCGCCACTTCTAACTTATAAATGAGGCATCCTGATTCCTCGCAACTTTCGCTCTCGTAAAGCAAAGTTGGTCTGAAAACAGACCGATGTAAGGATAGTTTCGTCTCGGAGCCGACTTCCTTCGTACAGAACACTGTCGATTGCAACTGCGAATTCAATTCATTCGCTTTACTACACCTTGATTCAATCTCAATTACCATCCTAGGAGAACACATAACCTAAATACTTAAACTTATCTACCGTATCTCTTCCATCTTTGTATCACCAATCTTACATTCAGTTCAGTTGAATTTCTTACCTACTGACATCAATTTAGTCTTCGAGAGGCTAATTTTCATACCATACACATTGCACCTATTTTCAAGTTCCAAGATATTACAGTAGACTGCAGGTTTTCGGCACAATTTGCCATTAAGACCAAGTCGTCAGCATGGGCCAGACTGCATACTATATTTCCACCTAACTGAAATCCTCCCTGCCACTTTATACCATTCATCACATGATCCATGTAAACTACGAACAGCATAGGTGAAAGCTTACAGCCATGTCTAACCCCTGTAAGTACCCCGAACCAAGAACTCATTCGTCCATCAATTCTCACCGCAGCACAATTGTCGACATAAATGCCTTTGGTTTATTTTAATAATCTACCCTTAATACCATAGTTCCCCAGTATGGCGAACATCTTGTCCCTCGGTACCCTGTTATACGCTTTCTCTAGATCTACGAAACGTGAATACAACTGTCTATTCATCTCGTAATAGTTTTCATTTACTGGTGCATACTGAAAATAGGATCCTGACAGCCCCTCTGTGGTCTGTAACCACACTGGTTTTCATCCAATTTCCTCTCCACGACTGATCTAACCCTCCCTCCCAAGATGCCAGTGAATACTTTGCGTGGTATACTAATCAATAACATACCTCGATAGTTGTTGCAATCCTTCCTGTTCCCTTGCTGATAGATAGGTGCGATTACTTCTTTTGTCCACTCTAAAGGTACCTTACAAACACCCTACTTCTAATCTTATTATTCTATGAAGCCATTTCATCCCTGCCTTCCCACTATACTTCACCGTTTCAGGTCTAATTTCATCTGTTCCTGCTGCCTTATGGCAATGGCGTTTATTTACCATCCTTTCCATTTCCTGGAGCGTAATTTCACGAACATCACTTTCTTCCTGCCCATGAGCTTGATGTTCGCGACACCACCAGGAAGATTTCCTTTTACATTGAGAAGATTTTCAAAATATTCCCTTCACCTGCCCAGTGATTCCATGGGATCTATTATGAGTTCACCTGAATTAGCAAAAAAAACCCAGTTCATTTCCTTTCTCCTTTACTTCCTAAGATTCTTTGTTACTGCTAGAAAGGTTTCGCTGCTGCTTGACATAGCCTTTCCAAGTTATTACCGAAATCTTCCCACGACTTCTTTTTGGATTCAACAACTATTTGTTTCGCTCTGTTTCATTCATTTACGTACAATTCCCTGTCTGCATCAGCCCTTGTTTGGAGCCATTTCTCATAAGCATTCTTTTTACGTTTACAAGCTGCTGTCACTTCATCATTCCACCAAGATATTCGCTTCTCCCCACCTTTACACACAGTCGTTCCTAGGCATTCCCTTGCTGTTTCTCCTACAGCATCCCTGTATGCCACTTATTTTCTTTATATATCCTAAACCTGCTTTACTCTCCACTGTTCGATGATGATGATGATGCTTGTTGTTTTAAGGGGCCTACCATCGAAGGTCATCGGCCCCTCCACTGTTCGAAACTTCTCACTAATCATATCCATGTACTTCTGTCTAATTTCCTTTTCCTGGAGATTTTCTACTCTTATTCGTCTGCAGAAAAATTTCACTTTGTCAGATAGTTGTCTATATCACCGGAAAATTCCTGAAAAACTCATTCATTCCTAACAGACTTCCTGACTTCCAGACTTCCTGTTAAGATGAAATCTATTTTATGGATCTGGTACCCTTAGCCCCAAATGTGAATAGCCTCATGCTTGAAGAATGTATTCGTAACTGCTAAACACAAACTAGCACAGAAGTCCAGCAAACGCTTCCCGTTCCCTTTAGCTTCCATGTCTTCCCCACACTCACCAATCACCCTTTCGAATACTTCAGTTCTATTTGCAAGTCTCGTATTGATGTCACCCATTAGCACTACCCTATCTTGCTGTTGACCCTGACTACGATGTCACTCAATGTTTCATAACATTTTTCAACATCCTCATCTGCACCCTCACATGGTGAATATAATGAGACAATTCTCGTACTAAATCCTTCAACAGTCAATTCTACCCACATCATTCGCTCACTTACGTTCCTAACAGAAACTATGCTGCGTACAATAGTATTCCTGATAAACAGTCCTACCTCATACTCTGCCCTTCCCTTTTTAACACCCGTCAAGTACCCTCTATTATGTTCTGTCTCTTCCTCGTTATCTGTTCTTATCACTTACCCCTGGTTCATCCAGATGCATCCTCTTTGCTGAACCATCCAGTCCTACTTTATTTCTTCCAGAAGCCCAATTAATATTGATAGCACCCCATCGAATTCCATTTCGTTCGCCAAGATGTTTTCAGGAGTCCCTCGCCTGTCAAATGAGAGTGGGACTCCATTATTCCCATAGGTCCCAGGCTTGCTTAAAACGTTCTGAACTCGGTAAATACATGAAGCAGGATGCTACCCTACTTACACATATTACAAGTGAGGATCTCTCCTCTAATGAGTGAGGGACCAACGGTGGATTGTGTAGTCCTAGCCGTCTGAGCACAAGAAGGGTCATTAAACAGAATATGTCCGAGAACCAATTCCTGTTCCATAGCAACTGGTATCCCGACCCTCAGGACCACATACTAGGTAACTCAGCCGTTGCCCATGGTTCACGAACTAGGACGTGACTGCAGTAACCCACACCATGAACCATCAGTTGTTGTTGTTATTGTTACTATTATTATTATTATTATTATTATTATTATTATTATTATTATTATTATTATTATTATTATTCCTGTAATATCGTGGATCACAGAGGTGTAAGAAGGTGCTGGGCTGAATGGATGGACAAGAGCAAAATTTAATGCACTAAATTTTTAAATTGTTTCTTTCCTTCTTGTTTCTCTTCTTTAAAATTTGGTAAACAGAATATCTGAATAAACAATAACAATATAATAATGAACACGTTAGCTCCAACAACAACGACATAAATTCCAAAATTAGGGACAATTGTAGAGAGAATAATCAGCATGATATTATACGAGGGATGAGTATTTTTAGTTCTGAAACAGGTACACAATTTTTTTAGAGCAGGTTTGCTCCGTTAACTTCCATAGCCTAAATTTCCGAGCTCCAAACTCCAATACAGTCCAGTTTCTCAGAGGCATACATTACTTATAGCGCACAAGGTTATACAATGGCAATCTTCAAATGAGGTATTGACAGTCACTTCTGCTCAATTATTTTCATATTCTTTTCCGAAAACATAAAGAGGGGCAATGAGTGCCCATACTAAATGGCCATAATACAAGAAGGGAAAGGTTGATAATGATCGGCCAAAAACAAAATGCAGGGAGGTGAAAATCCTGCACTCCTTCTAGAAAACCTTTAAAACCTTAAGTGGGCTCATGGCCTCAAGATACATAGGCTAAGGCTATTCTGCGCCAGGGCGACTAAATGATTAACATTAAATAACAAAACCTGTTAATTTTGTAGGATAAGAAACTTTAGTCACCCCATACCGAGTTGAATGGTAGTCAACAGAGGGTAATCGCTCTTGTCCCCTTACATTACATATTTCCCAGTAGGGAATAAAACAGGGTCCTTAGACTGGCGAAAATTTTACATTTAAACCAACAGATTTAGAAATTTCCATGAAATAAGAGAGCTTTGAAGCATTCCCCTCAAGCAATCTCCGGGAGCTATCACATGTTACGAAAATTCTGCCATTACCTTGTGTTGCAGGGCCTTCCGAACGCCGATCTGCTGCGACACCTGCCACTTTAGTATACGCCGCACAAACTAAACTGGAGCCACGACAATGACGATACGCCCAGCGTTTATAGTATCCCGAGGGTAAGTTACTGGGCCCTTTACAGATAGGCTGGATGCTTGTACGCACCCCAAATGTTATTTGGGTGGAGAAAATATTCACAACATTTCTAATTGGTTGATAGATACAGGAGATTGAGAGGGGGGGAGCAGAAATCTTGACAACCTTGACACAAGAACAAAACAATCTTCAAAACTAAGGTTAGCTACCTCTGAAAATTAGATTTACCTTAAGAATTAATTGTCTTTAATCCCGGCAGAAGGGGCACTTAGGCCGATGGAAGAGATAACTAATAGTTGAAAATCCAAGTGTCTTGCATAACATTATTTCAAGTTCAATTACATAGATGGCCTTATAGAAGGAACGCAGTTTATTTATTTATTTATTTATTTATTTATTTATTTACGATAGGTATTATGGCGACGATGGGACAGGGATGGTGTAGGAACGGGATGGAAGTGGTCGTGGCTTTAATTAAGGTATTTACCTGGTGTGAAAATGGGAAACCACGGAAATCCGTCTTCAGGACTGCCGACAGTGGGGTTCCAACCCACAATCTCCCGGATGCGAGCTCACAGCTGCACACCCTAACCACATGGCCATCTAGCCCAGTACACGCAGTTTAACTGGGCGGAGAAGGTTTACCCCGGGTACAGACCGCCACCCCCTAAGGTTTTAAAACGGTATGAACAGCTTTGAAATCTTGAATCTCGCCATACATAATTTTTGAAAAAACATACATAAATTGGAGTATCACTTGAGAGTCCTTTCTTGTTTATTTGTTGAAGTAAAGTAGTTTAGATAGTGTTTGCGAAGAAGTAGAAGTTCGTGCTGTTGCGCCCGGAGACGATGACAAGAGCGGCCACCGCTGGCGATGTGAGGATGGGGTCGCCGACCCCAAGGTACCCTTAGAAACCATCCTCTGGTATATTGTGATGGGCAAACAAGGCGATGGTTAAAAAGTACCAAGTAGAATTGTTCTAACCAGGGATAGATGAGGCGGTTGGAGTCCAGCATCCAAACCCCTTCCAAGGAAGATTGTCCCAAAGGAGGCAGTTTATTCGGTGTGTCGGGCGGAACGAGGTGGGTCCATACTCCGCGCTGGTATCTCTCGCTAGTTGACACGACGTGGCCTCAGATGAAAGTAGGGCACTGTAACATTGAACTTTGGGGCAACAGTAACTGACTCACAGACAGTGTTATATGTGGTGCAGATGAGGAGGACGAGTGCACTGAGTTTCTGACACAGATTTGGAGTCAGGGTCCTTAATGCCAGAATGGTAATGAAATCATTGAAGGGAAGGTTTGCAAAGGGAATTTAAACAAAAAGTGAAAGTTAACTTAGGATATAACTTACATACATACAATATTTCTCAACCCACAGGGGCAGAATGCCACTTTATTTTAACTTGCTTATATAAAAGTTTAACTGATAAGATGATAAGGAAAGAAATTTAAATAAGTCAGCTACATCATCACTTGGAGGCTTATAATGAAAAGCAAAAGCCTTCACACAGGTTTTGCTTGACACAGGTGGACCCCTAAAATCCTTTCTTTTCTCGGGTTACTCACCAAAAAGGAGATAGGAATAAGGAAATCAAGTATAATGCAAGGTCTATGAAATCTGGTGCAAGATTCCCCGCGGAAACAAAATATTTTACCATAACCTGATCTCCAATTTTCTTTTTAAATTGGTGGGTCTTTGTCCACGGTCATACCCCATTTTTACTCTCTGATGAGAGGCCTTTAGGTTATTTCTAGCTTTTTCCACAAATACCGGACACTCTCTATATATATTGTCTCTCGCAAAAGCTCGTTGATCGACTGAAAATTTGACAAAGGCTTATTTAGGACAAACTTAAAAATAAGAAAAATTTGTGAAAAATTTTGGGACTCGTGAACGGCCGAGTTAAAGGCTAATGATATCCAATTTAAGGAAGTGTCCCAACGGGAATGATCTTCTTGGTGGAAATCAATAAGGGAAGTTCGAAGATTATGATTAACCCGCTCAGCTAGAGATGGCTGTGGGTGGTACGCAGACGTTGTGACATGTGAGACAGAGAGATCAAAACAGAACTTACGAAATAAATTAGTAAATTAGAGGGGAACGCCTTAGCGTTAACAGAAACTATACATTGACGGGGTCCATGAGATGGAATAATAGTGTTAAGACAATAAATAGTGGACTGAGCAGTGGCAATCCTAGTCGGATACAGCCAGAGAACCGTGTAATACCATTCACACACACAAGAATACATTTATTCCCATTCCCTTTACATTGAGAGAAGTGTCCGGCGTAATCGATGCACAATGGCTAATCAAACAAGACTTCCAGTTCCCTAACCTCACTGTCCATACCCTTCCATATAAATATTTCCCTTCTCTTCTCTCTAGTTTTGAAGATGCCTGGATGTGCCCCTAATGGGGTCTCATGGTAATACTTGAAAATCATAGGCACTAGAACATCTGGAACCACAATTTCCATCTTCCGATCGTGCACCGAAGGGCCACACAGAACCCCATTCATCGAAACTGTACCGGTTGGTACACCCCGACCCCGCAAATGTAAATTGTGCGCCTACAAGTAATCCCCTACAGGAGAAACCCTGAACTTTAATAACTGAAGCAACTCTACAGTTACCCAGAAGATTTTGTAATTTTGAAGTGTTCTGAACGGTGTCTATTTCGATTTGTGTTTGTTTTGCCCTGTATCCAGAAGTGTGGACATTCTCTCCTAGATGTCTCTACAGAGAAAAGAATACGATTGTGCACTCTGGTGCGAAGTGAAGGGACTGTTTCTGAAGAAACTGTTTATCCATAAGTTTGTTCTTTGTTAAATTTATTTCTTTCATTTTTTGGGTTGGCAACATTGATCTCTGTTTCCGCCCGTTTTGAATTCAGCCAGTCCCCAATTTTCTAAATTAATTTTCCTCCAATCCTAGGTTTCTTGTTCATGTTGTGTGTAACTTTTGATGTTAGCCAATAAAGGGAGGGGGTGTGGCGCTTTTATTTCATGTAAGATCTCGAAGCTTCCTTGTGGGTATAAAACTGCGGAGGTTCATGGCTCGTCGCCACTCCATCGACATCTTTCGAAATGTGTGTGAATATGTAGCAGGGGGCGGAAAGAGCCTCTTTATTCGGGCAACTATTCATCAACAAGGTAATGGCCGTTTAATAACATTATTTCTTGCTAGCTCAGCAGTTTAACCCACGGGGCAGGTTCGAAACATTTCTCATGTAACCTACCTTTAAAATGTAAAGACATTTGGTAAAAATTCCGTCTCTTTAACTACAAATTGGGATAGAGAGTGCCTAACCCTCTCGAGCTCCCACTCATATGGTTTTGAGGTGACTACGTTTTCATAACCGTTTCATCTCTTCCTTAATGTATTACAGTTTTTTCATACGTGTCACCTCCCTAGCTTGGGATTAGCTCCTGTATATCGGCCTAGAGCCACTTAGGTTTTAAAAAATGTGTATTTAGGAGTGCTAGTTCACGCCTCCAGTCCTCTCTGTACTTTGGGCCAGTAACTTAACCTGTTGTGTTGTTTTCTTTATTGCGAAGGCCCCGGTAGGTTTTGTACTAGTTACCCCTATTAATTTCTAAGTATGCCTTAAGGGCAGCTGAGTGTAAAATTTGTTTATAGCCTTCTGATAGGCTTGTATTATGGAGAGCGAGTCTACTCTTTCCTAATTTGATCTCTGCGTGCCTCGAGGCGGCTTAACATTGTAATTAACGTTGGGAGCTAATGCTCCATGTAATTAAGGGTTTTCTACCCTTTGGTAAATTGTGGTTATAAGCTGAGGGCTCAGGAATTGTAACTTGGGGCACGAAGCCCAGAACTTGTAAGAACCCGAAACTCGGGCCTTTCTTGTAAATCTACTCTGGTACCTGATTTTGTTATTTCCCCTAGCGGAAACTGGTTTAAGTTTTTATCTAGTCTTGGACTTCTTGATTGTGTACCTGATTTAACTTGTTGTTGTACGCTCAAAATTCTATGCCTCCATTGTTAAGTTTTGGAAATATAACCTTTGTTGAAATTTTAATTCATTTCTCGAACTTGTAGTTAGACCCATTCAAGCCCGCACCTTCTTTCACCTCTGCTGATCCACCGAAACTCCGTAACTAGTGGTAGCAGAGCGTGGTTGAATAGGTATCAATTTAGCCCCTTTTGTCGGCTAAACTTGCTTTGTTTCGAACTCTAACAATTTTCTCAGTCGCTGGCATTTTTTTGCGATTTTTCGAAATTTGTAAAGTTTTGTCATCATGTCCGGCCCTCGCGACGTCGTCTATCCCGGCTATTTGCGCAAGGAGGAATTGATCTATGAATTAACGATTAGGAATGTTCAATCTGGAGGCACGGTTGCGATAGACACCAATAAGCTTAAAGATTCCCTGAATTTGCCTATTTCAATCCCCACTTTGGGTGAGAAAGAGATTGACGACTCTCTCTCCACGATCACTGACAATACTAGTGAGCTGGCATCCGTAGTTAGTTTTTTTGAAGAAAATGATCCTTCTCCTAATCAACTTAAATGTGTGCAAGCCAGGTTATTTCATTTTTACAATAGGGTCACTGGTCTATTGTCTCTTAAATTGAATGACATTCAAAGGAAGGAAGCTACTGTCGTTCTTGAAAACCTTTCTGATCTGTCCAGTAAGGTTAGCCTATTGTTAACTGGGGCAGTCCCCCCCAAAACCGACAATCGCACTCTGGTAAACGTTGTCAGCGAGGAGCATTCTCCCGCGGGAGAAGAAGGTAGGAAGACTGTAGAAGCTCGACAAACTTCTGTTCCATTAGAAACTGAGTCCGTTCTTCGCACATCCATTCCACCCTTTGTGTTGAATAATGCAGCTTCTGAATCTGCTTCTCCGCCACTTAGGCCCCTTCCCACTACGTCACCTGGTTTCAGGATTTTGCCCCATCCTTTAGCAATGTTGCTCAGAGGGATTTCTAAGTTTTCTGTTAACTCTACCAGTGATGTTATTGCCTTCCTAAGATTTTTTGTTGAATATCAGGATCATGCTCTCGTTTTTTCTCTTTCTCCGAGTCAAATCCTTCAAATTATTTACCCTTATTCCATCGGTGTTCTATCTGACAAAATTGTAAGAGCTATTGCTGATCAATCATCTATAGAAGAGTTTCACGCCCATCTCTTAGCAAATTTTATCCCCGCTCGAGCTAGGTCATCGGTCTTTCAAAAGTATTACTACCGAGTACAACGGTTGGATGAAAACTTGGCAGACTTCATCTAAGATATTAAATTCTATACCAGGGTGTTTGCTCTTCACTTCCCTGAAGATCAGATTGTACAAGCCATTGTGGAAGGAATTTCACCGTCGTATAGGTCCTACTTGTGTTTTGCGTCACGTCCGCAAACTTTTGCAGAGTTAGAGGCTATGGCTGTATCAGCGGAAGGAGTTAGATACGCCGATACCTTGCGTGTCGCGAAAGAACCCCCTCCATACTCTAGTAGTTTTCGGCCTCCACCTCGCCGACCCATCACACCCCGTAAATGTTAGGCTTGCGGCTCGCCTGACCATCTCCGGAACAAGTGTCCATTAATTATATCTAGTAGGACAAATAATGGAGCAGGTCCATCTCAAGGCTGCTTTAAATGCGGCGCATTTTCTCATATTGCCAAGAATTGCCCGAATTCAAATAGCACCCCCTTCTGCTCAACTTCTGGTGCAACTTCCACCAACGCCAATAATAAAAAGTGACTAGTGGCATCGGCTGAGTCCGTGAATTCCTCTTCACAAGGCTCAGCCCCGGTTAAACCTGACGAAAATTCAGGAAAAAGTCAGAACCATTCGACATTACCATTTGAATGTCCCAAAGAATGTCTTAGGATTGCGGCGGATACTCCCGCACCTGTCCCATTTCTCAAAATTGAATTGAATAATGAGCCTATAACTGCTCTTTTAGACTCAGGCACTGTTTGTTCCATTATTTCGGTTGAGTGGTATTCCAAATTAAAAGCTGTGTGTAAACTTCCTGATTTTTGTTCGACTTCGGTTCAATATGTTTCGGCAAATTCCTCTCCATTGGAAATTTTAGGTTTTCTGTATGCAAAATTCGTATATCTAAATTTACTTGGAAATTTAAACTGTTTGTGGCCAAGCACTTGTCTTGCCCCATTATACTGGGAGCTGATTTCATGTCTCACACCTGTCTAGTGCTCGACCTTCAGAGCAAGTCGTGCACTTTCAAATTTGATAGTAATTCGAAAATCCCTTTGTTAAAATGTAGTTCTGTGTCATGTTCATCTATTTCGCCTACCCAGGATGAGATGTTGTTAGACCTTAGACATCTACCTGAGGAGCAGGCAGAGAATATTCGTAAGTTGTGTCAGTCGTTTCCAGAGGTTTTCTCTGATACTCTTGGTGTTGCTGACCTTATCGAATATAAGATTGAGGTTACGGATTCGATTCCCGTACGGTTTCCACCTTATAGGCTATCTCTACCTAAAATGAAGGTGCTGAAAGAAATCATAGATCAGATGTTGAAAGATGGTATTATTCGCCCCTCTAAGTCGGCGTATTCATCGCCTATTTTTTCTTGGCCCGAAACCACAGGGTGGTTTCAGGCCTGTCATTGATTATAGGGCTCTCAATCGGGAGGTGGTGTTACAATCGGTGCCCCTTCCAGACCTTCACTCTTGTTTCTCATGGTTTCGAAAGGCTAAGTTCTTTACTATCTTAGATCTTAATCAGGCTTATAATCAGATACCTCTGGCTGAAGAATCCAAACATCTGACAGCTTTTGCCACAGATTGGAACTTGTACGAATACAACCGCATGCCTTTCGGGCTCCCCACGGGAGCAGCTGTGCTCACTAGACTGCTAGATAGGGTCTTCTCCGACATCAAGTTTGAGTACTTGTACCACTATCTTGATGATGTCGTCGTATTTTCGGAGACCTTCGAAGAACATCTAGATCATCTGAATGAAGTTCTTAGTCGCCTTCGTAAGGCTGGGTTAACTGTGAAGTTGTCCAAGGTCGCCTTCGCTAAGCCTTCCATGTCATTCCTAGTTCATATTGTATCGCCCAATGGTGTCGCAGTGGATCATTCTAGAACACAGGCCTCCCAAGGACATCAAAGGGATTGCCAGGTTCATGGGCATGGTGAACTTCTTCAGGAAATTCATTCCCAACTTAGGTAATAGAGCGGCGCCCTTGAACTTACTCCGCAGGAAAGGCTCCAAATTCGAGTGGGGGCCTTCTCAACAAGCCGCTTTCGAAGACCTCAAATTAGCCCTTTGTACTGCACCTGTCCTCGCTAGGCCCGATTTCTCTAAGAAATTCATCGTCCAAACGGATGCGTCGTGGTCGGCGGTAGCTGCAGTCCTTCTTCAAGAGACTGAACTAGGGAGGCGACCCATCGCCTATGCCTCTAGGACATTATCGGCCCAAGAATCCAAGTATTCCATCTACGAACTTGAAGGTTTAGCAGTTTTGTTTGCTCTAGAAAAGTTCCGCCTCTATCTGGAATATGTCAAGTTCGACTTGGAGACAGACAACCAAGCCTTAAGTTGGGTCTTAGGTAGGTCGCGTCGTACTGGTCGTATAGCCCGGTGGGCCATCCGAATTTCTGCCTTCCAATTTGATGTTAGGCATATAAGAGGTACTGAAAATGTTGTGGCAGATGGACTAAGCCGTATGTTTTCTAATGAGGTAGAGACCCATGAACAGGTCGATAGCTCTTCACCTCCCGAGTCCATACTACCTGAGGTTAATGCCATTCTAACAGATGCTCCCATGCTCTTTAGGGATTGAAAAATATCAACGTGAACATCCGACGCTGGCCCCTATCATGGAAACCCTATCTTCTGGGGAAAATGTTGTCCCTTATGTGCTGAGGAATGGTGTTTTATGTTGCCCGTCGAGGCATGATAATAAGATGAAAGTGGTGGTTCCAGCCGTTCTTGTGCCCATGATCTTCAAGTACTATCATGAGACCCCATTAGGGGGGCATTTAGGTATCTTCAAAACTAGAGAAAAGATCCGTGAAATGTTCATCTGGAAAGGTATGGACGGTGAAATTCGTGAACTAGTAAAGGCTTGTAAATCTTGCTTGCTTAGTAAACCCACCATGTCCACCAAGGTAGGCTTATTGTCTTCTCATCAAGCGTCGCGCCCAATGGAACGTCTGTATATCGACTACGTCGGACCGTTCCCCCAATCAAAAGGGAATGCCAATAAATTCATCCTTGTGTGTGTGGATGGTTTTAGTAGATTTTCCTGGTTATTTCCGACTAAGCTGGCTACCGCTCAGTCCACCATTTCCTGTTTAAATTCTATCTTTGCTTCTTTGGTCCTTGTCAATATATCGTGTCCGACAACGCTAAAGCTTTCACTTCCAATCTTTTCCGTAAATTCTGTTTTGATCTTGCCATCTCGCACGTAACTACTTCTGCATACTATCTTCAATCATCTTTGGCTGAACGGGTCAATCGTAATCTGAGGTCGGCTCTTATTGCCTACCATCACGACGACCATTCCAGGTGGGACACGTCCCTGCATTGGTTAGCTTTCGCCTTGAATTCGGCGGTTCATGAATCTCATAAGTTTACTCCAGCTTCTTTGATGTTCAAGTTTGTACCCAACACGCCGCTCTCTAACCTTTGGTCTCTTAGTGACATTCTGCCGGAGACAATATATCCAGACAATATTAGAGATCATTGGAAGAAGGCTAAGGCCAACCTTAAAGTTTCTCATGAAAAGGTTAGGGAAAGATATGATCGTGGACGTAGACCCACCAATTTTAAGGTAGGTGACCAGGTCATGGTCAAAAATTTTGTTCCCGCGGGCAAGCTTGCCACCAGATTTCATGGGCCGTGTATCATTTTAGATTTCCTTACTTCGGTAACCTTATTAGTGAGCAATCCAGCCACCGAGAGGATATTTAGGGTTCACCTGTCGCAGGTGTGTAATTTTACGTGCTAACTTTGTCTTTATTATTTTGTAAGAACCCTGAAGGTTATATTTCTTTTGCTTTATTGTAAGGCCTTTTGTTCTTAGATTATGTTCCTTGTGTCTATGTGTTAATTTGTAAAATCTCCCCCGTCGGTTAATCTGCTGTTCTTTCCTCACGGCCATTACCAAGCTTCCGTCTCCTGCTCAACCACACCAGTGGCTATAAAAGAAATTCACGCCGCTAACCCCTCAGCCTCAACCTCAAGACAGTACCCTAAATAAATTCGTCTCCAACAAAATTCTGCCGCCGAGATCTTAATGTTTCAGTGCCCCCGCAGCCGTGCGGCGCCGTACCGCCACTGAGGTGGGGTACGGGCCCACTCCACTCCAGTGAGGTCAACCAGTGTACGGAGAGCCGGAGTCCTCCTCCCGGCCAAGGCTGATGTGCGGCGCACCACCTGCAAACTGCTCGAGGACTGTAAACAATCGTAGCGTGTGCGGCGTGCTTCGTCACGACCACCCCTCTCATAGTAGCGGGAGAGGCGTATTTCAGAGTACTGGAGGGGTCCGAGCGGCCTCAGTGTACATCGGCAGTGGCGGCAGGACTTGCCGTAAAGACCAAGCAGCATGTAACAGTTACATGGACATTTTATATCTACATTTAACGCATTTCGGCTGCAGATCAACAATGATGGACTTACAATATATCCCTTGTAAGAATTAATATTTTTGGTTTCGGCATTCTACCACTTTGAAAATTTGAATAACTGCAACAGAGACACTCTCAAACCGGAGTTCAACTAACTCCTGACTAATTACTGCCAAAACAAAGAACACCAAAAAAAAAGAGAAGGAGTTTTGATGCTTTAAATGGTTTTTGCTTAAATTCTGCTAAAGACTTTGAAAATTCTTAAGGTCTCCTCCCAATTCTTATACAAATCTATTTCAAACGCAGCTGAAATTTAATTAATGTCACATTATCTACAACCATCTGGGACTTCATTTTGGAAAATAATTTTCTTCAACTGTTTTCTGTGTCACCTTGCGAAGGTCTTTTGTGGGGGGGGGTCTGTACCGGTTGGTACACCCCGACCCCGCAAATTTAAATTGTGCGTCTACAAGTAATCCCCTACAGGAGAAACCCTGAACTTTAATAACTGAAGCAACTCCATAGTTGCCCAGAAGATGTCACCACTGTAAATTTTGTAATTTTGAAGTCTTCTGAACGGTGTCTATTTCGATTTGTGTTTGTTTTGCCCTGTATCCAGAAGTGTGGACATTCTCTCCTAGATGTCTCTACAGAGAAAAGACTACGATTGTGCACTCTGGTGCGAAGTGAAGGGACCGTTTCCGAAGAAAATTTGTATCCATAAGTTTGTTCTTTGTCAAATTTATTTCTTTCATTTTTTGGGTTGGCAATATTGATCTCTGTTTCCGCCCGTTTTGAATTAGGCCAATCCCAAATTTTCTAATTTAATTTTCCTCCAATCCTAGGTTTCTTGTTCATGTTGTGTGTAACTTTTGATGTTAGCCAATAAAGGGAGGGGGTGTGGCGCTTTTATTTCATGAAAGGTCTCCAAGCTTCCTTGTGGGTATAAAACTGCGGAGGTTCATGGCTCGTCGCCACTCCATCGACATCTTTCGAAATGTGTGTGAATATGTAGCAGGGGGCGGAAAGAGCCTCTTTATTCGGACAACTATTCATCAACAAGGTAATGGCCGTTTAAAAACTTTATTTCTTGCTAGCTCAGCAGTTTAACCCACGGAGCAGGTTCGTAACTTTTCTCATGTAACCTACCTTTAAAATGTAAAGACATTTGTTAAAAATTCCGTCTCTTTAACTACAAATTTGGATAGAGAGTGCCTAACCCTCTCGAGCTCCCACTCATATGGTTTTGAGGTGACTACGTTTTCATAACCGTTTCTTCTCTTCCTTAATGTATTAAAGTTTTTTCATACGTGTCACCTCCCTAGCTTGGGATTAGCCCGTGTATATCGGCCTAGAGCCACTTAGGTTTTAAAAAATGTGTATTTAGGAGTGCTAGTTCACGCCTCCAGTCCTCTCTGTACTTTGGGCCAGTAACTTAACCTGTTGTGTTGTTTTCTTTATTGCGAAGGCCCCGGTAGGTTTTGTACTAGTTACCCCTGTTAATTTCTAAGTATGCCTTAAGGGCAGCTGAGTGTAAAATTTGTTTATAGCCTTCTGATAGGCTTGTATTATGGAGAGCGGGTCTGCTCTTTCCTAATTTGATCTCTGTGTGCCTCAAGGCGGCTTAACATTGTAATTAACGTTGGGAGCTAATGCTCCATGTAATTAAGGGTTTTCTACCCTTTGGTAAATTGTGGTTATGAGCTGAGGGCTCAGGAATTGTAACTTGGGGCACGAAGCCCAGAACTTGTGAGAGCCCGAAACTCGGGCCTTTCTTGTAAATCTACTCTGGTACCTGATTTTGTTATTTCCCCTAGCGGAAACTGGTTTAAGTTTTTATCTAGTCATGGACTTCTTGATTGTGTACCTGATTTAACTTGTTGTTGTACGCTCAAAATTCTATGCCTCCATTGTTAAGTTTTGGAAATATAACCTTTGTTGAAATTTTAATTCATTTCTCGAACTTGTAGTTAGACCCATTCAAGCCCGCACCTTCTTTCACCTCTGCTGATCCACCAAAACTCCGTAACAGAAACAATGGACAACATGTTCCCCAGAAGAAAGGGTTTCCATAATAGGAACCAACGCAGGATCTTCACGTTAGTATTTCGCCATATCATGAAATAAATAAGGGGCTTTAGTTAGAATAGCACTTATAGTAGGAGGTGTGGAAATAGCCGGCAAACGGCTTTCCTTTGTTTTAACAACATCAGAACCGCCGGAAGAGATTCGGCTTAATCCATATGCGATTTCATTTTCAGATCAATAGATGTCGCTCGTCAAACTGAAACGCTCAAATCCGAATCGCCCGATGGGCGATTCGCCCGGTACGACTGGGACTAGCTAGAACCGAGCTCAGGTCCTGATTATCGGTCTCTAATTGAAATTTATACATGCTCAAGGTAAAGGTGGAATATTCCTAATGGGAATAAGACGGTCAGTCCTTCTAAGTCGTATGTAGAGTACTTGGCCTCTTGAGGTGACAAGGTTCTAACCGTTTAGGCGATTGGCCGCCTTCCTAGTTCAAATTGCTGGATTAGAACCGCAACGACCACTGATGAAGAGGCGTCTGTGTGTACAATTAACTTCTTGGAGAAATCTGGCGTACCGAGACCGGGGTGTTACACAGAACCAACCTCTAACGCTGGTTGCTGCGACGGCCCCCATTCAAACTTGAAAGATTTCCTGCGGAGACGGTTTAAGGGTGCCGCCCTATTGCCGAAGTTGGGGATGAATTTCCCAAAGTTATCTAGCAACCCACTTAACATCCTTACAAGGGCTGAAGTTACGGATTGCATGCGTTCTCGAATGATCGACTGAAACTCCATCAGGTGACACAACATGCCCCAAGTAGGACATAGATGGTTACTAGGCTGCTAGGTAGGGTCTTCTGAGATACTAAATTTGAATATGTGTACCATTATCTAGATTATGTTATTTTTATTGAGACCATTGAAGAACCCTTAACTCATCTAGATGAAGCTGTAAAACGCCTTTGGAACGCTGGATTGACGGTCAAGTTTTAAAAGGTATCTTTTGATTAAGAACCGCCGTGCCCTTGGGGTGGACGAAAGGCACGCGGTTGTATTCATACAGATTCCAGTCGGTACCGAAGGCAGTCATATGTTCTGATTCTTCCACCAGACGTATCTTATTATAGGCTTGGTTGAGATCTAAGATGGTGAAGAACTTAGCCTCCCGGAACCAAGAGAAGCAAGAGTGCAAGTCGGGAAGGGGTACTGATTGTAGAACAATCTTACGATTTAACGCCCTGTATTCAATTACTTTTCTGAAGCCACCTTGAGGTTTCGACATCAGAAAAATGGGTGAAGAATACGCCGACTTGGAGTGTCCAATGATACCATCCCTCAGCATTTGGTTGATGATTTCCTTGAGGGCCTCCATTTTCGGCAGAGATAACCAGTAGGGAGGTAATCTTAAGGGGATCGAATCCGTAACCTCAATCTTGTATTCAGTTATGTCAGTCACATCTAGATTTTCCGAAAACACGTCGCGAAATGACTGACATAATTGACGATTGCAACTAGCCTGATCCTCACGTAGATGCCAAAGATCAAACGACATCTCACCCTGGAGAGGCGAAATAATAGATGATGCTACAGAATTACATTTCAAAAGAGGTACCGTACATGAAAAGTACTGCCAAATTTGAATGTGCAGGATTTACTTCTAAGATCGAGCACGATAGGGGAATGTGACAAGAAATCTGCTGTTAATATCACAGGGCATGGCAAATTTTTAGCAACATATTACTTAGATTTCCACGTAAATTTTGAAATACGAATTTCGGCATAGATAAATCCAAAAAATTTCTAGGGGAGAAGAGTTAGCCGAAACACATTATACAGAAGAAACATATTCGGGAAATTTACAACAGTACTCAGCTTCGAATGCCATTCTATCGAAATAATGAATACACTACATGCAGAATCTAAAAGGGCCGTAAACAGTTCGTTATCTGAATTTTGAAAAAGAGCACGAAGCCTGGAGTATCGGAGGCAATTTTGAGGCATTCATTAGGACCTTGAAGGATGGTCTTCCTTCTTGATTATGTGACATAGTACCCTTAGATTATACTGGACTGAGCCTTCAGATGCAAATAAGGGCGAGGACTCAGCCAGGCGCCCTAGTTATAGTAATCGCCAAGTAAGGCCATACACTAAAAGGTAAATACCGCCGCCCGATTCTCTTTTTTTAAGGCTGATCACTGCTTGCAACATGACTAGTTACATATTAAAATCACCAGGCATCACCACAACAAACTAACCTGAATGTAAGCATCGATAATGAATGTTCTCTTACCGCAGTAAAATATGAAAGTTAGGAAAAAATAAATCAATATATTCATTAATTAAGCCGGTTCCCACGCTCAGTGAGGAATTAACGAAATAATCACACTTTCTCACTCTCACTCAAATTAATGTTACACATTTCTGCTCTTATTTTGATATGCGCATTACTATAACCATATTCTTGACAATAGGGGTGTATTAAACGATGCAATTCATTTAATAAATCTTTGCAGTTTGATTTACGAAAGTTCCAGAGATTACGTAGTGCCTTTCCTTTCTTTTGCGCGAACATCAATCAATCAATCAATCAATCAATCAATCAGTCAATCAATCAATCAATCAATCAATCAATCAATCAATCAATCAATCAGTCAATCAATCAATCAATCAACCAGTCAATCAATCAATCAATCAACCAACCAATCAATCAATCAATCAATCACTGCTGATCTGCATTTAGGGCAGTCGCCCAGGTGGCAAATTCCTTATCTGTTGTTTTGCTAGCCTTTTGAAACTATTACAAAGAAATTGGTAAGTTATTCCAATCCCTAACTCCCCATCATATAAACGAAAATTTCCTCCAATTTGTCCTCTTGAATTCCAGCTTTTCCTACTTTTAAAGACACCGCTTAAACTTATTTGTCTACTGATGTCATTCCACGCAATCTCTCCACCGACAGCTTGGAACGTACCACTTAGTCCAGCAGCTCGTCTCCTTTCTCCCGAGTCTTTCCAGCCCAAACTTTGCAACATTTTTGTAACGCTATTCCTTTGTCGGATATCATCCAGAACAAATCAAGCTCCTTTTCTTTCGACTTTTTCTTTCTGTCTTCAATAACCAGTAAAAAATATATTGTGCATATTTCCAGTTTGCAGGCTGATTATACCTTGAAGCTTATCCAGGAAACATATAGAAGAACTAATGTGCTAAGCTATGTAAACGGAAATTAGGTCAGCTTTCAAGCTCACTGCTGAATTCATAATAATAATGTTATTAGTTCTACTAACTACATCTATGGTATCCGCAAACGCTGAGGTGCCAGAATTTCGTCCTGCAGGAATCCTTTTACGTACCAGTAGGTCCACAGACATGAGACTGGCGTATTTGAGTACCATCAGTAACCACCGGATTCGAACCCAAAAGCCTGAGCATGTCATACATTCTCTCCTTCACTCGTTTAAATTAAATTAAATTTAAACATTTCCTGCCTTTATTTTGATGTACGCATTCCTATAACCGTGTTCCTAAAGGGAGGGGGAGGGAGAGTGAAAGAGAGAGATCTAGATTGTACATTTTATTGCAATTTCCAAAAGTTCAAAGACTTACCACGTCCTTCCCTTTGCTTGGATATTGTTTTATTCTTTTTCCTTTCTCAATAAGCAGTAGGGAATGGGGACCATTTTAAACATATTTTTAGTTTGCAAGTTGGTGTGTCTCAAGCTTAGCACATTAGAGAAACCCAGGAAATCTACACGGGCACTAAAGAGTCAAAGAACATTAGCAGATTTCTATATACAGGCTGAAGAAAAATGCCGCACTTGGAGGTCGGCACGCGATTCCTCATCCAATTGCAAGACAAAAGTTTCTATAGCCAAATCGGATCTGGTACTGTTGGAAAACAAGTCGAAAACGAGAAGCTGGCAACACTGCCACATCCTGCAGCGCATCGGAATGTAATAGAGAAACGTGCATCATTCTGCTCTACCGTACCCACCATAGCAGCTCACTGAATAGACTGCTGGGTTATCAATCCCACATGCACCGTAGAGCTACGGCTCGAATCTGAGTCAGGTTCTTTTTCCTTTTGTGTGTGTGACGTCAGGTCCCCAATTCCCGTCGTGTAACTGCGTTTGTGGACATGACATCCTGTTGTCAAATGACAGTAGTCGAACACATGAGAGTGTGATCCATTCAATTGAATGCATGAGTCGACTAATCACGCTATACACAACCATAACTCGTCCTGTCAAGTGCGTGCATATTGGACGACTTCCTGATGGAGTACACAAACGGCAAATAGGTCGATATGCTTTTACGTAGTGTTGGGTGCATCGGATAACCAAGCTTCTGCTTCTGCTCGTGAGTATGCAGCACGGTACACTCAAAGACCCATCTCGATAAGAATGTTTTTCGTCGCCTTGATCAACGCCTGCGGGAAACCAGTAATCTTCGTCCAGAAGTAGTGGACAGAGGTCGTCCAACGACTAGACGTACTCCACAAACATAGGACGAAATTCTTGAATCCGTTCACCAATCACCTCGGCAAAGTACCCGTGATATTGCAGGCAGTTCCAGGTATCTTAAACACTAGTTGTTGACGTGTTTCATGACGAGAAACTGCATACATATCATTACACGTTAACTCAACGCCAGCGGCCAGAAGACCGCATTCAACGAGTACAGTTCTGAGAATGGCTTTTGACAAGTTGAAGATAACGAACATTTTATAAAGAATGTGATATGGAGTGACGAATGTAGCTTCACTCTGGAAGGTATTTTCTACCATCACAACAGCCATTATTGGTCTGGTCACAACTAACATGTCACCCGTTAACGTGGCTTTCAGGCACGCTTTGGCATAAACCTGTGAGCTGGAATCGTGCGAGAAGTGCTTTTAGACCCTTACCTATTGCCGGACAAGTTGAATGCGCCCCGCTATCGTACGTTTCTGGTCAATACTTTGCCTGGCGATTTAGAAAACTTACCACTTGGTGTTCGGCGGCATCTATGGTTTCAGCGTAATGGTGCACCGCCACACCTTGGAATAACTGTGCATAACTGGTTAAATGAAGCGTTTCCAGGAAAGTGGATTGGTCGTGGTGGTCCAATGTTCTAACCTCCACGTTCCCCGGACCTTAATCCACTAGATCTTTATTTGTGGGGCACTTAAAGGAACACGTTTATAGTACTCCATCCATGGATATATAAGGCCTAAGAGCTCGCGTGCATGCTACATCGCTAATGGTGGATACAGGAGTGTTGCGTAGGGTCCGGCAAAGTATGCTCCAGCGAGTGGCGAAGTGTATGCAAATGTAAGGTCGTCGCTTTGAACATCTGCTGTGAAGTGAACGTTGCTTGTAAATGTACGTACCGGCTCAGTGAGGATAAGACTGCACGTCACACGAACACTATGGAATTATTGTGCGTAGCATAATGGGCTATCCAGTTTTGCCTACCTACTGTACTGTACCTTGTACCGCATTGGATAGAGACGATGTTGATATATACACCATTATGTTCTACGTATTGGCTTTATTTGTGCCATGGACGATACAAAGTGGTCGTTTACGTCTCTAAGAAGTTCATGTTATGTTTGAATGTTTAAATAAAGGTAAGTGTAAGAGTAAGACAGAACATTGTGTATTGCATAGTGGAGTTGTACATTGGATGTAATTTGATACATTAACTGAAAACATCGGCGCGAACGCGACTCGAACACCGGCAATACCTCGTCTCAATGAGCTAATGAGGCAGCTCCGGCAGAGCGCCGAGTTCATGCGAGCTGCACGTCGTTACAGCGTTGCCAGAACCTCGTCTTTGACTCGTATTACTATTAAACCTATTGGTGGGTCTAGGTTTTGCAAGATAAACTTTTGTCGTGAATTTCGACGAGGAACCTCATCCGATCTCCATGTGCGGCATTTTTTGTTCACCCTGTATTTTGGCTTAAATCACACTGATTGAAGACAGTTTGTAAGGCAAGAATGGGATAGGAAAGAGGGCTAGAACTTACATGAAAGGAAGCGATATTTGCCTTAACACAGGTACAGCCATACAATTAGCCTGAAGTGAAAATGAGGGAACCACGCAAAAAAAAAAAAAAAAAAAAAATTCAGACCTGCCAACTGTGGGTTTCGAATCCACCACCTACCGAAAGCAAGCTCACAGCAATGTGATCGAACTGCACAGTTCCTTGTGACGCGCAATACCACACGGGCTGACTCTCTCCAAAATTACACAGTTTGGATTTCTACCATATACTTAGCTGTATATGGAACTTCAGTTCTTCAATTATGTAAGAACATTATGTACCGTAATAAAAGAGACTTCCCTACTCTGTAGTCTGATTGGTGCAGGTATAACAAACCAGATGATGATAATGATGCTTATTGTATAAAGGGGCCTAACATCTAGGTCATCAGTCCCTAATGGTATGAAATGAGACGAAATGTAATGACAATTTAAAAGTTCAAAATTATCCACTGACCAGAATAAAAAACGTGATGATGAATAAATGGGTGGATGTGAATTTAAAAACAATCGGTGGATCCGGCACAGAAACTATCATAAACGATAGTATTACTGACCAAGGGACTGCTTCTAAAGCATAATCCTGAATTGAGGATGCTTGTCGTCTAAAGGGGTCCAAAATCCCGGTCAACGGCCCCTCATAATGATACTTATCGCTACTAAAGTAAAATAATAGTATTTGTCATGTTGCGGTACTAATCAAAATTAGTGTAAACGCACCATGTTCCACACATTATGGTACTACTCACAAGTATTGTACTTCGCACAGGTAACGCAGACCTGTGGTGTTTCTCACATTATGGCGCTACTCATAGGAAACGCAAACCCATGGTTTTCCTCACCTCGCTGTACTAATCACAGGCAACGCCCAGACCCGTGCTGTTTCTCACAATAGTACTGATCAGTCCCTAATGGGACCCTTACAGACTCATAGACTCACCTTATGTTGCTACTAATCCTAAACCTAACATAGTGGTACTACTCGCAAGTAAAGGCGACCCATGTCGTTCCCCGCATGGTGGTACTAATCACAAATAGTTTCATGGTTCTAACACTATCATCGATATGTCGCCCCTTTTATTTGCCTCTTACAACAGGTATGGTATGCCGTGCGTGTATTCTTCGCCTGCGTCCCTCACTTACAGGGGTTGTATAACAAATCTACTTGGGAAGAGATACTTTTATACTGTATATACATCATAAAGAAGTCATGTTGTCACAGCAATAACAATATGCAAAGAAATAAATGAATCCAAAGAGATGAGCACAATTTACTATATTAAATATTAGTTTACTCACAGTTTAGCGGATATGTAGTCATAATATAACATAAACAAAAGTACGGTATGCAAAAAGAAATAGATATTCGGCAAAAACTCACGTAGACACTGTCACTGAAAACGTCCGCAGCAATCCCAAGCGCTACTGGAGTCTCATCAACACACGGAGAAGGACGGAGCGGATTCCTGTCAGCGTGAACCACAACGATGCAACAGCAGATGGCGCTGATCGCAATGAACTGTTCAACAGGTATTTCTTCTCAAACTTCTCCCCTCCCTTACAAAACCAACCGCTCCCTCCCGTTGGTACAGCTTCAAACAGAACCCTATCAAGCATAACTACCACACCAAGTGAAGTTCATAACCTTCTTCAAACTCTTCGTACCAACAAAGCTACCGGTGCCGACACTATAGGTCCTATTTTCCTAAAAAATACTGCCAGCACTCTTTGCGTCCCTCTCTCTAAATTATTTAACAGATGTTTTGCCGCGGGCTATTTTCCCATTACCTGGAAACAGGCAAATATTGTTCCACTTCTCAAATCAGGCAACAAATTTAATGTTTCATCTTACCGACCAATCTCTATCCTCCCCACACTATCCTTTATCTTTGAAAAAATTATATACCAGCGTCTCCTCGCATTCACTTTGCCGTATATCTCAACCAAGCAGCATGGTTTTCTACCAGGTGGCTCTTGTCTAACAAACCTGGCCACTCTGCATAGCTTTGCATCACACGCCATTGCAGCTAAGTCACAGCTGGATATCTGCTACGTAGACATTTCGAAAGCTTTCGATTCGGTTGACCATACTCTGTTGCTCCATAAACTCTCCGAACGATTTAATATACATGGCAGTCTTCTGACCCTTCTTGCTGGCTTCCTACATAACCGTTGGCAGAGAGTGGTAATATCAGGCACTTCATCCTCATGGTTACCAGTCACCTCCGGTGTCCCACAAGGCAGTACTCTTGGCCCCTTGCTGTTTTCTTTGTTTATGGACGATCTGCCGTCCGAACTCAACGAAACAGCGAATACCCTACTCTTTGCTGACGACTGCAAGATATTTAGGGAGATCAGGAATCCAGCAGATGCAGCTCTGCTACAGTCCTCACTTAATGCCCTCTCGAACTGGTGCCGTACTTGGAAACTTATCCCCAATCCACAAAAATGCAGCCACATGACCATAACACTACGTAAATCTCCTCTACCGACATCACATTACCTACTCGACAAGCCCATCACCGTGGTTAGGCAACAGCGTGATCTAGGTGCAATATTCGATACAAAATTACAATTTAAGACCCATATAGAAACATATACAGCCAAGGCCATGAAATTACTAGGCATTCTCTATCGCTTCACAGAAATTTCTGACCCCATTGCTCTTCGTCACTTCTTCCTCACGATCGTTCAACCTCTCTTAAACTACTGCTCTCCGATTTGGACAACAGCCGCCCCCTCCAATACTAAGCAGTTAGAGAGAGCAGTGTCCTTCTTTGCTGCAATTGTAAGGAGCAGAAACCCCAAGCTCAGAAATCTGTCTACGCAGCAGGTATTAATGGCAATTAACGTGTCACCGCTGCACATCAGGCGACAGGTAGCTGACCTGAGTTTCCTCCACGAGATCTTAAATGGACATTACCGCTCGGAACATCTTGTTTCTCTCTTCTCTCTCCGTGTTCCTTCCCGCTCCACCAGAACCAAAGAACTTCTCCACATTCCCCACACTCAGCACTCAATACTCCAACGATCTTTCCTAATCCGCCTCCCAACACTCTTTAACAATATTAACAGGAGACAAGAGCTTGTTATAGCATCAAATAAAAGTGTATTCGAGAGGTGTGTAAATAGTATCTTAAAGATAAGTTGATGTGAAGGGATTATACCGCCATCTTGACCCACGACGACTGGGCTATGAACATGGACATTCTCATGGTTTTCGATTTGGACAGTTATTAGTAGGATGAGTACCTGATCTTGTTATATTTTGTTATGTTTGTTATACTGTATTTTATTATGACATTTTACGTTTGTTGAATAGTCTGTTGACAGTGCAAGTGAAATTTGCTCAGTGTAGCTGTATCTTGTGCTTCGTGAATAAATAAATAAATAAATAAATAAATAAATAAATAAATAAATAAATAAATAAATAAATAAATAAATAAATAAATAAATCAAGAGTCATTCAATAGCCACTTAATTACAAAGCAGGGAGCACGAATAAACGAACATAATAAACATGAGTACTTGTATTTACAAAGCAAAAAAGCAAAGTCATCTCCTTCCAAGCCATGAGGGCCATTGGAATGATGAAAGGTAAAGGCTTCCACTATCCATAACCTTGGCACTTGGTGGGGTAGAGTGGTTAGCTCTACATTCAACATGAACATGGGAACTTGCTCACTGTCTTGAAGCCCGCTGACCATAAGTTCTTCCCGCCAGGTGACATTGAGTTGTTAATAGGCGCAGAACATTTCTTTTCATTATTGATACTTGGTCACAGAACCCGATCACCGGATTATCCTATTCTTCAAAGCCCCGAAGTAGGATGGATTACTACTGGACACTGCCATCAGAGGGAAGAGAATAATGTCTTACTCTAATTATATGTTCCATGAAGTCAGCGGACAGGTCAGACACCCAGCTACAGCAGTTCTGGCAAATAGAAGAGCTTATGTCGCCAGTCATGACAAGGCGACAGAGAGCCACAGAAAGTCACTTTACAGAGAATGCCACTAGGGAAGCTACAGGTAGATTTATAGTTCGCTTATCCTTCAAGCAGAAACCTGAAGTTCAGGGAAACTCCTTCAGTCACCCCATGTCAAGACTAACTCAACTAGAACGGCGTTTCAGTAGGCAGCCCCCACTAAGCACGAGTACTGTAACCTTCATCAAGAGTATGAGGCCATGGGGCATATGGTTAATGTCAGGGAATGAAGGTGGAAGCTATTGTCTATGTCATCATCTAGTTTTTATGCTTAGTAGCTCAACTACAAAAACTAGGGTTGCATATGATGCACCTGGTAAAATTTCAAACAGTATTTCATTGAATGATATATTAATGGTTGTAACGGCAATACAAAAGGATATTATTCTAAGATTTAGAATGCATACGTTTGCCTTCACTGCAGATATTGCTGAAATGTAGCGGTAAGTCATGGTTCATGTAGATGACAGGTACGTTCAGCGGATCATCTTGAGAGAATCACCTAGGGAACCATCCTATCCCTATTAACTGACAACTGTAGCATATGGTACAGCAGCAGCAGCCTTCCTAGCCACCAGATCTCAGAAGCAACTTGCTGAAGATGAAGAATCGAGGTTCCCCAGAGACGCACAATTTGTTCGCAGAGATTTTTATGCTGACGCCCTATAAGCGGCTGTGACAATATACAGAATGCTCTTCAGTTGCAGTCCAAAACTATTAATTTACTAGAGGATTTCACCTCTGGAAATGGTGTGCAAACCACCCGGCATTACTGGAAGCATTTAGGACAGTCGCCCAGGTGGCAGATGTTACCCAGTAAATCTAAATGAAACCTCGCTGTAATAATACACATGAGCAAGTATATTGCATACACATACGCCGTAAGTCAATAAGAATACACAAAGGCTAGGACTGCAAACCGTATCGAAGTCGAGTCAAGACATGTTTAGGTCAGGTTAGGTTTATAACGAAATATTTTTCCATTTCAACTGATTCTCATTGTCAGAAACCTGTCACAGAAATAAAGTTTAAAATGCCAGTTGCCCTAATTAATTGTGAAACTCTTGTCATAAGGTCCATATCACTAAGAGTGACAACCCATCGCCTTCCTATTTCAATACCCCGTAGCAATTGTGAACGAGGAAACGTTGATTTCATTCCGCAGGAGTTCTTGATAACATTTCGTGCTCCTTAGATATCCTAATTGAATTCTGTACGTAAGTAGTGACGAAATAAAACCAAAATTAATAAAATGCTGCGTTCATCATTTGTCATAAACTATGTTATCAAATGCCACCTGGTATTAGCCAAACAGATTTACAATTACACCCGCAAATATAAGACTAGTGACTGCAGTGGCAATACGTAATTGTGGCAATTCACGAAATAAATCCCGACTGTATAGTACCAACGTGCCGGACGTCGTATCGGAGAGGAGGGTCCCTTAACTGTATGGTTAGTGACACTGAATAGAAACCCAACAGTTAGAAAAGTAACTTTAACCTTCATCGGCTAACGTATGCGGCTGTTGGCCGCAAAATTTGAAAATAACTCGCCGTTCCGTCTCGGCGTACAACAGTGTAATGGAGGAGCCAGTACGGTATTCCTAAGTTACACCCTTCCCCGTTAGGCGGCACGGTTTACAGAAGTCTCCACGACAAGGAGGCACCCAGTGTGACTTCTAAGTTCATAGGTGTCAGATCGGCGGCTGTCTGCCGCACGTTAGCCAGAGTGTCTCAGCTTTTGGTCACAATATAAGTGTATGTTATTATTATTATTTTGTTTTGTGGATTGCTTTGTAAATAGGTGTTTTCAACGACATTAACTATAAAATTATTGATGTCTAATATAAATAAGTACATATTATAAAACTTGTGTCATAATATAAAATATATGCATCGTTACATAGGTGAATGATAAATTTTCGTTGGAAGTCTGAACTTGCTGACGGTGACCTTTGCACTATTTAGGCCTATTACTCTATCAAATAGTAGTATATTACTATATCGCTCTGAAATAATATATATCTTTACCGAATAATAGAACCAATGCTTCTGTAGAGCGTAATTTTGGTTTCTTGTTTCTAGGGCCAGATATAGCACTCCAGAGGACATCCAAAGAATTCTAAGGGAATTAGAAGCTGAAGAGGCTGCTGGAGAAGAACAAGAGTGCGATTTAGATGACGACGAAGATCCTGACTTTGAACTTCAACGAACTCTCGACGATGATCATAATTCTGACTCAGAGACTGATATGGATAATGGTGACTTCGCAATTGAAGTGGATGATGAAGAGGAAATGCGGTTCTACATTGGAAAAGATGGGGAGACTCTTTGGTCAAGTAAAATATTGTGGTCTCAGACAAAGGTGAAGTCAAAGAACATTGTGAAGGTTATTCCTGGGCCTAGGTCACAATCTAGACAATGCCAAAGACCACTTGAGTGTTTCCTGAAAATTATAAGTCCCGACATAATTTCTGATATAGTTAGATTCACCAACATTTATATTGCAACCAAGAAACATCAGAACGAAAGAAATGAAGCAGACGATAAAGTTCGATAGAGCAGATTCAAGTCAACGACGAACGCCGAAATTATGGCTTTCATCGGAGCTCTGTTTCTAATCGGTGTGAAAAGGGGAAATCGTGCTGATATTTCAGAATATTTTTGCGACAAACGGTACTGGATTGACAATTTTGCGAGCGAATTTCAGCAAAGAGCGGTTCAAATGTCTCCTGAGGTGGAATCATAGCCAATAGCCAACAAGCGTACAACATTGGGGAATTTGTGATCATCGACGAGATGCTCGTCGCATTTCGAGGACGATATGGGTTTATTCAATACATGGCTAAGAAACCAGCTAAGTACGGCCTAAAAATGTATGACCTTTGTGAGTCCCAAACATTTTATACATACAATCTCGAACTGTACTGTGGGAAACAAAAACCTGGTCCCTTCGAAGCATCCAACAAACCTTTTGATATTGTCAGAAGATTATGTGCTCCAATAGAACGCAGTAATAGAAACCTAACTACCGACAACTATTTCAGTAGCTATCCACTTGCTGAGTAGCTTCTGAAGAATAGTATTACATTCTTTAGGACTCTGCTTAAGGATAAGGCAGTTATCCCCCCCGAGTTTGTGACTGAAAACAAGAATCTTCTACCAGGGAGTCACTTGTTTGGGTGTCAGGAGGATAAATCTTTGATTTCCTTTGCCACCCGAAAGAAGAAAGTTGTAATTTTACTCTCCACTATGCACGACCGCAATAATATAGACGAAGAAACCAGTAAACCTGTACAGATCATGGATTACAATGCCACAAAATGTGGCGTAGACACAGTTGATGTGTTCACGTATTACTACGTCACGGAAAACTCTCAGAAGGACAATGAATTACTTCTTCCGCATTGTAGATCTAGCTGGAATAAACTCAATGCGTATTTTCCAGATGAACAATCCTACGGACAAATCATTGAGAAGATAGTACCTCCACCAGTTGGCCCTTGAACATATTCAACAAAACCTTCAAGATCGGGCCAAACTAATACCAAGGCTTCCTAAAGAGTTAGCTCTATTTTTGAAGAACTACAAAGAAGAAAGCTGCTCTACAAGAGAAACGCCGATACGACCAGGAATTTGCTATATTTGTGGGACACATAAGAATCACCGAACACGGCTCTCCTGCAACACATGCCAAAATAATGTTTGCCAAACACATGCTAAATTATTGTGTCATAATTGTTATGAAGGTTCTGAAAATGAGGACGACTTTGTGACTGATGAATAATTTTAGAAACTTGACCAGCAACTACTCCTCCTGTAGCTAACCGCTTGCTGAGCATCTTCTGAAGAATAGTATTGCGTTCCTTGGGATTCTGCGTGAAGGAAGGTGGCTATCCTCCTGAAGTGTGTGACTGAAAATAAAAGTTTTGTTTCGGTTGTTTGTAATATGCGAGGTATATTTGTTTTGTTCGAACATGTACATTTTGGCTAATAGACATTTTGAATGTTCATGATTTATTTTCGCCTTTATTATATTTATATGATTATCATATTGATATTGTGCATACAAAGAAAAGACAGCTTATTGACGTGAACTAAAACCAACTGAAAATTGATGTCTTAGAACAATAAGAATTGTGATAATGTTTAAGCTTCTAAAATATGTGTAATGGAGAAATCATTCTGAATAATAATGTTTATTACTTAATACTGTACTTATTAATACTGATTTACGAAAACTGCTCTCTATTATGCATTAAGTTAAACAATAGCACTGAGAGTTAGAAAAATGCAAGTGCGGCTAACAGCCGCAACGATAGCCGAAGTGTTACAAAATTTACGTTAGCCGATGAAGGATAAATCACTACCTTTACATTACAGGGGAGGAAGAGTAAGGTTGCACCCTTAGTGTACGGTCTTGCGTGCTGAGAAGTACAACAATGGTCATGTTGCAGCCAATGGCCAGTGAAGAAGTGAATGACACTAGTGAAACGGTCCAGATTTTCTGCCTGTGTAAGTGGAAAGCTCAAGTGGAGAAGATGTTAATGTTTTCCATCACGTTTCTCGCCAGAAAAATGCTGTTCTCAGGTTAAAAACAACGGACAGAGAAAATCGTATACCACTTTAGAGCCAGAGTAATGGAACCACTTAGAGACTGTCGAGCAGAGTGTAAAGAGAGACTTCGTGAAGACTTACAAGAAAGATTATTGAAAGAGTATTGGTTTCTTGGCAGCAGAGATAAGAGAACACCACGTGTTGATACAGAACAGGTGATCCTGATAAGGGGACATTTAGAATTGTGTCATATGTTTTATATCTGAAAACAGATATAGTATGAGTAAAAGTGTGCAGGGGATGTTTTATGAACACTAGTGCTTCTACATGTGGCATAACGCAAGAAGAAATCAGAGGAAAATCCACAGTTATAGGCCTGCAGGCAAGCAACTCACTGCCGAAAACATCCTAGGAATATGAGCCACTAATTTTAAGTAAACAAGGTATAATGAACTATGAGGATGTATTCTATGTTTATTCCCAAAATTTTCTATCCTTTGTTTAATCATCGTTATCCGGGCGATTATATTAGTAGTTTGCCTTTTTCTACCACTTCGAACGCTAGTGTGAGTCAATGCATTGTGTCACTTAAGCACCACCACGAGCGCTAATAAGAGTCTATACAGAGTTTTACTTAAGCCTTCGGTGAGGATATTTTTCAAAAAATGAAAAAATCGCCGAGCGTATTGAACCAAGGAACGCATTACAGAAAGAATAATTTGTCTAGAATTTGAATAAGAAAGAAAACGCATAATGAACCAAGAGATTTTAGGCATTTGGAATGAAGGTGATTTTCGAAATTTGCCTTTTTAGTTTGACAGAGCTCTCCAGTGCTCACTATATAACAAGTTTGCTTCTCAACTCTCGGCATAATTGAGGAAATTGCCTACTTTTATGGTTTTCGCAGTATGGGTTCCCCTACATTGTCAGCTAAGAGGTTCGCTCGCTTGATCCTCATGAAGCAATAAGAACAACAAGAAGTATATTGATTTGAACACATGAATTCCCTGTGAGTCGCACTGTATATTCTAGGTAATATCATTCAATCATGTCACAAGTGTGGAACTGTACAAATGAAATTATTATTTTATTTATTTATTTAGCGTATGATGCTTCATTTGACGATCGTTTGAAATGTATTTTACATATAAGTGTTATTAGAAAACCATAAACATATTTAAATACATGGATATAGAGAATTTACAGACTAACTAGGAGGTAAACACACACACACACACACACACACATACACACACAACTGCAGGTTCTGAGATTTCATCACAAGCTGATGTCAAGTCTTTCCATCCAAGTGAGTGCCGGAGGGGTTACTTGATATAGATCCTCCATAGGCCCAGTGAATGCTCGGAGAATACATTCTTTCACGATGTGGCTGATAGTTTGCACTTCAGCACCACAGTTGCAGGAAGGAGACTCCAACCACCCCCATTGGTGTAGTGCAGAAGCAATTCTTCCAACACCGCAGCGTATCCTGTTTAATCTACTCCAGATGGTGCGTGGAAGGTTGAAACCAAGAGGTTTTGCTGTTGGGTCTTCAATGTTGATTAGACCATTTGGGTGTAATCTGGCCCATTCTTGCTTCCATGCTTCGTCAGGTCTAAAATGAATGTCAGTTAGTTCCCTGGCCGTCTTCCAGGCAGGTTTCCGGGATTTCAGTCTCGCAACGGCGTTTTCTTCTCCATCCTGGTGGATGGGAAGTGAGCTGTTCATCATCACCTTAGTCCATAATCTGACAAGAGCATTTTGTCGTCTGATGTGAGGAGGTTGAATGTGGCTCAGTACGGGTAACCACTGTACAGGAGTGGAGTGCAGGGTGCCAGATATGATTCACATTGTGTGGCGCAGCTGGACATCGACCAGGCGAGCATGGGAACTATCCAGCCATACAGCAGAACAGTATTCAGCTGAAGAATATACTAGTGCTAAAGCAGTTGTTCGCAGTGAATTCGCATCTGCACCGCATGATGTTCCAGCTAGTCTACCCAGAAGGTTCTTACGACCTTTCAGTTTAGCTGCCAGTTTCTGAAGGTTATGGCGGTAGGTTAGGGATCTATCTAAAGTTACACCGAGGCTTTTGGGGGTAGCATTACACCGCAGTGCGTGATTTCTGAACCTTATTGTCGATTGGTAGTTTGCATTCCTGTTACTGGGGTGAAACGTAGCTACTTCTGTCTTTAGAGGGCTAGGTGTCAATCGCCACTTTGTGAAATAACCGTCCATCTTCTCAAGGTCCTGGGATAGGATTTCTTCAGCTTCACTGAAGTCTGTTCTTTGTATGGTGAGGATGATGTCATCTGCATAGATGAACTTGCGAGATGTGGTTTCTGGAAGGTCGTGTATGCATAAGTTGAAAATAATTGGAGACAGCACTGAACCCTGTGGCAAACCATTGTTGAGTTTGTGGAAACGACTGTGGACATGTTCTGTAAGAACCTGGAAAAATCTATTTCCCAGCATATTTTTATAAGAGTGAAGACCGTGAGACATGGTATTGCTCTGCTAAGTTTCAGGAGGAGGCCTTCTTTCCAGACTGTGTCATAGGCGGCGGTAAGATCGAGGAACACAGAGACACTTTCCTTCTTCCTCTCAAATCCATTTTCTATAAAGGAAGTCAGAGCAAGCAACTGATCGATGAAGTCACGGCTATGACGAAAACCAGCTTGTTCAATCGGAATGAGGCATTCAATCGTAGGAGCTATCCTGTTAAGAATCAATCTTTCCAGAAGCTTGTAAGTTACGCTTAGTAGGGCTATTGGTCTGTAGCTTTGGGGTAATTTGGGATCCTTGCCTAGTTTCAAGATAGCGATAGTTTTAGTTTTCTTAAACAGCAGAGGCAGTAGGCCAGACTGCATAACATTACTAAAGAAAGAGGCAAGCCAGCGCATGGTTGCAGGACCACATTTCTTTAAAAGTTCTGGGAATATGCCATCAAGTCCGGCAGCTTTGCCACTAAAAGGGAGTCGAGACCATTTTGTATCTCTTCTAAGAAAAACGGACTTGAATATTGGTCATTTGATTGGATTTCTTGTTTTCTCTGCCTTAGTTCCGACTTAACTTGCTTTGTGAATTTGTTATTTCCCTGAGCCCGTGATACAGAGACCAGGTGGTTTGCTATGGTTTCCACATTAATGGAGGTCTGCATCCTCAGTGGTGTGGAAGTTGGATCTAGTTTACGGATGAGTGACCACGCTTTTCTACTAGAGCGTGTGAAGTTGAGATCTTGTACTGCTGTTATCCACTTCTCTCTTCTAGCATTATCTAGAGATTTTAGAAGTTCAGTTGCTTTCTCCTGACTGTTTTCTTCTAAGTATTAAGCAAAAAAGCGACTTGTTTCCTCGTTCCAACCAGGTATGTAATCCTTCCGATAGTCACGAGGAATGGTCCTTTTTGCAGCTGATTTTATTAGCCCAACAAACCTCCAGTAATTTTCTGGCGTTGGAGCTATCCGCCTAATGTTGGCATCTGTGTGCAAAGCATATGACTTCCAGTCAGCTTTCTGGAAGTTCCATCTAGGTATGGGTACAGACCTAATAACAGGGATCTGCAGACCAACTCTAAAGATTATGGGTCTGTGTTGGCTCCGAGGGAACAGCGTTGCTCAACGTCCGTAGATTTTAACCTTAAAATACCCTACACGTGTCCTCTGGGTGGTGCTAATCGAGCAACAACAGCAAGATGCGGACTGCCCTACAGGGTCTCACGGCTATGACAATCATGCAAAGAACTTAAATGGAATTAAAGCTAGCAAAGGATGAAGAAGAACAAGCGATCAGAAATGAAATTTCTCTTCATCAGGTGAATCCTTCAGTTCGACTGACATCTGAATTTACACCGAATGATGACACAAACCCGCTTGTATAGAATAAACTACAGCCGAATATTTTTACAACACTGCACTTCCGATTTCCAAGTAAAAGGACAAGGATCTACCGCTGACTGACACAGATTTTCGGAGTTGAAGATCAGTGCGGAAACTGAAAATACACTTCCTGATATAGACGAATTCAATGAATGTAAATGTCAGAAGGTGTTATTGTGCAACCTACACTTGAATTCTTATGAAAAGTATGAGATATTTGGTGTTTTTTTAAGATATGAACTTCATTAATGTTTCCGTATTGAACTGATATCAACGATAAGATATCTTTTAGGTTCAATCTTTTCAATATTAATTAGGTACCTGTTTATGTTACAAATACCTTTTATTCAACTTTGGGACTTTATGTTTAGTTCAATGTGTCACTGCGCCATATTTATTTATTAAGCCGGTACTCTTTTGTTATGACACATGGTGTGAATAGTCAGTTACAGATTATGTTTTTGCTTATATATATGTCGAAACCGGTCGCAAAGTTGAATAAAAGGTATTTGTAAAGTAAACACGTACGTAATTATTATTGAAAAGGTTGCACCTAATAGATATCTTATCGTTGATACTTGGTGTTTTCGAAACAGTTGTCTGCTACCAAGTGTAGGAATTAGTAATTCAACAAACCGTAACTAGGAATGTACACCTTACCGGATGTTCCATGGAAAGGTAAACATCGTCGCGCTAAGAAATGAATAATGCCAATTACACTTCGCCAGTGTTGAGTCTCTGCATTTGGGCAATGTGTTGAATCAGTTGTATATTAATTTCAGTCGAGACAACGCCTCAGTTCTCTTTGAATGAGAATGAGAATGAAACAGTTGTCCAGTTGTCCAGTGAGAAAATTAATTTACTTTTTTATATTTCAGTATTTTACATTATTCTCCATTCGTTCTCTTAGTATATACTAAGTCCCATTAATATTAAGAAGGTCAACGACATGAAGAAACTTGTACGGTATATTGGTGAGAAAATGTCAATTCTACCATGACATTGTCAGCAACTGTCCAATTACTGAGCAGAAAGCTACGCATGATGAAGAATTCTGATCCTCTTACGGAGAAGCTACTCGCAGTTTTCGTTTTTTATTCTTAACCTACGGTGAGGGACTGCAACATACTCATTACAATGGTTACAAGGTCAGTTCTCGATGAGAGAACCGTATTGAAAAATATAATATCATATAAGACGGAATGACGGATTACTGATTTTGTTGTCGAAACTAAAATATATGCGTTGTTTGGGATCACTTCATAATTGTCTGATTTCTAAATATTATAGGTTGATTGAAAAGAGACATTTTAATGATAGAATCGAAATAAAACATAATTAAGATACAGGGATGAAAAGTTTGTTTTATTTTCTGCGAACATTCAGTTAGCTTAGAAAATTGATCGCATCCAGAAAACAAAATTTGATTTTTCTTACCTTCAAGGATGGAATCTGAAATCCGTATTATAGGAAGAAATGGCCTTTTACTAGTTGTATGCATCTTCGACAATTTCAACGTTCATTCAATTTTGTTTCTCTCCTGTTAAATGTAATTGTGTGGACGTGTCCCCTTTTCCAGATGACCGACTCAGTTAGTGCCAATCGCTCAGCTTGACTTACGTCAGGAAAACCTTGCTGTACAACACAGGAACTGACCCCAGAGATGAGAGAACTGAACTCATTCTGATAACTACTAGCAAATACAGTAGAGACAATACACGACACTGGGCGAGATATCGAGGGACTGCTATTGGAGCTCACTCTAGCGGATAGACCTGAACGGTGCTGATTCTGTCATAAGAGCACGTGTATTTTTGTGTGAAGTTTTTGGTGTTATTTACGCGTTTTCAGTGAGTTGACATAATTAAATAGTAGCGTGTGTCATTCCTTGATATCTCCTCTCAACATGAGGGGAAAGGTATGTGCTGTGTTTGGCTGCAGTAATTACGAAGTAGAGAAAAATGCGCGGTCGTTCTTCAGGTTCCCTCGTGACAAGAACTTGTAATATTGTGTTTGCATATATATTCTTCCAGTGACAGATTTTTATAGTACTTCATAATCTTCTGACCTGCTCGACCCATATTTTAACGGGCTTAAAATATAATACGCATATTTTATTGTATAGTGCAGCAGTTAACCTTCAATACCGATGTGTTGTTGTAGGTGTGATCTGTGGGTTTTGAAATGTCACAGAAGCGATTTGGATAAAGTGTACAAGAAAGAAGGGACGTTACGCTTGTATAAGAATTATAAGATCTGTTCAGATCATTTCCAGGCCAGTGACTTTAGAAATCCTCGACAATACAGCCAAGGGTATGTTACATTTTTGCTCTAATTGTACGTAAATATTCCTTAAAGCATCACTATCAACAACATTTTCATACTTTTCTCTCTTGTATCCCTCTTCTTAGATTAAAGCCTGGATTTTATAGATTTTCTTTCTGTTCGTACTTCATGTTAAGAGGAAAATTGTCCAGATTTTAATTGTTAATTCATTGCATCATGTGCGTAAGGAATGTGCTGATATTTTTATTGACAAGTGTCTTAATGTGATGATAAAATGTTTTTTAAATGAGAAGAAAGACAAATCCAACCGTAAAACTTCAGGCAGGAATGCTAAAGCTAAAAAAGTAAAGCATAAATGAAAGATCAAGCCATTTGACAGCAGCCCATTTCATATCTTGTTTATGTGTCTAATTTCAGTCTTTGAATAATAACCTTTTAAATAATTCTTCATTCATTTATCCAGAATTGCTTTAGCAACTTCGAAGTTAATATCTCAATACCACTTTCTTTCTAGACGTAATTTATTTATCCATTTCCGTATATAAATTTCCATTGATATTTGAATTTAGCGCGATTTGTTCAGGTCAAGTCACTAGGAGCGCCACCGTTGAATTGTCTCCCATTTTAGCAAGGCGAAATCCGTAAGTGTCGTGTATTGTCTCTACTGTATTTGCTACTAGCAGTAGAACGAGGAACTCTCAGTAACGTTACCAAGTCTAGGAATTAGTAATTCAACAAACCGTTACTAGAAACGTACAACTTACCGGAAGTTCCATGGAAAGGTAAACATCGTCGCGCTAAAAAATGAACAATGCCAATTACACTTCGGCAGTGTTGAGTCTCTGCATTTGGGCAATGCGTTGAATCAGTTGTATATTGATTTCAGTCGAGACAACGCCTTAGTTCTCTTTGAATGAGAATCCAAGTGCTTTAAGATGTTTCCTGTTCGTTGAGATACGAGTATAAATGTCCACCATTACCAGTGACAGAAATTTGGCTACAGGTAAACAAAACACAGGGTGCATTCCTTAGTACAGCCATGAGGAAGAACGAAATCACTTTGGGCTGACAAATTAACCTGCTACTAATTTGTGGAGCAGGTTGTGCGAACCTCTCGGCCACGTTTCTCACATTTCTCAAATCCGCGCCCTTCCGGGGGATCCGAGGACGTGCTGGCAACTCCGGCTATGCAGCACTTGTAAAATAGATCTCTCTAGGACGACCAACGAGATATACCCAAGTGTTGGGCGCTTTAATAGCCGTGGCTAACGGGCAACACTAACAAGACATTTTATTTGTAATAATTTGACATTGAAGAGGCTTTACATTTTTCTTTGCACGTTTAGCAGTGACAAGAACAAACAGGTACCGTATTTTAGAAAGTATCCTCAGAGTTGTGATAAGAAAAGCGATGGTAGTAAACAGTTCCACACTGCAGCTCACATTACCGTACTAGAAATAACAAAGTACACAAGGAAAGTGTGTAGATCTGTTCTTACCGTAACTGGAAGATGTACTACCAGGTATCTCCAGATATATTCATCTAAGAAACGTTGAAGAAACTGCAACTTTCGGTACATTTTTACCGCACGAGGTACTTATCTCTTGAAAGTAGCAGTCATACATGACAATGAAAACAATAACAAGATATTCATAGCACAGCGGACAGATACGACAATTAGTTATTTAAACTACTTGTAACTCCCAAGTGATCAGCGTAGTGTTATATTACTCGATCGTAAGCACTTCTGACACGAACAAGGAAAACACTCGCTCGAATCGTGCAATTAATATTGGCCGTTTGATAGGAGGTTCTCTAACGAACACCAATCCATGAGCAAGGGAGCTGGAGAGAAGGTATTTTGTTGATCAATCACAGGCAGTGTGTGGGCTGTGAGCACCAGATTTTCAGTATCACTCAAGTATTTGAACGAGAGAAAGAGATAGTTGTGCTCATGGCATAGCGCCAGGGGATCAGGAACAGATTGTTGTAGAACTGATTACAACCTTCCTTTCTTAACACCAATCGGAGGAGAGTTAAGCTATGGATAAAAGCGAAGGGGCACGAACCTAATACCGTCGGAATCGGAAAAGATTAACAGTTGAGCAAGGAAGGTTGGACAGTGAAGGTGAATGTTAGGATTCTCACACAACAAAACTGGAAAGAGTGTCGGACTCACGTTTTCTGTAGTCACAAAGCTGAGGGTCAAGGAGAGGTTACTTCTTTTTTCTCCTGCTTAGATTTATGTGATTAAGAGATGGACGGTTTGTTCTACAGCTGACCCGTACCAGTTCAACATGTCGCATCACTAATCAGATAACTTGGTGGATACATAGAGTTTGGCTCCCCTTTAAGTCCTTTCTTACGACCACGCTCAAACTCATTCTGTTCGGTCTTGTTCTTTTCTACTACATTTAAACAGGATGAGCTTCGTATTACAAACATATCAAGGGCTTTTAGAACAGGACGGCAACCATGGAGCCACGAGCTGGCCAGACATTGTTTCCACGCTCCCGATCCCATATCTCTTGGTCTAGTCCTGGTCACTTCTGACGCAGAATGAATCTGTTATTTCCTCTGGACATATATTCTTTGCTCCAAGAAACGGCCCGTGGTTTCATACCATTCAATATCGTTTGTTTACTTTTAACTGTGATCTACTGCACACTGCAATGGACAGTGCTGGTGTCTGTAAGATATCACACATCTTCCTACACCTTGCAGGGATTACAAGGGATCACTTCATCCTGTTGCGAGTATTGCATCCTATTTCTTCTTCTATTTACCTGTGCGCTGCTCCGTCCTCGTTAAACGATATTCTTTGAACGGACCACGAATACTACATTTACAAATATCTTACAGAGTTGGTAAGTAATTGAATTATTTGTAACGATCACTTTCATAGTAATTTTTACTCGTAATTTACTTGTGAACATAAAATTTTAATCGATACATTGCAGTAATCGAAATACATCGCATCGAGAACCTGGTAAGTATGGAGCCCCAGCACTCGTTCATTTACTCGGAGCTTGTTGAGATTTAGATAATCGTGTACTTCGTTGTCGTGACGGTGGTGGATATTATTGTTTTAAGAGGAAGTACAACTGGACAACCATCTTCTATTAACACTAATCAGAGGGAAAATGGAGGAGAAGGGAAGGTATGGGAAAAAGACAGGGAGGATTCGAGGAGCCTCACACAAGACTCAGCTAGCAGAACCGCGGTCGCCAAACGACACTCCCAAGTTTACAGTCCCCGGTCTCCTTAACACTCGCCTCATACTACAGGCACGGAATACCGCCTCCACGCCGTCGAGAACGGAGCCGGAATAAAGACGTGACGGTGAACGGGTTAAAGCATTTCCACTCCCCTGTTTGAATAAGTTATAGTGAAAACTCGAAAATGACATTCTGACTTCGCTCGGAAGCTCTCAGTTTGTCTGTTTAGTCTCACTGAACGATGACAGCCACTTAATGTCTCTATCATAAAGAGCACAAAATGGAGTAATGTATTTCCCTTGCAGGCTTTGGTATCATTCCATTCCCATGTGAAAAAATATATCAGTGATTCTCTGAAGACTCGCGTTCCGTGATAATTGTAACTTTACTGATTACATAATTAGAAAAATTACTAGTTATAATTCAGCAAGGAGTCTTTCTCGAGTAATTCTAATTGAGCCCAATTACATTTTTTTTGCACTTTTCCCATCACGGCTTACTTACAGCATAACTAAAATATTTCCACTGTGCGAGTAACAAGTATCCGTCGCGGAAAATGGGATCAAACCCCACCTCAGCAGAGCTGAACAATATTTTCCGTGGTTTCAAATTTCCACGGCAGGCAAGTAGTGTAAGTGGACAGTTCGGCCGCCTCCTCCTCCTTGGGACCTCCTCAGAGGCCTCCTCCTCCCGTGTGAAATTTGAATTTTGGCGGGAGATTTGAATTTGTAAACAAAGCCACGTGCTTTTGGACAGCTGTCATCCACCATCCTTAAACAACAGCGCATCGCTAACCTCATTGCTTCCATCTTGCCGGGGCTAAACCTCAGTGCTGCCATCATTACGGCACTAAACATCACGCTCGGGAAATTTGAATCATAGCGCGAGATTGGAATTTGAAAACAAAGCCACGTGCTTTTGTGACAGCCACGTGCTTTTTTGACAGCTGCCATCCGCCATCCGCCATCTTGTATCGCTGACCTCAGTGCTGCCATCTTAACGGCACTAAACCTTATAGGCACGAGGCGGCAGCCAATTTCCACGTGCTCTTTTGACAGCTGGCATTGGAGGAAATTCGAATCTTAGCACGAGATTTGAATTTGTAAACAAAGCCACGTGCTTTTTTTGACAGTTGTCATCCGCCATCTTGCATCGCAAACCTTTTCGGTGCTGCCCTCTTCAGCTACTTTGAAATGTGGTGGTGTGTAATTTAAAATCCACATGCTTTTTGGACAGCTGTCATCCGCCATCATTATTCTAGAGAGCACCGTGCTGCCCCCTTTACGGCACTGCGGAAAATTTGAAAAATTCCACGTGCTTTTTGACAGTAGCCATCCTTAATCAACACAGCACCGTGCCGCCATCTTTAGCTACTACCTTTGAAATGTGGTGACGACAATTTTCACGTGACAGCTGTCATCCTCCATCATTAATTAACAGAGCAAACACAGCCACGTGCTTTTCTGACAGCTGTCATCCGCCATCTTGCATCGCAAACCTCAGTGCTGCCATCTTTACCTACTACCTTTGAAATGTGGTGGCGGATAATTTGAAAAATTCCATGTGCTTTTTTGACAGCAGCCATCTTTAATTAACGGAGCACCGTGCTCCCATCTTTAGTTACTACATTTAAAATATGGTGGCGGCAATTTCCACGTGATTTTTGATAGCTACTATCCACCATCTTTAATTAACAGAGCAAAAAAGGCCACGCGCTTTTCTGACAACAGTCATCCGCTTTCTTACATCGCTTACCTCAGTGCTGTTACTTTTAGCTACTTCTTCTGAAATGTGGTGGCGCACAATTTGAAAAATGCTCTTGTCTGGAAACAAACCCACATGCTTTTTGACAGCTGACAAGCGACGATCTTTAATCAACAGAGCACCGTGCTGCTATTTTGACGGCTACTACCTTAAGCACGTGGTAGCGGGCAATAAGAAAAATTCCGTTAGCTATCATCATTAAACAGTAAAACTTTATTGCATACGCGAACCTAACCTCTCATCTACCATCTTGAAGGAGACTATCCTTAGTTTACGACAAGATGCCCTTCCCGAAACTAATTAGCGCTTAGAGGCTACTACACAAGATGGCGGCGGCTGTTACAGCCTCATCCTCTACCTCCTTCGCCTCCTCTGTCAAGGTATACCTTTATCGAGCATGCGTCGCTAAGGCATGAGTGTGCAGCGATAACATCATTGTACAAGTCTAGATTTGCGGATAACAAAAGAGGTGATTGAAACCTAACAAGACTAGAATCGATCACTGTACTCGATGTCGTTAACTTCAACATGTGATTAGAACATTGATTGATGTGTTCAGAACACTAAATAAGAGATCAATTCTGGAATCGAACACTATACTCGATACAACATGTGTTTAGAACATGTCATTTAATACTTTTTTTCTAAGAAGATCAGATTACAAAGGAGGTGATTGAAACATAGAATCGAACACTGTACTCGATGTCGTTAACTTCAACATGTGATCAGAACATTGATTGATGTGTTTAGAATACGATACAACATGCGTTCAGAACATGTCAGGGGATACCTAAGAGAAAAAAAGAATAAGACTAGAATTCTGAACAGCTTGCGCACGATAGCGGCTGTTAAAACCTCCTTCTCCTCTACCTGCTCTGTCAAGGCATATCTTTATCGAACATACAACGCGATCTTATGCATAAGGCAGTGCACATATCGCGTAGCTAACTCGCTCAGTAAACGATCACAAAAGTACAAATTCAATGATTTGCCTAGTGCGAAAATCACAAACTACGGAAACACACTGTGCACATACTGCGTATCTAACTCGCTCAGTAAGCTATAATGTGAATATAGCAAAAGTACAATTTAAATGATTTGCTTAGTGCGAAAATTAAAAAACTACGGAAACACACTGTGCACATATCGCGTAGCTATCTCGCTCAGTAAACCATCATATGTATACAGCAAAGTACAACATCAATTATTTGCCTAACGCGAAAATTAGAAACTACGGAAGGACACTGTGCACATACTGCGTAGCAAACTCGCTCAGTAAACGATCATATGTATACAGCAAAGTACAACTTCAATTATTTGCCTAACGCGAAAGTTAGAAAATACGGAAGGACACTGTGCACATACTGCGTAGCAAACTCGCTCAGTAAACGATCGTATGAATATAGCAAAAGTACAACTTCAATGATTTGCCTTGTCTTGTGCGAAAATCAAAAAGTACTGAAAAAACCTTACCGCGTAGCCAACGTTAATTTGCGAGATTTCATATCCACAGACGCGGAATCACTCGAGTAATATCAGCACCACATGTATGTCACCTCCGCGTAGAAACGTGTCGAAATAATTTTTATACTTCTCAACGATTTGACCGATAAATATGAGACAAACACCATGTTGTAGCTCACATTTTTAATGTACGACGTAGCAAATTTGAGATTAATCCACCCAGTGGTTTAAAAGATATGACGAATTGAATTTTGGAATGTATAACCACCCCTCTGTCACCTGACTCGGAGAGCTTGCTTCCAGCCGGATATAAATAGGTCGACGACCCGAGGGTACAGTCAGTGTCTCTTAAACTTTACAACACGATCATGACTAGACGTCATTATGCTCCGTCGCGCTTCGCGAGAGATTTGAAAGTTATGTTCTAGAACTGCCTAGACTGCCTATTCTTGTGAATGATTTGGCACAGACATTGCAGCTGTAAAGCCTCTTCCCTGTATGGGTCCGCATATGTTCGGTTAGTTTGCCTCTCTTTATGACTCGCCTGTACGTCTCCGCATATGTTCGGTAAGTTTGCCTCTCTTAATGAATGATTTGCCACAGACTTTGTAGCTGTATGGCATCCCGCCTGTATGGGTCCCCATATGACCGGTTAGAAAGCCTCTTTGTATGAATGATTTGACACAAACATTGGTGATGTTTGGCTTCTCGCCTGTATGGGCCCGCATATGATCGGTCAGACTGCCTTTCCTAGTGAATGATTTGCCACAGACATTGCAACTGTAAGGCTTCTCGCTTGTATGGGTCCGCATATGATCGGTTAGTTTGCCTCTCTATATGACTCGCCTGTATGTCTCCGCATATGTTCGGTAAGATTGCCTTTCCTTGTGAATGATTTGCCACAGACATTCCACCTGTAAAACTTCTCGCCTGTATGGGTCCGCATATGATCGGTCAGACTGCCTTTCCTTGTGAATGATTTGCCACAGACATTGCAGCTGTAATGCTTCTCGCCTGTATGGGTCCGCATACGTTCGGTTAGTTTGCCTCTCTTTATGACTCGCCTGTATGTCCCCGCATATGTTCGGTAAGATTGCCTCTCTTTATGAATAATTTGCTACAGACATGGCGGCTGTTTGGCTTCTCGCTTGCATGGGTCCGCATATGATCGGACAGACTGCCTTTCCTTGTGAATGAGTTGACACAGACATTGCAACTGTAAGACTTCTCACCTGTATGGGTCCGCATATGATCGGTCAGACTGCCTTTCTTTGTGAATGATTTGTCACAGACATTGCAACTGTTTGGCTTCACGCCTGTATGGGTACGCTTATGATCGGTCAGACTGCCTTTCGTTGCGAATGACTTGCCACAGACATTGCAGCTGTTAGGCTCTCGCGTGTATGGGTCCGCATATTTTCGGTTAGTTTACCTCTCATTATGAATGATTTGCCACAGACATTGCAGCTGCAAGGCTTCTCGCTTGTATGGGTCCGCATATGATCGGACAGATTGCCTATCTGTATGAATGATTTGCCACACACATTGTAAATTTATGGCGTCTCGCCAGTATGGGTTAGCATATGATCGGTCAGACTGCCTTTCGTTGTGAATGATTTGACACAGACATTGCAACTATAAGGCTTCTCGCCTGTATGGGTCCGAATATGACCGGTCAGATTGCCTTTCGTTGTGAATGATTTGCCACAGACATTGCACCTATAAGGCTTCACGCCTGTATGGGTCTTCATATGATCGGACAGATTGCCTCCCTTAATGAATGATTTGCCACAGACATTGCATCTAAAAGGCTTCTCGCCAGTATGGGTATGCATATGATCGGTCAGACTGTGTTTCCATGTGAATGATTTGCCACAGACATTGCAACTATATGGCTTCTCGCCTGTATGAGTCCGCATATGATCGGACAGTTTTCCTTTCTTTGTGAATGATTTGCCACAGATATTGCAGCTGTAAAGCATCTCGTCTGTATGGGTCCGCATATGGCCGGTCACAATGCCTTTCTGTGTGAATGATTTGCTACAGACATTGCAGCTGTATGGCTTCTCGCCTGTATGGGTCCGCATATGTTCGGTTAGTTTACATCTCTGTATGTATGATTTGCCACAGACATTGCAACTCCATGGCTTCTCGCCTGTACGGGTCCGCATACGACCTGTTAGACCGCCTTTCTGAATGAATGACTTGCCACAGACATTGCCACTGTCTGGCTTCTCTCTTGTTTGAGTCAGCTTGTTATAGGATAAGCTGCTTTTGTTGACAAATGATTTGCAACATACAGTGCAAAAAAGAGGCTTACTGCCTGTGTGTATACACATGCGACCTGCTAGTTTTTTCCAGCTGAAAGATTTTCCACAGACGTTGCAACAGTATCGGTTCTCGCCCGTGTGAGACCGCATTATGTCCGGCCATTTCCTGAAATTTTTATGAGTTACTGCGCATTCGTTTATAATCCCACCTTTATGCAATCGCGTGTCACCAGTCAGCATTTTCCTCTTTGTAAAGCAATTATCAGAAAATCCGTACACTAGGAGCGGGTGGATCCTGAGGTGTTTCGACAAGCTGCTTCGGCTACCAAACACCTTTCCGCAGTGATCGCAATGGAATTGTCGATCATCCTTGTGTCTCTTCAGGTGTCGCAAGAGGTCCAACTTCCTAGCCAGGACTTCACTGCACACACTACACCTAAAACTAGATGATCCGCCGTCCGGAGGTTGATGATCTCTATAGCTCACCTCGGGTCTCGATCTGCAGTGACAAATTAAAACCATGTGACCAATAGTTCAACAGCCAAATCCACTACAACTCTCACACAGGGGATTTGCTACTGGACATTCCAATCACTGATAACCAGTGTAGAGAGCTCGTTACTCATAAACATTACATTCCTGAGAGTAAACATCATCTGAGGTTAAATTTCAAAAGCTCTCACTTGTTACGAGAATATGTTGCGTCTTTTCTTAATCACGATATCAGGCGCAAGAAACTTGTCACGGTTTAGAAATGTACGAGTTAATAGACAACCTCATTTGAAGAAAGGATGAGAAGTCGTCCAGCCTAAAAGGGTAAATACTCATACTAGCTCCTTAATCCAGCACATATTATTCTATCGAAATCCGTAGTCTGTTCTCCTACATAAAGAACGGCATATGCTTTGGAGTTTTGATCTTGTTGAAGCAATCTGCGCTTTGTTGCAGGGAAGTAATAGTTTTTGTAAAGGACCTTGTTCTTGAGGTTGTTTGAGAGAATCTCTGTGCTGTAGAAATTAATAAAGTTGAGAACGTTTGCCGACATTCAGCAAGATCTGTTGAAACACGGCTAATATTTTATGAATGTTCATTTGTCACACAAATATACATATTGTATTTGTACATTGATATATCACTATAGCATTTTATTATGTCACTGTGTCGCTTTTCCGAAATATGTACCTTTGATGTGCAATCAAACATAGCCAACCTATATATAGGAAGGACGTTCATACTTACTACCATGTACGACATCAGTCTACGTCTTAATTCCTGTATTTAACACGGTAGCCACTAATCCTGATGAAATCCTGGCAAAGCTGAAATATAACAAGTATACGACGGCTCTCTCGCTAGCATTGATACTGTCTTTTCTCCTCAAGACACTGCTGTTGAAGACATTATGAAGGCAACACAGAATATGGCATTGGTGGTAGCGTTTTATTACAATGTCCTAATATCCTTATTTTGAAACCAAACGCAACCTATCATGCCCTTGAATATTCTTACAAGTATTACTTTAACAATACGGATAGAAGGAGCATGAAAATCAAGGCTTGAGCCAAAATTTGAGATGTCAAGACGTTGAATTGTACCGTAGTGGATATTGCTGCTATGTAAAAGAAGGAATATTATTCTATATATTTCAAAAGATCACTGGCAACGTGATTATTTTTAGTGGATTCATAACATAGTTGGATAGCATCCAATTCTGAGCCTGTCTCCCCACCACAGAGTAGTTCTACATATTCTACGGAAGAAGGGCGGGAAATGGAAATTTCTTGTTTAAAGGTGAGATCCGCTTACAACTGCGACATGGGAAAATCGATCACGCAGGCTAAAATATATCGTAACATGGACTGGTACATTCCAATTCATGCTGTATGAACTGAATTCACATGGCCCAGTCGAATGCATGACTGGCTCACAAGCAAAGTAATGGGAGGCTCGACCATGTATTGTTACTGCACTCTTTGGAGAAAATAAGTGGACAAATGAAAGGGGGACATTGATTCCAGATATGACAGACTAAATCTCTTGATCATCAAACAAGATATTGATGTTGACACCACTAGACAACAGGCGGCAGAAAATACGACACTGGATGGTATGTCATGCGTTCTGTGGCATATCACACCAAGCAAAGGTGCAAAAGTCCGTAACCCTTCTTCCTGTGACAAGTAATTTATCAGGTTCACAATTAGTTTTCAGTAAAATAATGTTTCATTTAGCATTGATAAATATTCTACACCAACCAGCTATATTGCTGAAACGCGTGGCGCTTCCCAGGTGACGGATACGGGTTCCCCGCTGGCCTGCCGATGAACTTGAGCAAAATATAAAAGCTCTCGCGTACCAAACATGTACAAAGTCTTTAATGGCAACTTTGGCGGAGATGGAGACGTTCACTAGGGACCAGATGGCGGAAGAGGTACCCTAAATTTCTGGAAGTTAACGCAGAAAAGAGGGTAGCGTTTCTTCTCTAGAGGAGTGGCTGCAAAAGGCATCTGTTCTTCATGTCCGCAGCTGCGTTACTACCTTCCGTCATGAGCACTTAAATGCTTCAAGACAAGCCGGCCGTAAAATAATGCCGTTACATCATTACAGAAATATGTCTCAAGGTATCGGAGCCAAGGTTAGTGCAGCCCCTAGAAGGGACGCGCATTGGCAGTGCCCAGTCAGCATGAAAAGTATGCTAGGGTTACCGTCGCACGGGCTGTTACGGCTAACCATGCTAGTACCCCCATTTTGTATCCCATCATTGAATTATGCCTGGGTGAAGTAGCGAATACGCCACTGCACTTGAGAGAAGGCTTGTAGGCATCTGAGAGGTGCGGAAAAAAAGATGGAATGGAGAAAAGTCATGTGAAAAGAGGTGTGGTTACTAACTGGTGTACAACAGAAACCGAAGAACAGCTCATGGTGTTGACATTGTCATATCAGCTAAATTTGACGGTTCAGTCTCCAAGGTGCAAAAGTTTGACAATCGCTTGATGTAACTCGTCCGCATTGGAGAGAGAAGGAAATTCCAATTATTCAGCGCAACGCTCCACAAACTGACGTGCGCATGGAAACCAAAGATGCGTTCTGGGCACTGCCTGACATGAAGACCGCTGCCGCTGATCTGAATGGACGTGTCGGACCGAGGAAAGAAGAACAAACAGTCCATGGCGTTCATGGACATGGAGAAAAGAACGACGATGCCCAACAAATTCGCGATTATGCAGAAACTGATCACCGCAAACACACGGTTCAAAAAGAGTGATATTCATCTACTCTGTACTACAGTGGCCCCCATCCAATTCGCATTGACTACATCCTTGTGAGAGGGTGAAATCTCGAAGATGTTCTAGAGATAACAGTTGTCCCTTATTAAATCCTTGCGATGCAACAACGACCAGTCATCTAAGCTGTGGATAAAGTCCCCAAGAGCCCAATACTTCACAGGAAATAGACAAATTGGGATCAAATGGTTGCCCCTGAAGAAGGAGACTAACGTCGTTGCAAAAGTTACAGAGTCACAAATCACCATAGTTGAAGTGAGCCGGACTAAACTGAAAGACGCCTTTCGCTCTATTCCTGGAACAATTAAGTCAGGGCGACGACAACGAAGGATTAAACATGATATATGGCCAAGGAATGAAGATGTTAAATATGCAGTACGGTTGAAGAAGCAGCTGTACCACGAATTTCTTGCTCGTTGGAATGCCTACAAGGTAGCTACTCGTAAAATGAAGGAGGTATTTGCCGTAACAAAATCAAACCGGTAGGCAGGTCTATATGTGAAACATGACATGCGCGAATTCGAGCGGAATTTTTAACGGCTAGTCAATCGAGCCATCGCAAAACGTCAGAAGTCCAACGTTTTTACGGCATCAATGAGGAAACAGACGATTTGCTACTGGACAGGCGGGAAGCGCGGGTACACTGGTGGAACTATTTTGACAACATTTCAATCATGGAATTTCCGTATCTACCAATCATAATCACCTCCGCTGTTGAAGGTCCAACGTAGGAAAATGACGTCACTAAAGTCCAGACTATGCTGAAGGAAATGAAACCAGGGAAAGCCATCCGTCCCGATTATCTTCCAGCAGAGTTTTGTTTCTCTCAATGGGGGGATGCAGCAGTGTGGCTAAAGCAAGCTTTTCAACCATATCATCAAAGAAGGTCAAAAACAAACAGACTAGCGACGGATTATCAATTCAGAAATAAGGGAAGCCCTGCCAATTTTTCTAATCACGGCCCGAACATACTTCTGAGCTTCGCAATGAGAGACTTAGAACAAATCTTCGACAAAAGGATTAGCGATTTAGACAAACATACAACAAGCCAAGCTGGATTTGTGTAAAATTGTGGCACAATAGGAGAAACCCATGCTTCCGGACTATTACTTGAGAAACACTGTGAAAAGAATAAGAGGCTTCATCACCAATTTCTGTACCCTTAGAAGCCCTTCCATCGGGTACTTCAGTCAGCCCTACAAGTACATGGCATTCCAGAGCACCTTGCTGAGAGGGTATAATTGCTCTACAAAGAACAAATGAGTTGTGTTCAAGCTGCCGCAGGAGCGTCTGATGACTTCCGCATAACTGTAGGAGTCCATCAAGGCCCCGGCTTATCACCACTGCAGCTTAGTCTTGTGATGGACATAATTACCACAAACCTGCGCAGTCCAATACCATGGACACTTCTCTAAGCAAATGATATCATTCGGCTGAAGAGAATAAGCTAGACCTCCAGCGTCAAACAGAAGACTGGAACAATCGACTAGCGCAATAAGCCCCGCGCCCCAACAAGAAAAAGACAGAATACATTGCATTACATCGTCGAGAAGTTGGAACCATGCATGTTGACGTTGAAGATATTGCACGAGTAGAGATATTTAAGTATATTGGCTCCACAATCTATGATTATGGCCGACTTACTGATGAAGTCAACTTAAGGATATACAAAGCCTGACTGAAGTGGAGAATGACAACAGGCGCCCTTCCGAACTTTGGACGAAGGACCACCTCTAAACTAAGTTCTAGCGAACTGATATCTGTCCTATCGATATCCATCCTGTCGTTTTCTACGGCAACGAATGCTGACCAGCTCTAGAGGTAGAACGCCAACTAAGCATCATGGATACAAAGTTGCTTAGGTGGAAGACTGGCATAATTAGGCTAGATCACATTTCAAATGATGTTATTAGAAAACGTTTTGGCATTGCAGCGATCCAGAAGAAAATTGGGGAAAGGCGTGTGCGCTGGTTTGGTCATGTGTTGCGTGTAGAGGACGATACATTGGGAAAGTCAGAGTATTACACAGAAAGTCGGTGAAAAGAGGCGCTAGGGACGAACCAGACAGCATAGACTGATAAAGTGCACAACGGCCTGAAAGTTGGAAGACTACATGCAGACATGGCCCGAGACCGAACTAACTGGAGTCAATGAACCACAACACCGGACCCTGCCACCAGATGCAGACTGATGAATACTCTGTTACAAACATGGAATGCAATGGATATTTTACACATCCTAACATTCAAATTAGTTTATTGTATGTTCAAATTTTCTCCCGTAATGCCTATGTACGATATCTATAAAAAACTTATTTTCACAAAATAGTGTTTGAATGTCTGAACGCTTCTGGATTTCGTGTTTGAGTGACTCCTATAAATGCATTGTGAAGAAAAACTTATAACTCAAAAAAATAAAAAATGGGTATATCTGTGTTAAATGGGAAGGACAGTTAGAATATCCGGTGAAATTCTACGAGTACCTACAAGAGGGGAGTCCGTCAGTGTATTCTACCCTGAATAGAATTTTGCAATTCATATTTCTGCTTACATACGTCATAGACAGCAGACGATCATATTAATCAGTTCGCTATTTTCACTCCGATCACGCCTATAAATATGAAGACCATGGAGGAGTGGCACAAAGTGGTCAGCTCAGGGCCAAGTGACCTTCAACGCTCTAAAGCTGGAAGGAAGCCACATAACTAAGTGGTTAGTTCAGGACCATGTGTCTCTACACAAACGGAAGTAAGCCTCATCACTATTTAGCTCAGGACGATGTGTCTCTCCACAAATGGAAGGTAATCTCATCACTAATTGGTAATCTCAGAAATACGTGTATTTCCACAAGTCAGCAATTAGGAAATTTTATGAATCTTAAAATCTTTTCTTATGTAATTCAATACCCAACTGGCATGGCAAATAGTTTAGACATTTTAAAGGAAGTCATTTAAGTTGCGGCATGATATTTGTAGAATGCTGAAATGAGAGTGAGGAAACAATAGCGCCTGAGGTGAGATATAAAACAAAGTGGGAAGTAGCAGAGAAGATCCGGTCGACTGAATCCTTCAGAAGCATCTAAAATCTATGATGTAAAATGGACTAAGCTACGTAGACAATGGACTGTCCTCTGACATATATGCCAAGAAAAAAGAAGACACATAAAATGCATGTCGCTTTGCTGGTCTCTGCACAAAATATGTTTAGAAAGTAAAAAGCTAATTTAGACTCCATCAACAATAGAAATATGATTGTGTGTGAAAAGGATTCATAAGCAACATTTTTACTGGTGGTCATAATACAAGATTGTTCTCTAACGTAGCCTATTGTGTCCTGTTACACATGAATTACAAAGAAACAGAGAGTGTGAGCTGGTACTTGGTAGTTCTGAGGACCGACATGGATATTTCTTGCCACTAGTTGTGAAAGTACAGTAGGAACAAGTCAGTGCATCACATAAGAGCCGAGAAGACTCTAACCACTCACAAAATCAAATAAACCATTCAGAATTCATAGTTTCCATCACAAATCTGATTTGAAGTCAAACCTTAGGCTATGACTAACGATCGCATGCCCTGCTGATACAAGGGCTTGGTTAAGAGCACCAATCGGAGACTATACAATCATTTCCCACGGATTATCAAAGATCATTTCACACAGTAACCAACAAAGGTGTGACAGCAAAAAATTAATTAGCAATGTCACAACTACAGTTCAAAAACTCTACTGCATTAAATGTTTTAAAACAGGACATACACTTGTGGTACTTTGTAAGGTCAGTGACAATAATTACAATTTTGAAAGAATATTATATCACTACGTTATTTACCTATTATTATTATTATTATTATTATTATTATTATTAGCATAGGGCAACAAGTTAGATACATATATACAAATATATAGTATTTACAAATGTACACAGACAAGAAACATGTTTTATAGCAGAATGTCCAGTTGAGTGATCCTCTGTATGGCTTCCTCTGTTGGTTCCAAAAAGTCACTCGGGCTACCTGTGTAGGAACGTCGTGTACATTCACTTACAATATGGGGATCATCTGTCGAGATGCACCACAGTCGCACTCTGGTGATGAGATATATTTCCACTTATAAAGGGCATCCCTGCGTCGTCCATGATTTGTTCTCACCCAATTCAGAGTGGTCCAAATCTTACGTGGTAGATGATGTTCACCAGGAAGATGTTGTGTATGGAACTGTCTGTGGCAACTTTCCAGCGACTTCTCCATTCTTCTAAAGGGTGAAAATTCCCATCAGCCAATGCGACAGCATCATGCAAAGATGGATGTCGTGACTCCAACCTCGTTACCTTGAGAACAGGAATATCACCCAAAACAGGCAGTTGAGGGTTCATTTCTATCTTCTTGAACTCTCGGATGGGAGCATTTTATCTTTTAAAAACAGGTGGCATTATACCTGACAGAATTGGGAGCCAATAAAGGGATGTGGACTGGACAGTACCAGATATTAACCGCAAGCTAACATTCACTTGAGTACCAATTAGTCATGTATATGGGCTATCCAGCCAAACCTGTGCACAGTACTCACCACACGAGAATACCAGTCCCAAAGCAGATCATAAAGTCTTTGCTGATGAACCCCAACTTGAGCTATACAATTTCTGAAATATAATATTACGTGTTTTGAGCTTTTTTGACTGATTCATAAGATGTTGTTTGTAAGATAGTGTGCGATCAAGTGTAATCCAAAAATATTTGGGATAACTGCTATGCCGAAGTTCTTGGTGACAAAAACGTATGTGAAGTTTAATGCCAGCTTGGCGATTATTCAGGTGAAAACATGACACTTCTGTTTTGTTAGAGTTAGGACACAGTTGCCATTTCTTGAAGTACGTTTCAAGTGAAATCACGTCTCTTTGTAGCACTTCTTCTGTCACACTAAGGTATCGATTTTGAGTGGCTAGTGTTATGATATCAGCATAACAAAATGTTTGCGATGATGTTTCTGGGAGATCGGAGATATACAAATTGAACAGTAGGGGAGACAGTACCGATCCTTGAGGAAATCCATTTATGAGCTTCCTTTCTCTACTCATACTACTTCCCATACACACTCGAAATCTTCTGAATTGAGCATATTGCTTACAACCTGCACGATGGTCCTACGGGGTGCAATTCGGAGAAGCTTGTAAATTAATCCTTCCCTCCAGACTGCGTCAAATGCTGCTGTAAGACAATGAATACAGCTGAGGTCTTGAGTTGTTTCTGGAAACCTGCTTCCATGTGGAATGTCAGTGAAAGCACTTGATCGCAGCAGCTGCGATTTGGCCTGAATCCAGCTTGATCAACTGTAATACGCTGAAAAATAGTTGCGCTGATTCTGTTGTGGAATAGCATCTCAAAAAGAAGGGCAACTGGTCTATAACTGCTTGGGTCATTGGCAGGCTTACCTGGTTTCAAGATGGAAATCACTTTCGTTCGTTTGAATTCTGCCGGGAGTTGTCTGTTCTGTAGAAGGTCGGTAAAAAAACTTAACAGCCAACTTCTTGCATTCTTCCCTAAATGAATGCGAAATTTTGGATGAATGTCGTCAAAATCTGGAGCTGTACTTGGTTTAACGTCTTTGAGAGCAGCATTGATGTCTTGCACCGTAAGCGGTTGTGAATACCTTGATGTGCGTGGTGTTCTTGATTCCAGAGTTTGGAGCTGGCGCCGTATGTATTTGGTATGTTTCTTATCTGATGGAGTTTGGGAAGTCGTGACGATGTGAGATGCTACTTCATCCGGAGTAACTCCAGGCTGTTGCTTCACCAAAGGTGTCCTTCCTCCAAGTTTTCTGCGGTGCCCCCAAAATCATCTACTGGAATGAGTTAGGTCGATATTCTACACTGTCTCAATCCACCGTTCTCTCCGGGTAGTATCCATGCTGGAAAGAAGTTCATCAGCTATGTCTTCATCACCAGTATGCCGATATTCGTTATAGAGTGCATCAGTCTCTACATTCCAACCAGGGATGTATTCTTTTCTATGGCATACTCTTCTTAGCCGCCATCATAACTGCATCTACGAAACGCTTGTAATTGTGCTTGGGAGCAATCCACCGAACACATTTATCCAGTTCAGTGGTGAATGTTGACGAATTTGCTTTTCTGAAGTTCCTCCGAGCATGTGGTATTGACCGTACAACAGGAATGTTCATGCCAATGTCCACTACAATGGGGCCATGTTGACTGTGGAGAAAATGTATTAACACTTTACGACTGGTATGTAAGGACTGTCCTCCCTCATTGCAGCTAACAAAACACAGGTCAAGACTGGAATCCCTATTCCATGCAGCTGACTGGAAACTACCAAGATCTTTTGGGTCAAAAATCAGATGGAGATTGTACATTTCTGTCCATTCTACGAGTTTCGTTCCACATTCACTGTTATTCGAGTACTTCCATAGTTCGTGATAGCTGTTGAAGTCGCCTATATAAAGTGCCGGGTGTTGAGCAGTAGGTAGAATGGTACTTGGCCACTTTGCGTTTGGGGGTTTATAAATGTTAAAAATAGTTACATGTGCCACTCGCACAGCAATACAATGGATGTCTTCGTCTTCGTTTTGAAAGAGCAGTGAGGCATCTTGGATATTATTACGAACATAAGTAGCTATACCATGTGCACTGTGAAATGTTGCACCAAGAGCTGTGAAGCCATTAATGCGGCCCCTTTTCCGAAACTCTTCTTCATTGGCTGTATGGGTTTCCTGTATAGACACAACATCTATATTATTATTCAGGATAATTTTGGATAGGTAGTCACATCTATGTTAACCTGGAAGACACGGATGAAAGGTCCCAAACTTCTTGTCTGGTAGCTCTGAGAACAGCTATTTCCATGAAATACTTTAGTCATTGCTGGGAGATATTTAAAACATAGGTCCAGCAGAAACAGTTATTGCTTTCTTAGCACCACCCGGGGGGTCACGTGTAGGGCACTTGGAGGTTAAACCTACGGACGTGAAGCAATAATGTACCGCCTATTTATCTACTTTTACGAAATAATAAATTCACTTATTTAAAGAATTCTGAATATTTTTAAGCAACCTGCACAAATTTAAAACTCCACTTGTACCAGTCTATTTTATTAGATTATACTCATTTTGTAGGCCTGTTTTCAATCAACACACTAGAACCACCTGACTGACAATGAACACTAAAATGAATTAGGAAGTGTGACCACATCACTGGAATGAACATGAATTCAATACCACAATTTTTTTTACACCTGCAACAATGCATAAGTTTTATTTGCAAACTATGATATCAAAGATGTAGCATTAATGATCTCAACGTTTCATTTCTACAACACATTATCTGCTTTGGCGTCCACAAATGGAGGAATCTGACTTAACACACAAGAGAACAGAAATTACCAGAAAAAAGGAATCTAACCAAATAATTTTAAAATGACATTCTCTGAGTGACCACATTATTGAACTCAGCCATAATTATATTGATTAATGAAACTGATTATGTTAGTTTGAAGTAATTGTTGTTCAAAATGTACATAAAACTTAACAATTTTGAATTTGTAGATGTAATTTATAATCTACAAACATCGCTTTTTCTGTGTGTCACTGTTGGTATGAACGTGAAAAAACCTTACACAGAATATCTGGAAGCAATAGTTTCAGAAGGCATTTCAGATGATAAGAATGTGATGAACAAATGATGCAGAGAAAGTGAAAAAAGAACACATTTTTCGTGGTTGTTTAAAGGTATTGTAAACAAATACACTTCAAAAATATCAAGCTTTACCAAGGATTTTTTGTAGATATACTTTCAATAAATCTACATGACGGAACATTAATTATGATCTTAAATAACCTGAATATTTTAGATAATTTTAACAGGTGGAATTTGAAGATAATAGTGTTTAAATGTAATCTTGTAAAGAAAGGATTAAACTGATGAAAACGGCCAGTTTTTGGAGATAAACCAACCACTACTGAACACAGCTGTGAATAGGTACAACATATTCCATATTGTATAGAATTTGTAGTGTACGTACTTTGTTTCTTCTTTGATGTACGGCAAGAGCTGATCATCAGTATGTTCTTCTATGAATATTTCCTCCTTAGTATATTCAGAAGGCTATAAGTAAGAAATAAGAAAAGTAGAATAAAGAAGGGAAAAATATATAGTCCTAAACAAGAAACAGCTGAGATAATAAATTTCATAGTGGCACAATAAGAGTATAATTAATTTACATCCCATTTAAAAATTATATAATTGAAAGGAACAATCAAATCAAAATCACTTTAAATGCAAGTGAGGTGTCTACCTTGTTGGCAAATGGTACACAAAAATACATTATTATCAAGCACTAAATTTTAAAAGAATAGAGAAGAAAACAATTTTGTAAATACAATATTATACAATATATGCTATTTTTTTCTATTAAGCACACAGCTCGTCCTTAATAAATGTATATAATTTACAAAATTTTACTCATAATATCTTCTGTGTTACAAACATAATCAACACGTATACAACTTGTGCAGCTACTTCAAATGAAGTATACAGTTTCTATTAGATTAAAATTTACATTGCATTTATTTATTTTATTTTTACTGTTTTGGGGACCTAACTTGCATAATGACCTGCTGCGTTTTAACCCGAGCCCTTTCGCCACTGCTTTTCAAACAACTGATAAGATAGATAAGAACATGAAAAGGAAAACACTGTTGGATAGCAGTAGACATGGTAGCACAGAACAGGAGGAACATTTGTAAATATGTAAATTTATAATTATCTACATATTTGTAAATATTCAGCAGAGTATATGTACACATACATTTATGGGTGGAGGCACTTCTGTGTATGTGTACATGTACAATTTAAGGAAAATAAATAATAATCAACACTCTCCAAATCATAACCCAATATCACACCTTGCTTATGTTTCTCTTTCTATTGATCCTAATACCACAATGACTAGCTATTATCTTCATTGTCTTATATTCACATTCCACTGTTCCCATTTTTCTATACATGACTTGACTTGTTACTTCTTCGTTCATTTCCATGTTCCTATATATATTCTTTCCGAAACCCTTCACTGTAATATCAAATAATCCCACATTATTCCCACCACTTTTCCAACAAGAGGACAATGTTTATATCACAAGCATAGAAATATTCATCGTCCCTCTCTGTACATCAAATTAAGACCAGAATACATAAATCAGTCAATGTCCCAATCAATGAATAAATCAATCAATGAAACAATCAAACAACAGCATTTAGGGATGTTGGTTGTTTATGTAGAAAAAGATTGTGGAAATTTATGAAGAAACTCTCACGGTAAATTATTTCAATCACTAAATCATCTTCCTATAAGTGAACATTTGCCAAAATTAGTCCCCATGAATTCCAACTTATCTTCATGTTGTGACCTTTCCTATACTTCAACAACATGACTTAAATGTATTCATCAACTAATGTCATTCCAAGCCATCTCTCCAATGACATCTCAGAATATACTGCTTAATTGAAGAGCTTGTCTCCTTTCTCCAAGTCTTCCCAGCTGAATCCTTGCAACATCTCTGTAACACAACTCTTTTGTTAGAAATCAACCACAAGAAATGGAGCTATTCCTGTGGAGTATTTCCTATTCTCTAATCAAGTAATACCGGTGATGGTCTCATACTCTCATTGTGGTTTTGCTGCAGATTTATGTGCCCTCTCCTTTACAACCCCTAAATAACCTCATAATCATATTAAGAGACCTGCAAATTTTATTTCTGATACGTTTATGTGATTACCACAATGAAAATATACCCTTAATAAGAATAACTAGGTACTTATAGAGATCCCCATGAAGAACTTTCACCCCATCAACACAATAATTAAATTAGAGAGGACTCTTTCTATTTGTGAAGCACAGAACCTGACTTTTCACCCCATTTACCAATATAGCATTGCCCGATGTCCATCTTACAATATTGTCAAGGTCTTTTTGCAGTTACGCACAATCGTAAAACTTAGTTATTACATTTTTTTGCTAGTTGTTTTACGTCGCACCGACACAGATAGGTCTTACGGCGACGATGGGACAGGAAAGGGCTAGGAGTGGGAAGGAAGCGGCCGTGGCCTTAATCCTTAGTTATTACAAAGAGCTTCATCAGTTTTCAGTTCATTATTCATATAGTTTATATATATATCAGAAAATAGAGGTCTCACAGTACTGCCCTGTGGGACCCAATCCCATAATTGTTACAGGATCAAATAAAGCTTCAACTACTCTAATACTCTGAGTTCTATTTTCTACAAATACACCAGACGTGGCCAAATTTTCATGGTAAATGGTATATTTCTATCTTTATGTAATTTATCGACCTTTATAGTTTAATCCTTGAACATTGTTTGGTGGTAAAGTTACCACTTGGGGTATCCCTGCCCACATTATTGTATTTTTTCATATAGTGGCTACAGTGAGAACCACAAAGTAATTTCATTATTCACATGGTTTTGTGTCATATTTTGTTAGTGAACATATTCTGTTGTTTATCGTCTATATATGCATATTGTTGCTGTATGGAAGTAAATAATGTGACCTATTGTTAATACTGTGCATTCTGTAAATTACGTGCGTTATTGATACTATTCACGAGTTCAGCTGATATGTCTTAAGAGTGGTACTAGAGAACTGTCAAATTTTGAGGTTATGGGGAGACAAAATGACCTTTCGCCAAGAAAGGCATTGTCAGAGAGCTACTTGTTGAGAAACGTTATTCACAGCAAGAGGTAGATTGTAGATTGCAAATATTGCAGCAATCTGTAAGTAGAATTTTAAAATGTGAAGATAAGAGGAAGGCAAAATGTCAACGTGTTGGAAACTGTGGGCGAAAGAAGAAACTAACAGCAAGGAGGAAGCAAAACTGTTTAATTTGTCAGTAAACAACCCCAAGATTACTAGTTTGGATTTACGTATGAAATTATAAGAGTACGGGTCATTGGTACCAGACAGGACTTTGAGACGAGAGCTGTTTAATGCTAGATTGAGAGCAAGACGACCTCTAAGAAAAGCGAAGATTACTCCTGCTATGGCTGAAAATATGTTTCAGTGGGCCACGAATCTCCAGAATTGGTTATGTGAAGATTGGAAACAGGCAAGTCCATGACAATTACTGTAATTCCTTAATTATCATTCATTATTCAATTTTAACCCAATCTAAGTGATGTAACTGTACAGTACAGTAACTCTGTGAAATTTTTCTTCCAAACCGTACAGCTTATTGCATTTAATGCTAGGCTTATTTGTTTCTTATTTCAGGTTTGTTCTAGCGGCGAATCGGTACTTCCTGTACAATAAGAGACAAGTCCATGTGTCAGAAGAAAAGGAGAAGCATTCCATCCAGATTGAGTGAAGCAGAGAGTGAAACATCCAACTTCAGTGATGGTCTGGAGTGTGTATTCTTCGTACGGCTGTGGACAATTATATATTGTAGAAGGAACTATGGGGCGTGAACTATATAGAATTAAGAACTCGTTTGGTACCTCAGATGCAAGAGTGGCTTGGCCAAAGTGAATTTATTTTTATGCAAGATGGGCCTCCTTGCCACAAAGTCTAGAAACAGTCCAGACTTGAACCCCATAGAACATCCTTAGGCGATAGCAAAGAAAAGTACGAAAAGCGAATATAACGACAGAAATTGGCTTCATTGAGAAGCTCGTTCAGATCTGGTGTCATGATGATGATTTAAAGAGTCAGTGTAAAATACTGTTTGGGGGTATGCCCAGTCTAATCAAGTCACACACGAAAGCTAACGGGATGCATACCAAGACGAAAGTCATCATCTTAAAAATTGGTAACATCTTATGTTTTCAATTCTCAATTTTTAATGTTTAATAATTTGGCCTCGTCTTTATAGTCACCCATTTAGCCACAATTTTATCTATCCCAACAACACTAATTTTTGTCAGTAATTTCCCAAGATCTACCCTATGAAAATCCTTATAGATATGTCAATCGTGATACATTAGACCACATGAATCTAATATATCTGCTATATCTTGCTGGAATCTACAAGATGAGCTTCAGTGGAATAATATTTCTGAAACCTGAACTACCATCCATCGAACCAGTTTGTAATTTCGTAAATGTGTACAATATGATCAGAAAGAATGCATTCCAAGCTCTTGCATGCAACATCAGTCAACTTGACTAGTGTGTAATTACTGGCTTTATGTTTAGCACATGTTCTTTATACACAGGGTGCTACTACACTAATTATTAATTCATCTTGTATAGCTGATTCACACATACACTAATCAATATCTCAAAGAACTGACTTTCGTATATGCCCAGAAATTTTACCAATCCCAGCAGCATTTCTAGTTTTAAATTTTTGTATAATATTGTCAATGTCTTTTTACAGTAGGTCCATGTGGACATTGCAAAGTAATTCCAAAGATGGGATGAAATTGCCAACTGCGTCAGGTACAGCACAAGGACGCCGACCAAACCATTGGTGACATATTCTATGCTCATTTGCTGGTGAACGGTGTCTTTCTTTTCTTACGTGATGCAGGACTGCAATGCCCATCTACTAATGGCGTATACTCATTTCCATATTGTGTAATTGCTACTCCATACCTTTCTCAGTACGTCGACCTTCAACACCGTACACAGCAACAAGACTTACTGACATGCATTATATTCTGAACTTCAGACGTAGTGTTATACTTCAGTCACAGTGTGTGCCTGTGAATTCCCTTCATCTCATCCACGCTGCCTGTATCATAAACCGCACTTCAACATCTACCCCACTAACAGTCTGTAGGCAAGATCCTAGGTACCTGAATCAACTTGGATGGAGCCATTAGATGGTTCGGATGACTCCAGGTATTCACTCGTCCTTTTGTTCATTCTAAGTTTGTATTGTGAAAAACAGGTATTCAATCTTCACCTTGATGCCGCAGTCCCATTCCGGGTCTATCAGCAAGTGCAACATCATCTGCATATAACAGAGTCCTACAAACACCCCTTTGCAAGTCCCATGTGCTGGTGTCCATGCTGAGGACAAAGAGCAATGGGGACAGAGTGGAAGATTGGTGTACACACAAACTTTCAATGAGAAGCTCTCCGAGACGTTGACAGCGCAACATACACAACCTCTGGTATTCGTGTATAGCATCCTGATCTAAATTATAAACATTTCTGGTACACCATGGTCATGAGTGCAGACCAGATCACACGGTGTGGAACACGGGCTGTCATCAAACAACTCTCAATAACTATTGATCTGCATTTAGGGCTGTCGCGCAGGTGGCGGATTCAGCATCTGTTTTTTCCTAGCCTTCTCTTATATGATTCCAAAGAAATTAGAAATTAATCGAACATCTCCCTTGATAAGTTATTCCACTCCCTAAATCCAATTCCTATAAACGAATATTTGCCCCAATCTGTCCTCTTGATTTCCAACTTTATCTTCATATTGTGATCTTTCCTACTCTTAAAGACACCATCCAAACTTGTTCGTTTGCCGATGTCATTCCACGCCATCTCTACACTGACGGCTGAGTCGAGCAACTCGTCTCGTTTCTACCAAGTTTTCCCAGCCCAAACTTTGCAACATTTTTGTTACGCTACTCTTTTGTCGGGAATCACCAGGGAACAAATCGAGCTGCTTTTCTTTGGATTTTTTCCAGTTCTTGAATCAAGTAATATTGGTGACGGTTCCATATACTGGAACCATACTCCAGTTGTGGTATTACCAGAGATGTATATGCCCTCTCCTTTACACCCTTACTACAACCCCTAAACACCGTCATGACCATGTGCAGAGATCTGTATCCTTTATTTACAATCCCATTTATGTGATTACCCCAATGAAGATCTTTACTTATATTAACAACCAGATACTTACAATGATCCTCAAAAGGAACTTTCAGCCCATCAACGCAGTACTTAAAACTGAAAGGACTTTTCCTATTTGTGAAACTCACAACCTGACTTTTAACCCCGTTCATCATCATACCATTTGCCTACTGTCCATCTCACAACATTATCGTAGTCATTTTGCAATTGCTCACAATCTTGTAACTTGTTTATCACTCTATAGAGAAAAACATCATCCGCAAAAAGCCTTACCTCCGATTCCACTCCTTTACTCATATCATTTATATATATAAGAAAACATTAAGGTCCGATAATACTGCCTTGAGGAATTCCCCTCTTAATTATAACAGGGACAGATAAAGCTTCACCTACTCTAATCCTATGAGTTCTATTTTCTAGAAACATAGCCACCCATTTAGTCACTCTTTTGTCAAGTTCAGGTGCACTCATTTTTGCCTGTAGTCTCCCGCGATACAGTCTATTTGACCTCCTGAATCCAGAATATCAGCTACATCTTACTGGAAACCTACAAGTTGAGCTTCAGTGGAATAAACTTTCCTAAACCCAAACTGCCTTCTATCAAACCAGTTATTAATTTCACAAACATGTTTAATAAAAACAGAAACAATGCTTTACCAAAGTTAACATGCAATGCATGTCAAACTGACTGGCCTGTAATTTTCAGCTTTATGTCTATCACCCTTTCCTTTATACAGAGGGGCTACTATAGCAACTCTCCATTCATCTGGTAGAGCTCCTTCATGCAAACAACAATCAAATAAGTACTTCAGATATGGTACTATATCCCAACCCATTGTCTTTAGTATATCCTCCCAAAACCTTATCAATTCCTGCTGCTTTTCTAGTTTTCAACTTTTGTATCTTACTGTAAATGACGTTGTTGTCATTGGTAAATTTTAATACTTCTTTAGTATTAGTCACCTCCTCTATCCGGACATCCTTGTAACCAACATTATTTACATACTGTTGACTGAATACTTCTGCCTTTTGAAGATCCTCGCATACACACTCCCCTTGTTCATTAATAATTCCAGGGATGTCCTCTTTGGAACCTGCTTCTGCCTTAAAGTACCTATACATAGTTTTCCATTTTTCACTAAAATTTGTACGACCGCCAATTATGCTTGCCATATTGTTATCCCTAGCTGCCTTCTTTGCTAGATTCAATTTCCTAGTAAGTTCCTTCAATTCCTTCTTACTTCCACAGCCATTTCTAACTCTATTTCTTTTCAACCTGCACTGGCTTCTTAGTCTCTTTCCTTCTCTGTTATAATATAGTGGATCTTTACCATTCCTTAAAACTTTTAAGGTACAAACCTATAATCACATTCCTCAACAATCACTTTAAACCCATCCCACAGTCTGTTTTCATTTTTATTTACCGTTTTCCACCTATCATAGTTACTTTTCAAAAACTCCCTCATGCCTGTTTTATCAGCCATATGGTACTGCCTAATAGTCCTAATTTTAATACCTTCCTTTCTTTCGCATTCATGTTTAACTACCACAAAAACAGCTTCGTGATCACTAATAGCATCTATTACTTCGGTTTCTCTATAGAGCTCATCTGGTTTTACCAGCACCACATCCAGAATATTCTTCCCTCTAGTTGGTTAAATCACTTTCTGAATCAGATGCCCTTCCCCTGTTAACTTGTTTGCCATTTGCTGGTCACGCTTCCGGTCGTTCGCATTACCTTCCCAATTGACATTTGGTAAATTGAGATCACTCACTACAATCACGCTCCTTTCCTTATCGTCTCCCACATAGCTGATTATCTTATCAAATTATTCTGAATCAACATCTGCGCTACAATCCTGGTCTGTACACTCCAAAGACATCAAGTTGCCTATTATCTTTAGAGATGAGCCTTACACCTAGAATTTCATGTTTCTCGTCTTTGACTTTTTTGTAGCTTACAAATTCTTCTTTCACCAGGATGAATACTCACCCCTCCTACCATTCCTATCATATCTCTACGATACACACTCCAGTTCCGTGAGAAAATATCTGCATCATTCATATCGTTTCTCAGCCATGATTCAACTCCTATTACAATATCTGGTGAGTATACACTGACTGAGCAAATTTCATGGGATAGCGGAGCACTGATGCGCAGGTGTGTTGTATGCGCACCACAAGCCCCCTGTGTCAGCGGCAGTTGTATAGGAGACCTTGTGAGCAGTGGCTGTGCATGTGACAGGTGTAACATGGAACGTCGTCGTGAGATGCCACCGTTCGAAGGGGGTATGGTGGTCAGTGCACGACGGATGGGAAGTGCGATTTGGGAAGTGGTGCGGGATTCGGCTTCACACGAAAAACCGTGTCCAGGGTGTACCGTGAATGGTTGAATGAGGGTGACACCGTCCACAACAGACGAACGACCGGCCGTCCAGCCACTTTCGATGACCGTGACCGGCAGCATCTGAGACGGATTGTCAGTTGTGACAGACGGGCAACCGTGAAACTTATCACGGCTCAATTCTACACAGGCCGTGCTAGACATGTCTCCCACTGGACAATCCGTAGGAACATGGGTTCTATGGGGTATGGGAGCCGGCGCCGCACACGGGTGCCACTGTCAATCCAACGTCATTGGGCACAACGACGCACATTTGTCGCCAGTCACCAGGGATGGATACTGGAAGAATGGCGTAACGTGATATTGTCGAACGAATCACGATTTCAACTGCACTATGCCGATGGAAGGCATCGTGTATGGCGCAGAACACATGAAGCGATGGATAGCGCCTGCCAAGAAGGTGTGGTCCAGGGCGCTGGTGTTTTTGTTATGGTGTGGGGTGCATTTTGCTGGTATGGAATGGGCCTCCTAGTTGTTCTGGAAGAGACTTTGAATGGTACGCGGCATGTTGAGCTGCTCGGAGACCATCTCCAACCATTCTTGACCTTTCAGCGCCAAGACGGTTCTACGGGGTTTCAAGATGATAACGCGCCACCCCAACGCTCGCACGTCACCCGGGAATGGTTCCAGGAACATGCAGCGGAGGTCCAACGACTACCATGGCCACCCAGGAGGCCCGATATGAACCCTGTCGAGCATATCTCGGATGTCGTGGAACGCAGGCTCCGTGCCATGGATCCTGCACCCACGAACAGACCAGCTTTGGCGGCCGCTCTGCAAACGATTTGGTGTCAGTTGCGTCGAGAGGACTACCAGGGACTTGTCCACTCACTTCCACGGCGTCTCATTGCAGTTCGCAGGGCCACAGGAGGCCCCATACGCTATTACGTTACTATCCCATGACATTTGCTAAGTATATATTAAATTACTTAATTCAATTCATTTCTTTACAATACTTCTACAGTTCAGCACTAACAATTTTATGTCATCCCTACTTGACTTCCAGTTCCCTGTTCCCTTATCACCGCTCCCCATTTCCCTGAATTTACCTCCCTATATCCCTCCTAAAAAATTTCCTAACTTATATGTACCACTGCGGTGTAAGTGGAAGCCATCTGAGCGCACATCCATATCTCCTACCCAACCATTAGGATCTAGAAATCTCACTCCCAGTTTCCCACATACCCACTCCATAGTCTAATTTAAATCCCCAATCACCTTCCAGTCAGTGTCACTCCTACACAGTATTCCACTGATAACTATCTCCGCTCCTCATGGCCAGGCCTACCATCCCTGAAAGCTGCAGAAGCTACTTTCTCCACCCTTTTATCCATACCATGACCCTGTTCCACCTGTCTTTTCCTATCCACTACTCCACATTTCCCTTTCCTACCTTTTCCCTTCCTCCTACTTCCACACTTCTCAGCAACAGTTCCCTGTTTATCTTCCCTCGGTTATTCTACCTGCAGTGACTCATACCGATTTCTCACAGACACCTGTCCTGAATTCTGATCCTGAATGGAGTCCTTAGCCTGCAATCTCCTTCCACTTAAAACATTAAACCACCTGTCTTCTATAGTTCCCCCCTTTCTTTCCCTTCCATTCCCTCATTTACATCTACTGTATCCTGTACATTGTTTGAGGGAGGCCTACTTTCATTCCTGTCCTCTGAGAGAATCGTAATTATCTCCCTCAAACTCTCCAACTCCTCTCTCATACTCCTTAATGTCTGGCCACATCTACAGTTCCTACACTTGCACTCCTTAGCCATTCTTTACTGAATAATGAAAAGAAAAGGAAAAATAAGATGACTTATTCTGAGCAAAATAAAAATGAAAGGAAGGAAATATTGTCTAGGATAGTTCACAAAGATCACACGACAATAAGGTAGTGAATATAGGCTACTACTACACTACAACACTATTTAGTTGTACGATTTTGTTTTCCTACAACACCCTAACAGGATGAAAATCGCTGTTAATTATTGAAAACAGAAAATAATACACAAGAATTACACAATTCTAAACTGCAGTTAAGTCTACCATAATGACTACAACAGAATTCTGGTAAGAGAGTTATCACAGATACAGCAGACACTATACTACACAAATACTCGTATTTCACAGTAATAAAATAAACACACTAATATCTAATAATGATACTATAATACACTACAATAATTTTAAACAAAGTTCAGACTACGTTCAGACACTACAATACACTGCAATAATTTTAAAATATGTTCAGACGTATCCTAATGACAACAGGTTATTACTAAGCACAAACAGAAATGGAAGTTACAATTAAAGTTTGAAATTCGCAAAATAATAGAATAAGCAATCTAATTTCTAATAAGTTACTGCAATGCACTACAATCATTTTAAAATACGTTCAGACGTATCCTAATTACAATAGGTTATTACTAAGCACAAACAGAAATGAAAATTGCAATTGGGCCTAAAGTTTAAAATTCGCAAGAACTACTCAAGGATTACAAACAAAGTCAAACGCCTAGACAGATTATTATTAAATTAGTACTACCTTACCTCTCTGTGCTCTAACAGAAGTGAAACCTGCCATTTGTTAAATGCTAGAGTATCGAAAGGGTTACCGAACACAGAGATACACACGAATATAACAGGAACAATAGAATTCTAGTGATAACTAAATTTCTAAGGAGAAATCTCCCCTACAATGAAAAATTTAGTAATAGTACAGGAATAATGATATTTGTTAATAAAATAAATATTGTACAATAATTCTAAGCCACATTTAGATGTATCCTAATTACAATAGTTTAACTGAAGCAACAAATATTCCTAAACTCTGAATCTATGGAACTTATGAGAATGTAACTTTTCATTGACTACGTTCATAACATTTAGCTTCCTTGGTTTACGAAAGAGACAAAAGGTGAAAAGTCTGAATGTAATTATCAGTCAAAGAACAGTGGCCAGTTATTATCATAAATTTAAGCCTTATTAATGAAAGTTAATTGAACATAACCTACGGCATATTGTTATTTGATGGTTTCTACCATTTCCCTTTCACACCGACACAGATAGGTCGTATGGCGATGATGAGCTAAAAATGGTTAGGAGTGGGAAGGAAGCAAGTGTGGCCGTAATTGAAGTACAGTCGCACCATTTCTTTGCTGTAAAATGTGAAACCATGGAAAACATGCACTTCAGGGCTGTCGACAGTGGGTTCGAACCCAGCATCTCCCAAATTCAGGCCGATAGCTAAATGGCCACTTGCTCAGTGCTTGAATTCCTTATCTTCCAATACTTATTGTGAGAGTATCTTTATATGTAGTTTCAAACAATATGTTAAAAGTAAGTCACTATTTTAAAAAAATCGGTGTTTGCAGTTCCCCATATTTACAAGCACATTTGGACATAAGTTTTCATATACATGTCCAAAATTTTACGATACATGGGGTTACTTTGGAAAACTAAAGAGTAAAGTAGAACCCCAAATGCACATCTTTCAAAATTCTATACAGAGCATGCTTTCCTCCCTTGAAGTCAAGATGGGCTGGCTACCTATGTTCTTCGTTTCTAGGATCGAGGTAGCCCTTACTTCTTACTTCGCAGCTTCTCAGTATGCCATTCACCAAGAACCCCTTTACGAGACTTATCAAGCATATCGGCATCGTAATTACGATAGACCGTGCTTCCAAGTTTATGCTTATCTTCTTGCAGCACAGTCCGAAGAAAACTGCACGAAAGAACTCTACTCAGAAAAACTGCGAAGACATTATTCTTGAGGTGATCAAACTAACGCAAGTTGAACCTAACAGAACTTCAGTTAGAGTGAAACACTCAAAAACAATTCACTTCAACTAACATTGGTTGACAATGTGAACATTCAGTACCACACGATACAACAAACAAATTCCCCCTCTGATGTACAGAAAAAAGTGACAACAATCAAGAAATAGGTTTATCACAATAGTTCTATGAACTTTGACTGCCCTATATCACCACAGATCTATCCATATTAAGAAACAATGTATGCACTTGTTTGAAGATAAACCGTCGTAATTATTCCATGGCATATTTGGAAGCTGACACTCAGAGAAGTGTAAGAAAACACTAGTAATCTGCAGGAATTCTTCGCCTACAACATATTGTATCCGAATATGGCATAATTACAGTTAATATTGAGACTGCCGCAAAAACCATAGAGCAAGTTGCCTTTAAGCTCATAGCTGCATGACCGCGTGGCGATCCGTTCCTTTTCTCGTACTGGTCAGGAGCTTTGCATGCGACAGATATGAACAGCTAACATTTTCAAGGCTAGCACTGCCCAGCAAGTTTTCAGAACTCTTCAGAAGACCAGTTTCGAACCATGATTTTTAAAGAAGACATGAAGAAATTTAATGATTGATTTCCAACTCATCACACGTTCTAGGCTGAGAACTGATAAAGGCAGTGTGTAATCGACGGTCAACTTACTCAGCTCTTACTCTACTGCTTTCATACAGCTCTACTTTAGAGCACAACTTCGCTTCGCTTTCCCACTACAATCCTACAAGTTATTCTACGCCAAGAGACGTTTATTAGCTGTTAAGTCTTGCAAAGAGAACACTTTATTGCGTCTTCTGCAAGACATAACCACTACAATATTAATTCCAGAACACGTGTGGTATGCATAAGTCATCTGAACCCGCAAATTAAGTGTCGACTGACATTTAAATAGGCAGGGTTGGAGCACATATTAATGTGCTGTTTTAGTTTCAGTGTGTGTGTGTGTGTGTGTGTGTGTGTGTGAGCAAGCCTAAAAGGAAGCCTGCAAGGCAAGGAACAAGGGGAATCATCATGTTGTTTGCAACTGAAATCTCTACATCCATCACGGTGCACCTTGCAAAGGATATTCTTTCCAGAATGTGCTACTAGAAGGGGTGATGCCAACACAACCTAAAAGGTGGTAGGGACCAATCATGAGACGTTGCCAGCAAGGACTGAATCAACATACATACATACATACATTACATACATAATCATTATATACTGTTATGCCTTTCAGCGTTCAGTCTGTAAGCCTCTGAGAATTTACTAAACGTCACCACAATCCTCGATTTGCAACTAGTGCTGTGGCCCCATTTAGTTCTATACCTCTTATCTTTAAATCGTTAGAAACACAGTCTAACCATCGTCGTCTTGGTCTCCCTCTACTTCTCTTACCCTCCATAACAGAGTCCATTATTCCCCTAGGTAACCTATCCTCCTCCATTCGCCTCACATAACCCCACCACTGAAGCCGGTTTATGCATACAGCTTCATCCATCGAGTTCATTTCTAAATTAGCCTTTATCTCCTCATTCCGAGTACCCTCCTGCCATTGTTCCCACCTGTTTGTACCAGCAATCACTCTTGCTACTTTCATGTCTGTTAGTTCTAACTTATGAATAAGATACCCTGATTCCACCCAGCTTTCGCTCCCGTAAAGCAAAGTTGGTCTGAAAACAGACCGATGTAAAGATAGTTTCGTCTAGGAGCTGACTTCCTTCCTACAGAATACTGCTGATCGCAACTGCGAGCTCACTGCATTAGCTTTACTACACATTGATTCAATCTCACGTACTATATTACCATCCTGGGAAAACACACAACCTAAATACTTGAAATTATCGACCTATTCTAGCTTTGTATCACCAATCTGACATTCAATTCTGTTGAATTTCTTACCTACTGACATCAATTTAGTTTTTGAGAGGCTAATCTTCATACCATATTCATTGCACCTATTTTCAAGTTCCAAGATGTTAGACTGCAGGCTTTCGGCACAGTCTGCCATTAAGACCAAGTCGTCAGCATAGGCCAAACTGCTTACTACATTTCCACCTAACTGAATCCCTCCCTGCCATTTTAAACCTTTCCGCATATGATCCATGTAAACTACAAACAGCAAAGGTGAAAGATTACAGCCTTGTCTAACTCCTGTAAGTACCCTGAACCAAGAACTCATTCTATCATCAATTCTCACTAAAGCCCAATATTGTCAACATAAATGCCTTTGATTGATTTTAATAATCTACCTTTAATTACATAGTCCCCCAGTATAGCGAACATCTTTTCCCTCAGTACCCTGTCATATGCTTTCACTAGATCTACGAAACATAAACACAACTGCCTATTCCTCTCGTAGCATTTTTCAATTACCTGGCGCATACTGCAAATCTGATCCTGACAGCCTCTCTGTGGTCTGAAACCACACTGGTTTTCATCCAACTTCCTCTCAACGACTGATCGCACCCTCCCTTCCAAGATGCCAGTGAATACTTTGCCTGGTATACTAATCAATGAGATACCTCGATAGTTATTGCAATCCTTCCTGTTCCCTTGCTTATAGATAGGTGCAATTACTGCTTTTGTCCAATCTGAAGGTACCTTACTAACACTCCACGCTAATTTTACTACTCTATGAAGCCATTTCATCCCTGCCTTCCCACAATACTTCACCATTTCAGGTCTAATTTCATCTATTCCTGCTGCCTTATGACAATGGAGTTTATTTACTATCCTTTCCACTTCCTCAAGCATAATTTCACCAACATCATTTTCCTCCTCCCCATGAGCTTGGCTGTTTGCAACACCACCATGATGATTTCCTTTTACATTGAGAAGATGCTCAAAATATTCCGTCCACCTCTCCAGTGATTCCCTGGAATCTATTATGAGTTCACCTGAATTGCCCAAAACACTGTTCATTTCCTTTTTCCCTCCCTTCCTAAGATTCTTTATTACTGTCCAGAAAGGTTTCCCTGCTGCTTGACCTAGCCTTTCCAGGTTATTACCAAAATCTTCCCATGACTTCTTTTTGGATTCAACAACTATTTGTTTTGCTCTGTTTCTTTCATCTACGTACCCATCCCTGTCTGCCTCGGCCCTTGTTTGGTGCCATTTCTGATAAACCTTCTTTTTACGTTTACAGGCTGCTCTCACTTCATCATTCCACCAAGATGTTCGCCTTTTCCCATCTTTACACACAGTTGTTCCTAGGCATTCCCTTGCTGTTTCTACTACAGCATCCACATATATCACACATTCACTTTCTATATCCTGAACTTGCTTACTGTCTACTGTTCGAAACTTCTCACTAATCATATCCTTGTACTTCTGTCTAATTTCCTCGTCCTGGAGATTTTCTACCCTTATTCGTTCGCAGACAGATTTCACATTCTCTACCCTAGGCCTAGAGATACTTAGTTCACTACAGATGAGATAGTGGTCTGTATCATCGAAAAATCCCCGAAAAAACTCGTACATTTCTAACAGATTTCCTGAATTTGAAGTCTGTTAAGATATAGTCCATTATAGATCTGGTATCCCTAGCCTCCCATGTGTAGCGGTATAATACAGGGATTCGGGCGCCGCCACCGCCACCGGGCTCCCAGAGGCCACCTCCACCACCACCACAGCCAGAGGCCTCCCAGATGCCTCCTCCACCACCACCACAGCCAGAGGCCTCCTCCACCACCCGCGGGAAATTTGAATTTATAAACAAAGCCACGTGCTTATTGACAGCTGTCATCGACAACAACGCATCGCTAACCTCAGTACTGCCATCTTGACGGGCCTAAACCTCAGTAGTACCAACTTAACCTAACTAGCGCGTGGTAAACAAAGCCACGTGTTTTTTGACAGCCACGTGCTTTCTTGACAGCTGTCATCCGCCATCTTTAAAATACAGAGCACTGTGCTGCCTTCTTTATCGTAGTAGATGTAAAATTCGTCACCTGTCATCGGCAGTGCTGCCATCTTGGCGGGCCTAAACCTCAGTAGTACCAACATAAACTAACTAGCGTGAGATAAACAAATCCACGTGCAGCTGACATACGCCATCTTTAATCTATAGAGCACAGTGCTGCCCTCTTTAGCTACTTACTTTTGAAATGTGGTACGTCACAGCTGTCATCCGCAATCTTGCATCCGAAACCTCAGTGCTGCACTCTTTAGCTAGATACCTTTGAAATGTAGTGGCGGCAAATTCCTTATGCTCTTGTTTGGAAACAAAGCCACGTGCAGCTCTCATCCGCCATCTTTAATCCAGAGAGCACCGTGCTGCCCTCTTTAGCTACTTACCTTTGAAATGTGGTACGTCTCAGCTGTCATCCGCCATCTTGCATCGCAAACCTCAGTGCTGCACTCTTTAGCTAGATACCTTTGAAATGTAGTGGCGGCAAATTCCACGTGCTCTTGTTTGGAAACAAAGCCACGTGCAGCTGTCAACCGCCATCTTTAATCCAGAGAGCACCGTGCTGCCCTCTTTAGCTACTTACCTTTGAAATGTGGTACGTCACAGCTGTCATCCGCCATCTTGCATCGCAAACCTCAGTGCTGCAATCTTTAGCTAGATACCTTTGAAGTGTAGTGGCGGCAATTTGAAAAATTCTTTATGCTCCTGTTTATAAACAAACCTATGCGCTTTTTTGTCAGCTATCATCCGCCATCTTTAATCCAGAGAGCACCGTGCTGCCCTCTATGTGGTGGTGGTAAATTCTACACGCTCTTGTTTGGAAACAAACCCATGTGCTTTTCTGTCAGCTGTCAACCGCCAGAGAGCACCGTGCTGCCCTCTTTATGCCGGTGGTAAATTCTACGTGCTTTTTGACAGCTGTCATCCGCCATCTTTAATCAAGAGAGCACCGTGCTGCCATCTTTAGCTAGATACCTTTGAAATGCGGTGGCGGCAAATTCCACGTGCTCTTGTTTAGTAAACAAAGCCACGTGCTTTTTAGACAGCTATCATCCGCCATCTTTAATCAATAGACCACTGTGCTGCCATCATGCGGGTAATTTCGTCAGCTGTCATCCGCCATCTTTAATCTACAGAACGCCGTGCTGCTCTCTGTAGTAGCGGGCAATTTGAAAAGTTCTGTTACTTGTCATCCGTCATCTTTAATCAACAAAGCATCGTACTGCTATCTTTAGCTACATACATTTAACATGTGGTGGCGGATAATTTGAAAAAAAAACTTCCGTTAGCTATCATTCACCATCTTTATTCAGAGCATCGTGCTGCTATCTCTAGCTACATACTTTTAACATGTGGTGGCGGCAACTTGAAATTCTATCTAGATCCCATCTTTAATCAACAAAGCACCGTGCTGCTACCCCTTTGAATTGTGGTGACGGATAATTTGAAATTCCATTAGCTATCATCATTAAACATTAGTGCATTCGCTAACCTAACCTCTCATCTACTATCTTGAAGGAGATTATACGACACCGCCTCTACCTCCTGCTCTTCCTCCTCCTCCTCCTCCCCTACCACCTCCGCCTCCTCCTCCTCTATCAAGGCATAGCTTTATCGAATACGCATCGCGAAGGCAAGAGTGTACAGCGATATGCATGTTTAGACTTGCGGATTACGAAAGAAACATAACAAGACTTGAATCGAACCCTGCACTCAATGTCGTTAACTTCAACATGTGATTAAAACATTGTCTGGTGTGTTCAGAACACTACATAAGTGGAATCGAACGCTGTACAACATGTTAGGGGATACCTTTGTTCTAAGAAGATCAGATTGAAACATAACAAGACTAGAATTGAACACTGCACTCGATGTCGTTAACCTTAACATGTGATCAGAACATTGACTGACGTGTTCAGATCACTAAACAAGTAGAACCAAACACTGTACAACATGTTAGGGGATACCTTTGTTCTAAGAAAATTAAATTGAAACATAACAAGACTAGATTCGAACACTACACTCGATGTCGTTAACCTTAACATGTGATCAGAACATTGATCGATGTGTTCAGATCACTAAACAAGTAGAGCCGAACACTGTACAACATGTCAGGGGATACATTTGTTCTAAGAAAATTAGATTGAAACATAACAAGACTAGAACCGAACACTGTACAACATGTTAGGGGATACCTTTGTTCTAAGAAGATCAGATTGAAACATAACAAGACTAGAATTGAACACTGCACTCGATACAACATGTGATCAGAACATTGATTGATGTGTTCAGATCACTAAACAAGCAGAACCGAACACCGTACAACATGTTAGTGGATACCTTTGTTCTAAGAAAATTAGATTGAAACATAACAAGACTAGAATCGAACACTGCACTTGATGTCGTTAACCTTAACATGTGATCCGATACAACATGTTAGGGGATACCTTTGTTCTAAGAAAATTAGATTGAAACATAGCAAGGCTAGAATCGAACACTGTAAGAACATTGTTTGATGTGTTCAGAGCAAAAGTACAACTTCAATGATTTACCTAGTGTAAAAATCAAAAACACACACTGTGCACATATCGCATAGCTATCTCACCTATCACTTGTCTAGTATGAAAATCAAAAACACACTGTGCACATATCGCATAATTAACTCGGCAACACATCAAATGATTTGCTTAGTACGAAAATAAAAAATCTATACCGCGTAGCTAACTCGTTCATCGCACTGCTAAGCCGCTTAGTAATTGCAAATACACTGATATATGTCATACGAAAATCAAGAAAGCACACTGAGTAGCCAAATCGCTCGGTCACTGGCTTAGTAATTGCAACACGACTAGAACACTGATACACGTTACTCTTTTTTTCCCGAAACACACACACACGGATAAGAATGTTCCGAGATACTACATACTTACATGATTTTAAAAAAATAGGGGGATGAAAGATCATAAATTATATGTACACATGTTGTCTCCTCCAAGTTGTAAGACGAAATAGACGCAGTACTGCGAGTTTCCGCTCTAGGTGGCGAACGGAAGTAGCATGATATCTCAGCAAAAAAAAATACGCGTGAGCTTGCATACACGCAAGTCAGGCACAATGATGGATACCGCGATTCAAATCCTGGCAACTTATGCCGTCAGGAAGGGCATCCAGCTAGATCATGTAATTACACGCTATGACGATCGCGCAGGTCCCTCGCCTAGCATTTGCTATTTTTACGGCTTCCAACAGTAGGAGTTCGAACACGCTATCTCCCGAAGTAGCGAGAATGATTGAAGAGTGTTGAGGGTGATTCATTTGTCGGATGGAGGCGTTAGGCTGTGTGTAGGCTTCTTCAGTAGGAGTAGGCTATGTGCCGGTACCGGGACATGTAGTTATAAAACCCGCTACAACTGATTTGTCGCGTATACTGCGATTTAAAATCCTAGTCAGGAAGGGTAACCGGTCGTAAAACTATGGTGTATGATCTAAGAGGCGGGGTGTGCAAAAAGCCAGCATTAAGTAAGGGCTGTTGATAGGGGGCGTTAATCCTTGTGCAGACTCCTTCGAAAATGATTTTGAGTACAAGACGTTGAAGGTGATTCATCTGTCGGATGGAGGCAATAAGCCTTGTGCAGGCTTCTTCGGTAGGAGTAGGCTATGTGCCGGTACCGGGATATCTAGTTATAAAACCCGCCATAACAAATTTATCGCATATACTGCGATTATAATCCTAGTCAGGAAGGGTAACCGGTCGTAAAACTATGGTGTATGATCTAAGAGGCGGGGTGTGCAAAAAAGCTAGCATTAAGTAAGGGCTGTCGATGGGGACGTTAAACCTTATGCAGACTCCTTCGAAAATGATTGTGAGTACAAGAGTGTTGAGGGTGATTCATTTGTCGGATGGAGGCGTTAAGCTGTGTACAGGCTTCTTCGGTAGGAGTAGGCTGTGTGCCGGCACCGGGTTTTACCCTCTCCCTAATATTGTATATTACATTCTTAGGTAGTTTCGAGGGCGTGCAAAAAGCCAGCATTAAGTAAGGGCTGTTGATAGAGGGGTGTTAAACCTTGTACAGACTCCTTCAACAGGAGTAGCCTACATGCCGGCGCCGTGCAGGCTCTTTCGATAGGAGTGGGCTATATGCTGGCACTGTGTTTTAACCTCTCCGTACAATCATGATATTTTATGTTAGGAGCTTACACGGGCTGAATGCTACTCAGCTAAGAAGACGTTCGTGAGTTACAAGTGACTTATCACCACGCAGTGTCTTCGTTCAAGGTTACTACAGCCGGAAGATGCGTGTACAATTTCAGCCAACACATGCGTTCCGCACCTCGCTCTGAATGACTGCGCCGATACAACTTCAAAGACTATGGAACAAAAAAAATGTAACCTATAGGCTACAGTTTGGTTTAGTGTGCATGCTTCTCACCCGGCAGTCTCGGGTTCGATTCTCTTGGGAATAAAAATATATTTTAGAGATTTTTAAATCGCAAGAATTTGTTTTAAGACTAGTTGCCCTCCCTGACGCAAAACTGGCAGTATCTAGCCTCTTACATCATACACTATTGTTTTCGAACGGTTGCCCTTCCTGACATCAAAGAACTCGGATTAAGGATCTGTTTTACAACTACTTGCACTTTCTAACACGAGAATCGGGGATTTACAGCTAGATGCACTTCTTAGATTTTAAATCGCTGTATCACGAACTATTGTTCTACAGCCGGATGCCCTTCCTGACGCAAAACTAAGATTTTAAACCGCAAGAATTTGTTTTAAGACTAGTTACCCTTCCTGACGCAAAACTGTCAGTATCTAGCCTCTTACATCATACACTATTGTTTTCAACCGGTTACCCTTCCTGACGTCAAAGAACTCGGATTAAGAATCTGTTTTACAACTAGATGCTCTTTTTAACACGAGAATCGGGGTTTTACAGCTAGATGCACTTCTTAGATTTTAAATCGCTGTATCACGAACTATTGTTTTACAGCCGGATGCCATTCCTGACGCAAAACTAAGATTTTTAAATCGCAAGAAATTGTTTTAAGACTAGTTGCCCTTCCTGACGCAAAATTGGCAGTATCTAGCCTCTTACATCATACACTATTGTTTTCGACCGGTCGCCCTTCCTGACGTCAAAGAACTAGGATTAAAAATCTGTTTTGTTTTAAGACTAGTTGCCCTTCCTGACGCAAAACTGGCAGTATCTATCCTCTTACATCATACACTATTGTTTTCGACCGGTTGCCCTTCCTGACGTCAACGAACTCGGATTAAGGATCTGTTTTACAACTACTTGCACTTTCTAACACGAGAATCGGGGATTTACAGCTAGATGCTCTTCTTAGATTTTAAATTGCTGTATCACGAACTATTGTTTTACAGCCGGATGCCCTTCCTGACGCAAAACTAAGATTTTTAAACCGCAAGAATTTGTTTTAAGACTACTTGCCCTTCCTGACGCAAAACTGGCAGTATCTAGCCTCTTACATCATACACTATTGTTTTCGACTAGTTGCTCTTCCTGACGTCAAAGAACTGGGATTAAGAATCTGTTTTACAACTAGATGCTCTTTTTAACACGAGAATCGGGGTTTTACAGCTAGATGCACTTCTTAGATTTTAAATCGCTGTATCACGAAATATTGTTTTACAGCCGGATGCCCTTCCTGACGCAAACCTAAGATTTATAAATCGCAAAAATTTGTTTTAAGACTAGTTGCCCTTCCTGACGCAAAACTGGCAGTATCTAGCCTCTTACATCATACACTATTGCTCTCGACCGGTTGCCCTTCCTGACGTGAAAGAACTAGGATTAAGAATCTGTTTTGTTTTAAGACTAGTTGCCCTTCCTGACGCAAAACTGGCAGTATCTAGCCTCTTACACCATACACTATGGTTTTCGACTGGTTGCCCTTCCTGACGTCAAAGAACTCGGATTAAGAATCTGTTTTACAACTAGATGCTCTTTTTAACACGAGAATCGGGGTTTTACAGCTAGATGCACTTCTTAGATTTTAAATCGCTGTATCACGAACTATTGTTTTACAGCCGGATGCCCTTCCTGATGCAAAAATAAGATTTTAAATCACAAGAATTTGTTTTAAGACTAGTTGCCCTTCCTGACGCAAAACTTGCAGTATCTAGCCTCTTACATCATACACTATTGTTTTCGGCCGGTTGCCCTTCCTGACGTCAAGGAACTCGGATTAAGAATCTGTTTTACAACTAGATGCTCTTTTTAACACGAGAATCGGGGATCGAAAGCTAGATGCTCGCCGGATGCCCTTCCTGACGGCATAAGTTGCCAGGATTTGAATCGCGGTATCCATCATTGTGTCTGACTTGCGTATATGCAAGCTCACGCGTATTTTTTTTTCTTTTTTTTTTTTTTTTTTTTTTTGCTGAGATATCATGCTACTTCCGTTCGCCAGCTAGAGCGGAAACTCGCAGTACTGCGTCTATTTCGTCTTACAACTTGGAGGAGACAACATGTGTACATACAATTAATGATCTTTCATCCCCCTATTTTTTTAAAAAATCATGTAAGTATGTGGTGTCTCGGAACATTCTTATCCGTGTGTGTGTGCGTGTGTTTCGAGAAAAAAAGAGTAACGTGTATCAGTGTTCTAGTCGTGTTGCAATTACTAAGCGAGTGACCGAGCGAGTTGGCAACGCAGTGTGCTTTCTTGATTTTCGTATGACATATATCAGTGTATTTGCAATTGCTAAGCGGCTTAGCAGTGCGATGAACGAGCTAACTACGCGGTATAGATTTTTTTATTTTCGTACTAGGAAAATCATTTGAAGTGTTGCCGAGTTAGCTATGCGATATCTGCACAGTGTGTTTTTGATTTTCATACTAGACAAGTGATAGGTGAGATAGCTATGCGATATGTGCACAGTGTGTGTTTTTGATTTTTACACTAGGTAAATCATTGAAGTTGTACTTTTGCTCTGAACACATCAAACAATGTTCTTACAGTGTTCGATTCTAGCCTTGCTATGTTTCAATCTATTTTTCTTAGAACAAAGGTATCCCCTAACATGTTGTATCGGATCTCATGTTAAGGTTAACGACATCGAGTGCAGTGTTCGATTCTAGTCTTGTTATGTTTCAATCTAATTTTCTTAGAACAAAGGTATCCCCTAACATGTTGTACAGTGTTCGGTTTTGCTTTGTTTAGTGATCTGAACACACCGATCAATGTTCTGATCACATGTTGTATCGAGTGCAGTGTTCAATTCTAGTCTTGTTATGTTTCAATCTGATCTTCTTAGAACAAAGGTATCCCCTAACATGTTGTACAGTGTTCGGTTCTAGTCTTGTTATGTTTCAATCTAATTTTCTTAAAACAAATGTATCCCCTGACATGTTGTACAGTGTTCGGTTCTACTTGTTTAGTGATCTGAACACATCGATCAATGTTCTGATCACATGTTAAGGTTAACGACATCGAGTGTAGTGTTCAAATCTAGTCTTGTTATGTTTCAATCTAATTTTCTTAGAACAAAGGTATCCCCTAACATGTTGTACAGTGTTCGGTTCTACTTGCCTAGTGATCTGAACACGTCAATCAATGTTCTGATCACATGTTAAGGTTAACGACATCGAGTGCAGTGTTCAATTCTAGTCTTGTTATGTTTCAATCTGATCTTCTTAGAACAAAGGTATCTCCTAACATGTTGTACAGCGTTCGATTCTACTTATGTAGTGTTCTGAACACACCAGACAATGTTTTAATCACATGTTGAAGTTAACGACATCGAGTGCAGGGTTCGATTCAAGTCTTGTTATGTTTCTTTCGTAATCCGCAAGTCTAAACATGCATATCGCTGTACACTCTTGCCTTCGCGATGCGTGTTCGATAAAGCTATGCCTTGATAGAGGAGGAGGAGGAGGAGGCGTAGGTGGTAGGGGAGGAGGAGGAGGAAGAGCAGGAGGTAGAGGCGGTGTCGTATAATCTCCTTCAAGATAGTAGATGAGAGGTTAGGTTAGCGAATGCACTAATATTTAATGATGATAGCTAACGGAATTTCAAATTATCCGTCACCACAATTCAAAGGGGTAGCAGCACGGTGCTTTGTTGATTAAAGATGGGATCTAGACAGAATTTCAAATTGCCGCCACCACATGTTAAATGTATGTAGCTAGAGATAGCAGCACGATGCTCTGTTGAATAAAGATGGTGGATGATAGCTAACGGAAGTTTTTTTCAAATTATCCGCCACCACATGTTAAATGTATGTAGCTAAAGATAGCAGTACGATGCGTTGTTGATTAAAGATGACGGATGACAAGTAACAGAACTTTTCAAATTGCCCGCTACTACAGAGAGCAGCACAGCGCTCTGTAGATTAAAGATGGCGGATGACAGCTGACGAAATTACCCGCATGATAGCAGCACAGTGCTCTATTGATTAGAGATGGCGGATGATAGCTGTCAAAACAGCACGTGGCTTTGTTTACTAAACAAGAGCACGTGGAATTTGCCGCCACTACATTTCAAAGGTATCTAGCTAAAGATGGCAGCACGGTGCTCTCTTGATTAAAGATGGCGGATGACAGTTGTCAGAAAGCACGTAGAATTTACCACCGGCATAAAGAGGGCAGCACGGTGCTCTCTGGCGGTTGACAGCTGCCAGAAAAGCACATGGGTTTGTTTCCAAACAAGAGCGTGTAGAATTTACCACCACCACATAGAGGGCAGCACGGTGCTCTCTGGATTAAAGATGGCGGATGATAGCTGACAAAAAAGCGCATAGGTTTGTTTCCAAACAGGAGCATAAAGAATTTTTCAAATTGCCGCCACTACACTTCAAAGGTATCTAGCTAAAGAGTGCAGCACTGAGGTTTGCGATGCAGGATGGCGGATGACAGCTGTGACGTACCACATTTCAAAGGTAAATAGCTAAAGAGGGCAGCACGGTGCTCTCTGGATTAAAGATGGCGGTTGACAGCTGCACGTGGCTTTGTTTCCAAACAGGAGCACGTGGAATTTGCCGCCACTACATTTCAAAGGTATCTAGCTAAAGAGTGCAGCACTGAGGTTTGCGATGCAAGATGGCGGATGACAGCTGTGACGTACCACATTTCAAAGGTAAGTAGCTAAAGAGGGCAGCACGGTGCTCTCTGGATTAAAGATGGCGGATGACAGCTGCACGTGGCTTTGTTTCCAAACAAGAGCATAAAGAATTTGCCGCCACTACATTTCAAAGGTATCTAGCTAAAGAGTGCAGCACTGAGGTTTCGGATGCAAGATGGCGGATGACAGCTGTGACGTACCACATTTCAAAGGTAAGTAGCTAAAGAGGGCAGCACTGTGCTCTGTAGTTTAAAGATGGCGGGTGACAGCTGTCAAAAAATTCACGTGGCTTTGTTTATCTCACGCTAGTGAGGTTAAGTTGGTAGCACTAAGGTTTAGGCCCGCCAAGATGGCAGCACTGCCGATGACAGGTGACGAATTTACATCTACTACGATAAAGAGGGCAGCACAGGGCTCTGTAGTTTAAAGATGGCGGATGACAGATGTCAAAAAAGCACTTGGCTGTCAAAAAGCACGTGGCTTTGTTTACCACGCGCTAGTTAGGTTACGTTGGTACTACTGAGGTTTAGGCCCGTCAAGATGGCAGTACTGAGGTTAGCGATGCGTTGTTGTCGATGTCAGCTGTCAGAAAGCACGTGGCTTTGTTTACAAATTCAAATATCCCGCGGGTGGTGGAGGAGGCCTCTGGGAGGCCTCTGGCTGTGGTGGTGGTGGAGGAGGCATCTGGGAGGCCTCTGGCTGTGGTGGTGGTGGAGGTGGCCTCTGGGAGCCCGGTGGCGGTGGCGGCGCCCGAATCCCTGTGTTATACTACTTGTTAAGATATAGTCCATTATAGATCTGGTACCCCTAGCCTCCCATGTGTAGCGGTGAATAGCCTTAAGCTTCAAGAATGTATTCGTAACAGCTAAACCCATACTAGCACAGAAGTCCAGCAAACGCTTCCCATTCCCATTAACTTCCATATCTTCCCCACATTTACCAATCACCCTTTCGTATCCTTCAGTTCTATTCCCAACTCTCGCATTGAAATCGCCCATTAGCAATATTCTATCCTTGCTGTTGACCCTGACCACGATGTCACTCAATGCTTCATAAAACTTGTTAACTTCATCCTCATCTGCACCCTCACATGGTGAATACACGGACACAATTCTTGTCCTAATTCCTCCCACTGACAAATCTACCCACATCATTCGCTCATTTACGTGCCTAACCGAAACTATGTTGCGTGCAATGGTATTCCTGATAAAGAGCCCTACCCCAGACTCTGCCCTTCCCTTTCTAACACCCGTCAAGTACACTTTATAATCTCCTATCTCTTCCTCCTTATCTCCCCTTACCCGAATATCACTTACTCCTAGCACATCCAGATGCATCCTCTGTGCTAACTCAGCCAGTTCTACCTTCTTTCTTCCATAAGCCCCATTAATATTGATAGCTCCCCATCGAATTCCATTTCGTTTGCCAAGTTGTTTCCAAGGAGTCCCTCGCCTGTCAAATGGGAGTGGGACTCCATTACTCCCATAGGTCCGAGGCTTGCTTAAAGTGTTCTGAGCTCGGTAAATTCATGAAGCATGATGCTGCCCTACTTGCACATAGTCCAAGTGAGGATCTCTCCTCTAACGGGTTATGGACCACCGGTGAATTGTATAGTCCTAGCCGCCTGAGCACAAGGAGGGCCACGACTCAGAATATGTCCGAGATGCCCACTCCCATTCCATAGCAACTGGTATCCCGACTCTCAGGACCACTTACTAGGCCACTCAGCCGTTGCCCATGGTTCACGAACTAAGACGTGACTACAGTAACCCACAAACAAGAACCAACTGAATCAACTTCCATCATAAAAATTTAAATACATTTTTTAAATATTAATTTCCTTTTCAGAAGGACTTCTTTCTTGTAATAATATTATGGATCATTTTGTGTTGTTACAGATCCTTACCGCTTCTCATCTACTTGGTGTTGGTAAATTTTGTGAGTGACTGAAATACACTCATGTCCTTAAAATACATAACAGCTTGAAAGACTAGAGATAGGAATTTCATATTCACAAGACATGTGGACTAGTATGTTCTGAAGAAATGATTAGCATTTGAACCATGTCGAATATCAGGTACAAGGTCCTCATCCATATATCTGTGCACCACCATTGGCTGGTAAACTGTACCTGCGGATCTCATTGTCGCTGTAAACCGAAGGTACTGGATCAGTGTGACTTGAGCAAATGTGCAGGATGCCTCGCAGACGTATGCAAGAAAAATACTGTCAGATGAGTGATTTTGAAAGAAGCATGAGAGAACGTGATATACATATATCTGGGAAATTGTAGCTCGCGTACGAAGAAGTGCGTCGGCTGTGCAAAGGGTGTGTACAGAACGTTCACAGGAGGCTATAGAACACGACCAGATGTGTCTGGTCGCACCGCCCACAACCCTCCCCCAACCCCAAGAAGATCGAAACCTAATCGGAATAGCATTGCACCACAGATCACAGATATTCATCCTCCTCGGTTCTGGCGCAACAGCGGAACAGTGTAACATATCGTACTTTCAGGAGTGAGAGTCCGTCCAAGTTTATTACGATCTGGGTTAACTGCGCATCGTCCACTCCTCCCCCTACCTTTGACTAATGTGCATAAACATGCCAGACTGCAATGGTGTATGGAGTGACGTCTCTGGGGACAGCAATGGCAGCAGACAGTATTTTCAGACGAATCCAGGTTCTGTCTGTTTGAAAACGTTGGCCGCAATTTCGTTCGCCGCAGACTGGTGGAGAGAAATCACAATGACTGCATTCACAAAAGACATACACCGCCAACTCAAGGCATTATGGTGTGGCGTGCTATTGGGTACAACTATAAATCACAGTTGGTGCGTGTCCAGGTCACTGTTACCAGTTTGACCTACGTAAATGACATACCCTTTCTGCACGACACCCCAGACACCACATTTCGCTGCACGAACACGTGCTTTCTTGTTGTCACAGAATGTCAGACTGTTGCCCTGGCCCACCTGATCATTGGACTTATCGCCAACTGAAAATGTGTGGGATATGGTGAAAGGACGGGTGCTTCGCTGTGACACAATGTCAGCCACCAAAGATGAACTGTGGAACGAGGTGAATGGAGCATGGATGGCTATACCCCAGGACGCCATTCGCGCTTTATACATGTCGATGCCATCACACATGGAATAAATTGTCAGTGCCTTTGGAGGACCCAGTGCCTACTAGGCAACGGGACATATGCCGATTCTGGGTGACTGAAACGCTACTCGTTTCAGCAGAACATACTAATGAACACGTCTTGTAAATAAGAACTTCCCGTTCTAGTCTTTCATGGTGTTCTGTTTTTTATGAACATGAATGTAGTTCTATCAGATAAAATGTGTTGATATTGTAAGTCTTCAATTGAATTTCATTAACAGTGTAGTGCACTAGCAATCAAGTGTTAAAAATCATAGACCAATTTGTTAAACTTAGAACCTAAAAGACGAATTGGGATGGATATGATGTATTTATTTCCGAATGTTTATAGAATATGACACCTCATCTTACATAATTTCATCAATGAAGTATAAATTGTCACCTAAATGTTATTCATGTATATTAAAGACGAAACGTATGATATAAAAATAAGTTATGTTGGAAGTAATGAAAGTGGATGTAAATGATTGAGTGTTAATAATAGGCCTTAATGACATTGGATGCTCTATTCATGAAGGCAGATAGTGCTAAATGCAAATAGCCTAGCCTTGTCAAGTGACAGAATGGTACCATAGCACATATTTATGATCACTGAGGAAATAGCTTTTATTTTTTTGCTAGTTACCTTACGTCGCACCGACACAGATAGGTCTTATGGCGACGATGGGACAGGAAAGGGCTAGGAATGGGAAGGAAGCGGCCGTGGCCTTAATTGAGGTACAGCCCCAGAATTTGTCGGGTGTGAAAATGGGAAACCAGGGAAAACGATTTTCAGGGCTGCCGACAATGGGGTTCGAACCTACTATCTCCCGAATACTGGATATTGGGCGCACTTAAGCGACTGCAGCTATCGAGCTCTGTGAGGAAGTAGCAACGAATACTGGATTATGGAGAGTATATTGCAGAGCACATGAATCGACAACCGCAGTTTAAAATAATAATCACTCTCTGTGCTCACTCAACAACCCCAAGCTTGTCTAATTAAAAAACGTATCTAATTAATGCAAATTTTAAACCATTATTAGTCTGTCTTCTATAATGAGTGAAGATAGATTAACAAATCTTCGCACTGCCCTAAAGTGATCGTTCTTCTAGTTAATCGATCATGATTCTTATAGTGAGAGTGACATAAGTTCTCGAATGTTCATGAAGTTAAAGTTTTCAATAAATGATGAAGATACGTAATGTCAAAATTATGCCTAAATAAAATGATTAACCTCACATGACCATAAATTGGGGGGGGGGGATTTGAAAGTAGGACTTGGCCAAGAGTGCAAGCTTAACCTAACGAGCACGGGTTCCACTCGGGGCCTAAAATCGCAGGCCCTGGATTCAACCCTAGGTTTAACCTTACGAGGTCATTAGCTTTACAGACAAGTTTGATGTCCAAGAGTACTGGCTGAATCTATCAGGCATGGATTTGTTGCCCGGTTTAACCTTGCAAGGGCGTTATAGACTCGAGTTTGAGATTCGATCCCAGGCTTAACCTAGCTAGACAAGATGAGATTTGGTCCATGGATGTTAGGAGCTGAGGTTGGAAATGGATGGCGGCCATTCACATTATTTTAATAGGACAAGGGAGATGGTGTAAAGCTTAATAGGTGTGCTATATTCATAGGGGCATAACGCTCAAAGGTGACATCAGATCATGGAACTGAGTGACTGCAAAAGGCCAAAAGCGCAAAAATGATACAGATCAACATGGCAAAAGGACAAATGTGCAAAAGTGTTAAATGGCTAAAGGACAAAATGGCAAAAGGGCTAAAACTAAAGGGCGAAAGGGAATGAGCTACGGTCTAGGACTCAAGAGCTGAACGTGGAACAAGTTGGTGGTATGGGACTACGGAGATGGTAAAAGGTTTAATGCATGTGCATTATTCTTAGGGACATACCTTTATATAGCTACCTCAAGCTCCTTAAACTGAGCGACTGCAGAGTCAAAGATGCTAGCATGTAGGCTGATGCGTAATGTGCTGTTGGTATTTAGTGCTTGGAACCCCAATTTTCTTATTGTAACAATTCGAGCTCAAAGATTTTAATTCTGGAGGCTTATAGTAGCTTATAATACTGTTGATATCACTCAAGTGAATAAAATTTAAGTGTTCAGAACTGGAAAAAATATGTTCGCACTATATGTGACCGGGAACTGAACACAGAGCTCATCCCTTTGGACTGCTGAGTATCCTGTTAAGTAAATGACTGCACACTGAAAGTGTCCATTTAACTCAAAACACGTAACGTTTGAGCTGAGAGAAATTAAAAATCCCCACACCGACTGGGAATATAACTCGGCAATCTTTCCCTTGGATTGCTGACTACCATAGTAACTAAATGATTGTGTGTTGAATCTAAAACACCGAACCTTTCAGCTACAAGGAATGAAAAATTCGCTGACCCGACTAGGATTCGAACCCGGGAATCATTTACTTGGGAAAGAAAAAAGCGTGCTAACTAAATGACTGTACATTAACAGCTTATGTGTTTCATTAAAACACCTAGCTTTAGCCTTACAAGATTCAGAGGAAAAAATCACCTACAGAACTAGGATTTGAACATGGAGCTCGCTTGGACCCAAAGCTGAAGTGCTATTCAAATATCTAACACCAAAAATTAAAACTTTTAATTATGAACAACGAAAACAATCGCTGAATTGGGTTCTCAAACCTGGAGCTAACTTCGAATCAGAACTTAAAGTCTTAAGTTCACAAGAAGAAAAAATATTAAAAGTCCTCAACCCGACCCAGAATCGACGACGGGCTTTTCTTTCACTAAAGACTAAGTGTGAACGATTAGCACAAACTATGTCAATTGAATGTGGAAAGAGAATGCAACAAATTCTGTACTAAGTGAGGTCGTGACATATGTGCGTCTTAGCAAAACAAAAAAAAGATTGATTCCAAGATCATTCTGATTAGACTTCGAAATATTTGCTGTGATATGAAATACAAAGTTCATTATTTTTGCAATTAGCCTAGTATGCACATCTCAGCAAAAGAACATTGGCGGTACGAGCAAGTTGACTAGACTCCGAAGTAACTTATTTAGTAAGACAGGGAGTACAAAGTTTATTGTTCGCGCATTGAGCACTAGGCTACAGATTTGAACCCTGGAGACGTGTAATTGCCTGCTGGTTTACATCACTTGGTATCTAACATTAGAGAAGCGAGCAAATAAAAAAATTACCAGGCCGCCTGGGAATCAAACTAACATAACAGCTAAAGGAATCAAAACCCACAACCTTCAGGAATAACACAAGTAATTAAACATTGTCAATAATATGTGTACTGTACCATTACGTTACAATTGACGTCAATTGACATGAAGATAGATCGGATGAAAAAATGGCGCAGGTCAGCTTCAAGCGTCAAGAATGCACGGAGTAACCTTTTATGACAAGTTGATCGCAATTAAGAGGCATTGCCCGGCGAGAAGGAAAAGAAACTCTATGAAAAATGAACAATTGTACGTAAAAAAATTGAAAACGTCCTATTCTTATCTACTTTGGCAAAAAAAAAAGATTACACCAGAAACGAGCTATAAAATTCTGATTACCTAACCAGAAGGACAACTATTATAATCGAGAGAACCGTACTAGAATCCGTACGCGGGAAGAATCCAATAACAAACTATTGAAAACTACTTTTAAAAAACGGCAGGGAAGCACGTATAATACACTCCAAGTACTGTGCTGAAGAAGAGGCATTCATAAATAAGGCCAATAGTAACTTAATAAGCGGCCAGATTTTCTCTAACGATACGAATAATCCATCTACAAGATTCAAATAACATTGTTTAGGCAATTTATTTCACCAAGAAAGAACCAATTTATAAAGATATAATTAACTCTGAGCATTATCCTTAAAGAATAAGAAGCATGAATACAATTAGTCAATGTACTTGGCAGAGCTTTGTATACGAAAAACTAATATGTATTCTGTGAAATTAACAATGTCTTTTCGTTACATGGAATTTGGACTCGAAATGGAGCTAGCGTAAATCGATGGAGGAAGGCTGACCAGATCATCGTAAGCTCAGGCCCGGCGACTTAGAGAGATCCAGTATGGCGTAATCCAGCACGAGGCTAGATGTTCTGAGATGCCATGAGGAGGAAGAAGAAACCAACATCGGACATAAAAATGGCTTGAGATAAGTAACATTTTCAAGAAATTTAACTATCAAATTACTTCATTTAGTGTAGTATAATTGTAGAAGTGCTGAAGTGCCAAAATATAACTTGTTTGTGCCAATATGTGAATTCTAAGGCATATGCCGGAGAAAATAACCACAGATATGTGTTATGTATGTATAGTAATATACTGCCGTGCTCATAAGTTGATCTTAGGAGCACGGCAGTATATTACTATACATACATAACACATATCTGTGGTTATTTTCTCCGGCATCTTAGGAATTAATTTTCAAAATTTTCAAGCAGAATTATCAGCCTATCTAGATACACCATTCACTCCACCTCAATCCACCCCTAGCCCGCTCAGAAATTACTCACAGCTCACTCCACCTCAAGCTACCCCCAGCCCGCTCAGAAATTACTCTCCACCCTATTCCCTCGCCTCTCCTCAGCACTCACCCCCACCACCGCTCATCCAGCGGTATCAAACCGAAGCGACAGTTTTGAAGAGGAAAAAGAAGATGAACCTGCACCCAGCAACGAAGAAGTCGACTACTCAGTCCCTCTCTTCTGTGTTCGCGGGAACACCACCTTCCCAGTCTCTCAGAAGTGCATGGTCATTATCTTCAATCTAACAATTCCTGATCCAGTACCAATGACAAGAAAGACCATCATCAGCTCCCTCATGCCGATCTTCGATGAGCACATAGCGGTCATCGAAGAATCTCACAACAATCTGTTACTGGTCACACCACGAAGAAACAAATCAATACCTCATATACTTCGCGCACTGGAACATACGAATGTCTCAACTCCAATAATCATAAATTCACTGAACGGAGATGTCAATCAACAAGTCACTACTCCACCGGAAACTGCAGACCAAGAAACTCAAACTTCTGCCACCACCACATTTCAAAGAGATGATATCCTTGATAACTCAACAATGAAAGCAGCCCCTGTCACAGACATCAAGAACATCCAGCCGGACAACTCAACAAAAGAAGCTGACCACCAAGCCACTGCGGCGAAGAAAACCAAACATTCCCCTCCTACCATAAGTACCATCACCCGAACCCAAACTCCAGTCACTCTCCAGCAGGAAACACAAACTTCCCCAGATACCCAAGACACTGACACACAAACCATCCCAATTCCCCCTCCCCTCCCACCCCCGCTCACCATAAACAAGGCAACTCAATTAACGCGCATCAGTACCCAACAAAAGAAACCTAAACTCACTCAAAACCCGAACCAAGGTCCTTCTCCAACAACAGTTCTCAAAACAAAAACCCAACCTCGACCTCCTCATCCCTCATTAACTATACTTTGTTATAACTGCCTCCAACTGAACCACCATGCCGCCAAGTGCAAAAAATGCCACCAGATGCAATCGGTGTGGTGGCCCTCACCATCACTCCGCATGCCAAGTACCCCGGGACCAGGCGACCTGCGCGAATTGCCAAGGCAAACACGCGGCGTCTTTCCTTGGCTGCCCGTACTTTAAAAAAGCACTAAAACAGAAACAGCACAAAATTACACTCCACAAGCAACAGACAAAAACTAACACACCTCAGCCACTCCTAACCACCCCAACTCCCCCACAGACCATGACAAACAATAGCCTACTTACCCTCATACTCAACCTACTCCAATATCATATCCAGTCTAATTCAGGGCCCTCTCGGTGGACCGAGTAGCCGAGACCCTGAAAAGGCCTAATCAGCACCCCCCCCCCCCCAGTCCTAACCAAGAGCAAGAACTATCAAGTCAAGTCCTCACTTCCTTAACTGCAATATAACATCTCATGATGAAACACTGGTCGCGGGAGACGAGGCGGTGCACTGCTACATGCTGCCAATAAACGATGCTTTAATATTTAACATCAAATCAGTCAACATAAAGATGCTTCTAGCCACAATTACAGTGCTACCAACAGCTCGCACACGTAATTAATTAATTGCGTCAATAACAACGACAGAGCCCTCTGGCGCTTACACTGATAAATCCACAGTGAAGCAACATTGGGCATGGCTAGTACCCGGATGGGTGACCGCCGAGTCTACCACCTGTCGTTAAACCAAAAAAGTTAGACATCTTACTAGCTCAGCCATGGCACTCTGCGAATAATGTTGCGTTTTACCATATTACCACATAACCGCAATCAATTACAGTATAAAACTTCACCATTTTTCTTTTATTATTATTATCATGATTGCTCATATACTTATTATTTTATACCTTATTTTCTACTACAGGCCAGGTGAGGAGCGCTACATAGCGCACCGGTACTGGCACCGCAATAAGCACCCCTTAGGGGGTGTCCAAACAGACATATGGTGTGAAGTTGATCTTAGGTTAATGTGAGCAGTATCGGGAAGTGAATGATGATGTTTTTGAACCTATATGCTTAAGAGAACGTCGTATATCAAACTAGGCGAGGCTTAGATAAGAAAGTGAAGTGTATAGTAAGAAGCCTAGGTTACCCAACGACCAGATCGACTAACAAGGCCAATATCGTTCATATTTCCGAAGAATTAGACTAAAGTAGCAGCTTGCAGTGTTATGAATAGATACTGAGGTAAAAGAAGTGTTTTACTGCGACGTAGTATTAAATATGGGGAAGTTGAGTAAAGATATTGATTGTATGCGGAGGAATCGCAGTAATTAGATGCGTGAATAATAATATGTTGTTGGTGTTTTTGAAATGTTGAATAGTTATTGTGTAAAGAATGATTGAATGACATAGGCGCGAATTTATGGTCTAGCTACGGTTATGTTATGATTGAAAATGAGGCAAGCAATGGAATTAAGGCCTAGATACGTGAATATTAAGTATAGCATAGAGGTTAGATGGTCGATTGGTTGAACTTAAATCAAATATTGAGATAGGTTGATCGTAATTTACATGTGTTTTGAAGCACATATGGGAAAGAGATATAGTCGCCTAGCAATATATTTGTCTCACATAGTGAATATTGGAGTACGTTTTAACCTAAACATGGCACATCGGTAGGCAGTAAAAGGATTCATTTTAATTGAATATGCACATAGTATTTAATTGATCTGTACGACTCTAGCAGGTTATGACGATTGACGAACATGGATATGGCACTCGTAAATGAAAATTTTTTATTTTATTTTGGCACATATTTTTTTAAATATAAGGATGTTGGAGTTGATATTAATATGGTTACGATTAATTTCTTTTAATTACTTACGATGGCATTTTGAAGCCATAGTTGGAAAGGAGTTACTTATCTCATGCCACAAACAAGTCAATACGTATTTCCAAACCAATCCTAAAGAAGACTGCAAATAGACCTAAAGGAAAGAAAGACCACTCCCTCCTTTAATAAAGAATAAACCTTATTTATCCCCATGATGAAATAAAATCATGAAATGTGGTCACAAAACAAAATAATAATTAATGCCCAAATGAATTAATGAAACCTACCCAATTTTAATTGTATTAATTCAAGAATTTCATTTGTCAAGAATGATAATGTGTTACATTTGAGTTTATTTTCCTCTATTACCAGAGATTGATATTATTTTATTATTTGTAGTATTAGCATGCTAATAAATTAGGTTTAAGATTATTTAAGCGTTTATGTTCCAAGGTAGAGATAGGAAGATTAGTTATAAGATAATATATAGACTGGTATTTCGGAGTTATGATATATTTAGAGGCTCATATTGATTTTACGATAGGCTTTTGGGGGAAAATGAGTAACTTATTGAACAAATTCACCCTCTTCAACGGAACTTACGAAGGTAGATAGTATTATCGGATATATATGGATGTTTTACCCTGAGATGCTGACTAAACATTGATATGCAACCACCGCGCTTGATCTCTATATTCGTCCCCGATTTCATATAGTTAATTAGTAGCATTTAAGAGGAAAGATAGCACGGACAACAACAAATTAAATTAGTAATACAACATGAAGCAAATTGAGAGGAAGTACAGCGCGATGGTTATACATATATTGTTGTCGGTCCAACGTGGAACTTGATAAGAATTAGGGCTACGATGCCAGCACAGGTTACAGTACGCAGACGACATACAGATATATACACATGCATATCATCGTGACTTACCGACTGCAATAAATAATATGAACGACGACCTAGGAAGAATATGTAGGTGGACCGATGACCATGCACTAAAAATCAATGCCCAAAAATCGCAGTGTATTCTTTTAGCTACCCAAAAAATCCACGCACGACTTACAGACATCCATACCCACTCAGTAACATTAAGAGGCACTCAGTTACAATTCAATGACACAGTTAAAAACTTAGGGATGATAATGGATAAAAACCTTAGTTGGAACGATCATATAACAGGTATATGTCAGCGAGTGTTTTATTCCTCACATTCCCTTAAAAACCTCAGAGATTTACTCCCCCAAAATGTAAGAAAACTGCTTATCCAAAGTAATGCCAATATTCGACTACTGTGACGTAGTATACAGTAACCTGAACGCCTCACTTTCCATCAAGTTCCAAAAGGTACATAACGCATGCGTTCGATTTATTTCAGATATACCAAGGTTTAGCCATATTTCTCCCGCATTTGATAGGCTTGGCATACAATTCCATTACCTAGCATCACCTTCTAGTATTCCTACCAGATCATCACCCACAGCAGTACTAAGCACTCCCATTTACCGCTCAACTGGCTACAGCAGATCATTTATAGTCGCCGCCAGCCGAATTTGGAATTCCCTACCTGCTGAAATTAGGAGCGTGTCAAACCACCTCCACTTTAAGAAACTCTGTCAAACCGGTAATGAATAATAATAATTTCTTATAACATAGTAGGATTAGATCATAGCTAAGTATTAGATTAATTAAAACATGTAATTGATACCTTAAGATATTAAAATGTAGATAATTTAGTGGATATTTAACTCTTCATGTACATGTATGTATGGTCGGACAGGATAGCAGGCTTCATAGCCTGATTCCCGCCATATAAAACAAGACAATAAATAAAAATAATAAGTAAATAAACCTTCGAGCCAGAAGAGATTAAAAAATCACCGACCAGACTAGGAATCGCACCAGTGGCTTCTTCACACGTGCATGGAACGAGCATGCTAACTAAATGACTGTACATTAAAAGCTTGTGTGTTTAATTGAAACACATCAAGTTCGACTTCCTTTCACGGGGTGGTCGACAACAACAAAATTCGCTTTACGTCTTAATAACTACACTCGAACGTTTGAAAAGTTTGAAATAATAAGTTTCAAGAACCAAGCTGCTGACGTACTGAATACTCAACATTCATGCACAATAAGAAATATAAGGCCAGCACTTTAACCGCCTGAGCTACTCAACTAGGCAATTAAACTATTAAGTGCCAAAACACATACACACTGATAATGATAATTGTACCGGGAGGTACACCTCAATCCCGTGCATTTAAATGAAGCGCACTGAAGAACGCTACCTATCACATAAAAATTGAAACAAGTAAAAAAGGATAGGGGAAACACGCTGACTTAGTGAAAAGACAGCTACAAATGAACATAACATCAACAATACAGTTTGTTGCCATGGTCCTAGATGGTTGAATGAAGATCCCTGGACTATCCCAAAATGAAAACGTAATGTTCAAATTAATCACCCAATTCAAAAATGCCACTAATGCTTCTTACAGTCATGCATGGTGATCTGTTCATAATAAAAGTTGCAAGATTAAACAAGGTATAGAGAGTAGCTGCATATTGTTTGCGAATTATCTCACAGTAATTCAACAATGGTACAAAAGTTTATTGGAGATCCACCTATTCAGTACACATAGCGTTCTTATAATTAAGATTTACATCTTGTCTTACTAATTGCATGGGCATCATCACCCGTGATCTCATGCCTAAAGAATAAAAATCAGATTTTGAAATTCCCTGACATTTCCCTGTTTTCTAGACATAAAAACCAGTTTTTCTCTGACACACAAAAACAAAAAATAAAATTATAAAGGGAGTTTCCAGCTATGACAGCAATATTGAAAATACATTTTTAAAGCTTAACATCCAAAAAATAAATGAGCAATTAATGTGCAAATTAAATTTAGAAACTTGGAAGTTGAATTTATTCTAATTAAATTCAATTTAAGACTTTAAAAGAACTGATTACCATTACTGCTGCAGCGAACAAATTCCTTTGTCTATAGACACCAAAGACTGTTGAGCTTCTGTTCTTCTAATTCTTTCAGCAACAAAGTGGCCATAATACCCTGGCTGCAAACACAAATTGTCCTCTGACTACTACAGCTACCAAAATGAACTCTATCACTTATGACTCCAGTTCTTCTTCTTCTACTTCAATTACAGAGGTTCACCAGAGGAGAGATGTCTACAGAACTACCTTTCAAGAGAGCAAGTAACCAAAGCTGTCATGGTTTGGCTCCCTATTTTCATAAACAAGTTCTTGAGATGTGTAGTAAGTGCATACGTTTCACCATTGGTTTCGACGAGTCACTGAATAAAGTTTCTCAGATGGGCCAAATGGATCTTGTAGTTTGCTGTTTCAATTCTGATACTAATGAGGTATGCACTTCTTATTTTGATTCCGTGTTTCTTGGTCACTCTACCTCCTAGAATTTGTTAAATGTTTTTTTGCAAGCACTGCAAGGACTCAATTTAAAGAACTCTAACAAATTTCAATGGGTGGTCCAAATGTTAATAAAAAGTTCCTTCAGGATATCGGTAATTTATTAAATGATGATCCAGATGCTCCTATTTTAGTGAACATAGGACCTTGTGGCTTGCATACTGTGCACAATTCATATAAAATGCCAGTAAAAGGAACCCAGTAGAATATTGCTGAGTTTCTTAGTGCACTTCACTTCTTGTTTTCATACGTTCCTGCAAGACATTATTCAGGTTCAAAAGTACTTCCTTTGAAATACTGTGCTATAAGATGGCTTGAAAATTTGAAAGTCACTGAACGTGATATAGATAACCTACCTAATGTTGACAAATATGTGGAATGGAAAAACAGAAGCAAAAAAATCCCAAACTGTAACAGCTTCAAAAGAGTATCTACTTCACTATCACTAACATAGTATGCACTTCCTAACAATATCCCACACTAAAATAAGAATACGTACATTATTATTACAAATAAAAGAAATAAATTATTTGCAGCTAATGACTGGCATAGGAAGGATGTTTTGGCTGATTGAGACCATGGTGCCAATTTTTGCGGAGTCACATTCTTCTCACTTGTCTTTGATGAACTATACTCAGGTACAGTACACAGACAAACAATATACTAACCAACACACGGACGTAAATAAAATTACATCTACACTGAACACTATTAAACCTATACCATAAACGCCGAGCTAGGTAGCTTAACCACATGGCGATGTATTGTAGAAAATATAGTCGGCAGCCAGGTTTCAAGATTGCACTTAAACTATATAAATCGATATGAATGGCAGCTTGGGACTGGTTGGATCAAGACTGAATACACAGAATCGTGCTTCAAAAACTCCAAACCAAAAAACAACTTTCATCATACAATGTGATGTCACTTTATTTTAAATCTTGTTCTGTATTCAGGAAATTACAAGCCACTAGTAATGCCTCAAGCTTCCAAACACCTTGCATAATAGATAGATAGATAGATAGATAGATAGATAGATAGATAGAGAGATAGAGAGATAGAGAGATAGAGAGATAGATAGATAGATAGATAGATAGATAGATAGATAGATAGATAGATTGATTGATTGATTGATTGATATGGTTTATTTTAACTGGCAAAGTTAGGGACATGTGTCCCTGTCTTACTATTAACCAGTGAAATACATAAATAATATAAAATAAAAATTTCTGAATACTGAATTAAAAAGAGACAAACAAATTACTATGCTACTGTGCTACCATACTATACATAAAATATATATTATAAAACACAATATAAATGTACATTTCCTAAGTATAATAATATAATAACTGCTAAAAAACATACAACGAATTGCAACAGTAATAATAATAATAATAACAATAATAACAATACAGACAAACCTAATACTTGCAATTAATTTGTCCAATTCCAGACATATATTACAATGACAAATGTTATAATTTTCGGGTTTTTATTGTTGGCCAAAAACATTAAAAAATGGGGATCGGCATAAGGTTAACTATGCAGGGAACCACAGCTGAGTACTCTCTAACACTACTGATGAATGATATTATAATAATAATAATAAAATGAAGAAGAAAGGACAGGATGAGAAGGAGAAGAAGAAGATGAAGAAAAAGGAATCTGTTGCACTACAAGCTTGTTTCATAGATATTTTGAGAACATACTTTTAAATCTTCCCAGGTTTGATATCCCTCTGACCTCCTGCAGAAGGAAATTTCATTCACAGATGGCCACAACAGTGAAGGAATTGTAGGTTGAGGATCTATGCTTAGGAATAGCGAGCAATGTCGAGCTCAGTGCTCTGATGTTTTTAACATGGTGTTCAGGGAAGCTATGAAATCGTTCATACAGGTAGGATGGGGATTGTAAGGTCAAGATTTGGTGCAATGAAGTCAGGGTATGCAGCTTCCATCTATTTTCAAGGCGTAGCCATCCGAGGTCGACGTAAAACTGGGTAAGATGATCACAATATTTCAGATTACATATTCTGTGCACATTGTAGTTTATCTCGAAGCTCAGTTTTCATGTCTGTGTAAACTACGTCACAATAATTGAATCATGGAAATACGAGGGCTTCAAATAGTTTCATCTTTAAACTGAACGGGAAAGTAAATTTGAAATTGTTTAATATGTGCAACATTGCAAAAAATCATCTACTCACAGATATTGCCTGATCTGCCCAAGAGAAGTGCTGGTTAATGATCACTCTGAGATTGTTTACCCTCTTGCAAGAGGGTAAAGCTTCATACTGAAGTCATACATCAGGGATGGACATGTGGTAATTACTGGAAATAAGTCTTGGATGAGCAAATGCAATGATTTGGGATTTTTTTGGGTTTATAATAAGTCCATGCTGGAAAGACCATTTGCTTATGGCCTCTAGATCCATGTTAATTTGCTCAATTGCTTTCAAAACATCTGTTGGTTTTGCATGGATGTACAATTGTACGTTGTCAGCATAAATGTGACATTTACAATGTGTCAGCTCTTTAGCTAAGTCATTTACATAGACAGAACGACATGTTGACGTTCATGTAAATAGGCTCCCATCCATTTCAGAGTACTGTAGGAGAACTCTAGGCGATAAAGTTTGGATAGGGGCAACTCATGGTCTACAGAGTTGAATGCTTTGCTGAAGTCCAATAAGACTAGAATTGTCAGTTTTTGCTCATCAGTAGCCTGTCTTTCAGTCATGCTTAGTAAGGTAGTACATGAACTGTGATTTCGGCGGAAGCCTCACTGGTGTGGGTCCAGTATGCCATGGTCGTTGAGATAGTTCGTGATTTGATTATGCACCATGTGTTCGAGTCTCTTGGCTGTTATAGACAGTATATTAATAGGTATGAAGTTACAGTTTAGTGTAGGAGATATTATTTTCAGTAAAGGATGTACCAGGGCCATTTTTCCAGACATTTGGGAATACACTGTTTTGAAGGGAGAAGTTGAATATGAATGTCAATACTGTAATAATGGTGTCAACATAGATTGTCCACCCCTGTGGATTTAGTTTTAATTTGCAAGATAGCTGCTTTCACTTGCAGGGGCGAGACAGAACTACAATAAAATTTATCTCTGCCTATGGGTGGTGTGTTGTTATTTGCCCTCAAAAGATTTTCTTTTGCTTCTTCAATTAATTGAACATGGGAGGATACAAAGTGATCATTCAATTCATCAAGAGAAATCTCCAAATTGTCTACCTTGTCCGGTTTATTTAAACCAAATAGTCGCATTGACTTCCATAAGGTAACGGGTCTTAGTAGGGTTTTATAAGGTCATGGGCGTAATATAGTTGAGCGTTTCTTACTGTATGAGTCGTTTTATTATGTAGTCATTTGTAATAGATAAGGATTCCTCCTTCGGGTAATGTTTATATTTCGTAAGAGCTGCATCCCGATTAGGCATCATTGCTCTATCATCATTTAGCCACGGGGAGAGTCTTTTACAGATGCGTGCTGTTCATAGAGGGGCGTGCTTGTCAAAAGTATGTAGTATCATGGTATTGAAAGTAGTGACCATGTCGTCAATGATAGTTTTATGAGTTATATCCTGCCACGGCATCGAAAAAGAGTCCTCTAATAAGTTTGCATTGTCAATACGGCTAGAGTCTCTGTAAGTCACGTTCTTAGGTTTATGTCTGGGGCACTGCAGTGCGTAAGACATAAAGATAATGTCATGGGCTGACAGTGTGGGAGCAGACGTCTGGCCATGATATAATACTCTGTCAGGGTGGTTCGTTACTACCAGGTCCAGTAATGTGTGTGGTTTTAGTGAGCTGAGTGGGGAAAAGTGGCAGGATCGCCATACTGCATGCCTGAAACGTATTCAATAGATGGGTGGTTTCAGATGAATCAGGATATAGAAGGTTTGTATTGAAGTCGCCCATCATTATAACATGTTTGCATATAGGTAACAGTCTGTTAAGATCAGTCTCTAAGTCCTTCAGATGGCGAGCTTTATGCAGCTTGTATAGAGCACCTACTAAGCATTTCACAGTAGAGACCTGCATCACTATGAACATGTCCTCAGGTTTTTGCTCATACTGTTGAGGTGACTGACAGATAATTTGAAGTTTAAAGCGCTAAGAGACAAAAGCACAGACCCCACCTCCCCCTTTGCCAAGTCTGTCATTCCTCAGACGGCAGTAGGCAGGTAATTCCAGATTCTTAGCCTGATATTTGATTTTCAAACAACATTCACTGCATAAGATTATATCAAAGGACAGTGGTATGAAAATCGCTTTTATTTCATTTATACGAGTTTAAGAAACTAAACTCTAGGCATTAAGGTGACATGTCAAGTGCGCTTTTATGTCTATTTATGGCTGACTAGAGAATGTGTGTTGTAGGTTCAAGGGGTGGAGTTTGGGTCAATGGACTAGCAGGTAGACAGTTTGAAGGGATGGGTGGGGAAGGGGAAGTGTGACAAGGCTAGTACTGCTATGGTCACAGGGATTACGGCTGTTTGTGGTATGCATTACCAACTGCTAAAATGAAACTAACTAGAAAACAGCATGCGACTACATCCTAAGAACGGTCAGCAATTTATGTATTTTAGATAATTAAATTGTGAGTAATAATAATAATAATAATAATATAAATAACAATAATAATAATAATAATAATAATAATAATAATAATAATAATAATAATAATAATAGTGATAACGTGCAACAGCAGATTAGGCGTACAGAATACTCAAGTAGGAGCTTACTCTATGTAGTGTTGATGTTAGATCTATGTAGACGCAATACAGAGGCCAGACTTAAATTAGATCCAGATAGGAAAATTTTATTAAAGAGTAAGTGGATGGACAGGTGGTAGGATAAGAAAACAGATAAGCGAATAGATATTTAGATAAATAGATAAATCAATTTGGTAAATGGATAGATACGTAGATAGATGAAAGATACCTAGACAGATAGATAAGGTTACTTGAAAAAAAATTTAAAAAGCTAGCTTCTCAGCTGCGACTTACGGTAAAGGATGGGAGTTGACTCACATTGTCAAGTGATAAGGCAGCACTGCAACAGAAGCTTATGCCATAGGAAGTTCCTTTAACTGGCACACTCTTAATTCCACCCTGTCCGCCTTCTTGATTACGATGTCTCCTGAGTCAGTCCAAGTGTTTGTAAGAACAAAACACTGGATTGCTGTCTTCAAGATGGGCATTCTGATAGCCGTAAAATCTTCATGGATTGTTGTGGATAAGCTTTTCAGTTTCGTTTTCCTAGTGAAGACATCCTGCTGTGACCGATAAGACACAAATATCACTAGGATACGCCTTGTTTTCTCTGGTAATCAAGGTCCTACTCTGTGACACCTATCAATGTCATTAAGTCTAACATCTGCACCTACTACTTTGCACACGTTGAGCACTAGTTCATCACAGTTTCCGTTCGAACATTCAGGGATGCCGAAATTTCTTACATTACTTCTCCTTCTGTACTGCTCCAATGAATTGCACTTGGCATCCATATCCTCCTTCAGTTTGCAGATTTCTGCCTCCTTGTTACCATGTTCTTCAGTTAAATCTGAAAATGCTTCGATATTAAAATTTAAACACTTTTCAAATTCTTTTATAACCAGTTGTGTCATGCGGGTCGAAATGGCCTGCACAATTTTTTCAAAGAAGCTGTCCGAGTTATTGAAATCATCCAGCACACACTTCACGAGGCAGTCTACGCTGGCAGCACTGGTAGTGGCTGGGCTTCCAACTCCATCGTTTCCCCATTTTCTTTACATTGCAAATTTGGAAGAAAAAGATCAACACCGACAAAAAATATGGGTATATCGATTCGTAAATACAAACGTAACACTTCTGCAAGTTTCTATCACTTCCACTGAAGTACAACACCTTCAAATCACTTGATTACTGTGGAGCCTCACTCACTGACGTCCGTCACCAACCATTTCATCAGATAGGTTAGAAACTCAACATGTGCGACTCGAACAGTGTCACATTGCTGGTCACATTTACACAAGGTTTACCTACATCAGCACATTTAATAATTGTAATAATAATCATAATAATAATGAGCACTCGAAGGAGTATTAAGTTTAAGCAAATTTCACACTTTCCTGCTTTGAGTCAGTGTCTTTTCTCTTTTTACATTTTATGAGGTAGTGACTATCGCACACGTCATTACATAGTAAACAAACAGTAATTTGTTGGGTAGTGGAATTTTGTCCATATGCATATTTTGCTGTGGAAGCCATACATTTAAGCGATTAGAAAACTGAGAACGCATTATAGGCCTCACCATTCCCCAACAACACAGAATATACAATAGTAAGCAGATCAAAACATTGAAAATTCGATCGAACATAGTCGCTACTGCTTGCTATATGCTATTCATATATCTTACAAAAATTGAAAAATATGCTTCTATTAATGGACAAATAGGGTATGTCCATTTTATCTGGCAGAAGAACGAATTTCCAGATTGTTTTCTGAATTTCCTGACATTTCCTGGTTTTCCCACTATTTCTGGAATTCTCTGACATTCCCCGGTTACCAGTATTCCATATGGGTGGACACCCTGTTAATCCCATATTTGTACGGTGAGGCCACAGTCTTCTTATTTTTGTTGAAAACGTGAAAAAATGTTCACGACTGTGTGTTGCCGTGTGTGTCTTTACTAGCTGATGTGATAGCCTCCTCTTGTCATATTAGTCAAATGGGGATGCTTGTGCTAGAAGTTGGCTACAGCTTCATTGTTGAAATTTAATATTGAGGGATGTGTGGTGAAGAATCTGTAACGAGAGGAGGCTAGAAGGATTTTTAAGATTATAGCAAAAAGGGAAAAATTTGACGAAAAAATCTGTGTACAAAATTACTCACCCCGTCGACCTTTCTGGTGGGAAGTAGTTGCCTTTGCAGCATCAGAACCAATGACAGTTGCACTTCTTGTATTGTATCTGTGTGTAATTGACGGAAGGGGGTGTGGTGGAGAGAGGAGATGTTCGGCACCTTAAGCTTATGCGCTGCTGGCTGTAGGCTGAACATTTACAGTGATAATGGCACAAACTTCTTTGAAGCAGCAAAAGAAATCAAGGCCTTTCTGCAAAACAACCCTCAGAAAACCAGCTCTCCACACAACTGCAGGCATGGGACTGACATGGCATTTCATCCCTCCTGCAGAACCACACTTTGGTGGAATCTGGGAAGCAGCTGTCAAGAGTCTGATATATCACCTGAGAAGAGTGATGGATTCTTATTGCTTCGCCAACAAAGCAGGTACCACTCTTATAACACATACATCCTCTCACCAAAGATTTTTTTAACCTGTCTTAATTGTGTAAATTGTTGTTTGTGAACTTACAAGTTTCCTCATTTTTATAAACACACATTCCTCTATGTAACACCTTGACTAGAGTAATCAGGATCCTGATTATAATCCATTAGGCATGAGATCATGGCTGATGATGCCCAAACAATGGGCAGAACATGTCCCCTTAAATTAGTATTACAATATATAAATCTTAATTTTAAGACCCCAATGCATATTGAATACGTGGATTTCAATAAACTTTTTTTTAACATTGTTGAATTAATGTACATTTCAATACGGACCAGTCATGAGATTTGTAACATATAATTATCTGAGATTGTTGTAAACAACCCACAGAGTGAAATTAAAGTCCACTATTTGTATCGGAGTTGAACCCTGTACACAAATATTATATTAATATTGTGCAGGAAACTAGAAGGCCATCTTCTTGTTGGCAGGAGACTCCAATATTAGTGGAGTAAAAAATTTAGAAATTCTGTATCATCTCACAAATATAATTATGATGGCGGAACACCTTTGACTATTTCATCCTGACACTCAACTCTCTTAGGATCTCATCAGCAAGGGCGACAGAAAGAAGCCTCACTGATACATGTCTCAAGTGTTCTATGATGAATGCAGATACCTCAGAACAATTAATGTGTAATACACAAATGGTGCCTGTAACCCAGAATTACCCATTCCTTAGAACTGCTGGCCAAATTCTAATGAAAAATTGTGTGAAATAGAACAAGACCAGACTGCCTAGCTACCAAGGCTGTCTACATAGACATGATATCTGATCTCACCACAACATTTCTCTCTGCACTTTATAGACTTAGTTCTCATAGAGTACATTTAGAGTAATTACAGCACAAACTCCTTCGGAGCAGCTACAGAATTCAAGGCCTTTCTGCAAAACCACCCTCAGAAACCATTTTTCACACAACTGCAGACATGGGACTGATGTGGCATTTCATCCCTTGTGCAGCATCACACTTTGGTGGAATCTAGGAAGCAGCTGTCAATATTCTGGTATAACACCTCAGATGAGTGATGGATTCTTATCACTTCACCAAAAAAGAACGGACCATTCTTACAATACATACTCTCACATCCTATCACCAAAGCTAAATGATGACCCTTTTGACACTTCTTACCTAACTACATCCCATTTCCTTATAGGAGAGCCAATTACTACACTCCCTGATACTGACTATACTTTCCCTCTCATCACAACCTTGCTCACATAGCTATATTTTCAGCAGCTAACCCAGAACTCCTGGAAGAGATGGTGAAATGAATATCTCAATAAATGGGCAATGAAATACCCCAATAGCAACATAGTCATACTGAAAGAAGATGACACTCATGCTATGAAGTGGACAAAGACAGTGATCAAATGCGCATCCTGGTAATTATTATTATTTGTTTGTTTTAATCTTGTCAATCTTATGTTAATTTCAAGGACACTTCCTCTAAAGCATTACTTTGTCAATTTTATATTTTTCATCTAAACTGTGTTATGTGGCTGAAGATGTTGATAATATACGAAACATGTACCACTTTTGACCAATAAAAATTGCCTTAGGCAATCATTGTATCGACTAGGTGGAAAATAAATAAATACTTCATTGTGAATCCATCCTGGTAACGACGAATTCATTCATGCAACGAATTTTCAGGTGAGTAATGGTGAAATTATAAGGCCTATTACAAACGCTATCTCTTATGAAGTATGAAACACGAAAGCAAGATAACTCTTGAATGGCTTATTTATTCCATTGTATTTTTAACCACTTGACGTACTTTGAAGGATCTTTCCATCCTGGCTCTCGACTGCACTCCGGTACAAACACGGATCACTCTGTCCGCGCGTAGTGTTTATTTCCGGACCCACTCCAAGCCAGTTTGCTTTGTGCAGGCTTTGATATTAGTAAGGTAACCTCTTGACAGATGGAATCACTGTTTTATTCCATTGATGTATTTGATAAACACGTCTGTGCATTTATTCCGCGGAAAGAATAACCAGTATCTTAGCAACCTCATCGTAAGCGAAATCATGGCTGCCTCCATGTTGAGTGACGAAGCGATTATATGGGAATTTTTAGAGGAGAATGACATTGATATAGAAATAAGCGACGAAAAATTTAGTGGATATGGAAAGTAGTGAAAGTAGTTCGTGTGATAGAAACTTTAGCGCTCGTAGGGGTGAACAAAGTGCTGTTTTGCCGTCAAATATGTCACTGAATTTTAGGCCTACAACTGATGCCGCACCAGCAGCTTCTAATCATGTTTTACAAGATAGGGAATCAAACTGGGAGCACGTAAGTAAGTAGCATTCATGCATCGCAAGTGGTGAAATAGTGTTTTCCACAGGCACCTAGGACAATGCCCGAACGAACTACAAGTTGTGAATGAATTTCTAACAGCAGACTTTTCGGGAACATCTAACCAATGAGGTAAATGCTTATGCAAGTAAATGTCTTGTATCGGCTGCCGAGGAAATAAATGGGGTAATGTCATTTGGAAAGGCACTCTGGTTTCCTGTATCTGTGGATGTAAAGAAGGCCAGATTACCTTTAAGTGGTAAAGTATGATGGCAAGAAGAAGTACAGACCCAATCTTGTTGTTGACTACAACTGTGGAAAGGGTGGTGTTGATTCCCATGACTAGAGACCCGCATCATTCCCCTTGATGAGGAAGTATGTAAAAGGATACAAAAAATATACTTCTACATGCTAGACATGACACTTCTGAATTCCAACATCACTCATCCCCTCCTCAACCCTGAAAAGAAGCGAGTAGGCTTTACCACCTTCCGGATCAATTTGGCCGAACAGCTGTTGGCAAGTGAGACCTGCCTGACTATCCAAAATAAGGCACACAAGCCCTGGGGATACACCACTGAGGCTTCAAGAGAGTCACTGGGGACACTTTTCGACCAAAATACCCCCAACAACGAAGAAGGTTATCCCATCACAGAGATGCAAAGTCTGTGTGACACGGGGTCTGAGGAAGGAATCTTCATTTGAATGCCACCGGTGCGAGGTGGCGATGCACGAATGTGACTGTTTTATGATCTACCATATTCATAAAGACTTCACAAAGTACATCTGACAGTAGTTTGGATATTTCAAATAATAATAATGTTATTTGCTTTACGTCCCACTAACAACTTTTTAAGGTCTTCGGAGACGCCGAGGTGCCAGAATTTAGTCCCGCAGGAGTTCTTTTACATGCCAGTAAATCTACCGACATGGGTCTGTCGTATTTGAGCACCTTCAAATACCACCGGACTGAGCCAGGATCGAAGCTGCCAAGTTGGGGTTAGAAGGCCAGCGCCTTAACCGTCTGAGCCACTCAGCCTGGCAGTTTGGATATTTCCTCTCATTATTTTGCAGTAAAGCATGCTTTTTCAGTGTCAGTGATAATATCATGTAAAGTAATGAAAATAAATGGTACACCAAGGCATAAATAAGTTCAGTTAAATGGTATGTGAAAGGGTTAAGTAAAATTAGCAGTCACAATGGACAAGTAACACCACAGACTACATTAGGTCAATTGCCACGAGATGGCTACAATGTGTGTAGTATATTAAGCGAACACCCACAGTAAACAAGCGTATCACCAGCAACTTGTATCAACAAATTACTGTATTATCTAGAAATCAATAATTAATATAATCAATAAGATAACAAAGGTGTTTCATTTGGAAGCAACTAGTAAAATATCCTGTAACAGTAACAAAACAATGTACCTTATAAATACTTTGTGTTCAAAACTATTTACGAATTCAAAAATATTAGTAGGATTGATACCAGCTCCCAAATGATAGAGAGTAGAGGTCTTTGGAATAATCCTAACTGCTGTACGATTCATAACGCAAGATCATGGAACAACTCAAGGGAAAAGTGAAAATAGGTAAGTAAACAGTCAATCTCATAAAAAAGTATATTTTCTGTTGGACTATCAATCATGTGCAATGAAATGAAGGGTCAAACACTGATATCTGTTGAGCCATTTTCTAACCATTTCAATTACCCGATTATGGCTTATCAATTATGTACATTACCTCAAGAGAGTTTTCCTGGATCGAACCTGACTCGGTTAACTCTGATTTAACTTCTTCTTTCAGAGCTATCACTTCTGATATATGTTCAAAATTTTCCTGTGGAAAATAACATATATTAGGTATGCTCATAACACACATCTACAAATACAGTCACTAACAAATGAGCATATTATTACATTAATTTTCAGTATTACAGTTAGTTTACAGCGATAATGGCATAAACTTCTTCGGAGTAGCTAAATAAATCAAGGACTTTCTGTAAAACAACCCTCAGAAAACCAACTCTTCACACAACCGTAGGCATGGGACTGACACGGCATTTCACCCCCCCCCCCCCTGAGAGCACCACACTTTGGTGGAATCAGGGAAGCAGCTGTCAAGAATCCGATGTATCACCTCAGAGGAGTGATGGATCCTTATCACTTCACCAACAAAGAATGGACCACTCTTATAACACATACATCCTCTCACCAAAGATTTTTTTAACGTGTCTTAATTTTGTAAATTGTCGTTTGTGAACTTACAAGTTTCCTCCTTTATATAACACATGGTTCTCTACGTAACACTTTGACTACAGTAATCAGGATTGTATTTTAATCCATTAGGCATGAGATCACGGCTGATGATGCCCTAACAATGGGCGAAACATGTCCCCTTAAATTAGTATTACAATATATAAATCTTAATTTTAAGACCCCAATGCATATTGAATACGTGGATTTCAATAAATGTTTGTAACATTGTTGAATTAATGTACATTTCAATATGGACCAGTCATGAGATTTGTAACATATAATTATCTGAGATTGTTGTAAACAATCCACGGAGTGAAATTAAAGTCCACTGTTTGTATCGGAGTTGAACCCTGTACACAAATATTACATTAATATTGTGCAGGAAACTAACAACTTGTATAAACACTATTTATCCAATCATAGATTAAGAAGGCCATCTTCTTGTCAGTGGATGACCGCACAATACTCCAATACCAGTGGACTGGAAACATTAGAAATTCTGTATCACCTCACAAATATAATTATGATGGCAGAACACCTCGGATTATTTCATCCTGGCACTCAACACACTGAGAGACAAGTTTAGAATCTCTTCAGAAAGGGGAACGGAAAGAAGCCACACTCATACACGTCTCAGGTGTTACATCGTGTCATAATAATTTATGTTTCGCCCATTGCATGGGCATCATCAGCCGTGATCTCATGCTTGGGGGATAAAAATCAGGATCCTGATTACTGTAGTCAAAGTGTTACATAGAGGAATAATTAATGAGAAATACACAAATGGTGCCTTTAACCTCGACATACCCATTCCTTAAAACTAGAATAGACTGTGCTGGCCCAGTTCTAATAAAAAAATTGTGTGAAATCGAACAAGACCAGACTGCCTAGCTACCAAGGCTGTCTACACAGACACGATACCTGATCTCATCACAACAACATTTCTCTCTGCACTTTACCAACTTAGTTCTCATAGAGGTCAACCCTGAACATTTACAGCAATAATGGCACAAACTTCTTTGGAGCAGCTACAGAAATCAAGGCCTTCCTGCAAAACAACCCTCAGAAAACCAACTCTTCGCACAACTGCAGGCATGGGACTGACGTGGCATTTCATCCCTCCTTCAACACCACACATTGGTAGAATCTGGGAAGCAGCTGTCAAGAGTCTGATTTAACGCCCCAGACAAGTGATGGATTCTTATCACTTCAACAACAAAGAATGGACCATTCTTGAAACACATACATCCCCTCACCAAAACTAAATGATCAACCTTTTGACGCTTCTTATATAACTACAACCCATTTCCATATAGGAGAGCCAATTACTACACTCTCTGATCATGATTATACTTCCTCTCTGATCACAACATTGCCCACATGGCTATATTTTCAGCAGTTAACCCAGAACTCCTGGAAGAGATGGTGAAATGAATATCTCAATAAATGGGCACAGAAATACCCCACAGCAACATAGTTATAGTGAAAGAAGATGACACACATGCTATGAAGTGGACGATGACAGTGATCAAATGTGCATCCTGGTAATGATGAATTCATATATGCAATGAATGTTCAGGTGAGTAATGGTGAACTTACAAGGCCTATTCACAAACACTATCCCTTACGAAGTATGAAACAGAAAGGCAAGATAACTCTTTAATGACTTATTTATTCATTGCATGTTTAAGTAACATTGTTCCCAGATTATCTGTGGAACTCAGAGAGGTGAAAGAAGGTGTCAGCATGAATGGGTCTATCTACGATATCAAATATTAATTTAAACTTTAAAACAAAGGTTATATTTCTTTTCAGATCTCAAATTTAACAAAATTCCTCACTAAGTGAAGGAACAAAATGTCAGGTACAAAATAGCAAACAAGAATAGAAATCCAAGGGTTGGAAATTACAAGTTTTGAGCTTCCGGCTCCAATTTACAAGTTTAAAACTTCATAAATGTTGCGTTTGGTTAGATAACGAGAGATATCTCCCAAGACACAGTTCAAGAGCACCTTGCTCCAAAGGTTACACATACGGCCTTCCAAAGGCCCCACTCAAAATTGTACCAATACCAGACAAGAGTTTACATGCTCTTTAAATTCAACCAAGGAGGCTGTGCTCCCAATTCCTTACAGCCTACTCAAAGAAACATTACACAAAACCTTACAATTTCCGGCATCTCTAAGCACAACCTACAATTTACAATTCCTTTACACAGGGGTATCTAGTACCCATAATACTGGGCCTTCATGGAAATGAACAACAGGTTGTATTACTGGCCCAAACTCAAAATGCATTCAGTCGTAAATTTGCGCTCCTTGAAAACCAAGTTTTGAAACCCTACTTGGGCTTGTAGCCCGATGATGCAGAGACAAATTCTACACAACTGAGGTGACGCAAAAGAGAAGTTAATGAGTGATTTACAGGAGAAAACAGTTACTAAATCGTACTTACATCAAGATAAACTGAAGGGGAATTTGAGAGGGAAACACACCCTCTATCCCCAATTTACAGTTTAAGTCTGTATGAAATTTTACATTAGCAGAATGAAAGTTTACATTTTTAAAAACAGCTGTGAGTTTGCGGAGACAGCTACAGATATAGAAACTGGTGGCCATTACCTGGGCTGACGTTCTGCCTGCCAAAGAATTAGGCCTCCTGTCTTAACACACACACTCAGAAATTTGACAAGAATAAGACAAGGTAATTAGAAAAGGCCGCGGCTTTTATACCCAAGGGGTGGGTTCGAGAAGGCTCTGGGCTAAATCCGACCACATCCTCCCATTTTATTTGATACTCAAAAGGTTACCAGAAGCTTATGATTGGCTGAAAAATAAATACAGAAAATTTGTGATTGGCCAGACTTCAAAGCTGGCAGGATGAGAAGGAAGTGTTGTAAATCATTGAAGTATCAAAATAAATGAAAGTCAATTTAGTTGAGGAAATTTATAAACCCAAAACTTCTTTAAATCATTAATCATTCCACGTTGCACCAGAGTGCATGACCTCCACTTTTTGTAGGGATATCAATGGATAAAAATACAAACTTTTTGATTTACACCAAAACAAACCAAAGATATACAGTCAGTTTAGGAAACTTTAAAATAACATATTACTCAGTTATTCAGTAGTGAGGTCTTCTGATCAATGTCCTTACTTTATGCATTAGCGGTTTCAAGTTTTGTTCGATAGATAGTGTTCCTTAAGGCGCTTCTTTTACATGTGCGGGGTTGAGGTGCACCTCCTGGTACAAATATTATAAGTCACAATGGACAAGTAACACCACAGACCACATTAGGACACTTGCCACGAGATGGCTACAATGTGTGTAGTATATTAAGCGAACACCCACAGTAAACAAGCGTATCACCAGCAACTTGTATCAACAAATTACTATATTACCTAGAAATCAATAATTAATATAATCAATAAGATAACAAAAGTGTTTCATTTGGAATCAACTAGTAAAATATCCTGTAACAGTAAAAAATGAATGTATCTTTCAGCTACTTGGTGTTCGAAACTAATTTACGAAATCAAAAGTATTAGTAGGAATGATACCAGCTACCAAATGACATAGAGTAGAGGTCTTTGGAATAATCCTAACTGCTGCACAATTCATAACGCAAGATCGCGGAACAACTTGAAGGAAAAGTGAAAACTAGGTATGTAAACGGTCAATTTCATAAAAAAATATATTATCAGTAAGACTATGAATCATGTGCACTAAAAAGATGGATCAAACCCCAGTATCTGTTCAGTCATTTTCTAACCATTCCGATTATCTGACGATGGCTTATCAAATTATGTACATTACCTCAAGAGAGTTTTCCTGCGTCGACCCTGGCTCTGTTAACTCTGATTTAACTTCTTCTTTCAGAGCTATCACTTCTGATACATGTTCGAAATTTTCCTGTGGAAAATAAGATATATTAGGTATGCTCATAACACACATCTACAAATACAGTCATTAACAAATGAGCATGTTAATTCATTAATTTCCAGTATTACAGGTACTTTCGGAATTTCACTAATGTTTAAGGAAGATTTCTTCCAGCAGAGGATTGTTATAACCAAAGGCTGTACTGAGAAAGGTGTTATTATTCTTGCTCACTCCTTATGTCAGAGAAAGGATGAGACTGAGAACAAAATATAAAATGCAAAATATTTTCTAGCCATATCAGAAGAAATAATACCACGGATGGAATTAGGGCTATCTCACACAGAATTTGGAAGGAAGCAGCCATATGCATAAACACTAAATTGTATGAACTGTTTTCATATGTTCAATCATATCAGTCAAATCATAAAAGTTGTTTGAACCAATTAGAAGCATTACAACACTTCTAAATGATTTTTTGTTCTCAGCAAAGAGTCTGTTTAAAGACAGATTAAAATTACTTGAAATAATGGAATCACATTCTCTACTATGGTTTTGCTGCGATCATAGGAGCTACATAAAACATTAATACAGTTCTGTTTCAATGATTCCAAGTGTAAAATAAAAAACATAAACATGAAAGAAGCAGACTTATCACAGTCATATAACAGTTAAAGATGTGATGAAGCCCAAAGTTAAAGCAGCTAGAAATGAAATATTTTACTACGATAAGCATGTTATGTAGTGTTCTGTGAGGAGCTGAGGGGATGAGGACACTGACAGTGGAGAATCAGCAGTGTTGGAGTGTATATCTGCAGTTTCAGAAGATCTTTTATGATCTACTACGAGACATTTAAATTTCACTCTTGGATTCATAAAACCTTGTCAGCATTAAAGGGGGGAGGGACTGTGATGAAAAGCTTATATTCTAATCTAAGTTAAGTAACTAATAAAAATTAAAGTAACAAGTTCTAGAATATACCAACTTAACACATTCAATACAGAAGAGAACAGTGGCTGAACTAAGGAATGGATGAAAAGGATGCACAAAAAGGACAAGGAAATAATGACAATGAGGAAAGAAAAAATTCTGTTTAATGTGCCTGAAGTCCTTAAATTGTCAGAGCCCACTAAGAAGGGGCATATAAAAGAAATTATTCTCAGAAATCATACATTCTAGAGCCGTTAGACATGGTTCTCTTCTGTATATATCATAGAACCTGACCTGTATTTGAGGAATAAAATGAGCTAATCTCTATTCCGTCTTTCTAGAAGAATTCAACATATGAGCAAAATATTTATTTTGAGAGAACGTACATTCAGTTTTTGAGGTATTTCATCCCTCGTATGTCATAGGCAAATCTATCCATTCCTTGAAACACGTAATATCTTCCAGCACATTGTGGGTGTGAGGGTAACCCAGAATTATCACACCAGTGTTGACATTTTGTTTAGCAGACTGGTGTATCCAGGCTCAGAAACACTAATGAAAGATTTGTGATTTAACTTCTTCTACACTAATTATGGTAGGAGTAATAATTCTTAACATGTGGTGCTAATGGTGGTGCAGTACTGTAGGAGGACGTTAGTTTTTTAAAAAGTACGATCGGTCAACCATCATCTATTATAATCAAAGGGAAAAAATAAAAATTAAAAATGTGCAACCCCTAAACCAAAGTAATTTCAATACTGACAGTAAAAAGTACAGACTAATCCAAGCCTAACCTTAAGTTCCTAAGAGTTGGCAGCTTTCTGTAGCACATTGTGGTGTATTCCCAGACATATAAAAAAAAAAAAACAGAGTTTACTACGCATAGATGCTCATTCAGCAATTGGTGACTGCTGGTGTTAATACTGAGGAAGCACATAGAAAATTGTGCCCCTGCCAAACTTATTCAGATATTAAGGGTTAATTTCTGACCCCTATAAAGTTATCTGGTATGAGACTTACAAGTGATGCCATTGTTTCTCCTTCAATCCAGCCTGGTTCCTCTTTGATCTTTGCTTCCAGGTCCATTTTGCACTGCAAACTGAAGTAGTTAGAAGGTACTGGAATGGTTGATTACTTCTACTGACCTTACACTGAAACATAAGCCAGAAAAATATATTACCTTATTAATGTCATTGATACTTATGGTCTTTGTTAACAGACTAAGCAACAACCTTGTCATTTTAAATGACCATCAATATTATGATCATACCAAAACACCCAAAATTTTACATGACTGTTGATATTGTGAACATACCTATAGGACCTCAAGTTTTCTATGACTAATACTTCAATCAACGCTAAGGACCTGCAGTTTTACATGATTTCTAAAACAGTGATCACATCCGTAATATAATTTAACTTATCTGTCGATATCAAGACCATAGTCATAGGACCCCTAGTATTACATGACACCTTATATCATATTAATAGCTATTTAACATACAGTTTTATATGGTACTGAAACCGCAACAAGATGACCTTTCTTGAAAATTCAGTGACTGTATGGTTTGCATATCACTCTGATCACCCGGGTCCATATACTGGAATCTTCCTACCACTTTTATCTTTTGTAATCAACTTCAAAACTAACTGAAAAAGTTCAGAGTTCTTTGAGATATGTTCTATCAAAATTTACCTGCCCAGGATCAAATTTTCTCAAACCATTCTCCTCTCATTAAGCTTATTCACTATCTTTTTATTTGAGACATGTTCTATCAATCTCATCTTCAAGAACTTCTGATAACACGGCATTTAAAAGGCTTCAACTCTGTTTTTTCTTGGCACCAGTTATTATCTGTGTTTCACTTCCATACAGTGTCATACTCCTTGCCCAGTGTAAACATAATTTTAAAATTTTTCAATCTGTTGAACTTAAGAACGTGATAGAGAACAGATGGGAATTTAAGATGGATTCAGTGATGATATTTATCGATGTTGAGAAGGCATATATCAGTGTACCATGGCAAGTGGTCTTGGATGCATTGATAAAAAAGAAGGTAGAGAGAGGTGAAGAGCCAATTATAAAAGCCATGAACGAAGAGTGAGTATGTAGTATGAATACTGCGATAGGAAATACAAACTTTTTCAAAGTAGAATCAGGACTTCAAAAAGGATGTGTTTTATCCCCGCCAATCTTCACTGCAATCATGGATGAAATCCATAAGAGTATACAACAAAAAATGGGAACCAAGGAGGCAAAGGCCTCGCACTTTGCAGATGAGACAGTAATATGGGCAGAAGATGAAATGGAAGCACAAGAAGAAGATAATGCAAGGAATCAGGAGATGGAGGAATATGGAATGAAAATAAGTGTGGAAAAGAGTATGATAGTAGTGGTGACGAGAGGTAATAAAGAAGGAAGTGGGAATACTGAAGTAAATGGAAGACCAGTAGAAGTTGTGGAAAGCTTCAAGTATTCGGAGAGAATAATTGAAGATGGGTAAAAAAAAAATAAGAAATTGGATAGGGACTTGAACAAGCCAATGAGTTTTACCAATGTGTGAGATGTATAGTCTGTAACTGGGAAATCCAATGGATTGCAAGAAAATTTTGCACCCAATGTATTACACACCAATTTTGACATACGCACCAAGCACATGGACAACAACAAAAACATGATAACGCAGAATGCAACAGGCCAAGATGAAATTCCTTAGAGAAATATAGGGAGGGCATAAAGGGATAAAGTCAGAAACATAGAAATGAGGGAGTGAATTGGATACCCTGAACTGAAAGGCAACATAGAGACCCGTAATCTGAAATGGTATGGACAAATGATGAGAATGGAAGAGGATAGAGTTCCACAGTAAGTATTTACAGAGGAAGTCATAGGAGAAAGACATCGAAGATTGCCCAGAAAGGGGTGAATGGCTACGGTAAGGAGAGTAATGAGAAGAGTAGAGTAAAAGTAGAAAAAAAAATTTGAGGTAGGAAAGGAGTGGTGGAGAGAGAAAAACTGAGGAGGTTCTTGAATCACATTTCTACCCAGAAGACTGGAAATGGAAAATGAAGAATATTCTGTTGAAATAAAGACAAAAATTATATAATACTGCTATCAGCTCATTTCAGTGGACAATGCCACCAACCTTTACTTAAGTGCCTTTTCTTTATTTTTCTATGCATGTCTTGTCTAATTACACAATTGAGTGGTGTTTACCAGAGTGCCCCTTGTAGGGAGTTCCATGTCAAATGAGTGGTTTAAATGTTTAGCAGCTTTTATTGTTCCCCAGGTAGCAAAACAAATGTCTATGTTGAATACCTCGAGTAGTGCCTCAGAATTCATTTCACCCAATAGCAGTGTTCGTTAGTCACTTTGTGATATATTACTGTAAATGTAAACATACTCCACTAACAATGAATACTAAAATTTCTCCTACAGGTTATACAAGCTTCGTTCCTGTGGCTAATCGAGTTGATTCTTATGCATTGCCAGGGAACAGATTTCTATGTAAACACATATCTATTCAGGTAACTATGATCAATTGTATTTTGTATATTTCACTGGAGGGGACAATACTGAAGAGTGCCATGTTTACTTGTTCTGGCCATCACAGGTTATTCTAATAATATGTTACTGAATTTACTTTCAAGCAACTACCTTTTATTGTTTCCACTGCCAGAATTTATTCCTGAAGATTGTTCTTCCATTCCTGCTAGCAATTTAATGTTGCACTAACAACTCCAAGGGAAAGGGATAAGATTAGGTATGCAGCAGCATTAATTAAGGTTAATTAATGATAAAATGGGGAAACCACAGAAAAGTATTTCAGAACTGCAGATCATAGGATTCGACCCCATGCAAACTCACAATCACTCACCCCTAAAAATCTTTTACACACCAATAAATCAGAGAGGCAGCCTACTGTTACCTAAATCATCATGAATAAATACCGGATATAGCTGCTGTGGGGTAATGATGAGATACAGGAGAATCTCCATAACAACACTGATGTACCAAGATACAGATATCCTAAATAGAAACCTCTCAAGATTTTGAATCCTCCTACCATATGTCGCAGCATACAGAGTAAAGAACAACTCAACGTTCACATCATCACTATAAAATTGCACAAAAAGGTAAGTAACACAGCAAAATAATAATTAAAATTACATACTACATATCATAATTTCTTTCTGAAACTACCATCTGCATTTCTTCATCTGCGTTGCTCTTCAGAAAAAAATCCTCATTCCACTAAATTTAGATATAAGATATATTGCCACTACCAGAGTGTGAAATCAGAAAGTAGTGGTGGGAGAGGGGAAGAAGGAACATAGGGCTTAACTACTAATTTTTTTCAGGCAGTACCTGGTGGGGGGGGGGGGTTAAAATTCCCCTGTATTTTAATTACCCTCTCCACCCAAAAAAATGTAAATTTGAGATATTTTTGTTCGAATTTTGCTGTTATAACAGGAATGATAAACATTAGAACGTTATTCCAATCAGCTGAGAAGTTTATGAGAGATTCGCTATCTTAAGAAAGGCCAGACGAGGCGCGAGTTCAAATCAATCAATACTGATCTGCATTTAGGGCAGTCGCCCAGGTGGCAGATTCCCTATCTGTTGCTTTCCTAGCCTTTTCCGAAATGATTTCAAAGAAATTGGAAATTTAATGAACATCTCCCTTGGTAAGTTATTCCAATCCTTAACTCCTCTTCCTATAAATGAATATTTGCCCCAGTTATTCCTCTTGAATTCCAACTTTATCTTCATATTGTCCATGGTTTATTGCTTTTTTAATGGAACTTTCCTCTACCAGGGCTATGTGTTGACTGAACAAATTTGTCAGTTTGTACCCTGCTCAAGTGAATATTGTCCTATTGATACCTATAGTAAACACACCCACTCCAAGAAGTACAGGAGTGGTGTAAACTCGAGCTACTTATAGCAATGACAAGGGAGGATGGACTTGGCAGGGTGAAACATCAACAATAGGCTGCAGGTGCGGAGTTGTCACTGCTGCGTTGTTTAATTGCTCAAGGTCTGGCAGTCACTTGAATTATTTCTGTTGTTTTTATGAAAATATGCCCAGTTAAAATCATTAATTTCAGTAATAAACTATCGGTTCTACATTTTCCTGTTTATTTTATAATGAAATGTACCCCCGGGCAATTTTAGTGGGGGGGAGGGGAACCTCTGAGATAAAATCATCGGTGGGGGGAGACATCCTTCCCTTCCCACCCCCCGCGATTTCGCACCCTGGCTACTACACACAACTTGCAGGCACTTGTAACGCAAAGGCTGGGAGTTTTACAAAAAGCAAGCTAGTTATATGCGTATTCATTTTTCATGCTTAATTTAAAATAAAAAAAATTAAGAAAATTAATAACATTAAATATTTAAAATATGTAAATGTTGAAACTGAGAAAGATTAGTATTAACTTCTAACATTCTCAATTGAGATCTATATATTTAGCAAAATTTAATTATTGAATTTGAACATTACCGAGAGTATGTTAGAGGTTGTGGACACAGAGTAAAATGATAGAAATCACAATTCCTCAATGAAGAAAATCCATAACTTACTTAACGGAATAAGCTGTAGAATAGGCTAATATGCGCCTTATATAACAACATACCAGCCACTTCGAAACAAAACCATGTATTTGGATGTTGCTTAATCACTTAAAAGAAACTCTTGGGTTGCGTTCACAAAATACTACTCTCCAACTCCGAGTAAACTCGGAGTTCACTCTATCCGTTCACAAAAGCAAACAGTTAACTCTACAAGGTGTTCAGAAAATCCATTCGAGGTAACTCAGAGTATACTCTTTTTACTCTGCGTAAATAGGTAGGTAGTAGTGATGTGCGCGAGTGATGCCTGGAATCGCGGTACTCGATCCTTTCGAGTCCAGGCTCGGACTCGTTTCGCTTGCGAAGGCTCGATGATAGCATGACGTCACACGTTCGCTCACTCGCCGGCTCGTAGATGGATGAAGCATGCGTACAAGCGGTCGCTGAGGGTTTATGGGATTGCGACAGCGCGGTACGATATGAAAAAACTGAATGAATGCGCAAAAGGAATAACCTAAATTTGATAATTACTTGAGAACGATAATAATGCCACTTAATACGCATAATAAGATATGAAAATATCCGTTTACGGCGTCTCGCACACACTTCACTGAATATGCCATCTATTCTAATATTGATAATATAGCTTATCTGGCCTTCATAGCCCAACTTGGCCGGTTCGATACTGGTTTATTCCGGTAGTATTTGAAGGTGCTCAAATACGTCAACCTAGTGTCGGTAGAATTATTGGGACGTAAAAAATCTCCCGGGGGACTAAATGCGGTACCTCGGTATCCCCGAAAACCATACAAATGTAGGTACTTGGACGTAAAAGTTATAACACTATTATTATTATTATTATTATTATTATTATTATTATTATTATTATTATTATTATTATTATTATTATTATTTCAAATCCCTGTCACGGTATGAATGTTGTAATTAGTGTATTTTAAACATGTGCTATTTGTAGACTATAGACGGTATTTCTGCACACATTGTATTGCTTCGCTACTGGTAAATTATATCTCATGTAGCCATTATGCATATACACGGGCGTAGATGTGCTAATATGATCGGTAGTATGACAGATTTATTGTAACCGTAGCCCATTGCTAACCGCGCCAAAGCCTACAATCGTGCGGGGGAACAGGTGAATTACAGCAGTTTATATGTACATCATACTTTCGGCAGATATAATGTCGGGTATTAAGATGAGGCGTCCAGAATGTGACGTACGTTCACGCAGCAAATCAGCGGACAGAACGTCATTCTGTTCTAGCTAAACAGCTGACAGTTTGTTAGTAAGTCACAACCTTTAGTGCCTATGATGATGATAATAATAATCATAACAATCGAATTATTGACGACCGATGACTGAACAACATCAATCATCAGCAGCAAACATATTGCACTCCACACCACAAAAATATTCTGTGGGTGACCCTGAATGCCGTGCACTCCAGTACAGTAGATTTTAGTTCTAAGACTTGTCCACAGATAGCGACACCAGTATGCTTGGACTCGAGTCTGGAGTCGAGTAATACCGATTCTAAGAGCACATTACTCGATTCTACTCGATTCCGTCGCTAGCCCATCACTAGTAGGTAGATTTAACTCGACATGCGCAGTACTGCATTCATTGGTGGCGGTGAAAAACTTAAACTTTAAAACACAAATACGAATACGGACATGGAAATGAATTCCAATTCCAACTATTATCTAGTTGTTGACAAAGAAGGACGTTATGTACTGAATGAAGAAGGAGATATTTGCGTCCAAAACAGGGAAAGTAGGTACCAATTTCATAATCGGTGGAAATAACATGATTACATTTTTTATAAGAACACCCATGTTATGAATGATCAGCTGATTTATTAACCTCAAATTCCTAATGTTTATTTTGTAAATTTATATGTAACTCTTTTTAATTTAGATGTCCTTCTGAATGAGAATTCGTCTGACGTAACTGAAGACCTTAAAGGAGATCATAGTCGTTGGTCACACAACGCAGTCTTATTACTGTTAGATGGATACAGCAATAACATTGAATCGTTCGCATCCTCTGCTGTGCGAAATGATGTCGTGTGGAATAAAATTGCCACTCAGTTAATGTCAGAAGGGTTTAATTTCTCACCAAAACAGTGTGAATTTAAATTCAAGAACTTAAAGAAGAGGTACCATGCTAAAGTGGACAATATGAAATCCACGCAGTCTGGAGCCTCAAAAATTAAGTTCGATTATTTTGATCAGTTCCACGAATTATTTGGGAAGAAACGCAATGTCGTTCCTGTGGCATTGGCTTCTTCAAGCAGGGGTGCTAACATTAACTTGTCTGGTGATCAAAATGTTGAAGTGTTAGATTCCAGTGGCGAAGATGAAAATGTGGATAATACTGACTATCCAATACTCAACAAGCCGTCCAAGCAGCCTCCCAAAAAGAAGGCGAAATTAGATACAGTGCTTTCACACTTTTCACAATTAAGTGCCGAAAGGGAGAAAGAAAAGGAAAGAAGGCACAAGGAATTAATCGAGGTGCAGAAAGATGCCATACGGGTTTTCAGTGAAAAAATGGACAAATTAATCGAAAAGCTTTAATATTTTAATTTAATTTAATTTTAATTTTTGGAAAAAAGTTAATTTACAACAAATTATTTTCTTAGTTATTCATGTTTCATTCTTGTGTGTGTTTATTTGGAGTCATTTATTCATTGAAGTTCATGTCCGTTAATAAGTAGAGAAGGAAGTAAACTTAAAATTGTAGTGTTCGAACTAGAGTTGAAATACCTTGCCAAATGCAATTCCTCAATTAAAATAAAGCTGCTGGGCTAAATCTCGTCTCTTTTCATTCGCATCTCGTACATCCTGAAGACAACGGTCAACATCTTCAATTTCAATCTCATCATTTTGTTCCTGTCCTTCACGTATGTACTCTTCTACCAAAGGGTCGTGGTCAATACAGATGTTGTGCAAGACGCAAGCGGCTAGAACTGTTGCAGGAATTAAATCTGTCCTATTCATGTCCAAATATTTTAACCTTCTGAATCTACCTTTCAGCAGGGCGAATGCTCTTTCTATCACTTGCCTAGTTTTGGAAAGTACCAGGTTGAAATTTCGTTCAGTTCTATTGAGGTTACCTCTATCAATATACGGTGGAATGAGCCAATTCAATACAGGATACGCCTTGTCACCCAATAAGAATTCGCCATTTGGAAAGAATTGATTATTATTCGACACAATATCTGCGAAAATGTCAGAATTTCGAAGAATTCGTACATCGCTGACTGAGCTCGGGTATCCCACAAAACAGTCGATAAACTTCAAACTTGAGTCACAGATTCCCTGTAGTGTTACTGCGTGAAAACATTTTCTATTCACATAAACTTCAGGATCTTTCTTTGGGGCTTTAATGGGAATGTATGAGCCATCAATAACCCCTATGACATTAGGTATGTTTGATAATTTTTGGAAGGCTTCACATGATTCCTGAATCTCACTACCCTGCGGCCATTTAATTATATTATGTGAAATACTGCACAATGCATTTATAACTCTCACAAAACAGACGGAAAGAGTTGACTTGGCCATGTCAAACTTTTCCCCAACAGATCTGTACGAATCAGGCGTTGCTAAGATCCAAATTACAGCCAGAAGTTGCTTTCGTGGATCTTGCAATGGTCTTCCTCGTTCCCCGATTTTGGATTTCGAAAGTTTAGGGCCAATGACTCTCAGAAGATGTTCGAATGCTGATCTCGGCAATCGAAAATGTTGTTTAAATTCGATTTCATCGTAGCTGTTGACAACATATTCTACATATCCAGTTATTCTAGTTGGCTTATCGTTCACTAATGCAGAACAGATATATTGGTATTCGTCGTCATCATCATCAGATTCTTCCTGCAAGATAAACAACAACGGATACTGTTTTAGGTCACATTTCGGTGAGGAAAGTAGCAACAACTCGTACAGCACACTGCTATTAATGAACTCACCTGAAAATTATTCATTAAATTCCTCGCAAACGAGGTTATGGTAAAAGAAATAACCTTCCTTAATTGATCAGCCATATTCTGTTACTCTGTATTCACTCTAAAGCGTTCACGAAATACCGTTACTCGGAGTTAACCTTACTAGTTACTCCGCGATACTCTAACTCTACTCGGAGTAGTATTTTGTGAACGCAAACTTGAAGAACAAATTTCATTTGTAACAGTCAGTAAAACAGGCTGAATTTAGGAAAGCATGTATTACTGGTTACACTGCAGAGTATGCGACACTTTTTCTTCTCTTGAAATATGAATGGGTTTGTAATATCACCCAGTTCCAATAATTTTAATAAATCACACTGTAACACTCATATATACCAAAATACAAAACTGTGGGGAGAGTTGTAGCACTGGCAGCACTGGGTCAATGTTACGCTACGTCCGGCTAAAAGAGGATGTATAAGAGAGGTGTCTCTCCGGGTGTAAAAAAAAAAAAAAAAAAAACTCGAAAGCAAGTCCATAGCTCTTAACGTACCGTGGACAAACATGGATGGAGGGATCAACTGACTGAACTATACGATCCAATTCTTCGTACACTAACGGAAATAAAATCTTACGGTTTTTCTACATATATACATGCATTATCATTATAGTCCGCTATGCCTTCAGCGTTCAATCTGCAAGCCTCTGTGAGTTTACCAAAACGGCCCGTCGCGGCAATCCTCTATTGGCAACTAGTGCCGTGGCCTCATTTAGCTCTATACCTCTTATCTTTAAATCGTTAGAAACTGAGTCAACCCTTTGTCATCTTGGTCTCCTTCTACTCCTCTTACCCTCCAAAATATAGACTATTATTTCCCTAGGTAACCTATCCTCCTCCATTCGTCGCATATTTCCCCACCACCGAAAATGGTTTACGCGTACAGCTTCATCCATCGAGTTCATTCCTAACTTATCCTTTATATGCTTGTTCCGAGTACTCACCTGCCATTGTTCCCACCTATTTGTAAAAGCAATAATTCTCGCTATTTTCACGTCTGTTAATAATAATAATAATAATAATAATAATAATAATAATCGTATGGCCTCAGCTGCCGTGTGCAGACATTTCAATTTGACGCCATCTGGCTGTCTGCTCGTCAATTTCGACGTTCCGTTTTACTCTAGGCTCCCACTAGATGGCAGGCAGAGTAAACCGAAACTCTCTTGGGCGTCTATGGCTGAGATTTAATGAATTTTGTCGGGTAAACACCAAATGTGTCACCAGAGATCTTTTACATGCCGACATCGTACGACATGGAGTGTCGAATGGACTTTTTTCCGCCCTTCAAAAATCCGACTACCTCTGCCGGGTTTGAACCCGCTATCTTGGGATCCGGAGGCCGACACTCTACCGCTGATCCACAGAGGCAGCTTTCACGTCTGTTACTTCTAACTCATGAATAAGATATCCCGAGTCCACCCTGCTTCCGCTCTCGTGAAGAAAGGATGGTCTGGAAACACACTGATGTAAAGGTAGTTTCGTCCGGGAGCTGACTTCCTTCTTACAGAACACCCTTTATCGCAACTGCCAGCTCACTGCATTAGCTTTACTACACCAAATACAGTGGAGACGATACGCGACACTCTGCGAGATATCGAGGGACAGCGATTTGAGCTCCCTCTAGCGGGGTGACCTGAGAGTTACTGATTCTGTCATAAGAGCACGTGTATTTGTTTGTGAAGTTTTTGGCGTTATTTACGCCTTTGTATTAAGTTGACATAGGTAAATAGTAGCGTGTGTCATTCCTTTATATCTCCTCTCAATATGAGCGGAAAGATATCTGCAGTGTTTTGCTGCAATAACTATGAAGTGCAGAAGAATTCGTGGTCTTTCTTCCGTTTCCCTCGTGACAAGAAAATGTAAGTAGATATTGTGTTTGCATATATATTCCTCCAGTTACAAAGAGATTTTTATAGTACTTCCTAAACTTCTGACCTGCGCGACTGACATTTGAATTGGCTAAAAAGTATAATAAGCTTATTTTATTGTATAGTGTAGCAGTTAACCTTCAACACCGATGTGTTGTTGTAGGTGTGATCTGTGGGTTTGATTTAATTAAGGAAAATACATACGCATATATGTGTGGTTAGTTGTGTTCCAAGTTACCCCATTTGGAATGCCGTAATGCGTTGTCAAGAACTGAAGAAAATATGGGTGATTTAAGAAATGTATATATTTTGTTGAAACAATACGATGATGCAAATTTGCTTTACCATAATGAAATGGCATTGTGCCAAGTATTGCTTATAGGGAAAATTTGAATGTTTTTGAGACTAAATTTATAGATTTTCTTTCTGTTAGTAGGCTTGAAGTTAAAAGGAAAATTGTCCAGCTCCTAAATGTAAATTAATTGAATCATGTGTGCAAGGAATGTGCCGATATTTCTGTTGACAAGCATTGTAATGTGATCATACTATGCTTTTAAATGAGAAAAAAGACAAATCTAGCCTTGAACGTTCAGACAGGAATGCTAAAGCTAAAAAAGTTATGCTTAAATGAAACATCAAGGCCATTCACAGCAGTCCATTTCACATGCCTAATTTCAGTCTTTAAATAATAATGTATTAAATAATACTTCATTCATTTATCCAGAATTGCTTTAGCAACTTTGAAGTTAATATCTTAGTAGCACTTTCTTTAAGGACGTAATTTATTTGTCCATGTCCGTATATACATTTCCATTGATATTTGAATTTAGCGCGAATTTTCAGGTCACGCCTCTAGAAGCGCCACTTGCAACTTGTCTCCCATTTAAACAAGGCTAAATCCGGAAGTGTCGCGTATTGCCTCTGCTGTATTTAATCAAATACAGTAGAGACAATACGCGACACTGCGCAAGATATCGAGGGACAGCTATTGGAGCTCACTTTAGCGGATAGACCTGAACGGTACTGATTCTGTCATAAGAGCACGTGTATTTTTGTGTGAAGTTTTTGGTGTTATTTATGCGTTTTCAGTGAGTTGACATAGTGAAATAGTAGCGTGTGTTATTCCTTGATATCTCCTCTCAACATGAGGGGAAAGGTATGTGCTGTGTTTGGCTGCAGTAATTACGAAGTAGAGAAAATTGCGCGGTCGTTCTTCAGGTTCCCTCGTGACAAGAACATGTAAGTAATATTGTGTTTGCATATATATTCTTCCAGTGACAGAGATTTTTATAGTACTTCATAATCTTCTGACCTGCTCGACCCATGTTTTAACGGGCTTAAAATATAATACGCATATTTTATTGTATAGTGCAGCAGTTAACCTTCAGTACCGATGTGTTGTTGTAGCTGTGATCTGTGGGTTTTGAAATGTCACAGATGTGATTTGAATAAAGTGTACAAGAAAGAAGGGACGTTACGCTTGTAGAAGAATTATAAGATCTGTTCAGATCATTTCCAGGCCAGCGACTTTAAAAATCCTCGACTATACAGCCAAGGGTATGTTACATTTTTACTCTAATTGTACGTAAATATTCCTCAAAGCATCACTATCCACAACATTTTCAAACTTTTCTTTCTTTTATCCCTCTTCTCAAATTAAAGCCGGGATTTTATAGATTTTCTTTCTGTTAGTAGGCTTCATGTTAAGAGGAAAATTGTCCAGCTTTTAAATGTTAATTCATTGCATCATATGTGTAAGGAATGTGCCGATATTTTTATTGACAAATGTCTCAATGTGATGATACAATGTTTTTAAATGAGGAAAAAAAGACAAATCCAACCGTAAGATTTCAGGCAGGTATGCTAAAGCTAAAAAAGTAATGCTTAAATGAAAGATCAAGCCATTTCACAGCAGTCCATTTCACACCTTGTTTATATGTCTAATTTCAGTCTTTGAATAATAACCTTTTAAATAATTCTTCATTCATTTATCCAGATTTGCTTTAGCAACTTCAAAGTTAATATCTCAATACCACTTTCTTTCTAGACGTAATTTATTTATCCATTTCCGTATATACATTTCCATTGATATTTGAATTTAGCGCGATTTGTTCAGGTCAAGTCACTAGGAAGGCCACCGTCGAATTGTCTTCCATTTTAGCACGGCGGAATCCGTAAGTGTCGTGTATTGTCTCTACTGTATTTGATTTGATTACATCTTGATTCAATCTCACTTACTATATTACCATCCTGGGGGAATAATAATAACAATTTAATTTATTAATTTGACCACCTCATCAATACAATAAGCCTTGTCTTTGTTGATATACATTGATATGAAATCCTGGGAGAACACATAACAAAAATACTTAAACTTATCTACCTGTTCTAGCTTTGTATCCCCAATCTGACATCCAGTTCTGTTGACTTTCTTACCTACTGACATCATTTTAATCTTGGAGAGGCTAATTGTTATTCCATACTTATTGCACCTATTTTCAAGTTCCAAGACATTAGACTACAGGCTTTCGGCACAATCTGCCCATTAAGACGAAGTCGTCAGCAGAGGCCATACTGCTTACTACATTTCCACATAACTGAATCACTCCCTGCCAAATTATACCTTTCAGCAGATGATCTACGTAAACTACGAAGAGCAAAGGTGAAAGATTACAGTCTTGTCTAATCCCTGTAAGTATCCTGAACCAAGAACTCATTCTACCATCAATTCTCACTGCAAGCCAATTGTCATTATGAATGCCTTTGATTGATTTAAATAATCTACCCTTAATATCACCACCCCTCCCCAGTACGGTGAACATCATTTCCCTCGGTACCCTCTCATATGCTTTCTATAGATCTACGAAACATAAACACAACTATCTATTCATATCGTAACATTTTACATTTACCTGGTGCGTACTGAACATCGGACCTTGACAGCCCCTCCGGGCTCTGTAACCACACTGGTTTCCATCCAACGGCCTCTCAACCACTGATCGCACCCTCCCTTCCAAGATGCCAGTGAATACTTTGCTTGCTATGCTAATGAATGAGATTCCTCGATATTTGTTGAAATCCTTCCTGTTCTCTTGCTTATAGGTAGGTGCAATTACTACTTTTGTTCAATCTGAAGGTACCTTACCAACTCGCCATTTTAATCTTACTCTATGAAGCCATTTCATACCTGCCTTCTCACTATACTTCACCACTTCGGGTCTAATTTCATCTATTCCTGCTGCTTTATTTCAATAGACTTTATTTACCATCCTTTCAACTTCCTCAAGCGTAATTTCACCAACATCACTTTCTGCCTGTCCACTTGCTTGGTTGTGCGCGACACCACCAGGAAGATTTCCTTTTACGGTGAGAAGATTTTCAAAATATTCCCTCCACATCTCCAGTGATACCCTGGGGTCTATTATGAGTTCACCTGAATTACCCTAAACACTGCTCATTTCCTTTTTCCTTTACTTCCTAAGATTCCTTTTTACTGTCCATAAAGGTTTCGCTGCTGTTTGACATAGCCTAAAGGTTATTACCAAAATCTTCCCATGTTTTTTTTTTTTTTTTTGGATTCAACAACTATTTGTTTCGCTGTTTTATTCATCTACGTACAATTCCCTGTCGGCATCGGCCCTTGTTTAGAGCCTTTTCTGATAAGCCTCCTTTTTACGTTTACAAGCTGTTGCCACTTCATCATTCCACCAAGATGTTCGCTTTTCCCCACCTTTACACATACCGTAGCTGTTCCTAGGCATTCTCTTGCTGTCTCTACTACAGCATCCCTGTTTGCCACCTATTCTCTTTCTATATCCTGAACCTGCTTACTGTCCACTGTTCAAAACTTCTCACTGATCATATCCATGTACTTCTGTCTAATTTCCTCGTCCTGGAGATTTTCTACTCTTATTCGTTTTCAGACATATTTCACTTTCCTTATCCTAGTCCTAGATATACTTAGTTCACTACAGATCAGACAGTGGTCTGGATCACCGAAAAATTCCCGAAAAAAATACATTCCTAACAGACTTCCTGAATATAAAGTCGGTTAAGTCATAGTCTATTTTATGGATCCTGTACCCCTGGCCCCCCATGTAGGGATGGGTCCAGTCAGTTCATTTGCTTGAACTAGTTCGTTCGATACCGTTCATCGCCTTGAGTCGTTGAAATGAACTAGTTCAAATGAACGAGGTAGTTCATAAGCAGGTGAGAAATTTGCTGTCACGTGACCATTAACATGGCACGCCATTGGCCATTTTTGAGTGAGCTTAGTTTGTCGTTCAAATGAACGAGGTTGTTCATTTGTGCTCTCGCGGCATTTCGTTCAAACGAACGAAGTCGTTCAAATGAACGAGGTAGTTCATTTGTGCTGTCTTCATGGAAACGCTCTCGTGGCACGTCGTTCAAATGAACGAGGTAGTTTATTATGAGCTCTCTTGGCAACAGCACTAGCGGCGTGAGGAGAGGTAGTTTGCCGTACCGCACGCGAGCTAGTACGTAAGTTTTACAACAGATGGTACTTGCGTACGTCTTCGTCTTCCTTTAATTGAATAGCAAACCATACAGCCTTGACCCCACCCCACCTACGTTGTTTAAAGCTCGGTGGTTTTAAGGGGCGTATGAATCAGCTGTTTGAGAGAGAAGAAGCTACTGTATTTACCGCCTTTATATACGGGAAAACATTGCTCTAAGATGATAATTGTCCTTTTTATCTGTTAAAGAGCTGGGAAGACGCACCGTATGAAGCGTCCTGTTAATAAGGGATGTTCCTGAATAGCTGACTAATAATGTCAGATGTAAGTCCTTCAAGGCGTTTGCTGTATAAAACTAGAGTTTCGTCTTAGGCCTGACATTACACTCATCAGAGTGGAATGTGTCAGGCCCTATCCACTGACGATGATAGGTGTATGCACATAAATTTATCAGAAGCCCATTAACTTATGATATGCTCTATAGGTATAAAATATCTAATTCCCTCATCGATAAACATTCCCCATTAATATTACAACATATTACAGCGAGTTGTGACTGACATTATGAACTTGAAATGCGGTCAGCTGATTCTTAACCCAGACGTAATTAATAGTTTCGTTGTCAGGGAAGAAATGTAGGAGATACACAATTTCAATTTATCTTCATCACACCATTGTAAAAGCGTAGTTCTTTGCTCTATTCACTTGATCATAAGAATGCATGGTAATTTCGAAGGAATATGATAGAAAAACATTTTGTATACGACAAAGTGACAACAAATACGTACATAGGTTAATGGGAATGAAAAACTCCCTCTGTAGATCAGTAGTCTGCTTCCGATCCGCAAGACTGGGGGTTCAAACCCGGCAGAAGTACTCGGATGTTTGAAGGGCCGAAAGAAATCCGTTCGAAACTATATCGTGCTTTATCGGCATATAAACGATCGCTGGTAACACATATGGTGTTTACCTTAAGCCAGTCAGATCACCCTCCTGGTGAAATAAAACAGAACGTCAAATCAAAATGCCTGTACATGGTAGCTGAAACGTACTTAAAATAATATTATTAATAATAATAATAAATTTGGGAGCCTCCGTGGCTCAGACGGCAGGGCGTCGGCCTCTCACCGCTGGATACCGTGGTTCAAATCCCGGTGACTCCATGTGAGATTTGTGTTGGACAAAGCGGAGGCGGGACAGGTTTTTCTCCGGGTACTATGGTTTTCCCTGTCATCTTTCATTCCAGCAACACTCTCCATTATCATTTCATAGCATTTATCACTCATTAATATAAATCACCTTGGGAGTGGCGACCCCATTGTAATAACAGCCTATATATGTTTCATTCATTACATCCCTGACCCGTTCAATGACTGGAAAACAGGTTGTAGGTTTTCATTTTCAATAATAAATTTATTTATCTGTTTACCCTCCAGGGTTGGTTTTCCCCTCGGACTCAGCGAGGGATCCCACCTCTACCGCCTCAGGGCAGAGTTCCGGAGCTTGAGACTTTTGGTCGGGGGATACAACTGGGGAAGAGGACTAGACCTCGCCTAGGCGGCTTCACCTGCTATGCTGAACAGGGGCCTTGTGGCGAGGGGGGGGGGAGATCAAAAGGGATAGACAAGGAGGAGGGAAGGAAGCGGCCGTGGCCTTAAGTTATATACCATCCCGGCATTTGCCTGGAGCAGAAGTGGGGAAACCACGGAAAACCACTTCGAGGATAGCTGAGGTGGGAATCGAACTCACCTCTACTCAGCTGACCTCCCGAGGCTGAGTGGACCCCGTTCCAGCCCTCGTACCACTCTTCAAATTTCGTGGCAGAGCAGGGAATCGAATCCGGGCCTACGGGGATGGCAGCTAATCACGTAAAGCATCACACCACAGAGGTGGACATTATTATTATTATTATTATTATTATTATTATTATTATTATTATTATTATTATTATTATTATTATTATATTTTTGCTAGCTGCTTTACGTCGCACCGACACAGGTACGTCTTATGGCGACGGTAGGACAGGAAAGGACTAGGAGTAGGAAGGAAGCGGTCGTTGCCTTAATTAAGCCCGGTGTGAAAATGAGAAACCATGGAAAACCATCTTCAGGGCTGCCGACAGTGGGGTTCGAACCTACTATCTCCCGAATACTGGATACTGGCCACACTTAAGCGACTGCAGCTATCGAGCTCGGTATTATTATTATAATATAGCAATTGAATGAGTGCACTTTTTACACACATGACCACTTCATTTTAAAATTTAAAATTTGGTCTTTGAGCTGTAAAAACGGTGGTAGGGTGATAGTAATTACATTTTTATACAGGAAAAACTGAACAGTTTTTAAAGCCCGAAACAGAAATATTGATAGGCCTATTTGAACGGAAATAGCCAAATTTTCACTCCTGATTCACCTTAGCGTAGTTTACGGTAATATTTGCTTAAGATGTATTTGTTTAAAGAAAATATTCTTAAGGTTTATTTTTTTAATGTGGTTTATGATGCTGGAAATGATGAAAACTCTCGCGTATTCTGTGTCAATCGCATCTTAAGATAACTGATGTGTACTGATGTCTTGTATCTGTTACCATGTGCTAGCATGGTTTTGCTACTCCGCTCCAAGTGCGTGTGATTTCGTTGTTGACATTGTTTATTTTGTGTGTAGACAGAGTATTTATTTACCGGTGCCCCACAACTGTCGTGTATGGTAGAACGCTTACGTAAGTGCCAGACAGTGAACACGTTTTTTTTTTTTTTTTCGTAATGGAATTCTGAGGAACCTCGAATACGGTATTGTTCGATAATATTATGTGGGATATCGTTGTTATAAGAGGTACACGAGCGACATTATCACCCCATCATGTGTTTCGAGGACCGTATCTTGCATAGGACCGGACTCGAACCAACATGCGCTCAGTTACAAAGCTAGGCGGCTAGTACGACATTCTATGAATTTGGTACTTCATCGTCTTGCGGAACGCCTAGCACGAGCAGAAAACAGCTGCCCAGTGCCCAGCGGCATCGCCAGCCTGCCTAGGTGGAGAAAAGGCATCTACGAGAGACAGAGAAACAGGTAATCTTCTAATTTTTTATAACTCTTTTCCCTGCTCCATCACCAGTTGAGAAATGTGCTGTCATGTGATCATTAACACGGCACGCCATTGGCCATTTGCGTGCGTGCTTATTTTGTCGTTCAAATGAACGAGGTAGTTCATTTGTGCTCTCGCGGCATTTCGTTCAAATGAACGACGTAGTTCATTTGTGCTGTCTTCATGGAAGCAGCCCTCGCGGCATTTCGTTCAAATGAACTAGGTAAAGCTATCTTAGCAACAGCACCAGCGGCGCAAAAGAGATAGTATTCCGTGCTGGACCTGAGCTAGTACGTAAGTTTTACAATAGATGGTGCTTGCTTACGTCTTCGTCCCTTAATATGCTGTATGCTCGCGTGAACGACTCGTTCAAAATATTTGAACGAACTCGTACTAGTTCAAATAAACGAGTCGTTCAAATGAACCAGTTAGTTCATGAACGACCCAACTCTACCCCCCTATGTGAATAGCCTTAAGCTTGAAGAATGTATTTGTAACTGCGAAACACAAACTAGAACAGAAGTCCAACAAGCGCTTCCATTCCCCTTAGCTTAAGTGTATACCCTACATTTACCAATCACCCTTTCGAATACTTCAGTTCTATTTCCAACTCTCGCATTGATATCGCCCATTAGCACCCTCCTCATCCTTGTTGTTGACCCTGACTACGGTGTCACTCGATGTTTCATAAAACGTGTCAACTTCATCCTCATCTGCACCCTCACACGGTGAATATATTGAGACAATTCTCGTCGTAATTCCTCCAAGTGCCATATATACCCAGAGCGTTCGCTCATTCACGCGCCTAAAAGAAACTATGCTGCGTACAGTAGTTTTCCAAATAAACAGTCCTTCCACATACTCTGCCCTTCCCTTTTTAACACCCATCAAGTAACTTTTATCACCTCCTGTCTCTTCCCCGTTATCTCTTCTTACCTGAATATCACTCACGGTACACCTAGTATAGCCGGATTCGTCCCGTTTGCTAAAGCAGACAGTTTTACGTTCTTTCTTCCACTAGCCCCATTAATATTGATAGTTCCCCATCGAATTCAATTTCGTTCGACAAGTTGTTTCAAAGGAGTCCTTCGCCTGTCAAATGAGAGTGGGAATCCATTACTCCCATAGCTCCGAGGTTTGCTTCAAACGTTCTGAACTCGGTAAATTCATGAAGCAGGATGGTATCCTACTTACACATAGTCACAGTGACGATCTCTTCTTTAACGGGTTAGGGACAACCAGTGGAATTTTAGTCCTAGCCTCCTGAGCACAAGAAGGGCCATTGCAGAGGTTATGTCCGAGAACCCAATCCCGTTCCATAGCAATTGGTATCCCGACCGTCAGGACCACTTACTAGGGCACTCAGCCCTTGCCCATGGTTCACGAACTAGAACGTGACCAGAGTAACCGACACCATTAACCATCAATTATTATTATTATTATTATTATTATTATTATTATTATTATTATTATTATTATTATTATTATTATTATTATTATTACTCACCAAAAGGTGACAGGAGAAAGGAAATCGAGTATAATGCAAGTTCCGTGAAATCTGGGAGTAAGCTTGCCCGCGGTAACAAAATGTTTAACCATAACCTGATCTCCAATTTCTAAATTGGTGGTTCTTTGTCCACGGTCATACCCAAGTTTTACTTTCTTATGAGAGGCCTTAAGGTTATTTCTAGCTTTTCTCCATAAATCCCAGATATTGTCTGAGTCTGTTGCATCTGGCAATAGCTCATTGATCGACTACAAATTTGACAAAGGAATATTTGGGACAAACTTAAAAGAATGAGGAAGTAGAGGATACTTGTGGGACACATGAACAGCCCAGTTAAAGGCTAATGATAACCAGTGTAAGGAAGTGTCCGAACGAGAATGATCTTCGTGGTGGAAAGCACTAAGGGCAGTTCGGGGTTTATGATTAACCCGCTGGGCTAGAGATGGCTGTGAGTGGTACGCAGACGTCATGACATATGAATAGACAGATCGAAACAGAACTCATGAAATAAATTAGAGGGGAACGCATTAGCGATATCAGAAACAATATATTGTCAGGGACCAAAAGATTGAAAAATAGTGTTGAAACAAGAAACAGTTGACTGATCAGGGTCATTCCTAGTCGGAAACAGCAATGAGAACCGTGTGAAACGATCCACACACACAAGAATGAATGTATTCCCATTCCCTTTAGATTGAGGCTAGGGTCCGGCGTAATCGATGTACAATCGCTAATTAAACACGACTTACATGCTTTAACCAGTTCCCTAATATCGCCGTCCATACTCTCCCAGACAAACACTTCCCTTATGTTTTCTCTTGTTTTGAAAATGCGTAGATGTCCATCTAATGGGGCCTCATGGCAATACTCGAAAATCATAGGCGCTAGAACAGCTGGAACAACAATTTGCATCTTGTGATCACGCCTCGAAGGGCAACACCGAACCCCATTCATCAAAACACAATAGACAACATGTTCCTCAGAAGCAAGTATTTCTGTAATAGGAGCCAGCACTGATATTCACTTTGGTATTTCGCTATATCATGAAATAACAAAGGGGCATCAGTTAGTATCGCACTTATAATAGGAGGTGTGGGAATAGAAGACAAAGGGCTTTTCTTCGAGTCAACAACATCAGAATCGCCGGGAAACATTCGGCTTAATCCAGCTGCGACCATACTTTCAGATCACCGAATATCTCGCACGTAAAAGTGAAACGATCATATCCGGTTCGCCCGGTACGACGGTGCCTAGACAGAACCCACCTCAGTGAATGATTGTCAGTCTCTCATTGAAATTTAACATGCTCAAGGTAAAGACGAAAAATTTCTAAGCGGAATGGGAAGACCAGTCCTTCTAACGCGTACGTAGCGTACTTGGCGTCTTGAGGTGGCAAGGTTCTAGACGCATTGGCCATTGGCCGCCATCCTAGTTCAGATTCCTGAAGAAGAACCGCAGTGACCGCGGATTGAGAGGCGTCTGTGTGTACAATTAACTTCTTGGAGAAATTCGGCATAGCCAAGACCGGGACGTTACCCAGAGCAAATTTCAGATCCTCTAACGCTGCTTGCTGCAACTGCCCCCATTCAAACTTGACAGCTTTCTTGCGGAGACGGCTTAGGGCTGCCGCCCTATTGCCGAAGTTGGAGATGAATTTCTTAAAGAAATCTAAAAACCCCATTACCATCATTACAAGCCTGAAGTTACGGACTGCATGCGTTCTGGAATGATCGACTGAAACTCCATCAGGTGACACAATATGCCCCAAGTAGAACATAGATGATTAATCAAAGGATACATTTTACAACTTCACCGTCAGTCCAGCATTACGAAGGCGTTTTAGAGCTTCATCTAGATGAGTTAATGGTTCTTCAAAGGTCTCAATAAAACAACATATTGTAGATAATGGTACAGATATACTAATTTAATATCCCAGAAGGCCATATCTAGCAGCCTAATAAGAACCACCGTACCCATGGTGAGGATAAAGGCACGCGGTTGTATTCATACAGATTCCAGTCAATAGCGAAGGCAGTCAGATGATGTTTTGGTTCTTACACCAGACGTATCTCATTATAGGCTTGGTGGAGATCTAAGGTGGTGAAGAACGTAGCCTTCCGAAACAAAGAGAAACATGAATGCAAGTCGGGAAGGGGATACTGCTTGTAGAACAATCTTACTATTTAACGCCCTGTAATCAATTACTGGCCTGAAGCCACCTGGAGGTTTCGACACCAGAAAAATGGCTACAGAATACGCCGACTTGGAGAGTCAAATGACACCATCCCTCAGCATTTGGCCAATGATTTAATTGAGGACCTACATTTTCGGCGGAGAAAACCTGTAGGGAGGAAATCTTACGGGGACCGAATCCGTAGCCTTAATCTTGTATTCACTTAAGTCAGTCACACCTAGATTTTCCGAAAATACGTCGGAAAGTGACCGACATATTTTAAGAATGCAACTTGCCTGATCCTCAGGTAGATGTCTAAGGTCAAACGACATCTCACTCTGGGGAGGCGAAATAATAGAAGATGCTACAGAATTACATTTCAAAAGAGGTACCGAATATGAAAATTACTCCTAAATTGGAATGTGCAGAATTTACTTTTAACATCGTGCATAGAGGAATGTGACAGGAAATCTGCTTTTAATATCATAGGGCATGGCAAACTTTTAGCAACAAATAACATAGATTTCCACGTAAATTTTGAAATACGAATTTTGGCATATATAAATCCAAACATTTCTAGTGGGGAAGAGTTAGCCGAAACACATTATAAAGATGAAACATATTCAGAAAATTTACAACAGTACCACAGATTCGAATGTCATTCTATCAAAATGATGGACATAATATTTCCTGAATCTAAAATGACCGTGACCAGTGCGTTATCTCAATTTTGTGGAAGGGCACGAAGTCTGGAGTATCGGAGGCAATTTTGAGGCATTCTTTAGGACCTTCGAAGATTGTCTTCCTTCTTCATTATGTGCCATAGTACCCTCAGGTACTGAGCCTTCAGATGCAGATATGGGTGAGGACGCAACCAAGCACCCTAGTTATAGTAATGGCCACTTAAGGCCCTACACCGCCCGAATCTCTTTCTTAAGGCTCATCACTCCCGCCAACATGACAAACTAACCTCACTGTATGCATCCATCATGAACGTTCTCTTACAGCATTAAATGATATAATTTAAGATGAAATAAATCAAGATATTCATAATTAAGCCAGTTCCCGCGCTCAGTGAGGAAATCATACGGGGATCGAATCCGCAGCCTCAATCTTGTATTCACCCATATCTGCATCTGACCGCCAGCCTCATACGCGGTGTCCATGTCCTATACCGCCAAGGCCTAATGAGCACTTTTTACCTTGCAGTAAATTATTCGTAATAAATTCTGTTCAATTTATGTAAATTGGATGGGCATTTTCTTTCTCGAAGGTAATGCTTCGGGCATTTTATTGACGTAAATTAATGCACCTTTATTTTATAAATGCTTATTTTATGAAGTGATAATTCAAATAAATATTTCCTTTCTTTGAAAAATAAATTATTTCATGATCAAAAACCGGTCAGAAAAAATATTTTTACTATCAAATCTGCATTATTTTAGAGAGGTGGTGTCCCTATGCTACATATAAAAATATAGGGCCTTATGTACAATATTACAGTTACAATATTTTTTAAAATTATTATTATTATTAAATTACCGTGAAATTTTCTAATCCTACATTATATGCAAATGCTGCAGTTCCTGGTTTGTTTTAAGTAAAAATGATTACTAATGTAATGCATTTTATTGACGTAAATTAATGCACCTTTATTTTATAAATGCTTATTTTATGAAGTGATAATTCAAATAAATATTTCCTTTCTTTGAAAAATAAATTATTTCATGATCAAAAACCGGTCAGAAAAAATATTTTTACTATCAAATCTGCATTATTTTAGAGAGGTGGTGTCCCTATGCTACATATAAAAATATAGGGCCTTATGTACAATATTACAGTTACAATATTTTTTAAAATTATTATTATTATTAAATTACCGTGAAATTTTCTAATCCTACATTATATGCAAATGCTGCAGTTCCTGGTTTGTTTTAAGTAAAAATGATTACTAATGTAATGCATTTTATTGACGTAAATTAATGCACCTTTATTTTATAAATGCTTATTTTATGAAGTGATAATTCAAATAAATATTTCCTTTCTTTGAAAAATAAATTATTTCATGATCAAAAACCGGTCAGAAAAAATATTTTTACTATCAAATCTGCATTATTTTAGAGAGGTGGTGTCCCTATGCTACACAGATTTAACGCTCAAAAATTCATTTTTGCCGTAAAATTATGACACAGAAATTATTTAATAATATTTACACATATTCATTACGTGTTCTAGCAAATGTGCTTAGGGAGGAACAAAGGGTTGTACACCCTCCTTACATTGTTCACAAATGTATCTGGACTTTGTCCATTTACCAGCTTGACTATTACTAATCTTTCTGAATACGGAACAGTTGCGTTCCTTTTTTTTCGGTAAAATAGTAAGGGGTTCGTTACCCACCCGCGGGAGCTGAATTGCCGCTCGGCCACCAAGCTACTCGGCAGCCAAGTTCCTCAACCAAACTTGTTGTATGTAGTCTTTTTTAATTCAATACTAGTCCAAAACATGTATTATACATTATTAAAACGAATAAATAACTTGGAAAATATTTTTTCCGGAACGTCCGATCAATCGGATGTTGGCGATTTTAGACTGAACATCGAACGCCTGATCAATCGGACGTTGGCGATGAAAGGGTTAAGGAAATAAACACACATTCTCACTCCTGCTCAAATTAGTTTTACATATCAATCAATCAATCAATCAATCAATCAATCAATCAATCAATCAATCAATCAATCAATCAATCAATCAATCAATCAATCAATCAATCAATCAATCAATCAATCAATCAATCAATCGTTCAATGAATCGCTCAATTAATCAATCAATCAATCAATCAATCAATCAATCAATCAATCAATCAATCAATCAATCAATCAATCAATCAATCGTTCAATGAATCGATCAATTAATCAATCAATAAATCAATCAATCACTACTGATCAGCATTTAGGGCAGTTGCCCAGGTAGCAAATTCCCTATCTGTTTTTCTCCTAGCCTTTTCTTAAATGATTATTAATAAATTGGAAATTTAATGAACATCTCCCGTGGTAAGTTATTCCAATCCCTCACTCCCCATCCTATAAACGAACATTTGCCCCAATTTTACCTCTTGAATTCCAGCTTAATCTCCATGTTGTAATCTTTCCTACTTTTGAAGACACCACTGAAACTTATTCGTCTACCGATGTCATTCTGCCCCAACTCTCCGCTGACAGCTCGGAACATACCACTTAGTCGAGCAGCTCGTCTCCATTATCTCAAGTCTTCCCAGCCCAAACTTTGCAACATTTTTGTAACGTTATTCTTTTGTCGGATATCATCCAGAACAAAACAAGCTGCTTCTCTTTCAATTTTTTCAGTTCCTTTCTCCCTTAAATAACCAGTAAGAGAGATTATTCGGCATATTCTCAGTTTTCAGGCTCGTTGTATCTTCAAGCTTATCCAGGAAACATAGAGGAGAACTAATGTGCTCAGCTATGTGGATGGAAATTAGGTCAGCTTTCAGACTCATTGCTGAATTGAGAATGATAATTTTAATAGTTCTACTAACTACTTCTATGGTTTCCATAAACGCCGAGGAGCCAAAATTGCGTCCCGCAAGAATTCTTTTACGTACCTGTAGTTCTGCAGACATGAGACTGTCGTATTTGAGCACCCTCAAATACCGCCAGACTCTAACCCACCAACCCGAGCTAGTCAGACATTCACTCCTTCGCCAGCTTAAATTAAATTTCAATATTTCCTGACTTTATTTTGATGTACGCATTACTATAACCGTATTCTCAAAGGGAGGGGGCAGGGAGAGAAACCGAGATTGTATATTTTATTGCAATTTCCATAAGTTCAAGGACTTGCCATGTAGGTCCTTTTGCTTGGATGTTGTCTTCTTCTTTCTTTAATAAGCATTAGGGGACGGGGGATACATTTAAAACGTATGTGTGGCTTGCAAGTTGGTGTATCTCGAGCTTCCCACATTAGGGAAACCCAGAAAATCTACAGGGGCAATAATGAGTGAAACACAATTACCAGATTTTTATATATATTGGCTTAAATCACTCTGATTAAAGACAAGTTGTAAGGCAAGAATGGGATAGGAAAGAGGGCTAGGACTTAAATGAAAGGAAGCGACCTTCGCCTTAATAAAGGTACAGCCACAGAATTAGCCAAAAGTGAGAGTGAGAGTACCACGAAAAGAAAAGAACTTCAGATCTACTGACTGAGGATTTCGAAACCACCACCTCCCGAATCAACCTCTCAGCAATGTGATCGAACTGCACAGACAATTCACTCAGTTTCTTGTGACGCGCAATACCACATGGGCTTAGTCTCTCCCAAATTACACAGTTTGTATTTGTACCATTTACACCTGTATATGGATCTTCAGTTCTTCAGTTATACCAGGTGGCTCTCGAACGCCGTACTTTCTACTTATAAATGCCCCGCATGCACAAGTGAAGAATGGGATGCCTACGAACTGATTTTCACAGGGGAACTCCTGACAGCGGGCAGGTTACGTCAGAATATCAAGAGATATGAAACGGAGTGTCGCTCGCAGCATGTTACTCAGCGTTCCAGGTCTAATGCACCCCTTGCATTAGTAAACATCGTTTTTGACCGCATAGTTCTAGGGTGGTGTATGGTACAGCCGCACCACATTTTTTGTCTGCATATCAGCAATTGCTACTGTGGATAGCAATGGTGAATACACAGACATTATTTTAACTGAACAACCTAGTCGGAGTGCAACAGAAGCTCCAAACGGACGTACGCCTTCTACACTCATATTTCGCCGAACAGTATTAGTTTTTGTTCCATACAATCAACTCTTATTTCGAGTTGAATGTCTACATGTGTATAAATTAATAAGTTATTAGATTCAATTTACTGCATCTTTGACGTATCTACAAACAGTAGTGGCGGGACAGTCGCTCCCACCCCAACTTTGTAGAGTAAATATTACATTTTATTCCACTTTAGTCAGCTCGAACTAGGAATCATTTTAGAAAAGCTATTTGTACAAACCTTGTTGTCTTATATGCTAAATCTTTGCTTTATTGTATAGCGCTACGGCAAGTGGCCCCGTTGTGTAGGGTAGCGTGCGTGCCTCTAACCCGGAGGCCCCGGGTTCGATTGCCGGTCAGATCAGGGATTTTACCTGGCCCTGAGGGCTGGTTCGAGGTCCACTCAGCCTACGTGATTAGAATTGAGGAGCTATCTGACGGTGAGGTAGGGGCCCCGGTCTCGAAAACCAAGAATAACAGCCGACAGGATTCGTCGTGCTGACCACACGACACCTCGTAATCTGCAGAACTTCGGGCTAAGCAGTGGTCGCTTGGTAGGCCAAGGCGCTTCAAGGGCTGTAGTGTCATGGGGTTTAGGGGAGGGGGCTACGGCAAGTAGTGGAGACACGGCATGTGCTGTAGGGGTACATATTTTTGCCGAGGCCGAGGCCAATGAGTTATAATTCACCCGCTTGGCACGCGCATTCGTCAGTCTGGTAGTTTCTTTATTGTCTGTTAGTATCTTAGTGTGTATTCAAATACTAAATGATTTTTAATTGCATAGTCATGCCGTACATCTATGTAATTGTACCGGGAGAGCTGGCCGTGGGATTACGGGCGCGCAGCTCTGAGCTTGCACTCGGGAGATATTTGTTTCGAATCCCACTGTCGACAGCCCTGAAGATAGTTTTCCGTGGTTTCCCATTTTCATACCAGGCTAATGGTGAGGCTGTACCTTAATTAAGGCCACGGCCCCTTCTTTCCCATAAGTTCTATCTGCGTCGGTGCGACGTAAAGTCAATTGTAAAAAAAAAAAGATATATTTAATTGTAATTTTAATTTCAACGCGAGAGAATACCAACTGTACTTTCACCGGAGTATATTATTTCGTTTGTATTATGTTATTTTATGTGCAAATGTAATTAATCTACCTCTTGGCTTAATCGTATTAATAGTCTTTTTTTTTTTGAAATTTTGATTCAATACTGTTTAATAAAATTTTCACCAGCTCTCACAAACATACTGCGGGGAATTTACTTAATAAATAATACAACACAAAGAAATAATTTAGGAACGTTGGTAATAGCTCCCGTTGAAATGCGATTACAACTGAACACTTTTTTACTATTGGCTTTACGTCGCACCAACATTTATAGGATTTATGGCGACGATGAGACAGGAAAGGGCTACGCGTGAAAAGGAAGCGACCGTGGCCTTAAATAAGGTACAGCCCCAGCACTTAACATGCGAAACCACGGAAAACCATCTTCAGGGCTGCTGACAGTGCTACCTCCCGCGTGCAAGCTCAGAGCTGCGCGCCCGTAACCCCACGGCCACCTCGCTCGGTATTGTTAAATGGAATTACGGCATGATTATGCAATTAAAATCATTTAGTATTTGAATACTCACTAAGAAACTAACAGACACTAAAGAGACTGCCAGACTGATGAATGCGCGCAGCAAGTGGGTGAATTATAACTCAGTGGCCACGACCTCGGCCAAAAAATATGTACCCATACTACCCTTCATCACAGCACATGCAAAGTCTCCACTACTTGCCGTTGTTGTTGTTGTTGTTGTTGTTAGTCGTTTAGTCGCTTTCGACTCTCCGTGACCCCATAGACCAAAGTGCGCCATTTCTTCCTGTCGTATACTATTTTCCGAAGTCTTTCTAAATTGACAGCCGTGGCTTCCTTGATGTCATCAATCCACCTCATCCGTTGTCGCCCTCTTCTCCTGTTACCATCAGTCTTCCCCAGCATTAAGGTCTTTTCAGTGAAACATCTTTTCTCATGATATGACCGAAGTACTTTAGTTTTTGCCTGAGTATTTGACCTTCCAGTGAACAGCCTGGGTTGATTTCCTGTAATATGGACTTATTAGATCTCTTCGCAGTCCACGGAACTCTAAGGAGTTTTCTCCAACACCATAGTTCAAATGCATCTATTCTTCGGCGCTCAGCCTTTCTTACTGTCCAGCTTTCGCTTCCGTACATTGGTACTGGGAATATACGAATCTTCGTTCTTAAAGTTACGTCTCTACTCTTGAAAACGTTATCAAGGTTGGCCATTGCCTTCCTCCCAAGGAGCAAGCGTCTCTTAATTTCATGGCTGCAATCGCCATCAGCAGTTATTTTGGAGCCCAAGTACATGAAACTAGGATCAACCTCCATTGTTTCACCATTTATATGCCAGGAGGTGATAGGTTTAGTTGCCATGATCTTTGTTTTCTTGACATTCAATCTTAGTCCAGCTTTTGCACTTTCTTCTTTCACCTTCATTAGTAGATACTTAAGTTGTTCTTCACTTTCTGCCAACAGGGTGGTGTCATCAGCATATCTAATGTTATTTATATGTATCCCACCAATTTTAGCTCCAGTTTCTGTTTCATCTAATTTGGCATTCCTCATCACATACTCTGCATATAAGTTGAATAAGTAAGGTGACAATATGCAGCCTTGACGTACACCTTTCTCAATCTTGACCCATTCAGTTGTTCCATATAGGGTTCTCACCGTAGCTTCCTGATCAGAGTAGAGATTTCTCATAAGGCAAATAAGATGATCTGGTACTCCCATAGTCTTGAGTACTTGCCACAATTTATTGTGGTCGACACAGTCAAAGGCTTGAGCATAGTCAATAAAGCATAAGTATAGGTCTTTCTGGAATTCTCTTGCTTTCTCCATAATCCAGCGAATATTAGCAATTTGATCTCTGGTTCCTCTGCCTTTGCGGAAACCGGCTTGTTCTTCAGGTAGTTCTCGATCTACATACTGCCGAAGCCTATTTTGCAGGATCTTCAGCATAACCTTACTAGCATGCGATATAAGTGCGATTGTTCGGTAGTTTGAACATTCTTTAGCGCTGCCCTTCTTTGGAATTGGGATGAACACTGAGTTTTTCCAATCTTTTGGCCACTGCTGGGTTTTCCATATTTGCTGACATATTGAATGTAGCACTTTCACAGCATCCTCTCCTAGGATTTTGAACAGTTCTGCTGGGATTCCATCGTAATCACTTGCCTCATTGTTTGCAGTACTTTCTAGGGCCCACTTGACCTCACTTTCTAAGATATCTGGTTCTGGCTCTGACAACAGAGTAACTTCATCATCAGGAGTATTCCCATCTTTCCTATACAATTTGCCTACATATTCCCTCCACCTTTCTGTAATATCCTCTGCTTCAGTAAGATCTTTTCCATTTTTATCTTTTATCATTCCAATCTTAGCCTGGAATTTTCCTCTGATGTCTCCAATTCTTATGTAAAGATCTCTTGTCTTACCCAGTCTGTTATTTTCCTCAACATCCTTGCACTGTTCATTCAAAAAGGCATTCTTATCTCTTCTAGCTAGTTTCTGAAACTCTGCATTTAATTTAGACATTTTCGATCTTTCCCCTTTGATTTTTGCATTCCTTCTTTCTTCTGCTATTTGTAGTGCTTCACCCGATAACCATTTGGCCTTCTTCTCGTTCTTTTTCTTGGGAATATGCTTTTCCGCTGTCTCCTTAACAACACAACGTACTTCTGACCATAGCTCTTCTGGAACTCTATCTCTTAAATCTAAACCATTAAATCTGTTTCTAACCTCTACTGTATATTCAAGAGGTATGCTATTTAGGTCATATCTGCTTGATGGTTTAGCTCTGTCAATCCTCTTTAATTTGAGCCGGAATTTGGAAATTTAGAGCTCGTGATCTGATCCACAATCAGCCCCAGGCCTTGTTTTGGATGACTGTACAGCACTCCTCCACCTTTGACTACAGAGTATGTAGTCGATCTGATTCCGACATTTACCATCTGGCGAGGTCCAGGTGTATAGGCGTCGTTTGGGCAATTGAAACAGTGTGTTGGTAATGACCAGTGAGTTGTCTTGACAGAATTCTAGGAGTCTGTGTCCAGCTTCATATGTTGTGCCAAGGCCAAATTTTCCCGTTACTCCATCTACAGTTTGATTTCCTACTTTGGCATTCCAGTCGCCAATAATGAAGACGACATCCTCCTTTGGTGTTAACTGTAGCAATTCTCGTAAGTCTTCATAAAACTGGTCAATATCTTCCTCTTCAGCTTCAGTGGTTGGTGCGTAAATTTGTATGACTGTGATGTTTAAAGGTTGGCCTTGAAAACGTACAGACATCATTCTATCAGTTTTAAAATTGCACCCCATTATAGTGTTACGCACCCTGTTGCTAACTATGAGGGCAACTCCATTTTTCCTTTGGTTTTCATGTCCAGAATAGTATACCATGTACTCATCTGTAGCAAATTCAACAATACCAATCCATCTCACTTCGCTTATTCCCACTATATCGATGCCCAGTCTCTTCATTTCTCGTTTGACTATATCCAGCTTTCCTTGATACATGGATCTTACATTCCAAGTTCCTAAACAGTACTGTTCCTCGCAGCATCGCACATTTCTTGAGGCTTCTCTCAACGTAGTTCCCCCCGGAGATCCGACTGGGGAACTTGAAACTCCGGAATATTTTGAATTGAGCAAAGCTATGGGGTTTTCTTGGGAAAATTACAGTGGTGGTTTCCCGTTGCCTTCCACTGTCCTCCACTCCTGTTGGCTCACTGACCCAGTTTCCCGCTGGGGTTGTAAACTCAACCTTCCACTAGGTTGCTCAGCTTAACAGGGGCACCACGCGTAGGTAGGATTTGGAGAATTGAGGTGTGAGAGGCTAAGTGAACTCTCTTGGTGAGTTCATATATGCGCATCACACCCCCGTTTCTAGCCAGAGTCTCAAGATGTTCGTAGAGACTCCCCCAGGTCGTTTCCTGGGCCCACTACTTGCCGTAGTGCTATACAAATTGGTTAGCCGCGACGAACAGCATTTTGTTTGTATTTCCATCAATAATTATGTTAATATTTAAAGAAAATAAACGAGGGAATTATAAGATAACAAGGTTTTTACAAATAGCTCTTTTAAAATACTTCCTAGTTCCATCTGGCTAATGTGGAATAAAAATATAATGTTTACTCCACGAAGTTGGGGTAGCGGGGCGACTGTCCCTCTTCACCCCACCTCCTAATCGCCGCTACTGTTTGTAGACGCGCCAAAGATGAAGAAAAGGAAATCTAATAACTTATTAATTTATACACGTGTAGACATTTCACTCGATGGAAGTGTTGCTTGTATGAAACAAAAACTAATACTGTTCGGTGAAGTAAGTGTGTAGAAGGCATACTTCTGATTGGAGCTTCTGTTGCATTCCGACCAGATTGTCCACATTAAAATATTGTCTGTGCATTCGTCGCTACTAATCACACTAGCCATTGCTGATATGCAGACAGCAAATATAGTGCGGCTGTACCATACACCAGCCTAGAACTATGCGGTCGAAAACGATGTTTACCAATGCAAGCGGTGCATTAGACCGGAAGCGCTGCGAACGACACTCCGTTTCTTATCACTCCTTATTTTGATGTAACCTGCCCGCTGGCAGTAATTCCCCTGTGAAAATTAGTTGGTAGACTTCCCATTCTTCATTTGTGCACGCGGGGCATTTATACGTAGAATGTACGGCGTTCGAGAGCCACCTGGTAAATATAAGAAAGAACATTATGTAATGTAATAAAAGATACTTCCCTAGTCTCTAGTGTTATTAGTGCAAGTATAATAAACCAGATGATTCATTTTCTAAAGGGGCCTAACATCTAGGTCATCAGTCCCTAGTGTTATGAAATGAGACGAAATATAATGAGAATTTAAAAGTTCATAACCATCCACTGACCAGAATACAAAGCGTGATGATGAAGAATAAATGTGTGGATATGAATTTAAAACAATCGGTGGATCCCACCCAGATAGTACCATAAACGATAGTATTACTGACCAACGGACTGCTTCTAAAGTACAATTCAGAATCGAGGGTGCTTGTTGTCTAAAGGGGTCTAAAAATCTGGTCAACGGCCCCTCATAAATACACTTAACGCTAGTAAAGTAGAATCATAGTATTTGTCATGTTGCTGTACTAATCACTCACGGTGTTCCACACGTTGTGGCACTACACACTTCGCATAGGTAACGCGGACCTATGGTGTTTCTCACATTATGGCGCTACGCATAGGCAACGCTAACCCATGGTGTTCCTGTCCCAGTGCCGTTAATCCCGTGGTGTTCTTCATATAGTGGGTACTAATTACAGGCAACGCAGACCCGCGGTGTCGCTGATATAGTGGTACTAATCATAGACAACGCCTAGACCCGTGGTGTTTCTCACAATGGTACTAATCACGGGTACCGGAAAACCCATACAGACTCACCTTATGTTGCTACTAATCACAAACCTATTGTGTACCTATCATAGTGGTACTATTCGCAAGTAAAGGCGACTCATGGAGTTCCCCGCACGATGGTACTAATCGCAATTAGTCTCATGGCTCTAACACTAACATCCTTTGGTCGCCCCTTATAGTCGCCTCTTACAACAGGCAAGGTATACCGTGGGTGTATTCTTCGTCTGCGTGCCTCACCCACAGGGGGTGTATAACAAATCTATTTGGGAAGAAATACTTTTATGTTGTATCTACATCATAAAGAAGTCATATTGTCATAGCAATAACTATATACAATAAAATAAATGAATCCAAAAAGATAAGCATAATTTACTATATTAAATATTAGTTACTATATTAAATATTAGTTTATTTACATTTTAATAGATGTTTAGTAATAATAATAATAATAATAATAATAATAATAATAATAATAATAATAATAATAATAACGACAACAACAACAACAACAAAAGTATTCAATAAAGATCAATATAGGTAATTTACAACATCAAGAGCCATTCCATGGTCACTGAATTATAAAGCAGGGAGTATGAATAAACAAACATAATAAACATGTATTTTGAAAGCATAAAGCAAAATCATGTCGCCATTGGAAGTTTAGTAGCTGAACTACAAAACCGAGGGTTGTATATAATGCGCATGCTAAACCTTCCAACAGTATTTGATTGAATGATATATTAATGGTGGGAACGACAATACATGAGGATATTTACACTATTATTCTAAGATTTATAATGCATACCTTTGCCTTCACTGCAGATATTAGTGATATGTAGCGGTAAGTAATGGTTCATGCAGATGATAGGAAGGTTCAGTGGATTATCCTGAGGGAATCTCCTGGAAACCACACTCTAACTACGAACTGACAACTGTAACATATGGTACAGCAGCAGCAGCAGCCTTCCTAGCTACCAGATCTCAGAAGCAGCCTGCTGAAGTAAGCGGCTGTGACAATATACAGGGTGCTCTTCAGTTGCAATCTGAAACTATTTACAAGAGAGTGGGGGATTTCACCACTGGAAATTGTGTGCAAACCACCCATCATTACTGGAAGCATTTAGGACAGTCGCCCAGGTGGCAGATGTTACCCAATAAACACAATAGGAATCTAAATGAAACCTCACTGTAATAATACAAATGGGAAAATATATTACATGCATATATGCCGTAAGTCAATAAGAATACGCAAGACATTTTTAGGTTAGGTTAGGTTCATAACGAAATATTTTCCCTTTTCAAATGATTCTCATTATCAGAAAATTACCATAAAATTAAAATTAACACCTGCCCCAATTAATTGTGAAACTCTTGTCATAAGGTCCATATCACTACGAGTGGCAACTCACCGCCTTCCTCCTTCAATACCCCGTAGCAATATCCGAAGTAAATTTTTTGATCGAGGTAATGTTGCTTTCATTTCGTAGGAGTTCTTGATGACATTTCGTTCTCCTCAGACATCCTAATTGAATTCTGAACGTAAGCATTGGACGAAATAAAACCAAAATTAATAAAATGTTGCGTTCACACAAACTACGTTATCAAATGCCACCTGGTATTGGCCAAACAGATTTAAAATTAAACCCGCAAATGTAAGACTGGTGACTGCAGTGGCAATACGTAATTCTGACAATTCAGGAAATAAATCATGACTGTGTAGTGCCAACGTGCCACACGTCGTATCGGAAAGTAGGGTCCCTAAAGTGTACGGTTAACGACACTGAATAGTTAGTCATTCAACAGTTAGATAAAAGTGAAGAAGTGAATGACAACAGGGAAACGATCCAGATTTTCTGGCTGTGTACGTGGAAAGCTCAAGTGGAAAAGATGTTAATGTTTCCATCACGTTTCTCGCCAGAGGAATGCTGTTCTCAGGTTCAAAACAGCGCAAAGGGAAATTTTTATACCATTTTATAGCCGGACTAATGGAACCACTTAGAGACTGTCGAGCAAAGTGTAAAGAGAGACTTCGTGAAAACGTACGAGAAAGATTATTGAAGGAATATTGGTCTCTTGGCAGCAGAGGTAAGAGAACATCACATGTTGATAATAAACAGGTGATCCTGATAATGGGACGTTTAAAATGGTGTCATATGTTACATATCTTAAGACAGATGGGGTATGAGTAAAAGTGTGCAGGGATGTTTTATGAACACATTGGCAATAATGAGCACATGTGCTTCTACATCTGGTATAACGCAAGAAGAAAACAGAGGAATATCCACAGTTCTGGGCCTTCAGGCAAGCAACTCGATGCTGAAATCATTCCAGAAATATGACGTACGAATTTTAAGTAAATAAAATATCACAACAAACTATGAGAATATATTCTATATTTATTTCTACAAACTGCAACGCTTTGTTTAATCATCGTTATCCGGTCGATTAGATTAGCAGTTTGCCTTTTGCTACCACTACGAGCGCTAATGTGAGTCTATGCAGAGTTTAACTTAAGCCTTCGGTGCGGATATTTTTCAAAAAGCAAGAAAATCTCTGAGGGTTTTGAACCAAGGAACACATTACAGAAAGAATATTTCGGCTAGGATTTGAATAAGAAGGAAAACGCGTAATGAACTCTTCAACTGTGTCTACAGTAATATAGTGACGTCATCAGCATAGGCTGCAACCGTAAACAGGCTCTGAGGGTTGGGAATCGTGCACATTACAAAGTGGACTTCCCAAATAAAGGGATCAATACTTAAAGCAAAACGAGTCATTGATAGGGGACATCCTTGTTTTAATTGGAATTGGTCTGGAAAAGTGTCCATTACGAAGTATTCGAGAATGCGCCGAGCTATAAAGGGTTCGAATAAGATTGCATATTGCGGTTGGGAGACGCAAGCGTTGCAGCACTGTTAACAAGTACCCATGATGCACTCTGTTGAAACCTTTTCGGAAATCCAGGTTTAATATCGCGGCCATTTCAGTTGGTTCTGCTTCAAAATGTAACACTGCATTTCCTACTGCTTGTAGGAAGTGGTTTCTTTTCCTGACGGGAATAGCACATGTTTGCCCTACTTTCATGATGTTATTAAGGTAGGGTCGTATTCTTTTCGCCAGTGTTTCCATGAAGAGTTTGTAATCGGTGTTGAGGAGTATTATCGGGCGGAAATCCGATACAGTTCGTGGTGCGGAGTCTTTGTGCATAATGATTATAATTCCTTCATTAGCGCCTGTGCAATCTTGTAGATTAGCGAACAATATTTGCATCAGTGTTAAAAGCGTTGTTTTCGTGATGATCCAGTACTTTTTGTAGAAAAAAAATAAGTCAGACCATCAGGGCCTGGAGCTGATGTGTTACTGGCCGTTCGTAGGGTCTCGAATAGTTCAATTTCTTCAGTTGGACGGAGGATCTGCTGCCTGTCATTGTCATTGAGTTGTTGTTCGGAGAAAGACAGAATGGTCGTTTGAACTAGCGGGGATTTCACACAGACCCGGAACGTTTCTCTAAAGTATTTCTCAGTTTCATTTAGACAGTCTTTAGTAGATAAAAGTCGTCTGTTGTCATCTGTATGAAGAGTAGATATTATTTTGCTCTCCCCGTTTCTTTTTTCAAGGGCTATATGAAAAAGCTGAGTTTTTCTTCTGCTAAGGGTGAATGAGAACACGAACGAACTAAAGAACCGTGTAGGATGTTCTCCTGAATGCCTGTTGTTCTTCGTTTAACTGCGGCTATGTGACTGTTTACGTTGTAACCTGCTTGTTGACGCACCATAAGGTCAGTTAGTATAGTGTAGTAAGAGTGCAGAGTATAGTCTTTCAAAGCTAGCTCGAGGTGAATGTTTCAAAACTTTAGTAATGTAACTTCATTTTACAAAAAATTAAATTTCAAACTCTAAATTTAAGTTTCAAGAAAGCCGAAAGAAAAATCGAAATCAGGGCATAGATAGTGATGTAACCTCTTGTGTTCCCTCTCAACTGGACTGTGAGGTGACTATGATGTTGTAACCTTACCTATATTTTAAATTCTGTAACTTAAACCTTTTCTCCATTTAGTCACCTCCGTAGTGTAGGATTGGCCTTTGTAACGTCGGGCGATAAGCCCAAATAATGTTTCATGTATGTAGTATACATTTCTAGGAGTGCCTGGGTTCGCGTCTTTACCATTTGGGTTTTTGGGCCAGTAATTTAACCTTTTGTTTTAACCATAGACCTGGTCGAATGGGTATTTGTTACCCCTGTTGAAATCCATTTATTTCATGTTAAGGGCATTTAATTATGTGAATATTATTTAATTTTGTGCCTTTGTGAATTTTCTTAAATGGATTTTTAAGTGTAAATTCATAGAGCAAGGACGCTCTTATTAATGTAAAAGTTGAATGATGCCTTTGTAAGGTTGGAATGGTATAATGTGTGGAGAGCAGTCTCCTAGGTAATTTTGTGGACCAAATATCATGACGTAAAAGGAATTAGGAGATCCGTCTCCTGGACTATTGATTGAAAGGGAGCAGTTGTGCTCGTAAAGTATTTAAATTGGAAGATTCAAGCTCATGTTGTATATAGTTGTTGTTTTTCCAATTTTTGTCACCCAAGATTACGATCTAGCCTCGTTCCTGGTCTGTTATTATTTGCTCAGAAAAGTGTAAATATCAAATCAAATCAAATCAAATCAAAATCTCTTTATTTGCAAATGAGGTGTCTACCTCGGTGGCAAATGGTACACTAAAATACATTATTGTCAAGCACTAAATTTTAAATTAACAGGAGACGAAGAAAATTTTCCTAGAATACAATATTATACAATTTACGCTAATAATTTTTTCTATTAAACACACACATCATCCTTAATAAATTTATATTGTTTACAAAATTCTACTTATAATATCTTACAAACATAGTCAACTCATATACAGTACGGTATGTAAATTACTTCTAATAATACTATACAGCTGGTATAAGATTAAAATTAACACTGAATTTATTTACATATTTATATTTTACCCATTTTAGAACCTAAGTAGCATAACGACCTGCTGCGTCTTAACCAGAGCCCCTTTTGCCACCACTTTTCAGAGTTCCTGAAGGGCCTTCACAGCTACCGTAGCGGTCCCAGGGCCCTCGAAGTCCCCACTGTACTTCACCCCTACAGGCAGTCCCCTACTTGGGCTGTCCAAACTCCTTAGACCAGGGGATGGAATTAATTTAATCACACACATTTATTATTTACAATATCCTGCACTGGTCGAATGCCCTCTAACATTTAATTTATTATCTTTGTTGTTGTTTATTCTCTTCTTGAATATCTGTACAGATTTTGGAAAAGGATCAAACACTACCCCTGGTAAACTGTTCCACTCCTTCACGCCCTTCCCAATGAAAGAAAATTTACCCCAATCGCTTCTGCTAAAATTCCTTCTAATTTTGTACTTGTGGTCAGTTCTACCAATATAATTATTTTCCAACCGAAGCCTCTCACGGATATCTCCCCATGCTTCTTCTCCTGTATAGGCTCTATATAATCCTATAAGTCTACTTTTCTCCCTTCTCTTACTTAAAGTTTCCCACCCAAGTTCCTTTAACATTTCTGATACACTACTCTTTCTCCTGAAATCCCCTGTTACAAACCTTGCTGCTTTCCTCTGCACACCATCTAGTTCTTTTATTAGGTATTCTTGGTGAGGATCCCAAACACTGTTTGCATATTCCAATAATGGACGAACCATACTTAAGTAACATTTTTCTTTTAATTCTTTGTTGCATCCTTTAAGTAGCCTCATTATGACATGTAACGATCTGTAAGCTTTCCCAACAACGTCATCAACATGACCCTTCCAGTGCAAATTACTTTCAAATCTCACACCTAAGTATTTGCACTTGCCATCTTTTGGGATAACTACCTCATCCAAAGTATATTCAAATTCAGTTTTAAAGCTCCTGTTTGTAAAAGTTGTAACAGTTGATTTGGCTCCATTAATCTTCATATTATTTTCTTCAACCCATTCCTGGATACTGTCAAGGTCCCTTTGTAATTCTGAACAATCCTCAATGTTATTTATTTCCCTATAAACAATTATGTCATCTGCATACAATCTTATTTTCGATGTTATATTGTTCCCTAAATCATTTGCGTATATTAAGAAAAGTAACGGACCGATTATACTACCCTGTGCAATTCCCTTCCAGACTTTCTCTTCCTGTGACATATTATTTCCTACTTTGACTTTCTGAACCCTTGAATTTAGAAATGTTCTTATCCAACGTATAACCCTTACGTCCAATCCTATTCCCTCCAATTTCTTTAATAATATTCCATGTTCCACTCTATCAAAGGCTTTGGAAAGATCTATGGCTATGCAATCTAACTGGCCTCCTGAATCTAACTGATCTGATATGTCCTGCTGAAATCCCACCAGTTGTGCCTCGCAAGAAAATTTCTTTCTAAATCCATACTGGCTCCTCATGAACCAATTTTTATCATCACATATCCCTCTGATGTACTTTGCTATTAAACTCTCCAGTATTTTACAAACTATACTGGTCAGGCTGATTGGTCTGCAGTTCTCTGGTTTCCTTTTATCACCCTTTCCTTTATAAATTGGTATTATTATAGATTCCTTCCATTCCTTTGGTATTACACTATTATTTATGACATAGTCAAAGAGAAATTTTAAATAAGGCACTATGTACCACCCCATTGTCTTTAATACCTCCCCAGTAATTTGATCACTTCCTGCTGCTTTTCCTTGCTGAAGCAGTTGGATTTCTCTGAAAATATCTTCATTTGTGAATGAGAAGCTTCTTGTTTCCCTCTGTGTCTCTCCCTCTCTATCTTCTGTTACAGTTTCCAAGTCCTGACAATCTTCTACTGAATCTCGGAATTCCCTACTAAAGAGGTTTGCTTTCTCAGTATCTGTTAAATAGTGTTCACCCCCTTCTCCCACCATTGTAGGAATTTGGATTCCTTTTCCTTTTTGATTCCTAATATATGAATACAGCTTTTTCCATTTCCCTTTGTGGTCATTACCCTCTTGAAGAATGCCATTCATATAATTCTCTTTTGCTTCCTTTTTCACTCTATTCAGTTCCCTCATTAGTTGTTTTCTAGTTTCTCTATTCTCCCTACCTTCTTTGATTTTCCTGTTTACTATTCTACATTTTCTTTTTAATTTTCTTATTTCCCTTGTGTAATAAACTGGGTCTGAGGTCATTTTACCCTTCTTAACAGGTACAAATCTCTTCTCTCCTTCCCAAATGATTCCTTTGAATTTAGCCCAAAGTGTATCCACATTATTCCCTTCACTTATCCAACAACTGAATTGTGATTTAAGGTAAGTCCCAAATTCATCAACTTTAGTTTTTCTGTATAATTTCTTGTCTTTTGTGACTCTGTTATTAAGCATTTTTGGTACGAGTCCTACATCCATTATTACAGCCTTATGGTCACCTATTCCCTCAATTACCTCAGTTTTATCAACAATTTCCCATGGTTTAACCAAGAATACATCTAGCAAGTTATTGAGACGAGTTGGTTCTTGTTCTACTTGTGTAAATCCTCCCTCCCAAATTAACTTATTTGCCAGTTTCTGTTCATGGGCTTCACTTGCAGCTCCATTCCATTCAACTTCAGGCAAGTTTAGATCTCCCCAATTATTACCGTATCATTATTGTTTTTATGAGTATAATCTATTATTTTCTCAAATATTTCCATATCTCTTTCCTCTCTTCCAGGCCTATATGTTCCTATAATTCCCACCTCCTTCATATTATCACAAACTAATTTTATCCCTAATATTTCATCCCTTTCATCAGTAAACCATTCATGCGAACAATAAGTTTCCTTCACCAGAATAAATACCCCTCCTCCTTTTTTATCTCCTCGGTCTCTACGATAGACTGTATACCCTTCTGGAAATACTTCTGTATTACCCACCCCTTCTCTCAACCACGATTCCACTCCTATCACCACATCCGTCTCATAAGATTCCATCAATGTACCGAATTTTAATTGTTTATTTACTACACTCTGACAGTGTAAGATTTAAAAAAGGAAAGGTCATGGAATGAAATAAAACTGCCAATTTTAAAGTTTTAAATCAATCTTTCGATTTTCTTGTATCCACCCGTTAACGCCCGGACCTTCTTTCAGCTCTGTAAACCACGGTATCCCCATAAGAGTTACTAAAACTCTCATCACCAAACGGTTCAATCAACACACTTTCAATGTATTCATGAATAAGTGCCTGACGGTAGGGTTAGGACATACCCATCGTAGTAGAACTTGTTTCTGCCATCTCGCACGTTATAGATGTTCTTGTAGCTTTCGGATGATACTAGCCCAAGACTATGTAGCCGATGATTGAGTTCAATCGGTGGATTAAAGTAGTTAGTTGTTTACGCTCCTTCTTCACGAACAGTAAACGTCCTTGCAACGATTATCATCACGTGCACACTAATGCCTTTCGTTTGCAGTTTGGGTTTAATATAAGAACATTAGACATAATCGCACACACATCCGTGTATTGAATTTTTGCACACGGTTTTTATTGTAAACAATGTCTGCACAGCTTCCGAAATATTTTATGAGCACAGATGGAGCGGGTGAGTCTCCATAACTATCGAAATACCACAATTTAGAGTTATGTTTTACGTAGGCAACGTAATGAGTTCCGGACCCACGACTGTCGTCTAAGTTGATTACAGCAATCTAAAGGTTCCTTTAGGGCAGGCTGGTAGCTGATCTCACAAATACTCACAGCGAAAATCGTGAATTCCTTGTTGATTAGCATACGTAGCACCTACTTCTTGGTTTTGAGCTCGATAGGGCAGTGCATTCAGTAGGCGTTATACGGCGATATGTAGATACCAAGACCTATCATTTACGGCGCTAGCGTCATGTGCAAACCTTTCCCCTCGCAATGCAATGGCTTCTATCGTCTTATTATGACGGTGACTTTCTTTCAATTCCTGCCTCACGTCTTTTACAGCCTTAACTGATCTTCCTATAGCACTAGCACCACCTAGCAGAGATCCTAAAGCCGTTAGTCCAGAAAACAGCCCTGGAAGGAAGGAATCCGCCACGTTTCGGTGCAGGAATAATTCGAGCACGATTGCTAAACATTGCTTTACTCTTACGAGAATTTCTCGCTCTAGCTGCACGTAGTGCTTTAGTAATAGGTACTCATAGATTGTGTTCTCCTCGTGTAGTTTTTGCCGCAGCCTATACAACTTCTTTCCATCCAACAATATCAGTTTTATTCATAATATCAGGATACCTTTGTTTCACCATTCTCGACACGACTTCTCTTGCCAACAGCGATTTACGAACTGATAGTTACTTGTTACGTCATTCGTTATGTATTCTTCTGATGTGCCACTTCTTTATTCAGTCAGCATGAAGATTATAGGACAGCAAGACACATTACCGTACCTGTCAATGACATAGTGCCACATCTCCTACTGAGTTCTGCTACACCTACACAGATTCCTCATGAAGCATTATTTCCTTCTACAGTCCGATGCTCATAACTGGGCCATCAGGATGCGGCTAGACAAATGCCTTACTTACACGTATTACCTCTTTAAATGGCATTTACATTTACATTTTCGCAAAATCACTCTATCAAACATTGTTTACTGCTCTACAACTTATTATGCAAGATCTCGTAAAAGCTAGTTTGAGATATTATCAATTAAATGCGCGTGAGCAAGTATTGCCACCAGGTGATGTGCTATCAAATTCCCTTATGATCTTTGACGATGTCACTAGAGAACGGCAGGATGATTTTCGTGTATACATTAGTGAACGACGTCATAAATATGTAGATTGTTTTTATTTATGTCAAACCTATTCTCGTGTCCCTAAGCAGTTGATACGTGACAACGCTAATATTATTGTGCTTTTCCGACAAGATGAACTCACCATGTGGCATGTGTATGACGATCATGTTCACACTGATGTTACATTCAATGACTTTAAACGACTGTGCGCTACATGTTGGTTACGGCTTCTTAGTTATTGATAAAGAGAGTAATGAACATCGCATTATCATTTTATAAACATCAAGACAGCGGCTACACACTGCACTTGATCTAAACCCGACATCAAGTCCACATCAAGTTAAGAGATCACTCAACCTATTATCAATGCGCGAAACAATATTCGACTAACATTTAAAGAGCTTAAACGTATTCAGGGAGATACTGATTTCTTTTCGAAAACTGAATTCCGTAGATCACTAAAAGTAATTTTTAATTGTACGTCATCTTCTGAGTCTGCTTCAAGTTGTGGTACTATGAAAGTATCTAAAAACAACGAGAAGCCAGAAGAAGAGCCTGATGAATAAGAAGAAAAAGGAAAAGAAGAGAAGCAAGATGAGGATGAAGAGAAGGAGGGTAAGAATGAGGAAAAGGAGGACGAAGATGATGATCTTGACGTCTCTTTACCACGCAAGCGAGTTAAGTTTTAACTACAGACGTTGTTGCTGAAACACCTAATACATCAGAACACGATTTACCTTCCTTGTCTGAGGTGATAATCACACAGGAGTATCATAATCAGTTAGAGACTTTTATTCGAAACACCTACGGCTCACTTTTTGCACCTAACACAGATTAATTTCTTACACAGCAAACCGATACAACCTACGGTATTCGCTATGAAAACGACTGTTTTCGGGTAGGTTATGCAAATGTAATGATTAACGCTAACAGTCTTATCGTAAAATTTGTAACTTATAAACCCACTAAAGATCTTTTAGAACTCCTTATTTTTCTCAGACACCTGACAAAGATATAATTTTGCAAGATTATCTAAATACTTTTTGCTATTAAGATTACTCGAAGTAATTAAATAGGGACAAGAGCTCTAAATGCAAATAAGAGTCGCAAGTATCGCGATTTTATATCTAAGCCGTTTCTTTCGAATCAACTGAGTGCACATGGTCTTAATGTTGTCTACAAGCCTCTGTGACCATGTAGACCTAACGTACTGGAACGATCCTAACTTACTCGTACAAAGTTTGCAACTTCTCAATATGCCGGTCGCACAGGTCATGAATTAGAGATTCTAGAAGTAGAAGAGGAATTACGTCATGCTGGTATTGTCGAGTAATGGATCCTCAAAGCAAGACCTCGCCTGTAAAACTAAGTATCGCACACGAGTTACATAAACCAGCTCGTCGCGCCTACCGTCACTGACGTGTCTTCACAAATGGAAAGTATGACCTATGGCAAGCTGACTTAGTAGAAATGATTCCGTATGCCTCTAGCAATAAACAGTTTAAGTAAATACCTGCTGTTATCGATGTTTAGTCTAAGTTTGCCTCCGTACAACCAGTGCGTTCTAAGACACCAGCTCATATCAAAGACGCCTTTCAACGTATTGTTCAACAATCAAAATGCTGCCCACGGCTTCTCCAAACTGACCATGGTAAAGAGTTTTACAACAACGTTTCTTCTACTTATCTCAATTCAATCGGCATTCATCACAATTCTACGTACAGCAAACTCAAAGCTAGCCTTGTGGAACGCTTTAATCGGACGCTCACGACTATGATGTGGCGAGAATTTACAGATCAAGGCTCTTATCGATGGATTGATTTCCTACCTAGACTTGTGTCCACTTACAACGATACGCCTCATCGCACTATCGGCACAAAGCCACGTCTTGTTACCAACAATACACAACGGTTAAACGCTATTCATCTCATAATCAAAACAGCTGATCCACATCGCCATCGCTATCAAAAAGGTGATTGTGTTCCCATCAGTAAACATAAGTCTGTTTTCGCAAAAGCATACACCCCTAACTGGAGCACAGAAAATGTTCAAATCTGCAGAGTTAAGCTTCCTAATCCAGTGACCTATTTACTTCACGATCTTTCACGACAGCCTACCAAAGGAGGATTCTACATAGAAGAACTTCAGGAAACGAAACATCCCAATCACTATTTAATAAAACGTGTTATTCGTTGTCGCGGTAATAAACTGTGTGTCTAATGCCTTTGTTTTAATAACAGACTCAATTCGTGGATTAATAAAGAGGACATATTTTAAAACGTTTGTTTAATTTTCTTTTTTCTCTAGAACCTCTACCTCTCCTCTCTACTATTTCATAAACTTATTAGTTAACACCACTACTACTAGTTAAGTTAGAATTTGGAATAGTGCTGGACAAGAGAGAAGTTAAAAGAGTAATCAAGCAACACGTGCACTATGTTTTACAAATATTATTTATTTCAGCGCATATGTACAATTTCTTCATTCATGAAAGTAAACCTGTTTAGTCTTTAGATATTTCTCTGCCGTTTTTGTCTTTAAGACCTCCCCCCAGCAAACAGTTTCCCTTTCTTTGCCCCGGCAAAGACAAGTGCTGCTATCTTCTCAGCAACTGTAGCGTTAGGTGACATCACACGCTCCATAAGTTTACGAAGCAGATTTTCAGCAGTTACACGTCTTATTTCATATTTATTTTGACGATAAGCAATGTCATGTTCTTTGCAGGCAGCATCTAACATATTAGTACCAGGATCACCGCGTGGTAAGTAGACGTCACGTCGAGTTCGAGGGCCACAGTGTGGTAACTAGGAAGATGAAGCTCAAACGTAAGGAGATCAATCACCTTACTGATGAGTCCATGCTTCCTCACATTTCTCCCAGCACGTTTCTTCACCTTTGCTTGCTTAATATTTTCGAAGTCAAGTTTTTTTTTTTTGCTATTTGTTTGGGATATGAAAGGCCAAGGAAGTGGAAGGAAGCAGCCGTGGCCTACCCGTCAAAGCCCAATGTCACCTACAGGTAACACGTAATATTAATAACATTTCCTGCTGATCAGGCTGCTTGAACTTCTCTACCTGTTGGAAGTATTTAAAGAAAGGTCTTATAATTTGAAATTGACCCTTTTTGAACTCGCAGCCTGCACTGATGAGTCAGCTCTCGCTCAGATAAAAGAGAAAACAGACTGGATTGAAGTGGTGAAGCAACTTCAAATTATTTTGGTATGGAAAGCATGTGATAAATGGTCATTTTATTTTGCATTTTATGCATGTATATTGCCTAAAGGTTCAATAATGAAAGTGATACATTCTTAAGCATAATATTATAATTTAAGCATATTTTATTGCCGTGAAAAAGCATGGTGTCACCTGTAGGTGACATCGGTCACATCAAGTAGGCCTTTTTGTCCAGTTTCAATTATGAATAATATCTGATATTCACTCCATGTTTTTTCTCTCTCTTCAGTCTGACACTGTATGAGCTACTACACATGTTGGAAGATGGCAATAATAATGCACCCCAGATGATATTATTATGTTTCCTCAAAATGATGGTCAGTTTACGGATGAGGGAGGTGGCGATGAAGCAACTGATTCTGTTGATGTCAATCCTCTTCCTGGTAGAATATCGAGGTTGACAGTGTAAATATATGTGATATCAGCTTATGATGGTAAGCCGATACCTTCTAATGAAATGCAGCAGGCATCTAGTCTTTCTAGGACAAATAAACCAGTATCTTCTACGAAAAGATACAATACATTGTGGACAGCTACAGAGAAGAATAATTCTTGTTATTCTTATTCTTATTTTATTTTCCGATTGGGTGAGGTGACGTGCATGAGGAACCTTCTGAATATGACGGACCGCAATTGTCTGTAGTTCAGTTTTTTGAGTTACTGCTCATTGAAGAAGAAGAATCTCATTGTGAAAATGTCCATGTTATACGCTCCGCGCAAGAACCATAGGCTAGATATAACAGTGGTCAATTGCTACGCGATTTGGTTACCTCATAGACTTTGAGCCTTACCAAGAGTCTAAATCGGACATTGAGCCTTACTAAATCGGCTCCGAATCCGCGAGAGTCCGAATATGCGTTAGGGGCAGCAGTTGTCCTAACACTTGAATGTAGGCTACCAGCAAGCTGCGAACTGTAACTATACTGACCAATGTCACCTACAGGTGACACCCCTATATTTTCTTTGTGGACAACATTTCCTGCAGATTTTTGGTTTTGCATTGCTTTTTGTAGTGTAGCTAACATAATCTGAAAGGAAATACGTAGATTTATTTCCTGCACTGTGTTTGTGCATTAACGGGCTTAAGGTACACCCCAGGCATTTGCTTGGAGTCTTTTGTTTTAGGTCCGTGATACATTTTAATTGGTTGACATGTACGGCACTGTCTCACTGAAAGTCTCTTAGGTAAACTCACATTTTCGTGATGTAAACTACACTTTTGAATCTCTGACTAAACAGGATCGTGAGTTCACTCACGAGGCACCTTATCCCAGACCTTCTATACGGTATTCGCAGCTACATTGACCACAAATGCCTTTGGTAATGCCTTCAACACTTCTTCAGTAAAAGTGTTTAGTTTCCTTTTGCTAGCACAAAGCTTTACGATTGCCTTTTTAACTTCTTTACACTTAGTATCAGATAGAAATGACAGGGTGTCTTTACTCTTCAAATGTTTCTTTCACACTGTCGTCATTTCGACACTGCAGTTTACATATTATGTTGTTCACCTCCGGGCATGCACTGCGACACAACCAATCAAAAGCATGCACACATGTCGTGAAGACTGTTTAATTGTTTCTCCAATATGATCTGAGCCCCCGAAGTAACCCTCCGATATTACGCCCCTATGAATTATACACATTTATTGAGCCTTATAGCCGCCAAAATTTTCGAAGTTCAGATCCAAGCACCACTGAATTACTTTCTAGTGTAACGCCCGCTATGTATAAAGCACATGCATTAAGTCATATAGCCGCCATCTTGTTCCAAATTCAGCTCTAAGCTCCAGTAAATCACTTTCCAATGTTACGGCCCCTAAGTGTAAAGCACATGCATTAATTCTTATAGCCGCCTTCTTGTTCGAAGTAGAGCTACAAGCTCCCTCAAGTCGCTTTGTAATGTTACGCTCCCAAGAATAAAGCATACGTATTAAGCCTGATAGCCGCCACCTTGTTCCACGTTCAGCTCCAAGTTCTGCGACGTTAACTCAGTTTAACGCGTGGTCAGCGTAACCTTAAGCCTCCAGTTAGCCCAGGTATCGATCTTGAAGTCTAAAAGCATACCTGTTAAGTTTTATAGCACTCATACTCTTCCATGTTCAGCTCCAAGCTACCTTAAGTCGCTTTCCAATGATACGCCCCTATGTATAAAGCAAATGTTTTAAGTCTTATAGCCGTCATGTTTTCCACTTTCAGCTCCAAGTTTTGGGAGGTTAAGTTAGGTTAGGGCGTGGTCAGCGTAACGTTAAGCCTGCAGTTAGCCAGGGTATAGAACTTGATGTTTAAAATCATACATATGAAGCCTTATAGCAGCCATCTTGTTCCACGTTCAACTCCATGTCCTAGGAGATTAAGTTAGGTTTACACGTGGTCGGCGTAACGTTAAGCCTGCAGTCAGCCTGGGTATCTAACTTGAAGTCTGTTAGATTAAGCTTCTTCTCTTATGCGGATAGCCCGTGTGTTGAGCTTTGAGTCTCTTATTTTAAAGCTTGTACTCTTAGGCTTCGAACTAGGGTCTGTACGATTAACGCACTTAGGTCTGGATTCGAACCAGGGATCGGCGAGTTTAAGTCTAAACACGTCATGCCTGTTAGATTAAGCTCCCCTCTTAACCATAATCTCGGTGGCTGTTAGGTTAAGCTTGCACTTTTTGACATCGAACTTGGATCTTAGGTCATTAAGCCCAGAGTCGAGAACGAGGTCTGTAAAGTTAAGCCTGGAGACGTAGCCAGCTTAAGGTCATGTGAGGTTAAGTATGTACTCTAAGTCAGCACAGTCAATGAGGTGGAGGCCTCGTACAGGGGGCCGGAGGTGGAGGTGGCGTCGGAACTCCCACATTTACACCACTAGAGACATTTACACATTTGGAAGCTGAAATGAAAGCTCAAGTAGTGTAGGTGGCATGACATAGAGTCCGCTCAAGAGAAAGAACGTATTGAGGGAAAAAATCGGTCTACGTCCCCATGCACAGGGAATGACAGGAAAAGAAAGTTCAGGAAGTAAGTCAATTTGTCATCATCTACGAGTTGCGATGATCTTGATATCGAACTTTTCATAAAGAATTCATTTTGTAGCGTCTTTTACCAGTACATCAACATCAAGGGACTTATTTCCAAATAAAAAGCATCAGAATTACCGTATTCTCAGCAAACATATCATTTCTATAACAAAACAATGTGTCTGATTCAACAAAGAGCGTTCGTTGCTGAGAAACGGGAGAGTGCAATTGGAAGGAAAAAAAGCTAAAACTTGATGGCGAAGGAGCTGGTGAGTACATGTTACAAGTTACCTTGTGTTCTAGAGCTAGTCCCCCTGTAGATGGGGCTAGGTATCCCCTGCCAGCGCCTTTGCTACTCTCAGACCTTCATGGTGCAACCCCCACCCCCTCTTTCTTCTGGATTACGGTTCAGAATATTAAAATGACGTATTTATATGGACTTTAGAAATATTTTGTCCTGGTTTATTATTACTATATTTATCATTTACAGAATAAAATTGCTAATCTACACCGCTAAATATTATGTATACGTTTCTACAAATGTAGTGTCACACTGCGTCTACAATTTGGTCTCTCACACTTTTCACTCCTAAGGACATCATAAAACATAGTCAATATCAGTGAGAACAAGGTAAAGAGTGAAACGATGTCAGCATTTTTACTGTAGGCGCTACCTACAGATGACTTTGCAGACATATGAACTTCTTGCACTTAACATATGAGAGCTGAGACTTACTGTCCGTACACAAGTAGCAAGTGCCCCTTTCCGCGTTCTTCTTCCAGTTAGCTTCGTTGTCGTTGAATCAATGTATTCGTTGTCAGCTCTCTTCTGCAAATGGTTTATCAAAAGTTCCATTTCGAGGGAATGTTTATGTCTTTCTGATTGTTAAATTTACATATCATCAGACTGATGGCGGCAAGAACAAGTGTCCTCGCTACTGCGACATATTAAGTCCATCTTGACGTTGCCCTGATCCCTCACATATTAATTCACCTTGACATAACACACACCAAAGAAAATACACATCTTGAATGTCGCGCACTGTAACAAAAGTAATGTTTAAGGCAAAGTACAAAAAATAATATTACAACCCTACATTTCACAACAGAAAACTGGCATAAAAATGCCCCGAATTGTCTTTTCATATTCGTGGACACTACACTGCACACGAAACCACTACGTAACCCACTACATTTCTGTAGTCCACATAATCGGTTAAGCAGTCTATTTCTGCTTCACTGTCATAATCATGGCCTTATATGACCTCACTACCCCGGTATTTACCTTGCGAGACGGGGAGAAATCGTGGGAAAACCCCAGCCAGGGCACTTGGTCATCTCTGTCGGACACTAGTGATGTGCTACACATAAATGTCGCGTGACACACACAGTTTCTTGAATAAGTTAAGGTAGTTCTTGCTACAGATGGAACGTAGCACTTTGATATTAGCTGGGTCCCAAGATCCCAATGACCCAACTAAGATGGCATTTACCTCCACCGATATAAAACGTGTACGAAGAGCCGTGGCCGAGGTCGCGTACTTCTCTCTTTTGGCCTGTCTGGCGACTTCGAAAAGCATATTGACTATTATGAAATGGAATTGAAATGTCCAGCACTAAGGCTTTACCATCCTTGACACTAACCAGGTCTGGGCGTAGGTCGTCATACACGACTTGGTTATCACTGAAGATACTGTATCTTGTAGCAGCTGCCCTTCTGACCCTGGAGACTACAACATTGTCTCTCCGCAGATAAAATGCAGAGTATCTCATGCAATGATTCGCTGTATGAGGCAGAGTCTAATTCTCGTTGCCGCATCTCCTACACTTCTTGTTGCCATCAGTAGAGGGTCTAGAAGAAAGCTGGACCAGAGTTTCGATAGAAGAATTCTGGACCAGCGGCAGCCACTGCGCGTGCGCTTCACTCCCTGAAGGGGCCTCTCACTTGGCAAGGCACGTGCGGGGGGGGGGGGGCGCGTCTCGCTGTCAAGGCTACACACAAGTGTGGAATGTCGCTCCTTGCGGTGGCTTACTAATGCTATGCTTAGGGTGGGTGGGCGTGATAGGTGACATCACTTGTTTTGGTGCGTAATTGAGTATCTTTTTACTGAAAGGTATTGTAAGAGCAAAACAAGTTCACTATTAACCTCACTCTTCTAGTAGAGATTAAAAAAAAAAGATCCTCTATTGAGTGTAATAAAACTGCTTAGCTCAATTATCAAAAAAAAAAAAATATTCTACCCTACTTGCCTATGTGATTACCTCTTGAATTGTTTATGTTGGTGACAGGAAAGACATATTGACAAAAATCATCATGTTAGATATGGTACTAAATTTATATATTTTTTTTTTTGCAGAGTTCTTTTTACTTGTTAGGGTGCATGTAGGAAATGTTAACTACACTTACCCAGAGGTCTTTATGTAAGAGGTAAATATTTCTTGAAAGGCAAGGTTCTGTGAGTAGATTTGCTTCTAAAAGTTATTTGCTGGAGTTCCTCTCACTGCTCAAGGTGAGACAGCTACATGTTAAATAATTGCAGCAACTGGATTTGCTTGACAAGGTTACTTGCTGCCCAAAAGGTGAACAGGATATGAGATTTTTTTTTGGTCTGTTGAAGGTTAGCGACTAACAACTCTAACCAACTGGTTGGTGATGAGTGAAGGGCAACACAAAAGTGCTTAGTTTAATTAAATAATAAAAATATTTTTCATGACTACTTACCTTTAATTATTTTTCAACAGGATGCACATCTAGCTGTAATTCTTGACGATAGATACACGCATTGTTTACTAACCTTACATCAATAAATGTCATCTATGAAATATCATTGTACTAGGTAAAAAACAAATTTAAAAAAAAAAACTCGGATAAAGTCTGAAATCAGAGGATGATTAAGACATTCCGTTGTTACGAACGCGATAGTATGAATTATTACATACGGAATAAAACAAAAACATCTCGCCATTTTTGTTGGATACGTCTGCAACTGTGTATACTCATCGAGGTCAAACAGCTCATACATGAGAGTGTCATGTCTGTGATTTCTTATTATCTTTGTCCAAGATGGCTAACACAAAAAAAAAATGCATTATGATCTCTGAACTAATAAATTAGTTAGGCAAACACATGATGTGCTATCTCATCAAAAATTATATCGAATATATATGTTTAGCACGGAAGATGAAATAATAAATCGTCTAATGAATCGGTTAGGGGCGCGTGAATTCACCGCAAAGAACAACAGCAAAAGAACTTCAGTGAACAAAGACATCAAACACGACAGTGTTTTAACAAAACAAAAGAACGTGCTGCCACGTAGCTGAAATATTGGTTGACAAACTGTAAAGCATGGTTTCTTTTTAAATAAAATATTTCGAATTATTTCTTAATCAACCTCTGAATTGAGACAGTGTGTGAGTGAAAGCTATAATTTGTCACACCTACACAGGTTGGTGATTTGAGGATAGAACAAATAAAATCTGGTAAAGGATTCAAGGTTATAGCATTTGGATGGTGTAAAAACAAAAAAAAATATGTGTATGCATATATAGGTTAGGATGAATTATTCAAGCAACTCGAATAATAAGTGGAACATCACACTGTTTTATTTACCTGTTAGTTCAAAATACATGATTAAATTCTTTCTTACATGCTTCACAGTCTATAATCATTGGATTCGCCCCGTCAAAACCATCAACCTCGTCTTGTCCTCTGTAGCAAAAATGTCTGACACATGGGCTGCAGACTGCTATTTCCAGTTTTGCTTTTACATAGTAGGGTAGTTTCACCCATGCTTCATCTAAATCTTTAGCGGCATATGTTGAGAGAAACCCAGATGGTAAATAGCGAATTAGATGTTGTGGCATTTGAAGTAAACTGCCATGTGTATAGTATGATGTAATAGCCTCACTTACTAATGAGAAATATATTGTACGTAAAGGATCAGGTTTAATACTTGGTGTACAAAGTTCACATTTACACTGGATGTTACGGTTTCTCTTCTCACCAAATTCATTCTTTACTTGTCGCTCCATGACTGATGACACGCACACACTGTTGCCAACAAAGACAATACCTTAATATTTATTCACACACTTTTTTAAATAGTGTGCTACAGTTTACGTTACGTCACACTGACATGGCGTATACTCCAGTTAGCTTTAAAGTACACTTCTCTTAGCAGTTGCCTAGTGTGAAAATAGCGAACTAGAGAGAATAATTTTATGATTGCCAACGAGGAGGATCGAACTTGTACTCTTCTAGATGTGAGCGAATTCACTTGCTTTATATAAAAATTTTAATGCTAGGTGTAAGATAATCTCACATTATATTACCAGACGCGACTTTATTGTGTGTAAAATTATTATTTTGTAGACATATGTTTGAACATTCCTTTGTAGTGTATATCTATCCCGGATGTTTTCTGCAAGCAGCTTTCGCATAAACCGGTTAACGCCTTACTTCTTTCGCGGTCATTGCTGGTCATGGTCGTGCTTTGACCACGGTTTCATCAAGGCTACAAAAAAAGAGGATGCGTGATCTCAAGTCCGGTTCGCTACGCAGCTTACTAGCAGATGTTGTACCCTGGCAGGTTTTTTGAAACTAGTTGTTTTTTTCAAATTACATATCACCGTTAGAACAGGTATATATACAGCGATCGCTTGCTGTAGGTACGTTACAGTTTCAAACTGCCTTCGACATGCCGTCCGTCCAAGAAACTCTCTTTGAAAAGCTTCTAGCGTTGAGGGAAATAGTTAGATTAATGGAAATGAGTGAGATAAATAATATAGTAGAAGTTCAGGGCTCATTTGAAAGAGCGATTGTTAACAGAATTCGGCATATGACTAACGAAGAGTTTCGGCTTCTCGTTAGGCTGCATACACGTATTTTGTTACGGCGCGAAAGCCCGAACTTCAATATATTATTTATCCACAAATTTAGTTTTTTTTCGTGCAACGCGATGTTAGCAGAACTAAGAGAGCTAATGGATGATCACGGAAGTGATGGCGATATTTTTGGTGAGTTTTAACTTTTTTCTAAATTTCAAGACTTCGTCTATTGTCGGATTGCGAAAGATTTTAATCTTACATTAACTTTTTCTTTCTATATAGGAGAAGATTAAGAAGTGAGCCTAGAGGAGGAGGAGAATTTAATTTATTTGAACTGTTATAGGTGAGTGCAAAAATATATTTTATTTATCTTGCTTTCTTTTCTGCTCTTAGGAAGATAAACTAATTAAATATAATTTTTTTTACGTCGCACTAACACAGATACGTAAAGGAGTAGGAAAAAGGATGGAATTTAATATTTAAAAAATTACAAGAGGTTAATCTTTAGTTAAATTTTGTTTATTATAATTTATTAAGATACATGATTTACACAAAATGTTTCGAATTAATTATGCAGAGTTGAGGTAGAAATATCTTCTTGCTTGAGGTAATGTCCAACGTTGTCATCAACAAAACAAACAGCACAGTTTCTTGAGCAAGGGAAGTCTGCAACAATAGAGAGAGGACACTATAAGATGGTAAATCTATCAGACATTAGAGTAAAAAATTAAAAATATATTATACTAGCGTACTTACTATTGAATTTTTTTTAGAATACATATTCCTTCGGAATCCATGAATTATGCGTGGCGTCGAATCCTAGCCACGATACGAAAACTTTGTCGTTCTTTCTTTTTAAAATTTTATCAATGAGGTATATTTTAGGATGTTTTGTCTTCTGCAGTTCTTGTTCATAGAACGCACCAAATATTGGTTTATTTTGATAGTCGTGAAGCAAGTAAGTTCTCGGTGATGTTTCTTTTACTTTTCTTACAGTAAATAATTCATTACTCCAATTAGGAGTATAGCCCTTTGTAAAATATCGCTTAATTTTACTTATTCGTACTGTGTCACCTACTTTAAATTTTGGTGGATAAGGTGACTTCTTTTTCTTCATTTCCCGTAATTTGTACACAGTAGCAAGTTGTTGTAGATTGTTTGTGACGTCTATAGGTTTCATACCAATCGTACGATGTTTTCGATTATTATATTCATCTAATAGTTTTGGTAGCATGCGAAGCCAGTGGTATGATCCGCACGCCGAGAATTTCCTCCACATCCACTGCTTCAGTGTTCGATTGAAGCGTTCAACTACGCTTGCCTTCAAGCTGCTCCCTGTCGAATAGTGCTTAATTTTTCTTATTGTAATCCACTGTTGAAAAATCCTATTATAAAATTCTTTTCCCCTGTCAGTTTGCAGATGTTTTGGATAGCGTTTACATTTTGAATAGATGCGTTCCATATTCTCCACTACTTCGTTTCCTGTTTTTGTTTTAAGTGGAACTGCCCAGGCATACTTTGAATAAACATCAATAACAGTTAACATGTATTTATATCCACTATTAACTTTCGAAAACAGAGACATATCAACAAGATCCGCTTGATGTAAATCATCTCTCCCCCGGCTAATAACGCTCCGTCTTTCAAAATTCTTTCGCACTGGAGCGTGGAGTTCTTTCGCTATTTCTTCTCTGATATTGTTCATAAAGTATAGGTAAAAGAATTCGTTCTGTGTCGTCTATTCGTTTCTTGAATCGCAGTCGATCTATAGCCAGTTGTTGCCAGTTGCTTCTTCTGTCTTCACATCCAATTTCATAGATTACTGAAATATCCTTTGAGAATCTAACCGCTTTAAATATATTTGCGAACGGAAGTTCGTCCCACCGCGCAGTGTTCATTTATTCGATGTACCTCGACTTTCGAAGTTCTTCTTCGATTGACAAGATTTCGTTTTCGTGTGACGAATGACCAGCACTTCTAGATGCTATTAACTTTTTCAGTCTCTCCACTAGACTGTTTGGATCATTCCAGTGAACTAATTCGATCTTCTTTCTTTGTTCATTTTTCCACTTGGCTACTTTTGATCCTCTTCCTGTACGTTTGTATTTGTGTACACTTACAAATTTTGGTGTGCTCCTTCCTTTTTTCACTTTTGCATCTTCTACTAATGGCTTGATAATTTTTTGAAATTTGAGCGATTTCGTGCCTCTCATTGGCTTGCCTGCGTCATACTGTTTCCTGTGCACGTTAGTGTAATTTAATATATGACTGTAAGCTGACAGATCCTTATCATCATACAACTGTGCGTCCGGATCTTTCTGAAATATTAATTCAAGGAGACCTTCAGTTAAAGGATAGTTAAAATTGTCAATTATAAGATTGTTATCGCGAAACAGTACTTTTTTACTCCCTAAATAGTGTTCTCCATGAACTACTCGAACCCCGAATATTCTATCAACTTTGTGTCTCAATTGTGGGTTAAGATAATTTTGCAGGAGAGTTGTAACCTTTCTGTCCAGAGTTTCTTCTTCTTCTGATTCTTCTTCTTCCTCATCACTTATATAACTATTTAATTTTCGATTTTTCTTTGCAATTAATCCATTCGAGTTAACTGTAAGCTGCTGTAGTTTATTTAATGGTGCAGTTATTGGTTTAAATGTTTCTTCTAACTTTAGTTGGTTTAAAGCCATATCTGCTTTAAGAGAGTTATATTTTTTTTTACATCTTTTCTTAATTTTGCTAGTTTGTCCTTTACACGACTTTTTTCCACTATGTTCGCCTGCATTTTTTAAACTGAAGCGTAACGTCTATTGTTTTACTCATATATAGTATATTCAAAGAGTATATGGAGCGGAAGATCGTTAGTATTCCATTGTTCTGGGTCTTTTAGGCGGAATTGTATTTCATCACCTTCCTTTACAGCAATTGGTGTACCTACTTCTAATTCGATTGGATTGTTCACGTGATTAATCATCGCATATACCAGAGAACCACGTGTACTTGTTAACGGTGTAAGTGTACCTGTGTAGGGAAGCTTATACATAAGACGAGAGTTTTGTAGCATATATATTGGTGACTGATTTGACGGTAGACTGTTAATTTGAAAAAGAGCTTTTCTTGGTTTTTTGTGCAGTTCCTTTTTCATCACTTCAAACTCTTCTTTTGCAGTAGCAAACGTTTCTAAATACTGTTTGTTAACAACATCTTGCTCGTGGATAGGTGAATCAACATTTGTAATTCGTTTGTTCTTCATATTTAATTCTCCGTTAGATTCTACTGGTAGAGAATTTTTCTGAAGTTTAGATATGACAAGTTTTAACTCGTCAACTTCTCTCCGCGCAGCTGCATACTGTTCTACAAAGACTTTATTTGCAACATCTTTCTCATTTAACGGATTATGTACGTTAGTAATTCGCTTATTTTCCATACTCAAAGTACCACCTACATCAACGTTTAGTTTCTGTTGATTGCTTATTTCATTCTTCAGTTTTTCGAGTTCTTCACGCGCTGCTGAATGTTTTTCTAGGTATGCTTTATTAATCGCATCCGTCGAATGAATAGGTTTACCGATGTTTGTTACTCGTTTATTTTGCATATCTATCGATCCATCGTCATTCACTTGTAGTAGTCTACCTTTTGTATGCTTTTCTAAAAATAAAAGCGAAATTGCATCTTGTTCCTCTTCAGGATCTGCCACACCCGATATTCTCTTGTTGTTCATGTTGAGGTTATTGTCAGTTACAGGAAGGTGATCATCCACAATATCACGTAAAAGAGAATCAACATATTCTATGCGTGCAGAAACGTCGTTAACTCGTTTCTCTAAATTTCTCTGCACATGGTTAGTGTGCGTACGCATTGTGTCAAGCGAAACTGCTTCGTTTCCATTCATCGCAGGAGCTATTCCTTTCAGCCTTTTGTTCTTAAAATCAACTGCATCCTCTTCTAGTTCACATATGTCATGTATTTCATTTTTAAGATCTAAAATGTCACGTTGTATTTCTTCTTTATTAATACTGTCCTTAACGGTTTTTAACACATAATTTTTATTACAAGCATCCTCCATGTTTATAGGATTGCCGACGTTCTTTAAACGTTTACCATGAATACTTAAGTTTCCGTCAGATGTTGTTGTTACGTAATTTGTATTAACCATCATTTTTTCATCTACATATGATTTAGTAGCAATATCATGACGTGATGATGGTCGCGTTACATACACGTTACTGGTTCTGTTGTTTGATGCCATCGTGATGTTCTTTCTCTACTCAACAATTCGAAAATGAGTTCGTTAATGTATACACTCTCGTATTTATATCACATAAAATATATCGAATCCATTTCGATATCGACCTTTGCTTATTTCGCTATCCTTATCGATAACGAGAAAGCTGAATTTCGACTGTGACCAACAACGATAACATAAATCAGTGAACTGGTTGTAACTCATATCGGTGTTCACGTGATCGTCGTAGACATGCCGAAGATTTCTTGCATCTTGTTTAAACAGAATAATGAAATTAGCGTTGTCTCTAATAAGTTGTTTGGGAATGTAGGAATAGGTCTGACATAAGTAAAAAACATCCACGATATGGTGTCGACCTCTACTAAAGTAGTCTTTCATGTGCTGCTGTTTGTCGCTTGCTACATCGTCAAAAATAAACACGGAATTTCTTTGAGCTTTTTCTGGCGGTATTACTTGCTCACGATCAGAGTAAAACTCGCATTTTATTTCTTTAATAGATTTTAAAAGCTTCTCTAGCTCAATATATTTCTTCTGCGACAATGATTTTGAGTAAACATACACATTCTCAAAACGTAACCCGTTCGGTTGCAATAACAAATTAATCATTACATTAGTCTTCCCTGCATTCGATGGTCCGCATATGAGACAGCGTATTGTGTCCGGCAACAGTTTACTATGTTTATTTTTCTTTCCTACTGAACGTTTTGTGTCGTTCAGATTTGCAACAGGTAAAGATATCGATTGTTTTATTGTCTTCACCATCACTTTCTTTTGATGTTGATAATTTTCAACGATCGAGTGCACAGTGGATTTCTTTTTTCTCAAAGTTATTGTTGATTACTAAATAAACACGAACTTTTTTTTACCTTCTTTTTACTTATCTAGTTCCAAAATGGTTCGTGCATCACACTACACGTAGTATTAAGAAGTGCTGGAAGAGCTGTCCTGTTATAGTGATCTAATACTATGTTGCCAACTTCACAACCTCTCATATACCGACAAGAAGGCGACCATTTTCTATGTTCTGTTAACGGGTCATCATCTTGATCCCACGAAAATAATTCGATTCCGCAAAAAATACATTTAACTGCGTCTAGGTATCCCGTGAAGTAAAATCCAGCTTTAGCTAAACTTAAGGGGTCTATCCACGGTACACGCCATCTAGCGAAAGTCCTTATCCGATCTACCTCAGATTTTAAATTTAACGGACGAGGAATGTACGCCATGTCGCTGTAAAATGAGGAGAGCAGAAAAATATCTCTCTTATATATATCTTTCTACCTTTCAGAAAAAAAAAGAAAAAAAAATAAACTTACATACATTTTTAGTACTCAACAGTTGCACATCGTGTAAAAATGTAATTCGTATATAACATCACACTTGATAGCAGGAGCTCTTATTTGAGTATGCTGCGTCGAAGACGCAACGTTGTAGCAGCTCCATGTAAACGAGTAGGGAAAGGAGGAATAATAGGCAAAGTTCTTAATAAAGCTATAGATAATTTACCAGTAGAATTGCACATACCAGGTTATGAATTCTGTGGACCTGGGACAAAGTTAGAAAAACGACTTAAGCGTGGTGATCAAGGAATAAATCCGTTAGATAAGGCATGTAAAGAACACGATATCGCTTACGCTACATACAAAGACCAGAACAGAAGGAAAGAAGCAGATGAAATCTTAGCCTCTAAGGCTTGGTCTCGTGTAAACTCTCAGGACGCATCATTAGGAGAAAGAGCAGCTGCACTAGCAGTTACGGGAATTATGAAAGCGAAAACTAAAGTAGGTGGTGGTAGACGAAGAAGAAAATCAAAACATCGAAGAGAACGAGTAAAACCAAAAAAAAGACAACATGCTGTAAAAAAAAAAGAAAGGTGGTTTTCTTCCACTCCTTCCGATATTTGCAGCCTTGTCGGGCTTGGGCGGTCTAGCAAGTGGAGCTGCGGGCATAGCATCGGCTGTAAACAAGGCGAAAGCCGCACAGGAAGAATTAAAAGAAATGAAGCGCCACAATCGAATGCTAGAAGCGATGCGTGGGAAAGGGCTTTCTACTCGAAACAAAGGAAAGGGCATTTACTTAAATCCTCCAGCATACAAAAGATAATGGAAGGTCTGCCGAATAGAGCATTAACTAACATAGATCTGTATCGTTACGCATATCGTTTAAAAATTCCCTACTTCAGAGGTGTGTTTATGCGAGATACGTTACCGAAAATTTCTCGTAAAAATGAGAGTTGTATTTTGAATTTAGATCCGATAAGTAAATCTGGTTCGCACTGGGTTGCGTTCAGTAAACGAGGTGCGTATGTCTACTACTTCGATAGTTTTGGTAATTTACGTCCCCCAAAAGAGGTATTAGAATATTTAAGAAACTGTTACATTCGATATAATTTTCATTCTTATCAAACTTTTAATTCATCAATTTGTGGTCATCTGTGTTTACTATTTTTATACTGTATAAATAAAGCAAGACCTTAGTATTTGTGTTCAGTGTGCACGATGCCGTATGAAAGACGGATTACACTCGAGGGTAGAGGCTCGAAGATTGATGTAGTATTAGAAACTCCGATTTATTTGAATAGAGCCTCTTTCTATGAAATAGGTCTTGCCGCACTATTTACATCTAATAGTATTCGTAATGTCACTAGTAAAAATAATAAGTTTGCTATATATTTGAATGGTAAAAAAATTCTTTTGAGTGTAGCAGAAGGCATTTATGAATTCGAAGATCTTGTTGCAAAAATAGAAAGTTTGCTAACTATTAAAAATGTGAAACTATTTCTGCGGGAGTACACTCCAAAACTTAGTTTTTTTATCTCGACTATTAACAACAAACCTACTATGCATTCTCCGTTTGACATTGATTTCAATGTACCGAACAGTGTTGGCACTAGCTTAGGTTATCTGTTAAATGTATATGAGAAATATGCTAACCATGAATCACAGCTGAATGAAATAGGTAACGTAATCGTTAATAGCACAAATAACCAGATTGGTATTAAAATGAAGGGAGACAAAACAACTGTACTCACATTACCGGAAGGTAGTTACACTTTTTCGGAAATAGGAGCTCTAGTTCAAGAAGCAATAATTAACAACTTTCCTATTCTCGAAGAGGAGAATGACCCTCTAGATGGAGATAGTAAACTTATTACTATTACTTACGAAAAGACCTATCTTCGCTGTAAAATGTCCTCCAACCTAGACGTAGACTTTGATGTTTCCGATTCAATTGCTGATTTGTTAGGATTTTCACGCCGAAAATATGATGCTAATAAATTACATATTTCAGGAGAGATTATTAAAATTAATAACGTGAACTCGATTCGTGTATGTTGTAATCTCGTGTTAGGTTCCGGTTCCTACCTCAACGGTAAACAAACACATTCGTTATACAATTTTAAACCGCTTGTTCCAGCAGGCTATCCTATCGTAGTTCAACCGTCAACTATAAGCTTCTTACCGGTAAACACTAGTGTTATTCAACATATATCTGTCGTACTCGAAGATCAGTTCGAAAACCCAATCGACTTACAAAATGAGGATGTAACAGTAGAGTTAATTATTCGTCCAGTAAAAATACAGTAATCATATATAACATAAAGCGTACACTTATGTACTATCATTCGAGTAAGGAACAGTTGATCATCAACATCATGGTAGTAATTTACAACAACCAGTCAAAAAACCGAGGATTAAAAGAGGCAGCAGCTAGAGTAGTAAAATATAGAGTAAAGCTAAAAAAACAATCTCATCGTGTACGCGACAAGAAAAAATTAACCTCAAACAATAAAGACTTTTTACAATCGCTAGGCTACCGACTACTATAAGTTCTATTTCTCCTACAGAAACTACTTTACTCTCTTTTCGTGTGCGTAATCAAGGTAACATTACTCTCTTTTTGTGTGAAATCACTTTACAATGCTACCGACTGCCCCCCTAGGATAAAGCATATAAATTCTAATTCTCTACGAAAAACTACTTTAGTCTCTTTTTGTGTACAATCACGCTAACATCAAGGAGAAATATGTTCAACGTAACGGACAAAGTTATATTTGACAACAGAGTTGCTAGGCGGGAAGTAAGGAGCTATCATCCATATGCTGGCACGAAATATGAAAACAACGATGAAATTCGAGTTCCTGTACACAACCAAGAACATATATTTTTACCCTCTGAAGCTGATGTTCACATCGAAGGTGAAATAGTTAGATCAAGCGCAGATAATACACCTTCAGCTACAGCCGTTCCCGATCAAAACTTTGCAGCAAATCTCTTCGATGAAATGCGTATTGAATTGAATGGGAAAGAGATTGAAAGAACACGACGTGTAGGCACGACTAGTGCTATAAAAACTTTCGCCTCTTATTCTAAAAATGAAATGTTAGCGCTGCAAAATGCTGGCTATTTTCCATCAATTTCTACACCACCAAACGAAGCTAATATTATCCACGCGACTACAAAGCTGTTCCATGCAATTATCCCACTGAGTCTTCTTTGCGGATTATTTGAAGACTACAGGAAACCATTCATAAACTGTAAACTTGAATTTATCTTTATTCGTTCTAGAGATGACAAATGTGCACTGTTTTCAGCCAACGCGGAAGATACAGCTAAAGTCAAAGTACGAAAAATGTATATAAAGCTACCAACTCTAATACTGTCCGACGAGGAAGAAGTTAAACGCATAAAGTTAATCCAAAAAAATCCTTCTATTCCTGTAGCATTTCGATCGTGGAGTTATCACGAGTTACCTACTATTCCAAATTCAACGAAAATTAATTGGACTGTTATGACTACGTCACAAATAGAAAAACCGAGAGTTTTTATGCTTGCTTTCCAAACCGATCGTAAGAAAATTAATGTTTCTTCTTCTCTGTTCGATCACTGTAATATTCGATCCGTTGGTGTATTCTTAAATTCAAACTTTTATCCCTATGAAAAGGCTGTAGCTAATTTTAACAATGGCGACTACAGTGAATTGTATGATATGTTCATCAAGTTTCGTAATGCGTACTATCAGCTTGATGATAATCGTTCCGAACCGAACATATCACGAAGTGAATTTCACTCGCATTGTCCTATTGTTGTTGTTAATTGCATGGAACAGGTTGAATCGATAAAATCTTCCTCTGTAGATGTTCGCGTTGAAATTGAAACAAACGAACCTATTCCAGCCAACACTACTCTGCATTGCATTATTATTCACGATCGCATAATAAATTATAAACCACTAACGAATGAAGTATTTTTCTTCCAATAATCTTGCGCGAGTTTTTCTTCCTTTTTTTTTCTTTCTAATAGTGTATATAAACGAGAGAGTGAAGATTCTCTGCTTCAGTTCTTCGATATCAAGCACACCATGAGTGCAAAACCCTAGGGAGTGATAGTTGACATTCAGAGGTTACCTACTGGAGGTTACGAGATAGCCTGTTGTAATATAGATTCGTCTACAAATGTGTTATCTACTGCTCTATTAGGTATGAGTGTACCTAATTTAGATTTCACGCTTACGTCGTTTTTCAATCTTCTCAGTGAACAACAATACCAATATCTGGTTGTGTGCAACTGTGTTAATGAGTTACGTCTATTAGCACTGCAAGAGTATCCTCGTACATGCATAATTGACTTGAACACTATAGAAGGTGTACCTGATTTAAGAACAATGCGTAACGAGTGTTTCCCTGTTGAGTGCCCGCGCCATTTACCACATGTTGCAAGACATTCAGGCAGCTGTGCTATGTTCAACGTTCACGCAGTTCATAGTTGGCTAAAATCGTCAGATGGTGTGATGAGAATAGTGTGTTCAGTGATAAACAAATTTAAGAAAGAAGGTGTGAGCAGATTCAATAAATTTGAGTGGACTTTCTTCCCTGAAAACATATTATCTATTTACGAACAACATCAGTTAAGTGCGCTCTGGCAGTATCTACCAGATCATCTGAAGGCGAACTTACACCAGGCTTGTCAGGATTCAGGAGCTAACAACAACGACATCGTGCGAGCTTGATATCGGCTACTAATACATCAATTATTAAGGTGAAAAAAAAAAAGATATAATACCATCCTTTTTCCTTGCTTGTTTTTTCGGTTTTATTCTGCTTCTAACTAATTTATTTATTTTTTCTCCTCTGCAGGTGTCTCCTCATAGTGGGATCAACAACAACAACAACAACAACGTCTGAGCTTGATATTAGATACTATTTCATCAATTATTAAGGTAAAGAAAAAAAATAGTTTCCTTTTTTTTCTTTCTTGCTTGCTTTTTCTGTTTTATGCTGCTATCAACTAATTGTTCTTTCTTTTTTTCCCCTCTGCAGGACTCTCCTCTGGTAGCGGTCGAAGATTCAGTCTCTGCAGATCTCTCCTCGTGGTTGCAGTTACAAATTCAATCAGAAGTTTATATTTTGAAAAACCTCTGTAGTTTCCTATTCAATAAACTTGATTGTAAAAAAGAAATATGTTCTCTTTTTTTTTCATTCTCCTACTCCTACTTTAGTTAAGAGTACAAGGAATAAAAGGAGAGGCTGCGCAGGATAGTTTGAAAGAAAATCAACTTTTTGATCATCTAGTGTAGAGTTTTTTATTTTTTTCGAGAAAGAAAAAAGATTAAATAAAGGTTTACAATGCACTTTAATATATAAATGATAGAAAATTAACTTACAGTTCAATACTAGTTAGTACAATAGTATACAATGTACTTAAACAGCGAGTGTAATTGTATAAGATTCCTTTTTTTTTCATAATTAAATAATTATAATAATAGTATGCAATGTACTTTAAAAGTATAAATACAGTACAATACATTGAATAAAAGAAACAGCGAGTGAAATGTTTATCTAGTTTGAAATTCTATAAGATTACATTTTTTTTCTTTAATTAATTACGGAATGAAACAAAAGTTTCTCTAAAATAAAAATGATTAAAGTAATCATAGGAGCTTCTCCTCTTATTACTTAATATTCACCTTCAGAGAAAATTACATTATTTTACATACAGAGGGGTAAACTGATGACAAAGTGGAGGAGGTGTTCACAAAAAAAGCAAACCTACTTTGCAAGATAGCTATACATTAGTTATACTTCTTTTCTCTGCAAGACTGTAATGTCCAAATGGTAATGTATTAATTTTGTTATCTGTGATGTACCTTTTGTCATCATTAGCTGTGAGTGCTAGTTTGTATTGACGAACCGTGAACACAGAATGAGAATTGGAAGTAATGCACACTTGTAGTTTGGTCACTTGTTCACCTTCATACAGACAACGTCTATACTGATCAATTGTAAGGTGATCGACAACATTTTTTTTGACACCCTTAGCTTTACATGTAGGTTTCTCTTTTTCACACAACTTAATAGCATACATCTTTGGTCTCAAACCTACAAATTCTTCAACAATACTTCCACCGTTTTCATCCTTCATCAAACCTATTTCACCTGAATTTTTTCTTTCAATTTGGAAAGGATTATTTTCATCATAATTTCCTGTATCAAACAAAACTGAATTTTCCTTCATAAACTCATAGATATCAAATGAAAAATTGTATATTAAACTGTCGGTGTCAGTGTAGAGTAGTTGTGAGTTTGATTCTGTGTTTCTCAAAATAACGTTGTAGTGAAAATCGTTCATTTTCATTTTTGACAAATCTAAAATTGTAGCACCGAGGTAAACCGGTTGATTGTGATGAATTTGAAGTTTCTTCATTTCGATAACCATACACTGTTCGTCTACTATAATACGACGTTTGAAGTTTGCTCTTGAGATCAACGTACCAGCACCATAACGTCCCTTCCACTGTGTGACCCATCTGACGTCGCGCAGCTTCCTTACGTTCATTAATGAACGACCAAAAATTGCGTTATTCATTAATTTATAGAAACTTTTCTCGAACTCATTTTTTGCTAACTTTCGTTTCTCTGTGTTCAAATCAATGTAGCATTTTAACCATGCGCTCTGATTAAACTGAATCGCTCTGTAAATGTGAGCTACTTTCATACCTAACTCTACACACTGTTTTAATAGCCTATAATGAAGAACATACCGTTCCTTGTTGTAAAGAGTGCTCATTAGTTTCGTAGATTTTTCAGGACACAATGGATAATCGGCATGTTTATCATGAAGTTCTAGCGGGTAGATTAAATCAACTTCTACCATAAACCCAACATCTGCTTCATCTCCTACATTCATAATGTCTAAATTCTCAACGTTTTCGACCCATTGAAAGCCGCCCGTTGGAAGAAACTGTTGCATAGCGAATCCATACAAATTGTTCACGTCAAAGTACATTATGTATGATTCCGGTTTGGACTCATCGTATGTTAACATGTACTTGTTATTTGCTACTGCATGCCGCGTAACGCATTGCACATTACCACCGCGTATGGAGCGTTCGAAAAACTGCAGCATGTCGATATCCTGAAGTAATTCTAGCTGGACAGCTGTTATTTTCTTCATAGCACTCCATGCCATAGACGGTACCGTGTAGAAATGAGCGGCATCAATACCATATGTCTCTTTTCCACTCAATCTAAAGTTTTCAAATACATCGGCCAAGAGTAAAGTATCGATTTTCAAGTAAAGATCAGAATATTCACCCAACGATTTACAGTTAAACTTATTCCAAATAAGCTGAGCAAACGCGTAGTTTTCTTCCGAAACAGTTTCACCCTTTAAAGAGCTAAAGAATGAACTCCTTGACGGTAAACTAGTGTCGTCTAACACCTCCATACTAGTAACATATTCGTATGGAAATATCCCTTTCCGAGAAGCGAGTTTAAACTGTAAATCATCGGTGAAATACCGTCTCGTTACAAGCTTTGACTCGTCACTAAGTAATAGCGACATTTTGTCCAGCGAAAAAGGAATAAAGTTGTAAGTGTCTATAAATCTTAGTTCAACACACTGTCTTTGGTTATAACGTATAAAGTTTGAAAATCCTTTGTATCGTTCCATGTTCACTGCTAATAGTTTAATGTTCGTTCTGAGATTTGTCACAACATCCCCTCCCTTCCTATGCAGTTCTCTAATTATGAAATGACCATCATAGGCTGTCAAATTATGGAATGCTACCGGCAAGATAGAAATTTTACGATACTGTAAGTTACACAATTGATGTGCTGATCCCCTGTAAACACCCGTTAAATGACAATGATCGCGAACTTTAATTTCATTATCTGCAATTTCCTTCTCACATATGTGACATAATGTAGACGAAAGAAATTCATTTTCTTGCTCAACAGTTAATGCTAACATTGGTTTCGTATCAAAATAATAGGGCGCAAGCGTGTCCACCAAGTTATACATCTCATCTACGAACCATTTTACACAATCACTACCTCGATAGAGTTTGAAAGAGCACAAATCTCTGTCAAAACTACAGTGTAAATAATATGCTACGCTGTATGGCACATGTTCGTGAATTGGAGTTGAATGTGAGGTGACATCACTTGGAAAACAAGTAGACACAGGTTTCAGTATGCATTCTGTGTCAGCATACACAATAAAAGGCACTGGCTCTTTAACCTTATACTCGGTAAAGTACACTAGCCGTTCGCTATCTGAAGGCATTATACTTTTGCCCACCGGAAATTGTATACAGTTATTAGTATGCAAAGCTAATTTTTCCTTATTAGAAAAGTAAGACAAACACCGTCTGCAAATATAAATTCTATTATGGTTCTTCGTAAGAGATGAGCGCACAAGACGTGGAAGATTCTTAATCAAACAAAAGTGATACTTCTCACTGTCGCCAATCTGAAGCATTAGAAGATCTACGATCTTTTCACACGTTTTATGTGAAATGTACAAAGGTACAAGAGTAAACTCTTTTTTGTCATCATTCCGTCCTATGCACACCCAGTTGTTCTCGTCATACTGCGCTCCGAATACATTCACGGAGATTTCGTTTTGATCTTCAAATTTTCTCATGTATCTCATTTCCATCGGGATTGGTATGTCTTTTAAATTTAAAATTGCATTATAATGTGGATAAGAAGAAATGCGATCTACATGATGTTTAGCTGGAACTAAGCCAGCAACTACACTCCACGCAAAGCAAGCATCTCGTGTGTTCCGCAGATTAATAACTGCTTTCTTGTTTCGAATTGCTGTAGGCAACGTTAGACTAGTTGGCGACTTGCCCACGTGAAAACCTACATTTTTATTAATGTTTATCCGCAATTCGCGAATTCGTAGCAGAGACCATCCCGAATCACGAGCCTCGAACTCTGATAATTTTTTCAGAATCGGTCTCGTTACATGTTCGTTGTACCATTCTCTTAAATTAGTACCGTCAGTAATTTCAGCGTTCCTTGTATGAAAATAATTGTTATCGATTTTCTCGTGACGGACATGTTGTGTGCAGAGAACGGTATTTACTTTTAATGCTTGTGTCTTGAGTGCTTCCTTCACGTATTTATTAAACCACACGTAAGATTTATCTAGGAACTCTTCGGGGAGTAAGAAATCATTGTTAACGTTTACCACCGCTAGTGTGTACACTCTGCGCCGAAAAGCTTCCTCGATTTGTTTACACTGGAAAGCAGACAAATCTTCTATCTGAAAAGTTAGTCCATTAACAGCGCGAGCGTGAAAATAAATTTCTAACATCTGATTACGCATTTCCTCTAGCTCGTTAAGATTTTCAATCAGCTTGAACTGAGCTTCTTCTCGCTCGTCGCTAGGTTCGAACCGATATGAAATTAGTATTGATCCATTTACCTCCCTCATAAACGCGCGAATGCGTTCAAACGCTCTATCGAAATGAGTTTGCATTCTACCCGCATCTTCATCTGTCTGTAAATTAATGTCTAGTTTCCTACGTTTGCTGCTCGACTCCATGACTACAAAAAAAATATTACGATTTGGTGCTAAATTTTTCAGCAATCTCAAGACAAGTCCAGCAGTTGCTGTAGCAACGACTTATCAAGAATGTACAATCTGTCATTACACAGTATAACCATCGAGCTAGGTCACTACCTTCTGCATCGCGTGAACAGTGTACAGCTTCGCTAGGAAACTCCTCCTGAAGCTTCCCTAGCAATGTATTACGGTAATAGGAAATGTTATTTGAATTTTGTGACGAAAAGGAAAATTCAATTTTATAAATTTCTTCGAATGTATTATAGCCAAGAAATAAAAGAAAATGTTCATTACTTGAAAGTTCACTCAAAAGAAATCGCACTACAGCAGCTGTCACTTCCTGCTGGCTTTCGTAAGCTTTACTCAGGTTCGTCACATATACTGTATAACTGAAAAGAGAACCCCCTCTGTTCCATAGTTCAATACAATTAGCACTCACTTCTTGTTCTTGTTGTGCGCTCAGTTGTCCCGCTTCATCTTCAACAGGCTGTGAAGTAGCGACCACATCCTCCTCTCGATGTACTTGAAGACGACGACTCTGTATGCTTGGATATGCTTGATGTTCAGTTCCTGGTTTAATCTCAACTTTCTTCCACTTCATCATATTACCACCTCGGACCTGAAAAGACAACACCACATACTATTTTCAATTAACAAAGCAATTATGCGAATACGGCGAAAAAAAAAATTACATTAAGAACGAAAATACTCTCTGCATACTTACTTAGTTAAAATAGATGTCGTAACTGATGACATTCTACTGTAGGAAGCACACTTGATGGTAGCCCCTCTCCATGCCTCTGTACATCATTTTCAAGTTGTTTTTTAAAGAATTTATTTCTTCTATTTCTTCTGCTGTAAGTTTTGAGAATTGCGCCGGCAGGAAAACACTCACAGTCTCCTCATCTTCCCCTTCTATATCAACGATTATTTTCCTCCCAAATCTTGTTTCTACCGCTCTCAGCGCTTTAACCTTAAATGGATGGTTAAGTTGCAACTCACTTAACTTTCTATTATGATATTGTGGTGCCTTGGCAATTTTGTTTAATTTCATTAACATATCCATTTTGTTGAAACTGCTATATCTTTTTAAAATTAACAAACTAAATAAACTTACACTTACTGAAGAGGAAAGAAAAGTAGTAGTAGTAGAGAACTCTTCCAACTAGATGATAGTTTTCATGTTGTGCTCTGCTCCTTAAATACTCCCTGCCACCACTTTCACTCCTCACCAGTAGGCTGGACTTGTCACTAGTTCACCTTCACTCAAAATTACAACCTACAAAAAACATCCTGTTCGTGACAGAGATAACCTTCAACAAGTTAGAAAGCGGATCTTGCCTAGTAACAGCTGCACTGTAGCACTCCTTAGTGTTTCCCCTTCACCCCTCTAGTAAGAGAGGAGTGAGGGATCATTTTTTTTTTTTTAACATAAACTAACATCCTGTTCAGCTTTCACCAGCAAGTGACCTATTAAAGCAAATCCAGTTGCCACATAGTTACTGTACCTTAGCCACAAGAGTAACCTTTCAAGAAAATTAATTACCTCTTACATAAAGACCTCTGAGTGTGTTGTCCTCATTCTACATGTGGTTGACCCCCTTAGGCAGTGAAAGCTACTCCAGCAAAATCCAGTCACAGCACCTTGCCCCCCCACACCTTTCAAGAATTAATTACCTCTCACATTAAGACCTTGCAGTATGTGTAGTTAACATTCCACACACGCCTTGGCAAGTGAGAGGCCCCTTCAGGGAGTGAAGCGCACGCGCAGTGGCTGCCGCTGGTCCAGAATTCTTCTATCGAAACTCTGGTCCAGCTTTCTTCTAGACCCTCTACTGCCATCAGATGCAGAACGGCGACTCCCATTGAGCGGTAGTAAATTCAGCCTAGCTCGGTGGATAAATATCCAGTCTGTAAATCAGGTAAACAGACCGGTTCTCAAGAAGTGGGGGCCACCTCTGTCTGCAGCTACGCATTCCATTAGTTTACCTTGATTGGGCAGGATGATCGATCTATTAAGGTGCTTAGACTGAAGGTTTATTCTGAGTGTCTTTAGCCCCTTATGGCGATCATTGCTGAACATGATCTTTTCATAGATGGTAACCGATTGTACGAAGTCCTCCATTTTCAATATAATCTGGTTTCTTCTCGAGGCCTTGCGAACTTGAGTCCAGACAGATTGTAATGGATTAGAGTTCCGGCTGAACTCGCCCTCGTTACGGCCATTCAGGAAGGACAGGTCTTCCAAGTCTCTTCTGGACTAAGATCTTAAGGTCCTGAAGAGCAAGCTCTGCAGTACCGGTACAGACGTAAGTGGAAGTCAGTACCTTGAAGGCATTATCGATCAGATGACAGTCTGAATCATTCTCTGCAACAGGTAAAAGACAACCTGCCTTTGTAGGAGCATGCAAATAGTCGTTAGAGGCCTTAAATCTAACTTGGAATGTAAGATATTCTGTGCCATGAAGATGAGGTCAGGTAGTTTTTTCATGTTGGATGAGATGCGGAATCCAACAGGCTTCCCAAGGAACTTCTCAATCTTTCAAAGCCTTTAGATCTTCATTGTCAATTTTAGAAATGGAGTTTCTCGTCCCCACAGGGGTCTCTCCAGACAGATGTAGGCTGAAGAACTTCGAAGCTGTAAGACTTATGTTGATCTTCTTTGACGTAGTGTTGATGACATTAATGCTGTTTTGTAGCTTTATCGAGTCGTCGAATAATAGTACGATGTCATCAGCATAGGCGAGAATCTGATGGTCTGTATTCCCGCTCTGAATAGCCCTAAATGCGGGGTCAATGACAGGGTTAAAGAGAATTCCATTCATAGGACAACCTTGCCTTACTCCACATACGATGTAAATGTTGTCTGTGACCCGATTCACAGTCTGTATATGGGTGGTAAAACACGTATACATATCTTTACTAATCTTCTGTAGTTTAGTGTCAGCTCCACTTCTTTCAAGGGTCGCAAAGATCGCATCATGCGCTCGTAGCAGAAGGCATTTGAAAAATTCAGCCAAGCTGCTAGGAACTGGCCTTTCTCACACATTGCCTTACCATACTTTGTTTTCAAAAACTCCGTAATGTGGCAGAAAACCTTTCTGCGCTGGCGCTAAAACATTGTTGTCTATCATCCAGGTGGTTATTCTCTTGGCTAACACACCTGAGTATAGCTTATAAATGGTCCGCATGATGACAATGGGTCGCCAGTTGGTGATGTCATGTGGACCACCTTTCTTAAATAATAAGATTGTGACTGGCTGCTTCCAACCACTGGTCGGGAACGTCTGGTCACACTGTGTGCAGGCATAGCCGAAGACAGTGGAGCTCTCACGAGTGCGCCATATTGCCTGTGGAGTGGTGGTGGTGATTATTGTTTTAAGCGGAGACACAACTGGCAACCACACTCTGTATAACACTAATCAGAGAGAAAAAATGGAAGGGGTCCGACACTTCGAAAAATGAAGGTATCGGCCAAAGGAAGACAAGGGCCACGAAGGGCATGAAAATGAAAGACTCCCTATGCCTCCATACGTAATACCATCGGGGTCTGAAAAGAACATGGGTTGACCAAGGGAGGTCGGATAGGATAGATGAAAGTGAGGAGCCTGGCACAAGTGGAAGCAATGCCAGGACTCAGCTGAAGGCCCCGTGGTCGCCAACCCACGCTCCAAAGTTCAGAGCCCCTGGGGCTTCTGGGCCAAGCAAGCATAAATCACAGTTAATAAGATCATTCATACGAGCGAGAAACTGTAATTCCAATCTTGAAATTAACAGCAAGCAGTTTAGATTAGTATTAAATTCCATAACTCCGACCGTACGACAGAATACCAGTCGCGTCTGTCGTGAATATCGGCGACGAACCTTAGGCGATAATAATATTAATAAACGCTCAGCTTATACGATTGCTTCCTTCCACGACCAAGGCAAGAGAGTGAGTGATGGGCCGCGTCTGTCGTATCCCACTTTCTCGTTATTACCTTATAAATCATGCCGTCAATTTTTGCTCCATTTTCTTAAGTTTTATAATTAATTCTTTGATTTAAATAAATCACCGTATTGAAATGTCGTTTTTCCGTCGTGTTCCAAAAATAATTACAGATGCAGATTCCGTTCTCCTTGAAGCAAAGACGGTTATTATCGGCTTCGATCTGAGGAAAATGTCACACTACGTCACATAAAATACGCGTTTGGTCGAGCACGGATCATTGTCTGTCTGTGCTCTCGTCAGATTTAGCATCGTGGTGCATGGTTCTCTTCCTCGGCATATAACTGATTATTGTGCAGTCTTTTAGGAATCAAGAAGCGCTACTAAAATATTGTCGCCGTGTATTGTTGCTGAATTCGGGTGTGATTTATTTCTTGTTCCTTCTTACAGTCAGTTTGTAGCCGGTCAACAACCTGTTTCCTATCTTGAAGCTCGTAAACCAGTTGTCCATTGTAACGTGTTTTGAAGTTCCATGTAGCCTAAACATAAGAAATATTTTGTTTTGGTTTATGATTTTTTTTATAATATTTCAATCCCAAGGACATCAGAAAACGTAATATCACTGATGAGAATCTAAAGAATGAATCGCTGTCAGGATTCTTACTGTAGGCGCTCCCTACAAATGAACTTGGCATGTTTCCTGAGACATACGGGGAGTTCACTGTTTTAGAATTCTTTTTACGCCAGGAATATGCGAGACAATATTATGTGATCTAGTTCTAACTCAACGACTGGCCATCTCTTTCTTCCTCTCCATTACTCTGTCCTTCCCAAGAAATAATGCAGCACTACTTTCTGCAGCAATATCTCCTCTCTGTGTTTCACGTTCAGTGCATATTTAAAAAATGGGGATCAGCTTCAGAATCTTCATCTGATTTCGTAAGGTAGGAACCCTTAGCATCTCAAGAATACGTTTCCTACCCTGGTTCTAGCCAACCCGTGTTTTACTTACCTGAGCCCTAAACGATTAAAACAAAGCTGGAGTGTAAAGTCACTAGCAAACTGTTACTAACAATAATGTTAGATGAGCCGTGTGCACTGTTGCCAACATCTTCAAAAACAAGAATTATTAACATCATGGGTCTGTCAGACTCAACAGTGGTAACGGAGAAATAAACAAATGGTAGAGGAGGTGGTGGTTGTGATTATTGTTTTAAGAGGCAGTACAAATAGGCAACCATTCTCTATACAACACTAATCAGAGGGAAAGTGGAAGGAATCCGACACTTCGAGAAATGATTGTGTCGGCCAAAGACCGACAAGGACCACAAAGGGCGTAAAATGAAAGAATCCCTAGCCCTTGGAAAACCTAATAGAGTCGGGAACGGAAAAGAACAAGAGTTGACCAAGGGATGTCAGATAGGGTAGATGAAAGTGAGGAGCCTCGCACAAGTAAGTGGAAGCAACGCCAGAACTCAGCTAAGGGTCCCGTGGTCGCCAACCCATGCTGCAAAGTTCAGAGATTTTGGGCCCCTTTTAGTCGCCTCTTACGTCAGGTAGGGGATACCGTGGGTGTTATGCTACCGCTCCACCTGCAGTGGGACTCCAATTCCCAGGACGCAAAGACGTCTCGAAGTAGTTGAGAGCAAATATCCCTACCTAGTACATTCACAGAGCAATTAAGATTAGCTGGACAGAAAAAATAACGAATGCTGAAGTATTTAAGAGGGCGAAGGAAAATTATACCTTAGGGAAAACTATAAAGAAGAGGAGGACTAGACTGATAGGACAACGGTATTGGAGGGAATGGTTCAAGGCAAGAGGTGTCGAGGTACACCACGCCTACAATATGTACAGCCTGATGTAGGATGCAAAAGCTATGAAGAGGTGAAGAGGAAAGCTATGAATAGAGTCGACTGGGGAACTGCCGCAAACCAATCCATGGATTGAATACTTAAGAAGAAGACGTGGTAAATGTTGCACTACTTTGGCAGCTTCATCCCTCAATCCCAACGTGGCTTGGGAGCCACGCAGAAGTCTTTCTGGTACCAGCATCACACACAATGGCTAGAAGGTGATGATTCTGCGGCATCAGTGGGTGTTGGGGAAAGCAAGTGCCAGTAGACTGCAGAGAACCAGACGATACACACGAGAATGTGGTTACTTTTGTCACCCAAGCTTCTACGACGGTGGAGAGCTCTACAGTATGCACGCTACTTACACGAGGAAGCGAGATCTTCATGCTAATACTATCGAAGGTGAAAGAGCAACTCACATGTTCTTTGATCTTAAAACCATCCCTGAAGAATATCGCGTGCCCCGATACTGGTGAAGGAAGGCCTGAAAATACCTCCAATGACCAGAGGCATCCGTGCTCACATTGCGTCCACGGAGTAGGTCTAACCCTATATCCAGTCGCGAAACTAACCACAGAGTACCTCACCACGGGTCCATTCAAGACAACCACCGACAGCCACATCTGACTCACGACCCAAGGTAACAGCTCGAATCGCAACCGGTGTTTGGCCTTTGGGCGGTTTTGGTACCTCTGGTAGTATTGGGTCCTAAAGATGCATTGGTAACTTGATTACTGCGGCATTTCAGGGATGTTGGTAGCGTACGTGTGAGGTATCTTATTCGTAACGGTGGAACTCCCGATTCGGCGATCAGGCTGGGAAATCTCCTGTAGCAGAGTTAAACGATAGCAGCATCGCACGGTAAAGCACAGGGTGAGCTCTGATTCAGGATGCACGTCGACAGAAATGTACAACTGAGGTTTTCGCCGCTGAAAATCGAATAGCATGTTGAAGGGCTCATCTATGGGCTCTGTTAATGGCTTGCTGTAGCTGTCTCACAGCAGAAACCATCTTTCTGGAACTGAAACATACTGCGGGCCCAGCAGCGGCAACTATGCCGATTGACATCAGTGTGCCACTCAGTACAGATCCTTGGTAATATTGAGAAAAAACATTTCCTACTCGGACTAGAAAGGCTACTGGTCTCAGTTTAACCCCATATCGCCAGGTCATGTGGTAAGCTCCTTCCAGGTCAAAAACATCTTAGGAACCGCTTGCATAAAAATATATACATGCAATACTACTTGTCTGACGGTAATGACACTCTCATATGTTATAGCCACTTCTATTCTTAATGTAATACTGAAGTTACATTTTCTTCAGCACCCTCAAAGAATGTTCCTATCAATTGTCTACAGCAACGTTTTCTCAGCCCAGGATGTACGTACAGCAGGAAACTTGGGCTCGTTTTGAAGCACTTAGTCGTGGTTACCAGAAACTGTAACCTCTGTAATGAAGAGTAATATTGATGGGAAATCGTGCGAGCGCTGGACGGGGTGGTGAAATCGCGTATGGTGCTGCGGCGCTCAGTAGCAAACACAGCGCGCAACGACCACAGAAGTTTGTTTACTTTCAATCTTTGATTTTATTTCCTCGTACGAATTTCACTTCCCATCACCTTTTCTCATTCGGACTTTGGGCGTTCAAATGCAGGTTCAGAAATGGTTCTATTCCTAATTTAGAAATGCCACAGTGTTAGAAGAAGATATTTACTTTATTATTTAACTCTGTCTGAAAAATCACCATGTTCCGATGAATCAGAACTGCTGTCATTCATGTTCATTACGACCGGTTGGAAACGAGGGACATTTTTACACAGTCCATCTTTCTCCCAGTGGTGGTCTTCGATTTTATTAGCGTGTTTCTTTTACACTGTTTCCAGAGTTTCAAAAGCGTAGAAATTGGCATATAAGTAAAATACCCCATATATTCCAAAAGTTCAGTCGGAGGCTTTTGATTGAGGGGTATGCCTTATGCGTATCTTCTTCTCCCACCGCTTTTCCCACATCTGTGGGGTCGCGGGTAAATATAACATTTGCGTGTATTTCTCCGTATAGTGGCCAAAGTAACGCCCAAGCTTCATTCCTGACCTGCATAATATCTTTCTACCATTCTCCTTTGAATCGGCTCCAGCTCTCTTCACTGACGATAATCAAAGACAATCTGAACTTGTGTCCCCTAATTTTCCCCCTCACTTTGAAGAAAACAGGTACCGCTCAGAACCATTCCAAATTCGCCCTCTGATAACACTGACCTCGGAGCATCTTCAAGTGATGTACCTAACATGATGAACACAGACATAACATGTGGACAAATCCAACTCCCCGGCATTCCATTGGGCGAGTGTACGCGACAACCCTTCACCCACCGGCTGTTAATCGCAGGATCCAGCGCACAGAAAACTTCTTCATAAATGCAGTTTCACACTGTACGGTTACACTGGGCTTAGGAAAACTTCGTTTAGGGAAATTATAATAACTGTTTTTGGTGGTGGTTGAAAAATATTGAAACTTGAGTATTACACCACGAACACATGTGGCCATAAAATATAAAAATTTAATTACCACCTGATAAGTAGTTTCCATGCATATATTTTTCATTGAGCGGTTCCTAAAGGAGAAGCTAAAAACTCGCACAGTATTTATTACAACAACAAATAAAATAATTAATGAAATTCAAAAACAATTTTTCTTATACGCTCTAACGCATGTTCTGTTACACCCCGTATTCTCCTATGTCCAACGAACTTGGTATTGATAATCTTCCCGACCTGTCTAAACCCAACTATGTTCAGAAGAAGAAATTATCGGTATCCTGTAAGACAGGCAGAGATAAGTACAACGAATGTAGAAAGTCAACTAGGTTGAAAGTTGGTGATCAAGTTTTTGTCAGGTCCTATACCATTATTAAAGAAATTAACAAATTTTATGCTAAGCTTGCTCCTAGGTATCAAAGTCCCTGTACTATTTTACAGTTTTTGTCTCCAGTATCGGTACTGGGGAGTGACCCCATCACCAAGAGGATTAGGCGAGTTCAATTTTCCCAGTTAAAATCAGGTTATGTGTGATCCCTCTTCTCTCTTAAGGGCTTCTTGATAATACGTATGGTATGTAGATCGGATCTGCGGATGAGGGCTACATTTCAGTGAGAAAATGTGTTTAATTATCTTTAGATTATTTTGTAACTATTCTGGTTGCGTGTGAATTTTATTTAGTAACTTTTCCATGTATAGTATTTTTGTTTTGAGTATTGCTTCCTGACCGTATGACCTTTTTCTCTCCAGAAATTGTTGTTTAGTAGTGTGCGAATTAATTACAACGTGTTATGATTTTCTGCACCAAATCTTCTGCATTCATGTCTCATGTGAATCTTAATATCACTGTGTAGTAGCTTACTACCGTGTACTTGTTACCATTGTATTTTAAAATGTGATTGTGGTTCGTGGCGTGTGGATCCTTTCACTTGCGCTATTGGCACCTGTTTATTTAATCGTTACTATCTCATTGCTCCTTTGGTTTGGGTGCATGCCTGCTCTGTCCATCATAAATTGATTCTATCCTGATCATTGAAGATTACTAAATTTTGATCATTAATTTATGTATTATGTAGTAGCCTTTGTCTTGTAGCAAATTTTGGAAAATTGTATATAATATTAGGTCTGTGCATTGTTGTTCACTGGTATGAAAACTGTTAAGGTGTCCTAACCTGTATTTATCTTTAACTGTTCCAGTATTCTATTGCCTATGTCTTGTTATCCGACTTTAATTTGGTGATATAACTGTCTATTCCGGTTGTGGTATTGTTAGGTGTGCATTAAACGAACCGAGTAATCTGTTAGGTTAGTTTCTTTATTTGGGGGGTTGACTAGGAACTGGATAGTACCCGGTGTTAGATCCTATTTGTTGTGTTTTGGATTTGCCTGTGGATATTGGTTATTGCGGAACTCTGTCGATCGGACTTGGTGGTGGTTGGCTGTTTGCCTTTACGGCATGGACTTAAATGTCTTCACTGCTTTCGGTCTCCAACTTCTGGTGGTACAATTTCCGATTGGTCTCATGCCCAACTTTTAATCATTTCTGTAATCAGTTGTGAATTACCCGTTAACTGAGTGATCTATTTCTAGTCATACCTGTCCTTTTGATTTTCTGGTGAGTAAAATTTTACCCTATCTACCTTCTCAAAATTAGGCATCTGGGTTTTTCTTTCTGGTAATGGTGGTTAACTACGTTGTTATTTGTTGTATTTTTGGGGCGCATGTGGTATTAATTCTGCATTCTTCTACAGACCTTACTTGCCTGGTTTGTCTCTAAATTGGTGTATTATTCATGAAGTGTGTTAATCTATTGAGTTGTAACGTTCATGTCGTCCTACCTCGTCTACTTGTTATGGTGGTGTTATTTTTCACAAATTGCACCAATGGATCCTCTCCTTTCGAACCTAGTAGGTAATGGTTTTGGTCCTGAGTTAGTTATGTTGTAACGGTACGTGATTTTGTTTTAAGCTTGCATTGTGAGGTGGCATGATGGCTTCACGGCATGTCGTTGAGGATAGTTAGTGTTCCTTCCCCCATTTGTTTCTAACGCATGTCCATTGAGATTCATTAAGGTTGTATTGTGATTGTGTTGTATAATTAAATGGTTATAACACTTCGGTATGGTCGGTATTGCATTTAATTTACCCCTGTGTGCCCGTAGATTGGGAAATAAATCCTGGCATGGGTTTACCACTCTTCTTAGAAAAACCTGGTCTGCTTGCATGTAATTTGTGATTCCTGTATGACCTGGTCTATTCTTTTTTTGTTTTAATTCTCTTCATACACAGGTAATCTGACGTCATCATGCATTTATCCTGTACTCTAAAGTTTATTTTGGATTAACCTGCCAGTCTATTGGTCCTTTTCTCTCCGGAGTGTTAGTATCCGTTGCTATTAATTTTTGGTCATCTTGTCGTTCTGCGGGGCGCCAGTTGAGTATGGGATTAACTAGTGCTTCATAGGTGGTATTGAAGCCTCCCACTATTCGATGATCGGGTCTTTTCGTGGTGTTTTCTCCTTCTTCACCGTTCTATTGAGCGTTTTCCGTCGTCCTAGTTCATGATCTACCATTTAAATTTTATTTACCTTGTTTCATATATATTTCGCACGGTACCTGTGGCTGTGTGGCTACAGTGTGAGTCTATGGATGTCACTTGTTACTATTCCGGATTTGTCCGAGATCCCTTGTGGATAACCGGTAGGGAATCGTGTCAGGTCTCTGCTCCCATTTCCAAATTGGCCACTGAATTGAGGGGTATTTCTAAACCATTTATTTAAATGAGTATTCCATTGTTGATGTATATGTTTGAAAATTCGGTGAAGTTGTGAGGAATATAAATTAAGATTGGGTGACACTTCTGAATTTCTTTCTGCCATTATCTGTCCTGCCCCACCATGGTGTTATTATGAGTTCCTATATCCTAATACTATTCTTCACTTGGTGTTGCTGATACGCGTATCCACCATCTGAAAGATCTTGAAGTCTCGAACTGCAGCTAACTATATTCATCTTGCCTTGAGTAATTATTTACCGTAACCCATGGATATTGATCTTTTTCTCATATCCAGTTTCTCAGTGTTTCCCTTATTTGTGAGTATAACTATATCTGACCTTATCTCTTCTTTAGATGGGTTATGCATGGAGTGTATACGTAGCATTACAATTGATTAATTGCAAAATATAATTTCTAGATCTTGGTCGTGTATTTAATGGGTTTAAAAATTTATTTATTGGCTACTCCATGGATTTAAAAAATTAATTGTAATTTTAATTAACTTGGATTACTGTGTAATGTGTTATTGCTTCGCAACATGTTCTCCCTTGGTCAACGTCTGGTTATTTTGAAATTATGTGTGGATTGCTGTTCTCTTAGTATTTCAATTCTGGAAATGATTTGACATCTCTGGGTAGGACATCTATATGAAGAGTACTGTCGGTGTGGCTGTGTTCGATAATTTGATGTGTTTCTTGCTGTGTTATCATGCATTGCTGGATCAGTTGTTGTGATCTGTAGCGTGTTCTTACTTGATTGATGTCTGGACTTATTGAACTTACCCTGTTTGTGGTTTGTTGTATTCTGTCAGTATTTTCTTTCCTAAGCTTAATTTATTTCTGTGTATTGTGTATGCTTGAAGTTGTATGTCTATGCAACGGTAGCTTCTCGTTTTCATTGTTGCTGGTGGTGTCTTTATTATGTGGCATTCCGATAGGGTTGCTGACGAGCACAGAAAACTAATTTGAGGAGATGACTATCTTTAATTTTCAAGTTAATTCTTTTCCTTATATGTTGTGCATAAAATTTCTGCCGATATATTTAATTTTAATATGATATATTTATGGTTATATATTTCCTAGTACCTGCTCAAGGGTTGTTTAGGTAATTATTTTATTCTATTGTAATCCTGTTCTCCTTTTGCTCTTACTAGTAGTTGTATCCAATGCCATACTGTAGTCTTAAGTCAAGTTAATCCAATTTAAGATTATGTAAAGGATTTACCTGTTGGATCTTGTGATCTTATTACATGCTCACCAATTTTGTTTTCCTATATTTGTTCATTTCTTTTCCTTGCCCTTCTGGGATTTTTTCATTTGTTAAATTGGTTTATGCCACCTTGGCAATAATAATAAAATTGAAACCAAATGAAGGCGTTTCTTAACTTACGCAAGTCCGATAAACAATACTAAAATGAATGTCTAACATGTGATAATCTCAATTTGGGTGTATAATCGCGTGCATTTAAATCTAAGAAGGTTTATTATTCTACCAGTGAACATTTAGGAAGTTGTTCAGTTGTGTGTGTGTACCACAAAGTAACGAAATCTTTGAACAGTTGATACATATGAACTTGCGAGACTTGTTCATTGGAATTAAAACTTAGCAAATGATCTGGAGCATGAGTGTCACCATTTATCTAGAACATTAACAGATTTACCTGCGACTTGCGTGTAGCACCCCTTTAATGCATGGGACTTCTTAATGATTGAAAGTAACTGGACAGCTAGTGTCATTTAAATGCACTCAATTGTTTTTTACTCAATTCATATATGTTTCGGTTACTAATTGACTATTGGATTCATCCTGCTGGTGGTGCATAAACTGGGACATGTGATCGGTGGTCATTTTCTTATTCGGACTATTCCATTAAAAACTCAGCTTGTATCCAGACCACCACCTTATGAAAGTCATTATATGTTGTATATGTGGAGCTTCGTGGAGGGAGACTATTACCGGATTAAGAATTTATACCTCTCTGTGAATACTTTAGTGCTGGCTGCATGGCCATTGAAATTCCACTCTTTAATGTGGTTTGCCGCTGCGTTATTCATCAAGTGATACATGGTCACAGATACCATGGTTTTCAATATTTATAAACATTAACTTCCACCGGCTTTAAAGTTATTAATGTGCCCATCTGCGGTGTATGGCCAGACAGTGCCTTTTCCAGTATTCTCCTGCATTCTAGTGTCGTCGGTATGAACCATCTCGCCACTCTCCCCCTCCACCGAGCGAGTATGCGCACGTAAACATTGCGACTGTGGTCTGACATGTAGGTTTCTGGCCAGTCGCCATTAAGGTTTTGCTAGTGAGCTGTGTTGGAAGGACGGCGTGCTTCTCCACTTGCCGGGATGGATAGAGTGATTATCATGGACCCAGGGTGAAGTTCGCTTGATACGGCTTATGCACTCTTGAACTGTGAAAGTTAATTTTAAATTTTATTACCATTTAATGTACCTCGCCTGGAATTTTTGAATGCACTCTAAGGATTACCTTTACCATACGTAAGTAAGGATATGACGCTGAAGCGAACTCACGACAATGGCAAGATACACTGTAAGTGTTTTTTCAACTCATCTTTAATATGTACCAACTGGTGAACTGAATATTTCAAAATGTGAAGAGCGTACCATGACAGGATGTAACTGCGCATCAACTTAAGTCTACGTTTTAGCCCTGCGGTGTTTGAACATTATTCGCGTCAAAAAACTTATATATAAACTACTTTTGTTTACCAGGGACTTGCACCCGCTGTGAATTAATATTAATTCTTATTCTTGGAAATTGTAAATTTAATACTCAATGATTGGTAGCGGCTTTCTAGCCCTAATAAGTAGGGGTTAATGCAATGTTTTGGCAGTGTTATTAACCAAGCGAGCTGCTGCAAGGATGTGGAACAAACGTTCGTTTTCCATCTTAATTTACCTACTTCTGGGTTATATTAAATTAATTTGTTTGGTATTTTCGTGATTATTCGACGTCCTGTTTTTCTTTTGTCTCTTAATATGTACATGCCTATTGTTTGGTGGCCTATGATTGGCCATTTTCCTTAACTACCTAGCGTGTTTTCGTTGCCATGGGAATATTATGTTAATCGATGGTGATGCTGATTGTTGATGGATGTTGGTGGAAATGAATTGATTTCCCTGTTATGAATTTAGTATTGTGAGTTGTTTAACCTGTTTTTCTTTTAATTAATTTTGGCATTTTTGTCTCCCTGTTGGCATATTTTCCTACCCTGTGTCGTGGACGTTATTATTATTATTTTGGGGTAAACTAATTCTTGGAAAATTGATCGTAATATTCCACCCTTCCTTGTGGGAGCTCCTTGGAATATACCCCAAATAACGTTTCAGTATCAAGAAAATCACTATTTAAGTACAACTATATAACCATTCTCTAAAAGACGGGGTGTTTCACTGACATGGACATGACACATATGAAAAAGATTTCAAAGTCTTTTACGACTTACTGGAATCAAAAAAGATAACCTCCCTAAAACCAGTAGCTAATAATAATGAAACTGAAGCAAAGATTTATTTAAATCAAGAGAATTGGTCAGACAGACAAAGGTCTGCCTTCCAAAAATTAAAATTACCAAGTTTCAACAGAGACATAATGTTGTGACTATACTTCAAGGGCAATTTTTGAAATAAGATCACTAGAAATTAAGGCCTAACTGGAATCAAAAGTTTCAAAATATCACCTTGTCCCTGAAAGTTTAGACAAAGAAAACCCTAGAAAAACATTGCCATGATTGAACCAAATATAGCCATACTGTAGAACTTAATTCATAACCACTACCACTGCCCTAAGCTGATTGCATTGGAGTATGCGAAGCACATCTTTGAATGTACAAATAAGCTCTGCCCCACTTGTAGCATTATAATGAAGTTAGACATTATTATCAGCATCTCGACATGTTCATTATGGCTCGTCTCTACCCCATTTAATCCTTCTAATCTGAATGGGTTGCATCGACCTAGATTTAATATTCAATTGCTTGTAACTGACAAAATATGAACTGTATATTCCAAAAAACTTGTGTATTTGTTCATCTCCTTTAGTAGGTATTGACATGATTTAAAAATATTTTTCAGTTGCTGACTACTCTACCAGTTCAAAAAATTACATATATGATGAATGGATCAAATGGACATATCCATTAATATCAATGCTGCCCTACCTGCTGGTCACTACACAAACAATGTTCGACTACCTCCACGACTAGGGAGTGCTGCATTGTTTCTGTGATCAAATATGGCTGGTCATCAGCGGTTAATGAGAAATCTATATGAAATATATTATATGAAATTAGTGAGAGTAAACATGAAGAGGAAGCTGATGATGCATTGGCTGATCCTGAATTTGTGTTTTCCAAAAAACTGATAACGATCACGTTTCTCTGGAGGGAGAAGAAAATGACGAGCTCCAAGTATCTGGTTATAAACTACAAGATGAGACTGACTCTGAACAAAAAGAAGTGTACATATCTCAAAATGGGATGGAATGGAGAAAACAACCATACTGACAATCAGGTGTAAGGTACGTTGCACATTCAGCAGAACCCCTATTTAACGTTTTTACAGGGACCTGAATTTTTATTGTTAAATGGGGGTTAACATAAATTATGCCATCATACGTTATTTACACAATGACAGCAATAAAAGGAGATATCTACATTATACACTGTACTGTAGTTACAGTTTGTGCTTCATTTTGACAATTTTCTGTAGGTGAATGCAAATCTCTTCAGTTTAAGTTTTTTCTTATAAAGTTATGCATGATTTTTCATAAAAGGCAGGAAAGATACTGAACTCACACAAACCCATTAAAATTACTACAGAACAGCAATCAGTTTGTTTAAACATTATTGCGGATGTTTTCCAAGCAGCAGCCGACTCATTAGCACGTATTTTCTAATTCCAATAGACTGAACACCCATATTACATTTCCTTCTTAAGAACTGCAATAGCATCAGTCCAGAGGATTGTTGCTAACATTGCCAGTTTCCAATTTCAAGCGGCATCACCTAACCTAGGTTTCAATTGCAAGAAATCAGCTTCATTTCCCGTATCAAATCCTATTTACAAAGAAACAGTAACAGTAAAAATGTCCACCTATTTGATACTTATATTTGCATTAAGCAAATCAATTAATCACACACAGTACATGTTTCATTCCATTTTGAAACATCTTCAGCTGTATTACATTGCTTAGGTGAACACATTAAGTATTTATCTTTTTAAGAACATCTCAAACAGGTACCTTGTTTTTCTTAAAATCTACATAAATTTAAAATTAGAAATAAATTAAAATCAATGTGGATGGTTCCATGGGGTAGTGAAATGAGAGGGAAATGGATCTGATTATGGTTAGCCTATTTTAAAAAAATCTATTCACTTGAACATATGTTGTACAAAATGTTTCCAGCACTTCTATCACCAAAATATTCTGCTTGTCTTCTAATAAAAAGTTTTTTTGAAAATATAACTTTCCTTTTTCACTGTTCTGAATATTACAAGGTGTTCTCTTCGTTTGCTCCTTCAAACGTGATTCCTATTTGTTTTAAATTTACAAAAATATCCCTTGAATTCAGTTAAAACAGGATCCCTGTAGCTGATTGCTGTTTTACTATTAATAAAAGAGCTTCCCCGTAATCTTGTTGCTAAAATCTACTATGTCCTTGGAGGAGCGCAGCTAATGCAGCCTTCGACCCCATTCAACCATTTTCACCTAAGCAATGGAATAGAGCTGAAGATGTTCCAAAATGGAATGAAACATGTACTGTGTATGATTAATTGATTTGCTTAATGCAAATATAAGTATCAAATAGGTGGAAATTTTTATTGTTATTGTTTCTTTGTAACATAGGTTTACCGCGCACATTTTATAAAAATAAATTTCAAGCTCCCTGTAGAATAATAACAATTTTACTATAAATATACAAGGGAACAGCCATTCTGAAATTTAACAAGATGCAAAAGTGCATAACCTAACCTCTGAAATTAGTTATGCACACCACTGTATCTTGAGAAGTATCACATTCTTATTTTATTTCAGAACATAGTAAATTAAGCAATCTTTTACTTCAGCTTTTATGTCTAAGAGTTAACAAGTGCTGCCATTGCACTTATTGCAAAAATATGTTATCCCGATGTTTAATACACCAGTCTGTGTTGTGAGAAGACCTCAGACTCACTCAAGATCAATTTACTCATGCGTAGCAATGAATCAACACAGAAGACGATTGATCACATTCGATATAAACCCTCGAGTAGAGTGTATGAATACTGGTAATGGATGAAAACTAACATGCCTGAATTTGCCTGTGTTAATGGATGAAACGGTAAAAGGATTCTCATTGTATTGTAACTAAAGGATATTGCACAGATTAATACAGGAATTTTCATAGATTATAATAACATTGTCATTAAAACGGGGGGGGGGGTTCTGTTCTACTAAATCGGCCGCGAACAGATGTCAATCTCACTTTAGCTCTAAGTGCCCATGCTCCAAATTCCTCTTCTGCCTAGAATCATCCTTAACAAGCTTATGACGTCTTTTGCAGTGGTTCTTAATGTCCCATAACCAAAATGAATAGAAATATAGGAAAATTTTAACATTTCTTTAACGCTAAATGCAAGTTTTGCCCTACAGTATTTTGAATTATGTAAAATTGAATATAAAATAGCATTGCTCTTATGGAATAATTTTCAGGACCTGAAATTTCTTCCATTAAATGCGGGTTTATGCTAAATCGAGGTCACACAAAACTGGGGTTGCACTGTAATATGAACAATGCTATTGCTTCATTTACATCATGGACCTAAATCTATAGGCCTATATGCTCTTCAATATTTTAGTTGTTTATATTAATAATACTTCAGAGAAACGTAAATTTTAATTATGCGTATTCCAGATTGAGTAACATAATGAGAATTGCACCAGGACCCACGAGATATGTTCTTCAGAGGACAGGTGATCCCAGATTTTGGCAATGAAGTTATTCATCATTGATAAAATGCCGGGAACCACTTTATGGGAAACAAATTTTGAAATGAAGAGGGTTTTTGCAGATAAAGGGAAAGCTACAAGCCCATTTCTTTGATAGAGTTTGAAGCATTTCTAGATATGTACGATTTACACAATTTGGAAACAATAGCAGTTTCTGTTTTTTGTTAACTGCTAATAATCACAATCAACAATAACATGCAGTTATCTATATCTGCAGGCTTGATTTTGCTGGAGTCTTAAAATCAGTGGGCAAATCACTTCGAAAAGTATGGAATGAAGCAGACAGTCACGCTATCCTTCGAGCTACAATATCTCTTTAACGGTCCTAAATGATAACCCAGTTTTGATCTTCGATAATAAGGAAGAGAGACCAGCTCATACATGTAATGGCAAGTTAACAGCAATAAGAGAAGTTCATGACATGTTCGTTTCACAACTTACTAAAGTGTTTGTTCCATATGAAAATAATACTGTGGATGAACATCTGGCTTCCTTTAGGGAAAATGCCTCTTTAAGCAGTATTTATCTACCAAACCAAGAGGAAAATATGGAACAAAATTATGGCTCCTCTCGGATTTGGACACGGTTTATGTGTGCGCCTCTACAGTTGACAATGCTACACCAGTAAACAGAGAGAGAGAAGTGAACAATGGAAGGAATGTGGTATTGAGAATTGTCAAAGATATTGAGGGAACAGGGAGAAACGTCACTACAGACAATTCCATCACCGACTTTACCCTGGCTAGTGAGCTTCTGAAAAATAACCACAATTTCAACAATGGCAATTTCCTACTGGAACATTCCTAGAGACTTAACACTTGCTGATCCCATTTTGCATACTCCTCAAATGGACCTATTCCCAAGAACTCAAATTTTCATACACCATTTAATAATGTATCAGCAAACTCATAAAAACTAACCAGTTCTCCAAAACACACAATTGAGATGAATCTCTGATGGACAGGTTAGTACAATTACTTACAAAAGATAAAAGGTGAACATCAAAGAGACATATGCACGTGCTGGCCAAGAAAGGTTATACTATGGATTGTACACAGGGGTAAGATATAAATAATGCACAAGCAGTCAGGAAAATACAAGGACACTAGTGCATGAACAAGAACTGGCTACTTCAGATGTATTGAAAGACAAGGCACAGCAATTTACAAACAGTACAACACAAAAAATCAAAAGGTAATTCACAACCAAACACAAAGGAAATACTACAAACATCAGTGAGAGTGTCACTAACATTTACAATTAGTTTCATTAAACAGAACAGATATTTCCTAACCAACTGTACAATGAGAAATAAAGGAATATTATGTAACAAATAAAAAAAAAGAACAGGTGACTGAATAAAAGATCAGCATTTTCAATTACAAAATCTGGGCATACAGTAAGAATTGAAATGACTAGAAAATATGAGCAAAGCAAGTTCAAGATAAGACTATTATGCAGTTCAGGAATGTAAACAAATTTTTAATTCCAGGATTTTTTAGAGAATTGACACACAGAAAGTTCATTTTCACATAAATTCCAAAAGCATTCCAAATAAAGGAATTAGACATGCAGCTGCACCTCTATGGATACATAATCAAATATTACCACTCAAGAGTCTTGATGATGATGGTGATGATGATGGTGATGATGACGATGCTTGTTGTTTAAAGGGGCCTAACATCTACGGTCATCGGCTCACTCGAGAATCAAGCGCAGTGTACAATACCTTATGGTCAAGAATAAGTCCCATACCAGTGTGAAAATTTACACCAGCATAACACAAAGATTTTGCCCTCTGTCCAACAGCCAAAGAGTGCATCAAGGTAACAGGTAAAGACGACATGAAGAGGGGAGGTAGAGGAAAAGCAATGACACATGGCACTAGAAACGCCGAAAACATCCATGAAGAGTGTAGAGTGTACAATCTAAAACCGATGATGCCATCCATGTTTGATGCAGGTAATCGGCTGACTGCAGTCCCGTGACTGCAGCAGTGTGCACATGTCAAATGCTAGGAAGAAAGCAGTGGTAAATGACGAATGCGGCAGAGGTGAGTTGACAAGGTAAAACTTATGCCTCATCAATCTCTACTCGTATGCAACCTACAAAACAAAATTCACTATTTTGGATAACATAAGAGAAAAACACCAATGGAAAAACAGCACGAAACAAACTTCCAGCAACACATGATGACAGACACGTCAGTTAGATACACTGTATAACTCCCTGTGAAGAAATGCTTTAAAACATGGTTGATCTAAACAAATGGAAATTAAGCATGTCCTGTCCCTGGGAAAAAACGTCTGAAAAATAAGAAGTTTTGCCAGGAATATATTAAATTCATGTTAGAATTCAAATCACTTCATAACACGAGAGGAATGTGAAATCCTGCAGGAAGAAAATCACTATTAAATTCCACATTACCCTGTCATAAATCATTCAAGTAAAACAGAAAAAACACTTGTTAATATCAACGCTTCAGTCAAGACTGACAATGGCATTAGTCTCAACTACATACACCATGAAGGGTCATCCACTCAAGAACATCTCTTCTCTATAATCATCTGACTGCGGGCTCAACAAATAGCATTTACGTGTGTATGTCAGATTGTTTAGCAATAAAATGTTGCTCTGTGTAAAATGCAAGGCAGCAAAGCTTTAAAACAATTGTTTTTTTATAACTCTCCCTTCAAAGTCTGAGATTTGCGGAGCCTTTCTCTTGACAAGACTACTCAAAGAAAACATTAAAGGCTCCCAGTTTGAAGTTGCTAAAGATACAAATGAGTGGCACCATGTGCTGTCCAAAGAGAAACCCGCTGACTTAGTGTCCAGACGACCACAAATGAACACAATTATCAACAATACAGTTTGATGGCATAGTTCTGGATGGTTGAATCAAGACCCTATGAGTAGGAATAAATGAAAACGTGATGTTCGAATTAATCTCCCAGTTCAACAACTCAAGATTAAAAGTTTCAAGATTAAGAAAGGTACAGAGAGTAGCTGCATATTGTTTTTTATTTATCTCAGATTGTTATAAACAAGAGTGAAATTCAAGTCCACTGTTCATATCGGAGTTGAACCCTCCACTCAAATGTTGCATTAATGTTCTGTAGAAAATATTAAATCATATTGATTATAACCATAATCATAGATAAAGAAGCCATCTCCTTGTCGGCAGAAGACTGCACAATACCTTAATTCTAGTGGGGAGGAAATATTAGATCATTCTGTATATATATCATCATCTCACTAATCTAATTATCATTGCGGAACAACTTCGACTACTACATCATGACACTCAACCCTTAATCACATCTCTGAGAGGCAAGTTTCGGATCCCATCAGCAAGGGGGCGGTAAAGAAGCAACATTTATGCACGTCTCAAGGGTCGTAAGTTGAATGCAGATACTTCTGAACAATTAACGCGAAATGCACAAAGTGTGCGTGTACCCATTTCTTAACACTAGAATAGACTATGCTGGCTCAATTCTCATAAACATTGGCGTGAGATGGAACAAGACCACACTGCCTAGCTACCGAGTCTGTCTACATAGACATGATACCTGATCTCACAACAACTACATTGCTCGCCTCTCTTTGTTCACTTATTTTCACAGAGGTCACCCCCTGAACATTTACAGTGATAATGGCACAAACTTCTTCAGAGCACCTAAGGAAATCAAGGCCTTTCTGAAAAACAATCCTGAGAAAAACCAGCTCTTCCCTGCAACTGCAGGCATGGGACTGATACAGCATTCCATCCCTCCTGCAGCATTACACTTTGATAGAAAACGAGAAGCAGCTGTCAACAGTCTGATATATCACCTTAGAAGAGTGATGAATTCTTATTTCTGACCAACAAAGAATGGACCACTCTTACAACACATACTCACATCTCTTCACTAAAGTTAAATGACGACCCTTTTGACACTTCTTACCTAACTACATCCAATTTCCTTGTAGGAGAGAAACATACTACACTCCCTGATCATGATTATACTTCCTCTCTCATTATCCAGATGGCTGTATATTCAGCAGCCAACCCAGAATTTCTGAAAGAGATTGTCAATTAAATATCCCAATAAATAGCCCATAACAACACAGTCACACTGAAAGAAACACACGATGTAACAAATGTTCAGGTGAGTAATGGGGAACATACAAAGCCTGTCCTTTACCACATATGAAACAGAAAGGCAAGATCACTCTTGAAGGGCTCATTTATTCATTGAAAGTTTAAGTAATATTATAAGTCACCATAGACTAGTATCATCACAGACCACATTAGGAAGGATAAGAATGTTTTCTACTTGTAAGTGAATTCTGACAGTAAGCAAGCAATCACCTGCAACTTGTATCTACAAATAATTGTATTATCTAGAAGTCAATAATTAATATAATCAACAAGATTACAATGGTATTTCATTTGGAACAACTTGTAAAATACCCAGGAACAGTAACAAAAAAGTGCTCCTTATAGCAACTCCGTGTTTGAAAATATTCACTAAGTCAAAAATATTAGTAGCAACGATACCACCTCCCCAATGATACACAGTAGAGATCTTTGGATCTACCCCAACTGCTGTGTGATACATAATGCAAGATCTTAAAGAACATGAAGGAAAGGTGAAAATTAGGTAAGTAAACAGTCAATCTCATAAAAAAGTGTATCAATCATATGTATTGAGTAGTATAATTGGATGGTTCGGCCGCCTCCTCCTCCTCCCGCGGGAAATTTGAATTTTGGCGGGAGATTTAAATTTTGGCGGGAGATTTGAATATTGGCGCGAGATTTGAATTTGTAAACAAAGCCACGTGCTTTTTGACAGACAACAACGCATCGCTAACCTCACTGCTGCCATCTTGACGGGCCTAAACCTCAGTGGTACCAACTTAACCTAACTAGCGCGAGGTAAACAAAGCCACGTGTTTTTTGACAGCCACGTGCTTTTTGACAGACCACAACGCATCGCAAACCTCAGTGCAGCCATCTTGACGGACCTAAACCTTAGTTGTACCAACTTAACCTAACTAGCGTGAGATAAACAAATCCACGTGCTTTTTTGCAGCTGTCATCCGCCACCTGAGAGCACCGTGCTGCCCTCTTTATCGCAGTAGCTGCAAATTCGTCACCTGTCATCAGCAGTGCTGCCATCTTGGCAGGCCTAAACCTTAGTGGTACCAACTTAACCTAACTAGCGTGAGATAAACAAATCCACGTGCAGCTGTCATCCGCCATATTTAATCTATAGAGCACAGTGCTGCCCTCTTTAGCTACTTACCTTTGAAATGTGGTGGCGGATAATTTGAAAAATGCTCTTTGATAGCAGCCATCTTTAATCGACAGAGCACCGTGCTGCACTCTGGTGACAGACAATTCCACGTGACAGCAGCCATCTTTAATCAAGAGAGCACAGGGCTGCACTCTATGTGGTGGCGGCAAATTTCACATGCTCTTGTTTGGAAGCAAAGCCACGTGCTTTTTTTTTGACAGCTACCATCCGCCATCTTTAATCAAGGGAGCATCGTGCTGCACTCTCTAGTTGAAATGTGGTGGCGGCAAATTCTACATTCTCTTGTTTGGAAACAAACCTATGCCCTTTTTTGTCAGCTATCATCCGCCATCTTTAATCCAGAGAGCACCGTGCTGCACTCTCTAGTTGAAATGTGGTGGCGGCAAATTCTACATTCTCTTTCTTGGAAACAAACCTATGCGCTTTTTTGACAGCTATCATCCGCCATCTTTAATCCAGAGAGAACAGTGCTGCACTCTTTAGTTGAAATGTGGTGGTGGCAAATTGCTCTACAAACTCATGTGCTTTTCTGACAGCTGTCATCCGCCATCTTTAATCCAGAGAGAACAGTGTTGCACACTATGTGGTGGCGGCAAATTCCACGTGCTCTTGTTTGGAAACAAATTCTACGTGCTCTTCAGCTGTCATCCACCATCTTTAATCAAGAGAGCACCATGCTGCCCTCTTTGTGGTGGCGGATAATTTGAAAAATTCTTTTTTGACAAGCAGCCATCTTTAATCCAGAGAGAACAGTGCTGCCCTCTTTAGCTACTTACCTTTGAGGCGGTTAATTTGAAAAATTCTATTTGACAAGCTGCCATCTTTAATGAAAAGAGCATCGTGCTGCTATCTTGCGGGTAATTTTTACGTCACAGCTGTCATCCACCATCTTGCATTGCTAACCGTAGTGCTGCCCTCTTTAGCTAGTTACCTTTGAAAAAAATCTATTTGACAAGCTGTCACCCGCCATCTTGCATCGCAAACCTCAGTGCTGCACTCTTTAGTTGAAATGTGGTGGCGGATAATTTGAAAAAAATCTTTATGACAAGCAGCCATCTTTAATCCAGAGAGAACAGTGCTGCCATCTTTAGTTACCGCTATCTCACATCGCTTACCTCGGTGCTGCACTCTTTAGTTGAAATGTGGTGGCGGTAAATTCGAACAAGTTTAATCACGCATCGGGAAAGCTAGAGTAACCACGTGCTGCAGTGATGACGTCATCATGCATGTTTAGACTTGTCCGTTTTCTTAAGAGTAAGTCGGTGTAAAAGAATGTGGTGGCGGTAAATTCGAACAAGTTTAATCATACATCGGGGGAGCTAGAGTAAGCACGTGCTGCAGTGATGACGTCATTGTGCATGTTTAGACCTGATCGTTTTTCTTAAGAGTAAGTCGGTGAAAAGCAATGCAATAAGTACAACATTTTTGAATGCGATCAAATATTTATTTACAAATGTACTACAACAGTGTTCGTTTTTGCTGCTGACAAGGTTGGTGTGCTTCTTAACAACGTATGCTTCTGAAACGCCTCCTGCAACATTCAAATTAAACAAAACATTTAGAAATATATTATACTAAGTATGTTATGCTTTACGGAGAAGATCATATACTTCTTACCTTGTTGTTATTCCTTTTCGGAATCATCATCATCATGAGGTACTAGAGAAAGTTCATTCATACACTGTGTATAGTGTTCAATCCTCGGATTTGGTCCATCCCAATCATCATCACCATTTTCTCCTCGATGCTTGTAATTTCGTTCACAAGTTCTGCATAAAGCTACTTCGATCGACATCTTACTGTGTAGAGGAAGGATGTCCCAAAAATTATGTACGTAAGAGGCAGCGTACGTATATAAAAATCCTGGTGGTAAGTATTGAATAAGATGTTTCGACATCGACGATCTATGTTTATAGAACATCTTAATAGCCTAACTCACTCGTGTAAGATAAATAAGATGTTGCGTATGAGCATGCAAACAGCATGCACATTTACAGTTTTGTTCCATAGCGTATGATGTCGAAGCACACACTAATGAAAATGATAAAGATCTATTCTTATTTATAGTCTCGTAACAATATTCGTTAGCGGATGGTAAGTAACATCACTCATATGAATAATAAGACAATAGGCTGCTGTGTTAGCAGGAATGTTTTCAGATGTTTCAAATTCTAAACGAATATCAACTGGAGATTCTTTTATAGATTCTTCATGATAAGAGCAGTCTATAACTACAATCGGTGCATTATTTTTAAATTCTTGAGGTGTAAATAGCGGACGATCTTCTTTCTGATAATACGATGATTGAAATTTACAAAACATGTCATAGAGCATCCCAAAATTATTTTTCTCAAAGTTAATGTCTATGTTTTCGTAGGGATACGTAATTCCGTTGAGATATAGTCCAACGTGTCTTAATTTACAGTGATCAAACAGTGAGCTATCTTTTTCGTGATTGAATTTACGATTAGTTTGAAATCCAAAAATAATGTACAAGGGCTTCTCAGTAAAACGTGATGTTTTAACAGCCCAGCTATGCTTGTTTGTAGGTGGTAACACAGGATATTCATAAAGCTCCCAACTTCTAAAACGTATAGGTAATGGTGTATCATTTTCTACAATCTTGAGCAATCGAAGTTTTTTCACGATCAGATAAGGTTACATGTGGAATCCGCCACAGTATACGATGCAGTGTTATTTTCGATTCTACTGGTTTTTATACTGCTTTAAGAGAATTGTAATCACTTCGATCACGGATTAGAATAAGCTCTTGTTTTGCGTTGATTATAATACGTGTAAAGTCTTCAGCGAATACAAAAATATGTTTCAGTGATAACATACCCGTAAAAGTTCCATCCTCATTAACCATCCAGTTGTTAGTAGCTTTTGGACACCATCCAGCCATCCGCAAAAGATTACTTTCTTCATCACAGAAAGAAGGGTAGAGTTTCATTGCACTTGTAATACCAACATTCTTCGTTCGATCTATTTCAACATTATTTACTTCATATCGCGCTTGAGAAAAGAGAAAAGCTAGGGCATGGTTGTTTAGTTGTGAAGTGCTTGGTCCACTTCCATCAGACTTTTCTAGTCGTCCGTCAATATAGAGGTAGCTTTCGTGTGGTAAGGTGTCAACATCTTGCTGATTAATAATAAAATGAATTTCATCATTGTTATTTAATCCAAACGTAAAAGGTTGATAGGAATGAAGCTCACTTCGTACTACACCTTCACGACTTTCTACTGTATTCGTAATGTCTAGCATTTCTTCCATTCTGTTGTAGTAGTGTATATCCTAAATCTTGGAGTATCTGCTTATGGGTATCTGTTAACTCGATGAGTCTCTGCACACATGTAGTATGCCTTCGGAATGTACACCGTGTTTTATAGATGGTTTTCATACTGGTTTCAGATGTAGTTTGTAAGCTACGTACGCGTGCTGATCTAAATGAATAAGCTGATTATGTTTATTTACAAGTCTAAGAGTAATGTTGCTAATGTGTTTTACAGACACAGGATGATAAAGAACTACTGCTGGTTTCTCACAAATAGTATATCCACGTTCCTCTGTAACAATAAAGTCGTGCAGGACGTGCGAAGTTTGTAGATTACTATTCAAGTCTGTAATAATATTACAAGTAATGTTCACATTATAATCATCGAAGAGTTTTATAGGTTGATCAGACTCGTAACGTACGTTCGGTAGGAGCTCCCTCGATGAAAATCCAAGCAGTGGTCCAATCGAATCAGGTTGTGATTTGAAGTCAATCTTAAATGATGATTCAATAACACATTTATGTGTAATGTTACTTACAGTGATTGGGAACTTGTAATTATGATTACTAAAACTATCTTCCCCAAACTGATCAATTAATGTACTCTCAATATAGTTGTGAATATCGTCTACTGTATAACTACCTGCAGGTAGTGTTAGCACATACTCATCGTAATAGCACTTGTTTACACCATCACGCACATTATAGATTTTATTGTAGCTTTCAAACGATACTAGTCCAAGACTATGCGGCTGATAACCAAGTTCGATTGGTGGATTAAAATAGACGGTTGTTTCAGGTCCTTCTCCACGTACAGCAAACGTTCTTTCACTGTTCGTCATCACGTAGACACTAATGCACTTTCTCTACTGTCTGGGTTTGGTATAAGAACATAAGACATAATCGTCCGCACATGCGTGTATTAAAGTTTTGCACACGGTTTTTATTGTAAACAATGTCTGAACTGCTTCCAAAATAACGTATGGAGGAGGTAAGTCTCCATAGCTATCAAAGTACCGTACTTTAGATTTACGTTTTACATAAGCAACGTAATGAGTTCCAGGTCCACGACTGTCGTCCAAGTTAATTACGGCACTTTCACGTTCACGTGGACGCGCTGGTAGTTGATCGCGCATATACACTCCTCGAAAATAATGAATTCCTAGTTGTTTAGCAAACGTAAGAACTTCATCATGCGTTAGAGCTCGATATGACAGTGCATTCAGTAGACGTTTTTTGGAGAAATGTAGATACTAAGCCCTTTCTTGTATGGCGCTAGCTTCATGTTCACACCTTTGCCTCGTAACGCAACTGCCTCCATCGTCTTGTTATGACGTTCACTCTCTTTCAACGGTTGTTTCGCTTCTTCTACAGCTTTGACAGTTCTCGCTACGGCGCTAGCACCACCTAGCAATGGCCCTAAAGCTGCTAAGCCAGCAAACAGCGCAGGAAGAAATCATCCTCGTTTTGGTACAGGAATAATTCGTGCATGTTTACTAAATATTGCTCTGCACTTTGGAGAAATTCTCGCTCTTGCTGCGCGTAACGCCTTAGTAATAGCTACACGAGGATTGTATTCCCCTCGAATAGCTTTTTGCGCAGCCTTTATAACATCTTTCCATCCAACAGTTCTTACTTTCTTCTTCTTCTTCATGTCGTTTGGTTATCGTTGTTTCACCATGCCAGACACGACTTTACTAGTCAAGAGCAAATCATAAACTAACCGTTACCTCTTGTTTCGTTTAATATATATATTACTATTACGTACTTTATGATTCAGTTATCATGAAGATTATAAAGCAGCAAGACACGCTACCTGTTACCGACATTGTATCACATCTCTTACCTAGTTCTAGTACAACTACAAGAAAACGTCATGGAACGTTGTTTCCTTTTACTGTTCGATGTATTATATCAGGTCCGTCGGGATGCGGGAAAACAAATCTTTTACTCACACTTATTACTTCTGTAAATGGTGTACGCTTCGAGAATATTTACGTTTTCGCAAAGTCACTCTATCAGCCGCTATATACTATTCTACAAACTGTAATGCACGATCTAGTTAAAGATTGAATAAGATATTTTTAATTTAATTCGCATGAGCAAGTACCATCACCAGACGATGTGCTTCCTAATTCTCTTATGATCTTTGATGATGTCGCAACAGAACAGCAAAACGTTATTCGTGCATTCTTTAGTATGGGTCGGCATAAATATGTTGATTGCATCTATTTGTGCCAAACCTATTCTCGTGTGCCTAAGCAGTTGATACGCGACAACGCAAATGTTATTGTGCTTTTTCGGCAAGATGAGCGCAACATGCGACATGTGTATAACGATCATGTTAACACTGATATGACATTCAATGACTTTAAACGTATGTGTGCTAAATGTTGGTCATTACACCGTTACAGCTTTTTAGTTATTGATAAAGAAAGTGATGTACAGCATGGACGATATCGCATGGGTTTCGATCATTTTATATGCATTAACACAGAATTACAGTAACTACTTGATTAGAAACCATCATCATGTTAACATCTAGCAAGGAGATCACAAAACATATCATCCAAGCTCGAAACAATATTCGACGGAAATTTAATGAGCTTAAACGCATTCAAGCAGACACGAATTTATTTTTAAAAACACAACTAAGTACACCACTCAAAGAAATTTTTAATTCTACATCATTACCGCAGTCTACTTCAAGTTTTGCTTCTATGCAAACATCATATCATAAAGAGAAGCATGAATAAGAAGAAGAAGAAAAGCATGAACAAGATAAGGAAGAGAAGAAGCAGGATGTCGATCAAGACGAGGAAGAGGAAGATAAGGAAGAAGAAGAAGAACTTAATGATACATCACCATCTAAGCGTGTTGAGTTTTTAACTACAGATGTCATTGCTGAAACACCTACTACATCGACGCAAAATCTACCATCTTTGTCTGAGGTTATGATTACACCAGAGTATCGCAATCAGTTTAGAACTTTTATTCAAGATACCTATGGATCTCTCTTTGCACCTTATATAGAATAAATTTTTACAGGACAAACTGACACTACCTACGGTATTCGCTACGAAGATGACTGTTTCCGGATAGGAAATTTAAATGTTAAGATTAATAACAACAAACTCATTGTAAAAGGTGTTACCTATAAACCTACGAAAGGACTCTTAGAACTTCTTTTCTCACGAATACCTGACAAGGATATAATTTTACAAGATGATCTTAAAAAATATAAAGCAATACTTTTTGCTACTGACGCAACACGACGTAATTACAAGAGAACAGAAGCTGTAAATGCGAATAAGAGTTATAAGTATCGTGAGTTTATTTCTAAGCTGTTTCCGACTGCACGTAGTCTTGATGTTATCTACAAGCCTTTGTTGCCGTATGTGGATGTAAGATACTGGAATGACCCAAACTTACTCGTTGAACGATTACAACATTTAAGAGCATCACAAGAGGCTGGTCACACTGGTCACGGATCAGAAATTCTAGAAATAGAAAGAGAACTACGTTATGCCGGTATTATTTTGTAATGGCTCGTCAAGAGAAGATCTCACCTGTAAAGGTAAACATCGCACATGAGTTACATAAACCAGCACGTCGCACCTACTGTCGCAGACGCGTTATTACACGAGGAAAATATGATCTCTGGCAAGCAGACTTAGTAGAAATGATTCCATATGCTTCTAGTAATAAGGGGTATAAGTATCTACTTACTGTTATCGATGTGTACTCGAAGTTTGCTTTTGCACAACCCGTGCGTTCTAAAACAGCAGCTCAAGTTAAAGAAGCATTTAAACATATTGTTGAAGAATCGAAACGCTGCCCAAGGTTTCTTCAAACTGATCAAGGTAAAGAGTTTTACAACAAGGATTTTTCTTCTTACCTCAAGTTACTTGGCATTTAACACTACTCTACGTTCAGCAATCTCAAGGAAAGTGTTGTAGAACGCTTTAATCGTACACTCAAAACAATGATGTGGCGAGAATTTACAACGCAAGGTTCATATCGTTGGATTGATCTGCTACCTAGACTTTTATCTACCTACAACGATACACCTCATCGTACTGTCGGAACAAAGCCACGTCTTGTTACAAAGAATACACCACGTATAAATGCTATTCATCTTGTAATTAAAACAGCTGATCCACGTCGCCATCGCTTTAAAGAAGGTGATTTTGTTCGCATCAGCAAACACAAGTCTATCTTTGCAAAAGGATACACACCTAACTGGAGCACTGAAATTTTTCAAATCAGAAGTGTTAAGCTTACTAATCCAGTTACGTATTTATTTCGCGATCTCAGAGGACAGCCTATTGAAGGAGGATTCTACATCGAAGAACTGCAGAAAACAAAATATCCTGATCACTATTTAGTTGAACGTGTTATTCGACGTCGTGGCAATAAACTGTATGTTAAATGGCTTGGTTTTAATAACAGCTTTAATTCATGGATTAATAAAGAGGATGTACATTAAATCTTATGTGTGTTTTCTTTTAATGCTCTACGTTTCCTTTCTTCTACTGTAAGTCACTAGGACATGGTGTAGGATTAAACAACACCTGTAATATGTTTTGACAATTCATATTTATTTTAGAATATATATACATTTTTATTCTTTGTTTATTTACTGTCTTTGTCACTCAGTTTTCGTTTTATTGCACCAACAACGACAAGTGCTGCTATCTTCTGAGCAGCTAAAGCACTAAGTAATAAAAACACACACACAGCATAACTTTACGAAGCAGATTTTAACAGCTACACGACATACTCTATGCAGGCAGCATGTAACTACGTGTCAGGCGAACGTGTTCTAGGGCCGCAGGGGAGATGAAGCACGAAGAAAAGAAAATCAATCACTCTATTGATGAGTCCACGCCCAACATGCTTCCTCATCTTTTTCCCAGCACGTTTCTTCACCTTTTCCTTGTTTACTCTCTCCACAGTCATGATAAGTGTTTATAACCGAAGACAACTCGTTAGTTTTAGGTCCGTGATACAGTTTAATTAGTTGACATGTACGGCACTGTCTCACAGAAGGTCTTCTACCTAAACTCACGTGTTCATGATGTAAACTACACGTTTGAAGCTCTGACGAAACAGGATCTTGAGTCCACTCACGAGGCACCTTATCCCAAATCTTCTTTACAGCATTCGCAGCTACATTAACCAAAAATGCCTTTGGTAATGCATTTAACTCTCCTTCAGTAAAAGTGTTTAGTTTCTTTTTGCATGCATAAAACTTTACGATCGCCTTTTCAACTGCGTTACACTTAGTATCTGTTAGAAATGACATGATGTCTTTACTCTACAAATGTTTCTTTTACACTAAGGTTATTTCGACACTGCAGTTTACATATGTTGTTCACTTCCCGGCACGCACTGCAACACAACCAATCAAAGAGCATGCATACATGTTGTAAAGACTGTTTACTTGTTTCTCTACTATGCTCTTTCGGAAGAGTTTTACATGATGGGCACCCCAATTCATGCATGTCGATAATTTCACACGATGATGGTAGAAAATCACGCAACCATTCTTTCTTTTCACAACCCTTTAAAAGAACAAGATCAGCTCTTGACAAATGTGCATTCATCATTGAAGGTAGAAAACGATAAGGTATTCCTTTTTCTTCCCACTTCAAACCTAAATTGTTTTCAATCCACTGAGTCTGTTTTTTGTCTTCATCTGTTTGCAAACAGTAAGGGAACGGTGGGCTAAATACTAAACTAACAAGTTTTGGTGCCCACAACTCACTGCAATCTAACACAGCCACCTCTTTAAACACAAATTTGTTTCCGTTTACTTTAAAGCCTTGCACATCAACAATTAATGTTTTCGTCATGTTTGCACACCACTCTCTATCACTGTTTCTCGAAGACTAAAGCTTTTTGTCAACGAACGGGTTTAAACATGCACAATAACGTCATCACTGCAGCACATGCAAACTCTTGTTTTTATGATGCATACTTATTGCATTCCTTTACACCGACTTACTCTTAAGAAAACGGACAAGTATAAACATGCATGATGACGTCATCACTGCAGCACGTGCTTACTCTAGCTTTCCCGATGCGTGATTAAACTTGTTCGAATTTACCGCCACCACATTTCAACTAAAGAGAGCAGCACCGAGGTAAACGATGTAAGATAGCGGTAACTAAAATGGCAGCACATTTCTCTCTGGATTAAAGATGGCTGCTTGTCATAAAGATTTTTTAAATTATCCGCCACCACATTTCAACTAAAGAGTGCAGCACTGAGGTTTGCGATGCAAGATGGCGGGTGACAGCTTGTGAAATAGATTTTTTTCAAAGGTAAGTAACTAAAGAGGGCAGCACTAAGGTTAGCAATGCAAGATGGTGGATGACAGCTGTGACGTAAAAATTACCCGCAAGATGGCAGCACGATGCTCTTTTCATTAAAGATGGCAGCTTGTCAAATAGAATTTTTCAAATTAACCGCCTCAAAGGTAAGTAGCTAAAGAAGGCAGCACTGTTGTCTCTGGATTAAAGATGGCTGCTTGTCAAAAAAGAATTTTTCAAATTATCCGCCACCACAAAGAGGGCAGCATGGTGCTCTCTTGATTAAAGATGGTGGATGACAGCTGAAGAGCACGTAGAATTTGTTTCCAAACAAGAGCACGTGGAATTTGCCGCCACCACATAGAGTGTAGCACTGTTCTCTCTGGATTAAAGATGGCGGATGACAGCTGTCAGAAAAGCACAAGAGTTTGTAGAGCGCGTAGAATTTGCCACAACCACATTTCAACTAAAGAGTGCAGCACTGTTCTCTCTGGATTAAAGATGGCGGATGATAGGTGTCAAAAAAGCGCATAGGTTTGTTTCCAAACAAGAGAATGTAGAATTTGCCGCCACCACATTTCAACTAGAGAGTGCAGCACGGTGCTCTCTGGATTAAAGATGGCGGATGGTAGCTGCAGCACGGTGCTCTCTGGATTAAAGATGGCGGATGATAGCTGTCAAAAAAAGCGCATAGGTTTGTTTCCAAACAAGAGAATGAAGAATTTGCCGCCACCACATTTCAACTAGAGAGTGCAGCACGATGCTCTCTTGATTAAAGATGGCGGATGGTAGCTGTCAAAAAAAGCACGTGGCTTTGTCTCCAAACAAGAGGATGTGAAATTTGCCGCCACCACATAGAGTGCAGCCCTGTGCTCTCTTGATTAAAGATGGCTGCTGTCAGGTGGAATTGTCTGTCCCCAGAGTGCAGCACGGTGCTCTGTCGATTAAAGATGGCTGCTATCAAAAAGCATTTTTCAAATTATCCGCCAGCACATTTCAAAGGTAAGTAGCTAAAGAGGGCAGCACTGTGCTCTATAGATTAAAGATGGCGGATGACAGCTGCACGTGGATTTGTTTATCTCACGCTAGTGAGATTAAGTTGGTAGTACTAAGGTTTAGGCCCGCCAAGATGGAAGCACTGCCGATGACAGGTGACGAATTTGCAGCTACTGCGATAAAGAGGGCAGCACGGTGCTCTCAGATGGCGGATGACAGCTGTCAAAAAAGCACGTGGATTTGTTTATCTCACGCTAGTTAGGTTAAGTTGGTACCACTACGGTTTAGGTCCGTCAAGATGGCTGCACTGAGGTTTGCGATACGTTGTTGTCTGTCAAAAAGCACGTGGCTGTCAAAAACACGTGGTTTTGTTTATCTCGCGCTATTTAGGTTAAGTTGGTACTACTGAGGTTTAGGCCCGTCAAGATGGCAGCAGTGAGGTTAGCGATGCGTTGTTGTCTGTCAAAAAGCACGTGGCTGTCAAAAAACACGTGGCTTTGTTTACCTCGCGCTAGTTAGGTTAAGTTGGTACCACTGAGGTTTAGGCCCGTCAAGATGGCAGCAGTGAGGTTAGCGATGCGTTGTTGTCTGTCAAAAAGCACGTGGCTTTGTTTACAAATTCAAATCTCCCGCCAAAATTCAAATTTCCCGCGAGAGGAGGAGGAGGCCGCCGAACCATTCAATTATACTACTGTATTAAAATGAAGGGTCAACCATTGATATCTGTTCAGCAATTTTCTATTTTCAGTACCTAACAATGGCTTATGAAATTATGTACATTACCTCAAGTGAATTTTCCTGCATTGGCCCTGGCTCTGTTAACACCGATTTGGCTTCTTTTTTCAGTGGTATCATTTCTGATACATTTTCGATATTTTCCTGTGGAAAATAAGATACATAAGTTATGCACGTAACACACATCTACAAATACTGTCACCAACAAATGAGCATGATAATTTACTACTTCCAAGTATTACAGTTACTTTCAAAATTTTACTACTGTTTAAGAGAGATTTCTACCAGCAGAGGAGACTGCACTGAGAATGGTGTTATCATCCTTGTTCAAACCTAATGTCAGAGAAAGCATGAGACTGAGAACCAAATATAAAGTGAGAAGCATTTTCTAGCCATATCAGAAGATATCCTACCAGAGATGGAATTGGGACCATTTCGCACAAAATAATGGAAGGAATCTGCCACACACATAAACACTAAATTAAATTAATTGATTTTATGTATCCAATTACGTCTATCAAATCATTGAAGTTGTTTGAATCACATCCAAGTATTAAAACTGTCCTAAATATTTTGCCATACAGTGAGAAATATTAATACTATGCTCTTAACATACATTTTGTTTAGACAGACAGATCAAAATCCCTTGAAACATTTTAATCACTTTCTATAATCTGGTTTTGCCAAGCTCACAGGGGATAAACACTGCATTGAGACAGTTCTGTTCATCCAAGTGTAAAAATAAAAAACGAACATGAAAGAAGCAGGCTTATCACAGGCATAGACCAGGGAAAGATGTGATGCAGGTCAAACATAAAGCAACTACAAATGAGATGTTTTACTACTACAAGGATGTTATGCAGTGTTCTGTGAAGAACTGTGGGGATGAGAACACCATCAGTGTCGGAGTGTACATCTGCAGTTACAGAAGCTCTTTCATGATCTACGAAGGTCATCCAATAAATAAGTTTCCTTATTTTTTCTCTGCAAACCACATGTTTTAGAATTAAGTTGGTACTGTAGGAACTTCCACTGGCGTATGGCTGGGGTAAGGTGAATTTCAACCGCACGTGCTTGGTCTGTGTTCACCAGTACGGCGCTACCTGCCATGGAGCTACCACTTGAAAGCGTTTCCACTTGTGAACTCTGTTCTGTTATTCGCTTTTCCACGGCAAAAAATGAAATGGCTACCAATATTCATTACCATTTGGTGTGAGTTTATAGTGAAAGATGCATGCTGGCATTCATGGTTCCTGGAACGGCAGCACGATGTACATGATGACAAGCGCAGCGCCAGGCCCATTACAGCCACTGTTGGTCAGAATGTGGTGGACAAAGATTAATGCGTCAGCACTGATGAGATAATGAATCTACTGCCTCCCGGCACGGAAACTGGGCAGTCCTTTATTGCAATGATATTGTTGAATGTCTTGCAGTATTGAAAAGTCTGTGCAAGATGGGTCCCAAGTTTTCTTACTGATGCTCACAAGCAATAACAGAACGAGGTAGCCTGAGCTTTCCTGCAAATGCTTCAAAGAGAGGGAGATCAAATGTTTTCCCGCATTGTTACTGGAGATGAAAGCAGGGTGCATTATTCAACTCTAAAAACAAAACCACAAAGCATGCTATGGAAGAAACTTGGCGAACATGCTCATAAAAAAGGGCCAAGACCTCAGACTCTTTTTTACAATTTACTTTACATCACACCGACACAAATAGGTCTTATGTTGACAATTGGAGAGGAAGAGCCTAGGAGTGGGAAGGAAGCAGCTGTGGCGTTAATTAAGGTACATCCCCAATACTTACCTGGTATGAAAATGGGAAACCACGGAAAACCATCTTCAGGGCTGCCGACAGTGGGGTTCGAACGCACTATCTCCCAGATGCAAGCTCACAGCTGCGCGGCCTTAACCGCATGGCCAACTTGCTCGGTTAAACCTCAGCCTCTGTAGGCATAGTTTTGGCTATTGCCTTTTGGGACTGTAATGATGTTGTATTGGTTGACTGACTGCCCCAATGCACTGTGGTCACATATGAGAGGTCCTGCACGGTCCTCACGAAGCTCAGAGTTGAAATCCAACGAAAACGTTCTGGTCTTGTCTCAGAAAATATTGCCCATTCCGCTCAAAGGACGCAGGATTTGCTGCAGAACTTCAAAAGGGACCTTTTTCCCCATCCACCTTATTCTGCGGAACTTGCCCCGAGTGATTTCCATCTCTATCCACAACTCAAGTTGCACCTCGGAGGTAAGCGGTTTGCAACTGATGAAGAGGTGGAAGAGGAAGTGCACCGCTGTCTACAGAGATGGGACCCGACCCGGTATGATGAAGGTATCAAGAAACTGCTGCCAAGATAACAAAATGTTTGGACTGAAATAGTGACTATGTGGAAAAGTAGTGTAAGAGTTGTAGAATGGAATTTAAATATTTCTCAGAGGTAAATAAAACCAAGCACCATGGGGCAACAGCCCCCGTAGGGCCATGGCTTACCAAGTGACCACTGCTCAGCCCAAAGGCCTACAGATTACGAGGTGTCATGTGGTGAGCACGAACAATCCTCTCCGTCGTTATTCTAGACTTCCTAGACCAGGGCCACCATCTCACTGTCAGATAGCTCCTCAATTTTAATCACATAGGCTGAGTAGACCTCCAACCAGCCCTCAGATGCAGGTAAAAATCCCTGACTTGGCCAGGAATTGAACCCGGGGCCTCTGGGTAAGAGGCAGGCATACTACCCCCACACTGCAGGGCCAGCACAAGTGTAAATAGCCTGCTTGTATTTTTTGTAAAATAGGGAAACCTATTTATCGGATGGCCCTTGTACTACTAGACCTTTAAATTTTTCACTTGGATTCATGAAACATTTTGACACTACAGGGGTGCAGGAGGGACTGTGATCAAAAGCTTACATTCTATTACAAATTAGTTTACTAATAAAAGCGAATTAAAGTATAAAATTCCAGAATATACTCACTTATCCCATTTAATACAGAAGAAATCGAACAGTAGATCAACTAAGATAAAATGACGCACAAAATGGAGAGTTTGTTAAAGATGAAGTCATACTTTCCATTGTAGACTTAGTTAAATGTAAAAAAAACTTTCTAGTTTGTCAAACATACAATTTCAACATAAATTATTACACTATAAACATACCCGTAAAAAATAAACACTCTATTATACAAAGAATGACATGTTTCATTCTACAAGAACATCCTCAGACTCTATGAAATCACACAAAATATGCATATATGTACAGCATTGTTTACGTTGCATAAACTTGTCAATGATAGAGAGTTCAGTGATAATATGAGCCAGTACTGACAAATAAGAAATTTACAAGTATTAATATATCGAGAAAACTCCTGAACTTATCTAGACTGCCAATATCAACTTTGTTGTCACCAAATACTATTTCAGGACTGTGGTCATGGAGAGGTAAATGGAAAGTTTTGAGTATAGCACAAACCTTACGGAGAGGGGAAGGGAAGCATGCGAGGGTAGTGCCGAACATTGTGGATCCCTCCTACTGGATGTTAAAATCTAGTACACTGTACCATAGAGAGGAGAGGGGGAAGTAGGATGGAACTAGTGGAGCACTGTGGAATACTCTTTCCACACTGGAGAAGGGAGAGAAGGTTATTAACCTACTTCATGTTATAATGTACTTTTATGTAAGATGGATGAATGCAACTGAATGATTTTAGATGAATAACGTATGGAATTGAAATAGAGAATATCTATAGGATATTATTGTGATAAATGCCAATTTAATAAGTAGGTATGGTCCAGATATCATGTGAGTAGAGCGATGTGCGGTGAATTTTTTACGTGTGTGTGGTCATTTAAGTTGGTTACGTTAGCACTTTTTGCGATGTAGATCTCGATTGCTTCCCTCATATTCGAAGATTTGATTTTATTTTCACTGTGTAAATTTTTTAGATCTGTGTTGATGTCTGTGAAATAGTGTGAACTGTCGTATATGTGCTCCCCAAAGGCTGAATGCTGATTATATCTGATCGTTTATTGTGTTCTTTGAATCTTGTGTGGAAATTTTGTTTTGTCTGACCTATTTAGGTGGCATTGCATTTAAGTTCTTGGCACTTGAGTTCATAGACTCGTGACTTTGAGAAAGGGTCTTTTTTGTTTAGGTGCACTTGTTGATGTGTCTCTGCAGTGTGTTGTTCATCCTAAAGGTTAACTAAAACCCTGTTTCCTAAAGATATAACCTACTTTTTATGTGTTATTATTAATGTAGTTGAGAACCAAGTGTGGTGGTTTTCCAGGGACTTTTCTTTTGTTTGTTTAATATTTTGTCTACTGTGCCTGGAGGGTGGTTGTCTTCTTTCATGATTTGTTTAACAATTCGTGCCTCTTCATTGAAATCCATTGTGCTCATTGGTATGGAAACAGCTCTGTGTATCATTGTATTCAATCCTGCTATTTTTAGTGTGTATGCATGGTTAGACTCGTCAATAGCATGCAACACCTGAGTGGGCTTGCTGTACACTTTTTAAGACAGGTTGCCATTATTCCTGCTGATTGTGGTGTTATTTTCTTATTAGATTCTTGCTCCATTGTGAAGCTGGTGGAATTTTTTAAATAATATAGTGTGTTTAATAACTGGTGTGCATTAGTGAAGTCATTATCATATGCACATGATGTCACCTACATACCTGCTCCAGTATAATATTCCTTTTGAATGCTGATACGTTCAGAAGATGTTTTCAAAGTTATTCAAAAGAATGTTTGCTATTATACCTTATAATGGTGAGCCCATGGCTAACCCTTCTTTGTGGCAATAGATCTTGTCAGTGAATGCAAAGCTATTTTGGTGTAGCATTGTTCTAATAAGGCTAATTATTTCTTTGGTTTCCTGCAGTGAAGTATTTTCTTTATGAAGATTTTCGATAATTTTAATGGATTCATCTATTGTTACGTTGGTGTACATGTTAGTGATGTCAAAGGGTATCTTTAACCCTTTACCACCCACGGTTTTTCTCCGCTTATCCCCAGGCTTCAACCTATTAATTAGGAAACATTCAAACAGAGCACACCGTTTCAGAAAAGGTTAAATATTATAAAAAATATTGATCACAATGTATTCACATTTTCAATAATATTAGAAAATATGCCATCATTTACAACATTTAACATACCATCATGTCCATTTCTCTATTCATTGAGTCATAAGTTTGTCGGTTCAAACCCCCACCCGTGCTGGAGATACTCAACACTGAGGTAGGCTGTATTTGTCACATTCTCATGTTGTCTAAATCCCCCTAAGCCAATTAAGATGAGATTCTGGAAGTGTAATGGTGACCTTGTATATCAACTTTCATTTCCTCTAGCAAGTGTCTTTCCATTCTGTTTCTATGTTACTGAAATGCGCCTGTTTGATTGCTGCATTAATATATACGCAATCGGTAATGTCAATGAATAGATTGTCTCCGCCTAACATATGTAAAAATATAACCTATTTCTCATTATTCTCTTTTGAAATTATTGATAGGTTCAACATCATCCGTATAATCATTGAATAATGAAACAAAATGTTTGTGTTATCTGAATTGCAGCCGCATCATCATCAGGTCTGATTTCTAGATATCCGTTTTCACTTATACCACAGTTATCAGTAAAATTATCTTTGTTGATATGTTATTTACTCACTAAAAATTTACCTTCACCCCTGCTCAACAATTCTGTGTCATTTCTTATGCCGTTATTCAGCTCAGTCTCAATATTCGCAGTATTCAATCCCGTCATGTTTACGAACTAAACAGCTGACAAGCACTCGCGGAAGTTCAAGACCGTTGCCTAGACAACTTCAAGACAAATTCTCACTCTTCTTTTATTTCCTAAGGCTAGTATATTGTACTGCATGTTCATCAATGCCTAATAAACAATTCACCACCAAAAAATACAAAACTATTGCATAGATTGCACACGTATGCAGATAATGCAGCTGGGTGTTTTCGGGCAATAAGGACCATAAGGCAAAGTGAACAGTCGGGCTCTTTCGGGCGGGAAGGGGTTGATTAGTTCTAGGCTGGTTTTAATTTATCTGTCTTCTTTATGTGAGACTTTCTCTTTTAGGATTTTTTCAGTTGTTAGCTTAAATTGTAACTTGGCACATCATAATTTACTATTGGTCTAATGGGACATGAGCTTTTGTGTATTTTGGGGATGGCTCTTACTGTGGGGAGTTTGGGATTTTTTGATGGTGAGGCTTTCTTTTTCTTGTTCTGTGAGAATGAAGTCTGTTTGCTGGATAGCTTGTTTTATTTTGTTTTGAAATGTATTTGTAGGATCACATTGTAGTTCTTGAATTCCGTTGTTGTTGATGACAGCTATTGTTTTTTTCTATATACCCAAGAATAGAACATAACAAGAAGTGTCAAGAGTATAGATCTTGAGTAGCAGTGCACTCGCATCTCAGATATGTTCAGACACCGTTCTCTTCTGTAGTGTCTGTAATTTAGAACTCAACCAGCACACATTTATTCAGAGAACAGTGTGCATAAGCTGCAGAATTTCACCTTTAAGCAACTCCTGGACAATATCACATCTATAAATTAGCAGTTCACAGTGTTGGGAGTAGATTTTTGCTGCCGAGTCACAATTATTCATTGAATATCCCTCTTCCAACTCTCAAGGTTTTCAAAGACTCTGAGGTGCAAGAATGATGTGCAGGAATTCACTTTTATGCCAGTATAACTACAGACGTGTGCTGGGATATTCAGCTTCATCAAATACCTCTAGAATGGACCCAAATTACACTCGCCAACATGAAAGTAGAATGTTATCACATCACCATGTAAGCTATCAGATGAAGAGAGACTGAACTGTAAGCCACACATTCAGAAGATTACAATTTACTGTGTTTACAGTAGCAACAGACAGAGCAAGGAAAGATGATGACTATAAGTCGCTTCTTCTCCAAAATTATTTCACAGCTTCTCCGCCAAGGCAGAGTTTTACTATGAGATCACCCAACATTAGTAACATTGTAAAGAAGTTTAAATGATGCAAATCTTACCTGGAATATCTTTATCACTATGAGATTCAAAGACCTACTGGCCATAATCGAATTAAATCCATCAACCACAATTGTCCTTCAGTTTAGCAGCTACTAGCACTAAAATTGGATAATGTATGATAGGAGATGATGTCAATCCCACAACGATACCATTACCAAACCATGGAGAATAAAAACACAACCATACAACCTACAGAAATCCATTTCAATAAATGCCAGAGGTAAGAAGATGTACAATATTATAGGGAAGGATCCACCTTTCAATACTCCGTAGTAAGTTGAACTAAAAGGTAGTTACAACCTGTTTATTGGGACCGGTTTCAACACATTTCAAGTGTCATCATCAGCCAATTAGCGAAGATCTTAAAACAACTAATATATTGAATACAGGCAAAAAATTAACATTGTATCATATCGTAGCAATTCAGTTAATGTTCAAAACACAATAATCACAGTCAAGAGAGTAAACAGAACATCACTATCTTGCACCGAAAACAAATATATTTGAAGTTCATAAGCAGATCAAGTATGCACTTATGTAAATTCGTTGCTAGGCAGGTCTTGTAGGCATTTGTTTCTCCGGCCGAAGAGTAAAAGGTGACGTAAATGAAGTCTTAGGAAAACAGTGTAGGATTTAATTTCATCAAATTCAAAGTGGATATATAGGTTTTAAAATAATTTAAAACGTTAAAAAAGAATAAAGCCAAATAAAAATATATTAAAAATAGGAAGAAATAATGAAATAAATACGAGGTTCAACTCGAAACAACTTGCCGTAGTAATTGATAAAGAAATGATAAATACAGAAAGGGGGTGGGGAACGTTTATTAGAGGGTGGTGATGGTGGTGGTGGTTATTGTTATTAGAGGAAATACAATTGGGCAACAATCCTTTATATAACACTAATTCGAGGAAAAAAGAGGAAGAGAACCGACACTTCGAAAAATGAAGATATCGGTTAAAGGAAGACAAGGGCCACGAAGGGCGTGAAAAGGAAAGACTCCCTAGCCCTCGCAAACCTAATAGCATCGGGGTCGGAAAAGAACAAGAGTTGACCAAGGGAGGTCGGACAGGATAGATGAAAGTGAGGAGCCTGGCACAAGTAAGTGGAAGCAATGCCAGGACTCAGCTAAGGGCCCCGTGGTCGCCAACCTACGCTCCGAAGTTCAGAGCCCCTGGGGGATGGAGGGTGGGAAGGAAAGAAAAATTGAAGGGATCCGAGACTTCGAAAAATGAAGATATCAGCCAAATGAAGACAAGGGCCACGAAGGGCGTGAAAATGAAAGACTCCCTAGCCCTCGGAAACATAATAGCGTCGGGGTCGGAAAGGAACAAGAGTTGACCAAGGCAGGTCGGACAGGATAGATAGATAGATAGGGGCTCTGAACTTCGGAGCGTGGGTTGGCGACCACGGGGCCCTTAGCTGAGTCCTGGCATTGCTTCCACTTACTTGTGCCAGGCTCCTCACTTTCATCTATCCTGTCCGACCTCCCTTATTTAACTCTTGTTCCTTTCCGACCCCGACGCTATTAGGTTTCCGAGGGCTAGGGAGTCTTTCATTTTCACGCCCTTCGTGGCCCTCGTCTTCCTTTGGCTGATATCTTCATTTTTCGAAGTATCGGATCCCTTCCATTTTTCTTTCCTTCCCACCCTCCATCCCCCAGGGGCTCTGAACTTCGGAGGGTGGGTTGGCGATCACGGGGCCCTTAGCTGAGTCCTGGCATTGCTTCCACTTACTTGTGCCAGGCTCCTCACTTTCATCTATCCTGACCGACCTCCCTTGGTCAACTCTTGTTCTTTTCCGACCCCGATGCTATTAGGTTTGGGAGGGCTAGGGAGTCTTTCTTTTTCACGCCCTTCGTGGCCCTTGTCTTCCTTTAACCGATATCTTCATTTTTCGAAGTGTCGGTTCTCTTCCTGTTTTTTTCTCGAATTAGTGTTATATAAAGGATTGTTGCCCAATTGTATTTCCTCTAATAACAATAACTACCACCACCACCATCACCACCCTCTAATAAACGTTCCCCACCCCCTTTCTCTATTTATCATTTCTTTATCAATTACTACGGCAAGTTGTTTCGAGTTGAACCTCGTATTTATTTCATTATTTCTTCCTATTTTTTAATATATTTTTATTTGGCTTTATTCTTTTTTAACGTTTTAAATTATTTTAAAACCTATATATCCACTTTGAATTTGATGAAATTAAATCCTACACTGTTTTCCTAAGACTTCATTCACGTCACCTTTTACTCTTCGGCCGGAGAAACAAATGCGTACAAGACCTGCCTAGCAACGACTTTACATAAGTGCATACTTGATCTGCTTATGAACTTCAACAATATTTGTTTTCGGCGCAAGATAGTGATGTTCTGTTTACTCTCTTGACTGTGATTATTGTGTTTTGAACATTAACTGAATTGCTACGATATGATACAATGTTAATTTTTTGCCTGTGTTCAATATATTAGTTGTTTTAAGATCTTCGCTAATTGGCTGATCTTGACACTTGAACTTACTACGGAGTATTGAAAGGTGGATCCTTCCCTATAATATTGTACATCTTATTTCTCTATTCAATACGGAACAATCACGAAGTTTTCAACTTTAAATGCCAGAGGTAATCAATAAACAATAAACAGTCATTTGATGGGTACTTAACTCATGAAATGTCCTGATGCCTCGATCTTGAAACGCTGCCTGTCACAACTTCATTGGTAGCTGGACCTAACCAAGGTTCCTTCACTATCAAGTCCACAACTTCAATTCAGCTTTTTGCACTATCAAACATAGCATGCACTGCCATCTCCCTAGTAAATGCTAGAGGCCAATTGTCCACTTGGCGACCATAATCTGGGGGCATGTTCCACCAGAACCCCTTTCCTTGCCCCATGAACAAAGTTTCTGTCACTAGTTGGACCTATAGATGTATATAAATACTGTTGTTTGTACTTCCTAAGAGTTGGCTGCCTTGCGTAGCACATTATCACATACTCCCAGACAAAGAAACAAAAGAGAGACATACTTTTCCTAGATGCCCATGTAGAAAATGGCGACCGCTGGGGTTAATATTGGGGAAGCACATAGTAAATTATGCCCCTGCCAAACTTATTCAGCTACTAAGGGTTAAATTCTGACCTCTATAAAGTTATTTGCCATGATATTTACAAGTGATGCATTTGTTGTTCTTTCAAGCCAGGCTGGTTCCTCTTTGATTTTTTCTTGCAGGTCCATTTCACACTGCAACTGAAGTAGTTAGAAGGTACTGGGGTTATTGATTACTTCCAATGATTTTACACTGAAACATAGCCCAGATAAATATATTACCTTATTGCAGTCATTGCTACTTAGGTTATCTATCAAGAGACTAACATTATGCTTGAAATTTTACATGACCGTTTATATTATGAACATACCAAAAAGACTGAAAATTTTACATGACTGTTAATATTGTGATCATACCAATTGGACCTCAAGTTTTCTATGACTGATACTATGCAGAACAATCTCCATAACAACACTGATAACCATAACAAGAATTCTACATATGATATCCTAAACGGAAACTTCTCAAAATTTCGAACCCTACTACCATATGTCGCAGCCTACAATGTAAAGAACAACTCAACATTCACAGCGTCACTATTAAATTGCAAACATAGGTAAATAACACAGCAACACAATAATTAAAATTATGCACTACATATTGCAATTTCTTTCTGAAACTAATATCCGCAATTCTTCACCTGCGTAGCCCTTCAGAAAAATTCTTCACTCCAAGAAATTTTGATAGGTAAGGTAAGTTACGTTATATTGCTACAACACACGAGAAACAGATTTGCCGGCACTTGTGACACAAAGGCCAGGAGTTTTCAAAAAGAATGCCAGTTAAATGTGTATACAGTTTTAATGCTGAAGTAGAAATAAAATTTAAGAAAATTAAAAATATTAAATGTTAAAAATATGTAGAATGTTGAAACTGAGAAAGATTAGTATTAACTTCTTACTGTTCCCAATTGAGATCTATAATTTTCGCAAAAGTAAATTATAGAACTTGAACCTTGCCGACAATAGAGATTGTGGACACAGTGTAAATGATAGAAATCACAATTTCTCAATGAAGAAAATCTGCAGCACAATAAATTAACGGAATAGGCTGTACAAATGGCTAATACGCGTCTTATGTAACACATACCTCACACCTAGAGACAAAACCTGATATTTTAATTGAATGCAATCACTTAAAACAAACACTTAAAGAACGGATTTGATTTGTATCAGTCAGTAGAACGGGCTGAATTTAGGAAAGGATGAATTACCAGTGAGAACTCCAGAGTACACGACACTTCTTGAAAACAGCACTGGGTGCAATGTCCCGTTATATTTCTAACTATCAACTATCAATACAGTCCTGCTCTAGTGGGCTTTACACGTGGTCAAAGAGAATGAGTAAGAGATGACTCTCAACGTTATTTTTCACTTCTGAATGCAACGGCTGCGCAAAGATTGCCAGGAATTGCACACCAGCGCCTTTAGTGTAAACAGGGCTGAACTAATATTACCGGGCGGGTGATTTAAATCGTTTAGCACGCGGAGGGTCCCCAGGTTCTCGTCCCCCCCTCCACTCTTAAATATTATATTAAATATATTTTTTCTTTCTTTTCTATTTTTCTTTCATTTCCTTTTCTTTCTTTCCTTCTTTCTGTTACCTTTTTCTGAAATACTGCATTCTGAACAACAATACACCTGGAGGTTGGGCTGGGATTTATTTTTATTAATAAATTTTTTGCTGGAGAAAAGCTTACCAGCTTGTGCTGCTTATTATAATTATTTCAATTATGGAGCTATATTTCATTTTTACTCATTCACAAAGCCTTGAAGGATCGGAGTGACTGGCCTTGCCTGTGCTGCTTTTGTTTGTTTCTGCTGAGGAAAAAGGAAGCTAACTCAAAAAGGGAGGAAGGAAGTGACCTGAAGGTGAGTGGGATTGGCAATCCTTATCTCAGATTAAGACCTATGACAGAAATAGACACTAACATCCCCTCGTACATCAGTCCTCTTTAACACTACTTAAGCCAACTGTAACAGTCAATAGTATCAAGATATGCCACTTATGCAGGAAATAAAATATAAATACAATGTAAGAAAGAAAACCATATACAGGAACCAAAATGATGAAAGGAAACTCATATGCTAATGAGGGAGTTTGTAGGATTCAAAGGTAAATTGAAATGAAACATGATCTTTTGATTTATGGAGCTATATTCTACCTAATATCCACAGTGTTACAGGTATAAAATTGTGTAGAAATTATATTCAGCAGTGTTAATCATCAATTAATATTCATCAGCCAGAAAACTATTCAATACATCACAAATACAAGATCATTCATTTATGAAAGAAAGACTGGAACTGACAAGGTACAACATAATACTTTTCTTTCTTATTGCAGTTTAACGTTGCACTGACACTGCAAAAGTTTTCAGCAACACCATTTGTATTTTCCCAAGGAACTTACTATATGATACATCTTTCAGTCTGTCAAAAGAGGCACCTTGGGCCACACACTGAAAAATATTGAGATTTGTACTTCTTTTGCATCTACTAGAGGATGGCAAATCTCTGGCAGAGTAGTGTTTGAAGAAACCAAGACTTGATAGCACATACTCTGTTCCTACATACTGCACCGAAACACAACATATCATTCAATCAGTCATCTGAATTTAGATGATAAACAATGTCAAGCTACAAAATTGTATGCATCCCTTGTATTCATTGATCTACACTATTTACAATAAAAATGTTCTATTTTATGTGACAGTAGGATATATCAAAACTTTGCTGCTACATGGAAAAGGATGGAATCATGAATATATTTGAGGGTTTAAAAGACAAGAGAGAGCTTACAGATTCTGTGATTGCGCGCTCTTACAACATGCAGGAGGTACAAATAATGCTTCCTTTCAGTCGATCCGCAGGAGAGGAGTTCCAATAAATTTACAGAAATATGTAGCATCAGGATCTACATACAATAATATGGCAGCTGATCCAGCACAAAACATTCCCATGCCAAGTCACAACATAGCTCCACCTATTAAGAGCTATGTCCAAGGAATTGCTTGCTAATTTAGTAGAGTATTATGAACAATATGCTGCTACTTCCACAACATTACGGTGTGCAAGGGACTTTGCTGTGACCTAGACGAAATGCCAGTTGAAGACAGTGGAAACTCACTTCAGACAGTGCCATTTGTACCTACTGTATATCGAAGGCAGAAATCTATGTTGGTGGTTGCAGAGTAGGCTGATCTGTGGTCTGACAGCATGCACTCCAACCGGCCAACCAAGCAGAGGAGGGGTGGCTATGGTTCCACCGTGTTTCTACACCTCTGCATTTGGGACACAGAAACGGGCTGTTCCCCTACCACTGGCTGTCCTGAGATTGGTTTTTCCTTTCGCCTGCAGCAAGGCGAATGATGGGACAGTTCCTAGTATATGTCATGGCCACCAAATATCTTGCCCTCACCACAAATCTCCTTGCTTAAGATGATGATGCCTGTTGATTAAAAGGGCCTAAAATCTAGTTCATTGTTTTAAGAGAAAGTACAACTAGGCAACCATCCCCTATATATATTAGTAATCGGAGAGAAGAAATGGAAGGGGTCTGACACTAGGAAAAATGATGGTATCAGCTAAGAAGGACCATGCCCTTTGAGGAAAATAAGACTCCCTAGGCCTCCATACTTATTACAATCGGGGGCAGAAAAGAACAGGTCGTGATCGAGGTAGATCAGACAGGATAGATGAAAGTGGGGAGCCTGGCACAAGTAAGCGAAAGCAGTGCCAAAATTCAATTCAGGTCTCTGTGGTCGCCTACCCAAGCTCCCAAGTACAGAGCCCACATGGGACCCCTTTTAGTCGTCTCTTACAGCAGGCAGAGGATGCTGTGGCTGTTATTCTACTGCCTCTACCCACAGGGGGACAACTATGATAAGGCTAGTTGCTTTACGTTGCACCGACACAGATAAGTCTTATGACGATGATGGGACAGGAAAGGGCTAGGAATGGGAAGGAAGCAGCCGTGGCCTTAATTAAGGTACAGCCCCAGCATTTGCCTGGTGTGAAAATGGGGAAACCACAGAAAACCATTTTCCGGGCTGCCGATAGTGGGGTTCGAACCTATCTCCGGAATACTGGATACTGGCCGCAATTTTGTTTCAAATTATCCGAAATTTATTTGCCTTGGTGTGGTATGTTTTCATGTTCTGGCCTCAGGAGATTAGTAAAACAAGAACAGTAAGGATGCTTACATCAAATATCTTGTACTTTTTCTTCAAACACGCAAACGAAGATAACAGATATACGCATACAAATCAAAGTAAAGCAAAATGTCACAAACGTCAAAAACGTGGTCGTCCCACGTGGTCCAAGTTGTCAAACTCAAATCGACCAATAGCAATCGGGAGATGTTTCTACCAATAGGAGCTGCCGTATTCGTCACGTGGGCTTAGGGTGAGTGACGTGATGTACAACAGCGCGCACACGCGAGTGGAGGGCAAAAGTATTCAGTCTGAGCCGGGCCCTCGGAAGGGTAGGATCTATGCCGCTGTCAAACCCTTGCACGTGGTAGTGGTGGGGGTAAGGTTCGGCAGTACGGTTCACTGCCGTCTCAATCCTACATATATAGATTGAGACGGTGTTGGTTCGGTTATTGATGATGGGGAGGAAGGGGCGTTAGCGTTGAAGGAGGGATTGGATATGGGTGGGGTATAGTAGCCATTACTGAATGAAAACAGCTCATTTGCGAGCTTTAATCTGAAAATGCAACAACCCGACAACATTATCGAAATCATTTTGGAGTTGCTCACAATCTTGTAACTTATTTATTACTCTGTACAGAATAACATCATCTGCGAAAAGCCTTATCTCTGATTCCACTTCCTTACACATATCTATATATATAAAATAAGAGTTTTGTCTGTACATTGCTCAGAATTTGAAAATAATGGTATTTCTGTATCGGTCCTGTCCATAGTAACAAGAAAATGCACTTTTTACTTTTCCGTAATTTCTGTCTGTCTGTCTGTATGTATGTACACGCATCACGAGAAAACGGTTGAAGAGAATTTAATGAAAATCGGTATGTGAAGTCGGAGGATGAGCCTCTACAATCTAGACTATAAACCATTTTGCTCACGCTGAGTGAAATGGTAGTTTAGGGGAAGGCCTAAAATTGAATTCTCAACTATTTATGTTATTAGTGGTCTAATGAAAATCGGTATGTGAAGTCGAGGGATGAGCCTCTACAGTCTAGGCTATAAACATTTTACTCACGCTGAGTGAAATGGTAGTTTAGGGGAAGGCCTAAAATTGAATTCTCAACTATTTATGTTATTAGTGGTCGTACTTTAAAGAAAATTGGTATGCAAAGTTGGGGAATAAGTTGCTACAATCTAGGCTATCAATAATTGTATTCACGCTGAGAAAAATGGTAGTTTAGGGGAAGGCCTAAAATTTAATTCTCAAATATTGTTGTTATTAGTAGTCCTATCTTGATGAAAATCGGTATGAAAAGTCAGGAAATAAGTCGCTATAGTCTAGGCTGTAAATTATTTTATTCAAGCTGAGTGAAATGGTAGTTTAGGGGAAGGCCTAAAATGTAATTCTCGCGGGTGTGAGCTTGCATCCGGGAGATAGTAGGTTCGAGTCCCACTATCGGCAGCCCTGAAGATGTTTTTCCGTGGTTTCCCATTTTCCCACCAGGAAAATGCCGGGGCTGTACCTTAATTAGGGCCGCGACCGCTTCCTTCCAACTCCTAGGCCTTTCCTATCCCATCGTCGCCATAAGACCTATCTGTGTCGGTGCGACGTAAAGCCACTAGCAAAGAAATGTAATTCTCTAGAGGTGTAATCGATGAATGCTACATAACTAAGGTTATGTAGTATTAAATTTCCTATTATTCATGTATTATACATTGTTACCGTACTGGCTATGACCACAAAGATATTCATGAATTTCGATTTTTGTTACTAAGTCCATATCAGCGCCTAGTAACGATAAAAGGGGTAAACAGTATTTAATGAAAATCGGTATGTAAAGTCGGAGAATAAGAAAGTACAGTTTATGGTATAAAATATTTTACAAATCACAGAGTCGGAAGAAAACTAAATGTGAAGGCCTACAATATGGAAAGCTCATAACATTGATCAACAATAACATTACATTGATCATTGTTTGTCGTGATGTGCTTTGTGTCTTCTGTTGACCCTCATCTCCGGTAGACAGGATTACTGCTGAGTATTTTTTATTTGATTTACGTTGCACCGACATAGATAGGTTTTATGGCGACGATGGGATAGGAAAGGGCTAGGAGTGCCTTAGGCCTTAATTAAGCTACAGGCCCAGCATTTGACTGGTGTGACAGTGGGAAACCACGGAATACCATCTTCAGCGCTGCCGACAATGGGGTTCGAATCCACTATCTCTCGGATGCAAGCTCACAGCTGCGCACCGCTAACCACATGGTCAACTCGCCCAGTCGTACAGAGTGTAACAGCCTGTCTGAATATTGACGGGAAGTAGCTGGGGAGTTGGATAACATTCTTCTTTAGCATGCCATTCCCCTGGTTTATAAATTTTCTGACACTACTGGTACGTAACACACTGGATCATCATAGCATTCGGGCTATTCAATCCCTACTCAGAGGCACTGATTGTAATGAACAGTGTGCATATTTAGCGGAATAATGGCAGATGAGTGTTCATGGCAATCTGCGGCCTGGTCATCCCAGCTCTGGAACTTTGGACTACTAGATTGGCACCGCAATCTAACCGCAGCACTGTTCGTTAAAAGTGATAAAACGTTCGGCTTTCCATTTGATCGAGTATTTTATATGATAGCATTGCTTTTAATCGCTACATTCATACTTACGTTTTTGTAATGACCTATGTTGATTTCAGGTTAGGGAAACCACAAAGTCAGTCTTTCTGAGAATCACGTAGCAAAGCACGGGTACATCAGCTAGTCATTGATATATATATAAGAAAACATAAAGGTCCAATTATACTGCCTTGAGGAATTCCCCTCTTAATTTTTACAGGGCCAGATAAAGCTTCACCTGCTATAATACTCTGAGTTCTATTTTCTAAAAACAGGGCCACCCATTCAGTCACTGTTTTATCTAGTCCAATTGCACTCATTTTTGCCCGTAGTCTCCCATGATCTACCCTATCATATACCTTAGACAGGTCAGTCGCGATACAGTCCAATTAACCTCCTGAATCCAGGATATCTGCTATATCTTGCTGGAATCCTACAAGTTGTGCTTCAGTGGAATAAACTATGTAACAGTATGGCTTCTCTTCTGTGTGGGTCCGCATATGAAGAGTTAGGTCAGACTGCCTTTCTTTGTGAATGATTTGCCACAGAGATTGCACCTGTAAAACCTCCCGCCTGTATGGGTCCGCATATGATCGGTCAGACTGCCTTTCCTTGTGAATGATTTGCACAGACATTGCAACTGTAAAGCTTATCGCCTGTATGGGTCCGCATATGTTCGGTTAGTTTGCCTCTCTTTATGACTCGCCTGTATGTCTCCGCATATGTTCGGAAAGTTTGCCTTTCTGTATGAATGATTTGCTACAGATATTGCAGTTGTATGGCTTCTCGCCTGTATGGGTCCGCATATGATCGGTCAGAGTGCCTTTCCTAGTGAATGATTTGCCACAGACATTACACCTGTACGGCTTCTCGCATGTATGGGTCTGCATATGATCGGGTAGTTTGCCTCTCTTTATGACTCGCCTGTATGTCTCCGCGTATGTTCGGTAATATTGCCTCTCTTTATGAATGATTTGCCACAGACATTGCAGATCTTTGGCTTCTCGCCTCTATGGGTCCGCATATGAACGGTCAGACTGCCTTTCCTTGTGAATGATTTGCCACAGACAATGCACCTGTAAGACTTCTCGCCTGTATGGGTCCGCATATGTTCGATTAGTTTGCCTCTCTTTATGACTCGCCTGTATGGCTCCGCATACGTTCGGTTAGTTTGCCTTCCTTTATGAATGATTCGCCATAGACATTGCATCTGTACGGTTTCGCGTCAGTATGGTTAGTTTGCCTCTCTTTATGAATGATTCGCCACAGGCATTGCAGCTGTATGGGTACGCGTATGATCGGTCAGACTGCATTTCTTTGTGAATGATTTGCCACAGATATTGCATTTATAAGGCTTCTCGCCTGTATGGGTCCGCATATGTACGGTCAGATTGCCTTTCTTTGTGAATGATTTGCAACAGATATTGCATTTATAAGGCTTCACGCCTGTATGGGTCCGCATATGACCGGTTAGAATGCATTTCTGCATGAATGATTTGCCACAGACATTGCAACTGTAAGGCTTCTCGCCTGTATGGGTCCGCATATGTTCGGTTAGTTTACCTCTCTGTATGAATGATTTGCCACAGACATTGCAACTGTAAGGCTTGTCTCCTGTATGGGTCCACATATGTTCGGTTAGTTTACCTCTCTGTATGAATGATTTTCTACAGGCATTGCAACTGTATGGCTTCTCGCCTGCATGAGTCCACATATGAACGGACAGATTGGCTTTGTATGTGAATGATTTGCCACAGACATGGCAACTGTATGGCTTCTCGCCTGTATGGGTCCGCATATGACAGGTTAGGATGCCTTTCTGCACGAATGATTTGCTACAGATATTGCACCTGTATGGCTTCTCGCCTGTATGGGTCCGCATATGGCCGGTTAGAATGTTTTTCCGCATGAATGATTTGCTACACACATAGCAACCGTTCGGCTTCTCGTCTGCATGAGTCTGCATATGAACGGACAGATTGGCTTTGTATGTGAATGATTTGCCACAGACATGGCAACTGTATGGCTTCTCGCCTGTATGTGTCCGCATATGTTCAGTTAGTTTACCTCTCTGTATGAATGATTTGCCACAGACATTGCAACTGTGTCGCTTCTCGCCTGCATGGGTCCACATATGACCGGTTAGACTGCCTTTCTGTATGAATGACTTCCTACAGACAATGCAGCTGGATGGCTTCTCGCCTGTATGGGTCCGCATGTGATCGGTTACTCTACCTCTCTGTATGAATGATTTGCCACAGAATCGCGTGTCACCAGTCAGCATTTTCCTCTTTGTAAAGCAATTATCAGAAAATCCCCACACTTGGAGCGGGTGGATCCTGAGGTGTTTCGACAAGCTGCTTCGGCTACATAACACCTTTCCGCAGTGATCGCACTTGAAGGGTCGATCTTCCTCGTGTCTCTTCAGATGTCGCAAGAGGTCCAACTTCCTAGCCAGGACTTCACTGCACACACTACACCTAAAACTAGATGATCCGCCGTCCGGAGGTTGATGATCTCTATATCTCACCTCGGGTCTCGATCTACAGTGACAAATTAAAACCATGTGACCAATAGTTCAACAGCCAAATCCACTACAACTCTCACACAGGGGATTTGCTACTGGACATTCCAATCACTGATATCCAGTGCAGATAGCTCGTTACTCATAAACATTACATTCCTGAAAGTAAACATCATCTGAGGTTAAATTTCAAAAGCTCTCACTTGTTACGAGAATATGTTGCGTCTTTTCTTAATCACGACATCAGGCGCAAGAAACTTGTCACGGTTTAGAAATGTACGAGTTAAGTTTGAAGAAAGCACGAGAAGTGGTCCAGCCTAAAAGGGTAAATACTAATACAAGCTCTTTAATCCAGCACATATTATTCTATCGAAATCCGTAGTCTGTTCTCCTACATAAAGAACGGCATATGCTTTGGAGTTTTGATCTTGTTGAAGCACTCTGCGCTTTGTTGCAGGGAAGTAATAATTTTTGTAAAGGACCTTGTTCTTGAGGTTGTTTGAGAGAATGTCTGTGCTGTAGATATTAATAAAGTTGAGAACGTTTGCCGACATTCAGCAAGATCTGTCGAAACACGGCTAATCTTTTATGAATATTATTTTGTCACACAAATATACATATTGTATTTGTACATTGTTATATCACTATAGCATTTTATTATGTCACTGTGTCGCTTTTTCCCAAAATATGTATCTTTGATGTGCAATCAAACATAGCCAACCTATATATAGGACGATAGGTTTATACAAGGACGTTCATACTTACTACCATGTACTACACCAGTCTACGTCTTAATTCCTGTATTTAACACGGTAGCCACTAATCCTGATGAAATCCTGGCAAAGCTGAAATATAACAAGTATACGACGACTCACTCGCTAGCATTGATACTGTCTTTTCTCCTCAAGACACTGCTGTTAAAGACATTATGTAGGCAACACAGAATATGGCATTGGTGGTAGCGTTTTATTACAATGTCCTAATATCCTAATTTTGAAACCAGGGAAATATTCTTACAAATATTACTTTAACAATACGGATAGAAGGAGCATGAAAATCAAGGCTTGAGCCAAAATTGGAGATGACAAGACGTTGAATTGCACCGTAGTGGATATTGCTGCTACGTAAAAGAAGGAATATTATTCTATTTATTTCAAAAGATCACTGGCAACGTGATTATTTTTAGTGGATTCATAACATAGTTGGGTAGCATTCAATTCTGAGCCTGTCTCCCCACCACAGAGTAGTTCTACATATTCTACGGAAGAAGGGCGGGAAATGCAAATTTCTTGGTTAAAGGTGAGATCCGCTTACAACTACGACATGGGAAAATCGATCACGCAGGCTAAAATATATCGTAACATGGACTGGTACTTTCCAATTCATGCTGTATGAACTGAATTCACATGGCCCTGTCGAATGTATGACTGGCTCACAAGCAAAGTAATGGGAGGCTCGACCATGTATTGTTACTGCACTCTTTGGAGAAAATAAGTGGACAAATGAAAGGGGGACATTGATTCCAGATGTGACAGACTAAATCTCTTGATCATCAAACAAGATATTGATGTTGACACCACTAGACAACAGGGGCAGTAAATACGGCACTGGATGGTATGTCATGTGTTCTGTGGGATATCACACCAAGCAAAGGTGCAAAAGTCTGTAACCCTTCTTCTTTACGTGAATACTTGATTCCTGTGACAAGTAATTTATCAGGTTCACAATTAGTTTTCAGTAAAATAATGTTTCATTTAGCATTGATAAATATTCTACACCAACCAGCTATATTGCTGTAACACGTGGCGCTTCCCAGGTGACGGATACGGGTTCCCCGCTGGCCTGCCGATGAACTTGAGCAAAATATAAAAGCTCTCGCGTACCAAACATGTACAAAGTCTTTAATGGCAACTTTGGCGGAGATGGAGACGTTCACTAGGGACCAGATGGCGGAAGAGGTACACTAAATTTCTGGAAGTTAATGCAGAAAAGAGGGTAGCGTTTCTTCTCTAGAGGAGTGGCTGCAAAAAGCATCTGTTCTCCATGTCCGCAGCTGCGTTACTACCTTCCGTCATGAGCACTTAAATGCTTCAAGACAAGCCGGCCGTAAAATAATGCCGTTACATCATTACAGAAATATGTCTCATGGTATCGGAGCCAAGCTTAGTGCAGCCACTGGAAGGGACGCGCATTGGCAGTGCCCAGTCAGCATGAAAAGTATGCTAGGGTTACCGTCGCACGGGCTCTGACGGCTAACCATGCAAGTACCCCCATTTTGTATCCCATCATTGAATTATGCCTGGGTGAAGTAGCGAATACGCCACTGCACTTGAGAGAAGGCTTGTTGGCATCTGAGAGGTGCGGAAAAAAAGATGGAATGGAGAAAAGTCATGGGAAAAGAGGTGTGGTTACTAACTGGTGTACAACAGAAACCGAAGAACAGCTCATGGTGTTGACATTGTCATATCAGCTAAATTTGACGGTTCAGTCTCCGAGGTGCAAAAGTTTGACAATCGCTTGATGTAACTCGTCCGCCTTGGAGAGAGAAGGAAATTCCAATTATTCAGCGCAATGCTCCACAAACCGACGTGCGCATGGAGACCACAGATGCGTTCTGGGCACCGCCTGACAAGAAGACCGCTGACTAACTTATCGCTGCCGCTGATCTGAATGGACGTGTCGGACAGAGGAAAGAAGAACAAACAGTCCATGGCGTTCATGGATATGGAGAATAGAACGACGATGCCCAACAAATTCGCGATTATGCAGAAACTGATCACCGCAAACACACGGTTCAAAAAGAGTGATATTCATCTACTCTGTACTACAGTGGCTTCCATCCAATTCGCATTGACTACATCCTTGTGAGAGGGTGAAATCTCGAAGATGTTCTAGAGATAACAGTTGTCCCTTATTAAATCCTTGCGATGCAACAACGACCAGTCATCTAAGCTGTGGATAAAGTCACCAAGAGCCCAATACTTCACAGGAAATAGACAAATTGGGATCAAATGGTTGCCCCTGAAGAAGGAGACTAACGTCGTTGCAAAAGTTACAGAGTCACAAATCACCATAGTTGAAGTGAGCCGGACTAAACTGAAAGACGCCTTTCGCTCTATTCCTGGAACAATTAAGTCAGGGCGACGACAACGAAGGATTAAACATGACATATGGCCAAGGAATGAAGATGTTAAATATGCAGTACGGTTGAAGAAGCAGATGTACCACGAGTTTCTTGCTCGTTGGAATGCCTACAAGGCAGCCACTCGTAAAATGAAGGAGGTATTTGCCGTAACAAAATCAAACCGGTAGGCAGGTCTATATGTGAAACATGACATGCGCGAATTCGAGCGGAATTTTTAACGGCTAGTCCAATCGAGCCATTGCAAAACGTCAGAAGTCCAACGTTTTTACGGCATCAATGAGGAAACAGACGATTTGCTACTGGACAGGCGGCAAGCGCGAGTACACTGGTGGAACTATTTTGACAACATTTCAATCATGGAATTTCCGTATCTACCAATCCTAATCACCTCCCGTGTTGAAGGTCCAACGTAGGAAAATGACGTCACTAAAGTCCAGACTATGCTGAAGGAAATGAAACCAGGGAAAGCCATCTGTCCCGATCATCTTCCAGCAGAGTTTTGTTTCTCTCAATGGGGGGATGCAGCAGTGTGGCTAAAGCAAGCTTTTCAACCATATCATCAAAGAAGGTCAAAAACAAACAGACTAGCGACGGAGTATCAATTCAGAAATAGGGGAAGCCCTGCCAATTTTTCTAATCACGGCCCGAACATACTTCTGAGCTTCGCAATGAGAGACTTATAACAAATCTTCGACAAAAGGATTAGCGATTTAGCCAAACATACAACAAGCCAAGCTGCATTTGTGTAAAATTGTGGCGCAATAGGAGAAACCCATGCTGCCGGACTATTACTTGAGAAACACTGTGAAAAGAATAAGAGGCTTCATGACAAATGTCTGGACCCTTAGAAGCCCTTCCATCGGGTACTTCATGACCTAATCAGTCAGCCCTACAAGTACATGGCATTCCAGAGCACCTTGCTGAGAGGGTATAATTGCTCTACAAAGAACAAATGAGTTGTGTTCAAGCTGCCGCAGGAGCGTCTGATGACTTCCGCATAACTGTAGGAGTCCATCAAGGCCCGGGCTTATCACCACTGCAGCTTATTCTTGTGATGGACATAATTACCACAAACCTGCGCAGTCCAATACCATGGGCACTTCTCTAAGCAAATGATATCATTTGGCTGAAGAGAATAAGCTAGACCTGCAGCGTCAAACAGAAGACTGGAACAATCGACTAGCGCAATAAGCCCCGCGCCCCAACAAGGAAAAGACAGAATACATTGCATTATATCGTCGAGAAGTTGGAACCATGCATGTTGACGTTGAAGATATTGCACGAGTAGAGATATTTAAGTATATTGGCTCCACAATCTATGATTATGGCCGACTTACTGATGATATCAACTTAAGGATATATAAAGCCTGACTGAAGTGGAGAATGACAACAGGCGCCCTTCCGAACTTTGGACGAAGGGCCATCTCTGAACTAAGTTCTACCGAACTGATATCTGTCCTATCGATATCCATCCTGTCGTTTTCTACGGCAACGAATGCTGACCAGCTCTAGAGGTAGAACGCCAACTAAGCATCATGGATACAAAGTTGCTTAGGTGGAAGGCTGGCATAATTAGACTAGATCACATTTCAAATGATGTTATTAGAAAACGTTTTGGCATTGCAGCGATCCAGAAGAAAATTGGGGAAAGGCGTGTGCGCTGGTTTGGTCATGTGTTGCGTGTAGAGGACGATACATTGGGAAAGTCAGAGTATTACACAGAAAGTCGGTGAAAAGAGGCGCTAGGGACGAACCAGACAGCATAGACTGATAAAGTGCACAACGGCCTGAAAGTTGGAAGACTACATGCAGACATGGCCCGAGACCGAACTAACTGGAGTCAATGAACCACAACACCGGACCCTGCCACCAGATGCAGACTGATGAATATTCTGTTACAAAAATGGAATGCAATGGATATTTTACACATCCTAACATTCAAATTAGTTTATTGCATGGTCAATTTTTCTCCCCTAATGCCTATGTCCGATATCTATAAAAACTTATTTTCACAAAATAGTGTTTGAATGTCTGAACGCTTCTGGATTTCGTGTTTAAGTGTCTCTTATAAATGCATTGTGAAGAAAAACTTATAACTCAAAAAAATAAAAAATGGGTATATCTGTGTTTAATGGGAAGGACAGTTTGAATATCCGGTGAAATTCTACGAGTACCTACAAGAGGGGATTCCGTCAGTGTATTCTAGCCTGAATAGAATTTTGCAATTCAAATTTCTGCTTACATACGTCATAGACAGCAGACGATCATATTAATCAGTTTGTTGTTTTCACTCCGATCACGCCTATAAATATGAAGACCATGGAGGAGTGGCACAAAGTGGTCAGCTCAGGGCCATGTGACACTCGACGCTCTAAAGCTGGAACGAAGCCACATAACTAAGTGGTTAGTTCAGGACCATGTGTCTCTACACAAACGGAAGTAAGCCTCATCACTATTTAGCTCAGGACGATGTGTCTCTCCACAAATGGAAGGTAATCTCATCACTAATTGGTAACCTCAGAAATACGTGTATTTCCACAAGTCAGCAATTAGGAAATTTTATGAATCTTAAAATCTTTTCGTATGTAATTCAATACCCAACTGGCATGGCAAATAGTTTAGACATTTTAAAGGAAGTCATTTTGCGGCATAATATTTGTAGAATGCTGAAATGAGAGTGAGGAAACAATAGCGCCTGAGGTGAGATATAAAACAAAGAGGGAAGTAGCAGATAAGATCCGGTCGACTGAATCCTTCAGAAGCATCTAAAATCTATGATGTAAAATGGACTAAGCTACGTAGACAATGGACTGTCCTCTGACATATATGCCATGATAAAAGAAGACACATAAAATGCATGTCGCTTTGCTGGTCTCTGCACAAAATATTTAGAAAGCTTATTTAGACTCCATCAAAAATAGAAATATGATTTTGTGTGTGAAAAGGATTCATAAGCAACATTTTTACTGGTGGTCATAATACAAGATTGTTCTCTAACGTAGCCTATTGTGTCCTGTTACACATGAATTACAAGGAAACAGAAAGTGTGAGCTGGCACTTGGTAGTTCTGAGGACCGACATGAATATTTCTTGCCACTAGTTGTGAAAGTACAGTAGGAACAAGTCAGTGCATCACATAAGAGCCGAGAAGACTCTAACCACTCACTAAATCAAATAAACCATTCAGGATTCATAGTTTCGATCACAAATCTGGTTTGAAGTCAAACCTTAGGCTATGACTAGCCATCGCATGACCTGCTAATACAAGGGCTTGGTTAAGAGCACCAATCCGAGACTATACAATCATTTCCCACGGATTATCAAAGATCATTTCACACAGTAACCAACAAAGGTGTGACAGCAAAAAATTAATTAGCGATGTCACAATTACAGTTCAAAAACACTACTGCATTAAATGTTTGAAAACAGGACATACACTTGTGGTACTTTGTAAGGTCAGTGACAATAATTACACTTTTGAAAGAATATTATATCACTACGTTATTTACCTATTATTATTATTATTATTAGTATAGGGCAACAAGTTAGATACATATATACAAATATATAGTATTTACAAATATACACAGACAAGAAACATGTTTTATAGCAGAATGTCCAGTTGAGTGATCTACTGTATGGCTTCCTCTGTTGGTTCCAAAAAGTCACTCGGGCTACCTGTGTAGGAACGTCGTGTACATTCACTTACAATATGGGGATCATCTGTCGAGATGCACCACAGTCGCACTCTGGTGATGAGATATATTTCCACTTATAAAGGGCATCCCTGCGTCGTCCATGATTTGTTCTCACCCAATTCAGAATGGTCCAAATCTTACGCGGTAGATGATGTTCACCAGAAAAGATGTTGTGTAAGGAACTGTCTGTGGCAACTTTCCAGCGACTTCTCCATTACTCTAAAGGGTGAAAATTCCCATCAGCCAATGCGACAGCATCATGCAAAGATGGATGTCGTGACTCGAGCCTCGTTACCTTGAGAACAGGAATATCATCCAAAACAGGCAGTTGAGGGTTCATTTCTATCTTCTTGAACTCTCGGATGGTAGCATTAGATCTTTTTAAAACAGGTGGCATTTTACCTGACAGAATTGAGAGCCAATAAAGGGATGTGGACTGGATAGTACCAGATATTAACCGCAAGCTAGCATTCAGTTGAGTATCAATTAGTCTTGTATATGGGCTATCCAGCCAAACTGGTGCACAGTACTCAGCACACGAGAAAACCAGTCCCAAAGCAGAAGATCATGAAGTCTTTGCTGATGAACCCCAACTTGAGCCATACAATTCCTGAAGGATAATATTACGTGTTTTGAGCCTTCTGGACAGATTCATAAGATGTTGTTTGTAAGATAGTGTGCGATCAAGTGTAATCCCCAAATATATGGGATAGCTGCTATGCCGAAGTTCTTGGTGACAAAAACGTATGTGAAATTTAATGCCAGCTTGGCGATTATTCAGGTGAAAACATGACACTTCTGTTTTGTTAGGGTTAGGGCACAGTTGCCATTTCTTGAAGTATGTTTCAAGTGAAATCAGGTCTCTTTGTAGCACTTCTTCTGTCACACTAAGGTCTCGAATTTGAGTAGCTAGTGTTATGATATCAGCATAACAAAATGTTTGTAATGATATTTCTGGGAGATCAGAGATATACAAATTGAACAGTAGGGGAGACAGTTCCGATCCTTGGAGTAATCCATTTTTGAGCTTCCTTTCTCTACTCATACTATTTCCCATACACACTCGAAATCTTCTGTCATCGAGCATATTGCTTAAACCTGCACGATGGTCCTACAGGGTACAATTCGGAGAAGCTTGTAAATTAATCCTTCCCTCCAGACTGCGTCAAATGCTGCTGTAAGATCAATGAATACAGCTGAGGTCTTGAGTTGTGTCTGGAAACCTGCTTCCATGTGAAATGTCAGTGAAAGCACTTGATCGCAGCAGCTGCGATTTGGCCTGAATCCAGCTTGATCAACTGTAATACGCTGAAAAATAGTTGCGCTGAATCTGTTGTGGAATAGCCTCTCAAAAAGAAGGGCAACTGGTCTATAACTGCTTGGGTCATTGGCAGGCTTACCTGGTTTCAAGATGGAAATCACTTTCGTTCGTTTGAATTGTCTGTTCTGTAGAAGGTCGGTAAGAAACCTTAACAGCCAACTTCTTGCATTCTTCCCTAAATGAATGCGAAATTCTGGATGAATGTCGTCAAAATCTGGAGCTGTACTTGGTTTAACGTCATTGAGAGCAGCATTGATGTCTTGCACCGTAAGCGGTTGTGAATACCTTGATGTGCGTGGTGTTCTTGATTCCAGAGTTTGGAGCTGGCGCCGTATGTATTTGGTATGTTTCTTATCTTATGGAGTTTGGGAAGTTAATAATAATGTTATTTGCTTTACGTCCCACTAACTACTCTTTTACGGTTTTCGGAGACGGCGAGGTGCCGGAACTTTGTCCCGCGGGAGTTCTTTTACGTGCCAGTAAATCTGCCGACACGAGGCTGACGTATATGAGCACCTTCAAATACCACCGTACTGAGCCAGGATCGAACATGCCAAGTTGTGGTCAGAAGGCCAGCGCCTCAACCGTCCGAGCCACTCACCCCGGCGGAGTTTGGGAAGTTGTGACGATGTGAGATGCTACTTCATCCGGAGTAACTCCAGGCTGTTCCTTCACCAAATGTGTCCTTCCTCCAAGTTTTCTGCGGTGCCCCCAAGATCTTCTACTGGAATGAGTTAGGTCGATATTCTCCACTGTTTCAATCCACCGTTCTCTCCGGGTAGTATACATGCTGGAAAGAAGTTCATCAGCTATGTCTTCATCACCAGTATGCAGATATTCGTTATAGAGTGCATCAGTCTCTGCATTCCAACCAGGGATGTATTCTTTTCTATGGCATACTCTTCTTCTTAGCCTCCATCATAACTGCATCTACGAAACGCTTGTAATTGTGCTTGGGAGCAATCCACCGAACACATTTATCCAGTTCAGTGGTGAATGTTGACAAGTTTGTTTTTTTGAAGTTCCTCCGAGCATGTGGTATTGACCGTACAACAGGAATTTTGATGCCAATGTCCACTACAATGGGGCCATGTTGACTGTGGGGAAAATGTCTTAACACTTTACGACTGGTATGTAAGGGCTGTCCTGCCTCATTGCAGCTAACAAATCACAAGTCAGGATTGAAATCCCTATTTCATGCAGCTCATTGGAAAGTACCAAGATCTTTTGGGTAAAAAATCAGATGGAGATTGTTCATTTCTGTCCATTCTACGAGTTTCTTTCCACATTCATTGTTATTCGAGTACTTCCATAGTTCGTGATGGCTGTTGAAGTCGCCTATATAAACTGCAGGGTGTTGAGCAGTCGGGAGTACGGTACCTGACCACTGTGCGTTTGGGGGTTTATAAATGTTAAAAATAGTAACATGTGCCACTCGCACAGCAACACAACGGATGTCTTCGTCTTCGTTTTGAAAGAGCAGTGAGGCATCTTGGATATTATTACGAACATAAGTAGCTATACCATGTGCACTGTGATATGTTGCATCAAGAGCTGTGAAACCATTAATGAGGCCCCTTTTCCGAAACTCTTCTTCATTGGCTGTATGGATTTCATGTATAACCACAACATCTATAATGTTAATCAGGATAACTTTGGACAGGTAGTCACATTTTGCTCTGCTGATGCTTTCTACGTTAAGCTCGAAAATATGGATAAAAGGTACGATGTTTCTTGTCTGGTAGCTCTGAGAAGAGCCATTTCCATGAAATACTTCTGCCATTGCTGGAGGATCTTTAAAAAGATAGGTCCAGCAGCCACAGTTATTACTTTCTTAGCACCACCCGGGGGTCACGTGTAGGGCACTCTGAGGGTAAACCTACGGACGTGAAGCAATAATGTACCGCCTATTTATCTACTTTTATGAGATAATAAATTCACTTACTTGAAGAATTTTGAATTGTTTTAGGCAACCTGAACAAATTTAAAATTCCACTTGTACCTGTCCATTTTATTAGTTAATACTAATTGTGTAAGTATGTTTGCAATCAAAACACTAGAAGCACCTGACTGACAATGAACACTAAAATGAATCAGAAAGTGTGACCACATCACTGGAATGAACATAAATCAATAGCACAATTTTTTATGCTTATAACAATGCACAAGTTTTATTTGAAAACTATGATACCGAAGATGTAGCATAACTGACCTCAAAGTTTCATTTCTACAACACATTATCTGGTTTGGCGTCCACAAATGGAGGAATCTGACTTAACACACAAGAGAACAGAAATGATCAGAAAAAAGGAATCTAACCAAATAATTTCAAAATGACATTCTTCGAGTTATCACATTATTGAACTGAGCCATCATTATATTAATTAATGAAACTGATTATGTTAGTTTGAAATATTTATTATTTACAATGTACATAAAACTTAACCATTTCGAATTAGAAGATTTAATTTCTAATCTATAAGTATAGCTTTTTCTGTGTGTCACTGTTGGCATGAACGTATAAAAATATTACTCAGAATATCTGGAAGCAATAGTTTCAGATAGCATTTCAGATGATAAGAATGTGATGAACAAATGATGCAGAGAAAGTGAAAGAAAGAACACTTTATCATGGTTGCTTAAAGGTATTGTAAACAAATACACTTCAAAAATATCTAGCTTTACCACAGATTCTTTTTGTAGATATACACTGACTCACAGTGACAATGCAACACCAAGGAGGAGTGGTTCGAAAGGGATGAAAGTTGGGGAAAAAACAGAGACGGCACGGATGAATAATTGATGTTTATTTCAAACCGATATGCAGGTTACACAATGCGCACGGCATCGACTCAGTAGGATGTAGGACCAACGCGAGCGGCGATGCACGCAGAAACACGTCGAGGTACAGAGTCAATAAGAGTGCGGATGGTCTCCTGAGGGATGGTTCTCCATTCTCTGTCAACCATTTGCCACAGTTGGTCGTCCGTACGAGGCTGGGGCAGAGTTTGCAAACGGCGTCCAATGAGATCCCACACGTGTTCGATTGGTGAGAGATCCGGAGAGTACGCTGGCCACGGAAGCATCTGTACACCTCGTAGAGCCTGTTGGGAGATGCGAGCAGTATGTGGGCGGGCATTATCCTGCTGAAACAGAGCATTGGGCAGCCCCTGAAGGTACGGGAGTGCCACCGGCCGCAGCACATGCTGCACGTAGCGGTGGGCATTTAACGTGCCTTGAATACGCACTAGAGGTGACGTGGAATCATACGCAATAGCGCCCCAAACCATGATGCCGCGTTGTCTAGCGGTAGGGCGCTCCACAGTTACTGCCGGATTTGACCTTTCTCCACGCCAACGCCACACTCGTCTGCGGTGACTATCACTGACAGAACAGAAGCGTGACTCATCGGAGAACACGACGTTCCGCCATTCCCTCATCCAAGTCGCTCTAGCCCGGCACCATGCCAGGCGTGCACGTCTATGCTTTGGAGTCAATGGTAGTCTTCTGAGTGGACGCCGGGAGTGCAGGCCTCCTTCAACCAATCGACGGGAAATTGTTCTGGTCGATATTGGAACAGCCAGGGTGTCTTGCACATGCTATAGAATGGCGGTTGACGTGGCGTGCGGGGCTGCCACCGCTTGGCGGCGGATGCGCCGATCCTCGCGTGCTGACGTCACTCGGGCTGCGCCTGGACCCCTCGCACGTGCCACATATCCCTGCGCCAACCATCTTCGCCACAGGCGCTGCACCGTGGACACATCCCTATGGGAACCGGCTGCGATTTGACGAAGCGACCAACCTGCCCTTCTCAGCCCGATCACCATACCCCTCGTAAAGTCGTCTGTCTGCTGGAAATGCCTCCGTTGACGGCGGCCTGGCATTCTTAGCTATACACGTGTCCTGTGGCACACGACAACACGTTCTACAATGACTGTCCGCTGAGAAATCACGGTACGAAGTGGGCCATTCGCCAACGCCGTGTCCCATTTATCGTTCGCTACGTGCGCAGCACAGCGGCGCATTTTACATCATGAGCATACCTCAGTGACGTCAGTCTACCCTGCAATTGGCATAAAGTTCTGACCACTCCTTCTTGGTGTTGCATTTGCTCTGTCAGTCAGTGTATATTGAATAAAACTACGAGTGCATGATGGAACATTAAATATGACCTTAAAGTTCCTGAATATTTTAGATAATTTTAACCAATAGAATTTTCAGATATTAGTGTTTAAATGTAACCTTGTAAAGACAGGATTGAACTGATGAACATGGCCACTTTTGGAGATAAACCAACCACTACTGAACACAACTGTGAATAGGTACAACATATTCCATATTGTATAAAACTTGTAGTGTACGTACTTTGTTTCTTCTTTGATGTATGGCAACAGCTTTTCATCAGTTTGTTCCTCTATGAATATTTCCTCCTTAATACCTTCGGAAGGCTGTCAGGAAGAAATAAGACAAGTAGAATAAAGAAGCAAGGAATAAAAATATGTAGGCCTAAAATAGAAACAGCTGAGAAAATAAATTTCATAGTGGCACAAGAAGAGTATAATTAATTTATCCCCCATTTTAAAAATATATAATGGAAAGGAACAATCAAATGAAAATCCCATTAAATGCAAGAGATGTGTCTACCTTGGTGGTAAATGGTACACAAAAATACATTATTATCAAGCACTAAATTTTAAAAGGACAGAGAAGAAGACAATTTCCTAAAAACAGTATTCTACAATTTTTGCTATTTTTTCTATTAAGCACACAATTCATCCTGAATAAATGTATAGAATTTACAAACTCTTACTCATAATGTTTTCTGTTTTACAAACATAATCAACACACATACCACTTGTGCAACTACTTCAAATAATACTATACAAATTCTATTAGGTTAAAATTTACATTGCATTTACTTATTTAATTTTTTACCCTTTTTGGAACCTAACTTGCACAATGACCTGCTGTGTTTTAACCTGAGTCCCTTTGGCACTGCTTTTCAAACAATTGATGAGATATAAGAACATGAAAAGGAACACACTGTTGGACAGCAGTAAACACAGTAGCATAGAAAGGGAGGAACATTGCAAATTTGTAAATTTAAAATCACCTACATATTTGTGAATATTCAGCAGAGTATGTGTCCACATACATGTATGGGTGGAGGTACTTCCATGTATGTGAACATGTACAATTTTAGGAAAATAAATAATAGTAAGCAGTATCTCCGAATCATTACCCAATACCATTCTTTCCTTCTGTTTCTCTTTCTGTTGATCCCTAATTCCACAATGACTAGCCATTTTCTTCATCCTCTTATATTCATACTGCCCTGTTCCCATCTTCCTACATATGAGTTGACTTGTCACCTCTTTGTTCATTTCCATGTTCCTATATACTTTCTTTCCAAAAACACTTCACTGTAATATCAAATAATCCCACAGTACTCCTACCACTTTCCCAACAAGTGGACAATGCTTAAATCATAAGCATAGAAATATCCATCATCCCCCATCTGTACATCACATTAAGACCAAAGGCATAAATCAGTTAATGTCCCAATCAACGAATGAATCAATCAATGAATCAATCAAACAACAGCAATTAGGGCTGTTGGTTGTTTATATAGAAAAAAGATTGTGGAAATATATGAAACATATTATTTCAATCACTAAATCATTTTCCTATAAGTGAACATTTGCCAAAATTTGTCCCCTTGAATTCAAACTTATCTTCATGTTGTGACCTTTCCTACAGTTAAAGAACATGACTTAAATGTATTCATCAACTAATGTCATTCCAAGCCATCTCTCCAATGACATCTCAGAATATACTGCTTAATCAAACAACTTGTCTCCTTTCTCCAAGTTTCCCCAGCTGAAACTTTGCAACATCTCTCTAACACAACTCTTTTGTTAGAAATCACCTGCAAGAAATGGAGATATTTCTGTGGATCATTTCCTGTTCTCTACTCAAGTAATACAGGTGATGGTCTCACACTCTCATTGTGGCTTTGCTGGAGATTTATATGCCCTCTCCTTTACAACCCCTAAATAACCTCATAATCATATTAAGAGATCTGTAAATTTTATTTTCAATATGTTTAAATGATTACCATAAGGAAGCTATATCCTTATTATGAATAGCTAGGTACTTACAGAGATCCCCATGAAGAAAATTCACCCATCAATACAATAATAAAACCGGAGAGACTCTTTCTATATGTGAAACAAAGAAACTGATTTTCACTACGTTTACAAATATAGCATTACCCGATGTCCATCTTACAATATTGTCAAGGTCTTTTTCAGTCACTCATAATCCTGAAACTTATTTATTACACAGAACCTCATCACTTTTTTCAGTACATTATTCATATTGTTTAATATATCAGAAAATAAAGGTCTCATAATACTGCCCTGTGGGACCCAATCCCATAATTGTTACAGGATCAAATAAAGCTTCACCTACTCTAATGCTCTGAGTCATATTTTGTAGAAATACACCAGACGTGGCCAAATTTTAATGGTAAAAGTTATATTTCTACCTTTATGTAAACTATCGACCTTTATAGCCTAATCCTTGAACTTGTTTGGAGGCAAAGTTTCCACTTGGGATATCCTGGTCCACACTATTGTATTTTTTCATACAGTGGCTACAGTGAGAACCACAATATAATTTCATTATTCACATGGTTTTGTGTCGTTTTTGTTAGTGAGCATGTTCTGTTGTTTATCTTTATTACCTACATATTGTTGCTGTTTGGAAGTAAATAATGTGACCTATTGTTAAGACTGTGCATTCTGTAAATTACATGTACTATTGATACTATTCAGGAGTTCAGTTGATATTTCTTAACAGTGGTTCTAGAGAAATGTCAAATTTTGAGGTTATGGGGAGACGAAGAGACCTTTCGCCAAGAAAGGCATTGTCAGAGAGCTACTTCTTGAGAAACGTCAATCACAACAAGAAATAGATTCTAGATTGCAAATACCACAGCAATCTGTAAGTAGAATTTTAAAATGTGAAGATAACGGGAAGACAAAATGTGATGATGATATGCTTGTTGTTTTAAGGGGCCTAATATCGAAGGTCATCGGCCGAAGACAAAATGTCAACAACGTGTTGGAAACTGTGTGCAGAAGAAGAAACCAACCCCAAGAAGGAAGCAAAACTGATTAATTTGTCAGTAAACAACCGCAAGGTTACTAGTTTGGATTTACGTATGAAATTAGAAGAGTACGGGTCATTTGTATTAGCCAGGACTCTGAGGCGAGAGCTGTTTAATGCTGGAATGAAAGCAAGATGACCTCAAGGCAAAGCGAAGTTTACTCCTGCTATGGCTGTAAAGAGGTTCCAGTGTGCCACGACTCTCCAGAATTGGTCATCTGATGAATGGAAACAGGCAAGTCCATAACAATTACTGTAATTCCTAAATTATCATTCATTATTCCATTATAACCCAATCTAAGTGATGTAACCGTACAGCACAGTAAATGTATGAAATTCTTCTTTTTAACCATACAGCTTATTGCATTTAATGCTAGGCTTATTTGTTTTATTTATTTCAGGTTTGCTTTAGTGACGAATCGGTATTTCCTGTCATAGAAGAGACAAGTCAATATGTCAGAAGATAAGGAGAAGCCTCCCATCCAGATTGAGTGAAGCATCCAACTTTAGTGATGGTCTGCAGTGTGTTTTCTTGGTATGGCTGTGGACGATTATATATTGTAGAAGGAACTATGAGACGTGAACAGTATAGTATTATGAACCCGTTTGGTAGCTCAGGTGCAAGAGTAATTCGGCCAAAGTGAATTTATGTTTATGCAAGACAAGATTTTTATGCAAGAACAAAGCCTAGAAACAGTCCAGACATGAACCCCATAGAATATCCTTAGAAAATAGCAAAGAAAAGTCCAAAAAAGTATAACGACAGAAATTGGCTTGATTGAGAAGCTCGGTCAGGTCTGGTGTCATGATGACGATTTAAAGAGTCAGTGTAAAATACTGTTTGAGGGTATGCCCAGTCTAATCAAGTCGCTCATGAAAGCTAAGGGAGTGCATAAAAAGTACTAATGTCATCAACTTTAAAATTGGTAACATCTTATCTGTTCAATTCTCGAATTTTTAATGTTTAATAATTTGGCCATATCTTTACCTATCCCGAACGCACTAATTTTTTGTCAGTAGTTTCCCGAGATCTACCCTAAGAAAATCCTTGGGTATGTCAATCATGATACATTTGACTTCCTGAATCTAATATATCTGCTATATCATGCTGGAATCCACAAGATGAGCTTCAGTGGAATAATGTTTCCTAAATCTGAACTACCTTCTATCGAGCCAGTTGGTAATTTCTTAAATGTGTATAACATAATCAGAAAGAATGCATTCCAAGAGCTTGCATGCAACACAAGTCAAGACGACTATTGTGTAATTACTAGCCCTAAGTTTAGCACATTTTCTCCATACACAGAGTGCTACTGTACTAAGTATTCATTCACCTGGTATAGCTGTTTCATACATACTCTAATCAATATCTCAAAGAACTGACTTTCGTATATGCCCAGAAATTTTACCCATCCCAGCAGCATTTCTAGTTTTAAATTTTTGCGTATTATATGTTCCGTATGGTGGATATTGTAAAGTAATTTCAAAGAATTAGGTGAAATTGTCAACTGCGTCAGGTACTGCAAAAGGACATGACCAAACCATTGGTGACATATCCTATGCATCACGAGTGACGGCTGCGATGCCCATCGACTAATGAAGTATACACATTCTCATGCTGTGTAATTGCTACTTCATACCTTTCTTAATCTGTCAACATTCAACATCGTACACAGCAACAAGCCGTAGTAACACGGCTGAAAGTAATTCCAGTATCAAGGAAGACAATGTACACTGCCGGCTGGTGCTCTCAGTGCTTTTCAATTAGCATTCTGGCAGTGAAAATTGCATGAGTTGTTCCAACACCCTTAATGAAGATGCACTGTATAGCAACAATGCCGGCGATTTCACCCAGCCAATAATGAAGGCTACTCTAAAAGATCTCATGTACAATTGGGTGCAATTTGGATGGTAATTTGCACATTCTGCTGAAATGTCATTTTGCTCAAAAATAGTCACAAGGATGTTTACAGCCCAATGACTGGGAACAGAGCCAGAGTCAACTCTGGCACTGAATAAGCTTGTCAGCCAGTTGATAATTTCTTTAAACTGCCTCATCTTCCAACGATACAATAAGCAAAGTCTCTCTCTGAGGGACAAAGGAAAAGAGACAATCAAGAAAAAGGTTTATCACAATAGTTCTATGAACTTTGACTGTCCTACATCAACACAGATCTATCCATATTAAGAAACAAAGTACAAATTTATGTGAAGATAAACCGACGTCCAGAATTATCGCATGGAATATTTGGAAGCTAATACTCAGAGAAGTGTACGAAAATAATAGTAAATTGCAGGGTATATGCTGTAAACGGGAATCATGCATCAAAGGTATCTGGGCATAGAGAAATACTCACGGGTCAATTTATCTCCAAAATGAGGAGACTGGGTTGGATCAAACACATTTCAATGACACATGGGTGAAATATCAATTAAGAAATAGTAAATGCAATGATTATCATTATTTTACTGTAAAACCAATTATAGTATTAACATTAACAGCTAAACGATAGCTGGGCATCTCAGAGAAGTTAACTGTTAATAATGTAGAATGACACTGCGTAAGCACTGTACAAGTCTACAGATAATTTCACCTTAAAGTTCTACACAACAATCTCTACTGAAAATGCGATTTTCACACCACACACAGGATTTCTGCAAACCAATTTTACTAATTCAACAAGGCATCAATAAATCAAAATAATGCACTTTTAATACTTCTGTATAATTAATACAGCAGTATATACTGTGGAAATAAATCTTTCATCTACAACACACTGCACCCGAAAATGGCATAATTGGAGATAAAATTGAGATTGCCGCAAAAGCTTAATTTCATTCGGTCAATGGGTATTTATAACAGCTCTGGTGAAGGCCAAGATCTGATAACTTTGGAGAAATTCGCCTTTAAGCTCATAGCTGCATGGTCGTGTGGCGACCCGTCCCTATTTTCTTATTGGTCAGGAGGTTAACATGCGACAGATATGAACAGTTAAAATTTTCAAGGCTAACACCGCCCGGCAAGTTTTCAGAATTCTTCACAAGACCAGTTTTGAACCATGATACTATAAGAAGACGTGAAGAAATGTATGATTGGTTTCCTACTAATCAAACCTTCTAGACTGAGGACTGATAAAATCAGTGTGTAATCGACGCTCAACTTACTCAGATTTTACTCTACTGTTTTCATTCTGCTCTACTTTAAAGCACAACTTCACTTCGCTTTCCCACTATAATTCGACAAGATATTCAATGCCAAACGTCGTTTATTAGCCGTGATGTCTTACAAAGGGAACACATTATTTCGTCTTCTGCGCGACATAACCACTACAATATTAATTCCAGAACACGTGTGGTGTGCAAATCATCTGAACCCGCAAGTTACCTGTCGACTGACATTTAAATAGGCATGGTTGGAACACATATTAATGTGCCATTTTAGTTTCAGTATGTGTATATGTGTGTGAGTGGAAGCCTACTGTTACAAGAAGCCTGCAAGACAATGAACAAGGGGAATCATCATGCTGCTTGCAAGAGGAATCTCTACTTTCATCATGGTGCACCTTGCAAGGGATATTACTTCCGGAATGTGCCACTAAAAGGGGAGATCCCACAACACCCTAAAGGGTGCTAAAGGGACCAATCGTGAGACGTTGCCAGCCAGGACTTAATCAACTTCCATCATAAAAGGTGGAGAACCTTTTTAAATATGAATTTCCTTTTCAGAAGGACTTCATTCTTGAAATAATATCTTCTATTATTTTGTGTTGTTACAGATTCTTACCGCTTCTCATCTACTTATTGGTGTTGGTAAATTTTGTGAATGATTGAAATACACTCATGTCCATAAAATCCAGAGCACCTTGAAAGACTAGGAATAGGAAGTTCATATTCACAGGACATATGCATTAGTATGTTCTGAAGAAACGATTAGCATTTGAAACATGCCGATCCTCAGGTTCAAGGTCCACATCGATATCCCTGCGCACAACCACAGACTCGTAAATTGTGCCTGCGGCTCTCGTTGTCACTATAAACCAAAGGTAATGGATCAGCGTGACTTGAGCAGACGTGCCCGATGCCTTGCAGACGTATGCAAGAAAAGTATTGTCAAGTTAGTGAGTTTGAAAGAAGGCGAATTATTGGCATGAGAGAACGTGATACATCTATCTGGTAAACTGCAGCTTGTGTGCGAAGTGCGTCGGCAGTGCAGCGGTTGTGTACAGAACGTTCATAGAAGGCCGTAGATCACAACGAGATGGGTCCGGTCACACCAACCAGAGAAGATCGACACCTCATCCGGATGGCATTGCAGAACAGATTTGCGTCTTCCTCGGCTCTGGCGCAACAGTGGAACAGTGGAACACATCGTTCACTACCAGGAGTGACAATCCGTCCCCGCTGATTACGATATGGGTTACCAGCGCGTCTTCCACTTCTCCGCCTAACTTTGACCAATGTGCATAAACATGCTAGACTGCAATGATGTATGAAACGAAATCACTGGGTACAGGAATGGCAGCAGATAGTGTTTTCGGACGAATCCAGGTCCTTTCTGTTTGAAAATGATGGCCGCATTTTTGGTCGCCGCAGACAGGGGGAGAGGCATCACACTGACTGCTTTCACACAAGACATAAGCGCCAACTAAAGGCGTTATGGTGTGGGGTGCTATTGGGTACAACCACAAATCAGAGTTGGTGTGTGTCCAGGTCAATGTTACCAGTTTGACCTACGTGAATGGCATCCTGCGAATTTAGCCACACCCTTTCTGCACAACACCCCAGACGCCTTATTTCAGCAGGTCAATGCGCGACCACATGTCGCTGCATGAACACGTGCTTTCTTGTTGTCACAGAATGTCAGACGGTTGCCCTGGCCCACCTGATCATCGGACTTGGCGCTAATTGAAAATGTGTGAGATATGGTGAAAGGACGGGTGTGGAGCTCTGACCCAATGCCAACCACCAAAGATGAACTGTGGAGCCAGGTGAATGCAGCATGGATGACTATAATCCAGGACCCCATCTGTACCTTATACGTGTTGATGCCATCACACATGGAATAAGTTATCAGTGCCCCTGGAGGACTCAGCGCCTACTAGGCAACGCGGCACATGCCGAACCTGGAGTACTGAAATGCTAATCGTTTCTGCAGAAAATACTAATGAACATGTCCTGTGAATATGAACTTCCTACCTCTAGTCTTTCAAGGTATTCTGTTGTTAATGAAGATGAGTGTACTTCTAAGAGTTGAAATGTGTTGATATTGTAATAGTTCTATTATTTGAATTTCATTAACAACGTAGTGCACTAACAATTAAGTGTTAAAAATCACAGACCAATTTGTTTAACTTAGAACCTAAAACACTAACAGGGATGGATACGGTGCATTCCTTTGTGAATTTTTTACATAATATTACACCTCATCTTGCATAATTTCATCAATGAAGTATAAATTGTCACCCAAATGTTACTTATGTACATTAGGAACTAAACTTATGATATAAAGGTAAGTTATGTTAAAAGTAATGAACGTGGATGTAAATGAAGGAGTGTTAATAATAGGCTTTAATAACATACGATGCTCTATTTAAGAAGGCAGTTAGTGCTCAATGGAAATGGCCTAGCCTTCTTAAGTGACAGAATGGAATGATAGCTCATATTTATGAACAGTGAGGAAGTAGCAACCAATATTGCATTATGGAGAGTATATTATTGAGCATATGAAGCGAACAGCACAGTTTAAGGTAATAAATCACTCTCTGTGCTCACTCAACAACACCAAGCTTGTCTAATTAAGGAAACGTATCTAATTAATGCAAATATTAAACCATTATTAGGCTATCTTCTATAATGTGGGAAGATAGATTGACAAATCATCTTAATGAGCTAAAGTGATCATTCTTCTAGTTATTCGATCATGATTCTTATAGCGAGAGAGACATAAGTTCTCGAATGTTCAATAAATGATGAAGAACACACGTAATGTAATAATCATGCCTAACTAAAATGATTAACCTCACATGACCTAACTTTTGGAGGGTGGGGGTATTTGAAAAGTAGGGCTTAGCCAAGAATGCAAACATAACCTAACATGCATGGATTCGACACGAGGCCTAACATCACAGGCCATGGACTCGACCCTAGGCTTAACCTTACAAGGTCATTAGCTTTACAGACTCAAGTTTGATGTCCAGGAGTGCTGGCTTAAGCTATCAAGCACGGATTTGCTGCCCGGCTTAACCTTACAAGGGCGTTACAGACTCGAGTTTGACATTCAACCCCAGGCTTAACGTAACTAGACAAGATGAGACATGGTGCATGGGCTTTAGGAGCTGAGCTTCGTAGTGCATGGCGGCCATTCACATTATTTTAATAAGACAAGACAGATGGTGTAAAGCTTAATACATGTGTTTTATTCATGGGGGCATAACGCGGAAAGTTGACATCAGGTCATGGAGCTGAGTGACTGCAAAAGGCCAAAAGGGCTACAAACTAAAGGGCAAAAGGGAATGAGGTATGGTCTAGGGCTCAGATCTGAATGTGGAACAAGATGATGGTATGGGACTGTGGAGATGGTGAAAGGTTTAACACATGTGCACTATTCATAGGGACATACCTCTATAAAGCTATTTCAAGGTCCTCAAGCTGAGCGGCTGCAGAGTCACAGATGTTGTTGCGTAATGTACTGCTGGTTTTTAGTGTTTGGAACTCTAAATGTTTATTGTAACAATTCGAGCTCAGAAATTTCAATTTTAGAATTATTCTAGAATTCCTTTCTTTTGCTAGTTGTTTTACGTCGCACCGACACAGATAGGTCTTATGGCGACGATGGGACAGGAAAGAGCTAGGAGTGGGAAGGAAGCGGCCGTGGCCTTTATTAAGCTACAGCTCCAGCATTTGCCTGGTGTGAAAATGGGAAACCACGGAAAACCATTTTCTAGAATTCTAGAAATATAATACTGTTGATATCACTTAAGAGATTAAAACTTAAGCGTTCAGAACATCAAAAAAATGTTCACTACATGTGACTGGGACTGCTGAGTATCATGCTAAGTAAATGACTGCACGCTGAAAGTTTCTATTTAATTCTAAACACCTAACATTTGAGCTGCGTCAAATTAAAAAATTCCCACACCGACTGGAAATCTAACTCAGCAATCTTTCCGTTGGACTGCTGTCTACCATAGTAACTAAATTATTTGTGTTAAGTACAGAAACACCCAACTTTTGAGCTACAAGAAATGAAAATTTCGCCGACCCGACTAGGATTTGAACCCGGGACTCATTTACTTGGGAAGCACACAACCATGCTAACTAAATGACTGTACATTAACAGCTTATGTGTTTCACTGAAACACCTAGTTTAGCGTTACAAGATTCAAAGGAAAAATCACTAGCAATACTAGGATTGGAACATGGAGCACGCTTGGACCCAAAGCTGAAGTGCTATTCAAATATCTAACTCCAAAAATTCAAACTTCTAATTCTGAGCAAAGAAAACAATCGCTGATTTGGGTTCTCAAACCTGGAGCTAACTTCGACTCAGAACTAAAGGTCTTAAGTTCATAAGAAGAAAAGATGTTGAAAGAGCTCAACCTGACCCGGAGTCGATGACAAGCTTTTCTTTCACTGAAGACTAAGTGTGAACGATTGGCACAAACTATGTTAACTGAATGTGGAAAGAGAATGCAACAAATTTTGTATTAAGTAAGGTCGTGCCACATGTACGTCTCAGCAAAAATGAAATTGATTGTAGGAATATTCTGATTAGACTTGGAAATATCTGCTGTGACATGAAATACAAAGTTCATTGTTTTTGCAATTAGCCTAGCATGCACATCTTAGAAAAAGAACATTGGCGGTACGAGCAAGTTGACCAGACTTGGAAGTAACTTAATTGCTAAGACAGGGAATACAAAGTTTATTGTTCGCGCATCGAACTGTGGGCTGCAGATTTGAAACCTGGAGATGTGTAATTTCCTGCTGAAATGTTTACACACATGACACCTAACATTAGAGCAGGGAGCAATTAAAAAATCCCCAGGCCACCTGGTAATCAAATTCAGCACACTTTCCCTGGGACTGTTGACTATCATAATAGCAAAAGGATTCAATACACACAACCATCGAGCTAAAATAAATTAAACATCACCGACCAAACTAGGAATCGAACCAGTGGCTTCTTTACATTGGCAAGAAACAAGAATGCTAACTAAAGGACTGTACATTAAAAGCTTGTTTGTTTAATTGAAACATCAAATTCGAGTTCCTTTCACGGGGGGGGGGGCAATAATAATATTCTCTTTACGTCTTACTAACTACACTCGAAAGTTTGAAAAGTTTGCAATAATAATTTTGAAGAACAAAACTGCTTTCATGCTGAATAGTCAACGTTCACGCACAATAAGAAACTTTAACCTCTTGAGCTACTCAGCTCCGCAATGAATTTGCTAAGTGCAGAAATTTCAATCCCCGCTTTAAACAATTTTTCAAGATGCCAATGTGCCAGAATTTAGTCCTGCAAGCTTTCCTTCATGTGCCAGTAAATCTAACGAAACAAGGCGGACGTATTTGAACACTTTCAAATACCATTGGGCTGAGCTAGAATAAAACCTGCCAAGTTGGGGTTAGAAGGCTAGCGCCTTAACCGTTTGAGCTACTCAGCTCGGCTATTCAATTATTAAGTACCATAAAAACACACACTAATAATGATGATAATAATAATAATAATAATAATAATAATAATAATAATTTGGAGAATCCTACCCACAAACAAATGTTACAGTTTTCGTGTTTTTATTGTTGGCGAAAAACATTTCAAAATGAGGATCGGAATAAGGTGAACTATGCAGGGAACCACAGCTGAGTACTCTCTAACACTACTGATGAATGATATAAGGAGAAGAAGAGGAGGAGGAAAGGCCAGGATGAGGAGAAGGAGGTGAATAAGAAGAAATCTGTCGCTCTACAAGCTCGTTTCATACAGATATTTTGAGCATACACTTTTAAATCTTCCTCAGTTTGATATCCCTCTGAACTCCTGCAGAAGGAATTTCCATTCACGGCTGGCCACAACAGTGAGGGAATTATTGTAGGTAAATGATTTTTGCTTAGGAATAGCGAGCAATGTCGAGCTCAGCGCTCTGGTGTTTTGATCATGGTGTTCAGAAAGGCTATGAAATTGTTCATACACGTAAGATGGGGATTGTAAGGTAAGGATTTGATGCAATGAAGTTAGGGTATGCAGCTTGCGTATGTCTTCAAGGCGTAGCCATCCGAGGTCGACATAAGACTGGGTAAAATGATCTGAAAATTTCAGATTAAATATAAATCTTACACAGGCATTCTGTGCACATCGTAGTTTATCCCGAAGCTCGGTTTTCATGCCTTTGTAAACTACGTCACAATAATCGAATATTGGAAGTACGAGGGTTTCAACTAGTTTCTTCCTTAAACTGAATGGGGAAAGTAAATTTGAAATTGTTCAATAGGTGCAGCATCGCGAAAAATCGTCTACTCACAGATATTGTCTGATGCGTCCACGAGAAGTGCTGTTCAATGACCACTCCGAGACTTTTTAGAGTAAAGCTTGCTTTTGAAGTCATACCTGAGGAGTGGACATGCAGTAATTAGTGGAAATAAGTCTTGAGTGGGCAACTGCTATGGTTTGGGATGTTTTGGGTTTAAAATAAGTCCATGCTGGGATGATCATTAGCTTATGGCTTCTAGTGTGCGGTATTCATGTGTGACATATGCTACAGCGCAAACAAAACCAACTAGCACGAGGTCCGGAAACATGGCGCCGGAGCAGTTTAGACGAGGACAGGTTTATAAATGTCGAATACGCAATGAAGTGATTGTGAAGAAAGGACTTTACTTTCATCTCTAAGCGGAGAAAACGTGTATATATGTGTAAATATTGTTAGAATTAAATCGAATGTAGAATGTATGAAAACAAGACGAAACCAAAGATTGAACACATAGGGTAATGTTACGGAGTATAAAATATCGATATTTGTTAATAAGAACGGTAGCGACATCTAGGTGTCACTTGATGTAAGTAAACACCTAAGATATAGTTCCACATCTAGTATCTAATTTTGTTATTCTATGAATTGTGTAAAACGTTAAAAGTATTCTTGTTCATTGTTAATGTCAATGTGATGGTAGTATGGAAATGATACGTAAAAATTAGAAATTGTATGCAAAAGGAAGTTATTAGGGGATATGTATATGCAGTTAAGCGAATGCACCTGGCCTAAAATAACGGTGATATGCTTATGATTGTATAAAGGGCAAGCCATTACAGAAGGAGCAATACGATATATAATAGAGATTGTCCGTATCGTAAATAACTTCATATAATCAGAAGTGTATGCGTAATTGATTTACTAGTGGCTCTGTGTGTTGTCAAAGAACTAATATTAACCTTTTTCAGGTGTAATCTGCATGAGTCTAAAATGATGTCAGAAATGTATTCAAGAAGTACTAATTCACAGGAGAATATGGAGTGCTAAAACATGTACGAGTAGATCCAGCTGAGATGGTGGAGTGGTTACCGGGATGGATAACCTAAGCCAGTGATTCATATAACCCTGGCCATTCAAGTCAGTAACTGCTTTCCATTATAATGATGTCTTTTTACTGTGTGCACTTTATTTGATGCAACATGCATCTGTATTTTATTTTAGTTACTAGTTTCTTTAATGTAGGTAGTAATGTATATGTAGTACATGTTCTGAAGTAGTTCGCCAAAACGTAATAGTAATTACACCTCGAGCGGCGTGATATTATGTTATTTGGTATATAGGAATTCCCATATGCGTTTGGCGACTCGGCATTCGAAATGATACGATACCGTGCGAGTGAATGAATGGTTATGTTAGTGGATGACTTCGACATCGCTTATATTATGTTGTAGTGCCGTGATTACTGGAAGACACGAGCCTATGTACACATATGTAACAACATTAACATAGAATCAGCATATTTATCGCGAAGCTAACCTTGGTAATGCAGGTAAGTGACACAAATGTAGTAATGTTGTAATGACACTAGTGTGAATCAACGTGAGATGATAATAATAATAATGACAATGATGATGGTGTGAGTGTCAAATATATTAAGTACCTGCGATGATGGTGGTCATTGTGTTGATGAATAATTCAAGTGTATTAAGTGCTTGTGGTGGTAATAGTTATTATGATGATGAATAATAAAACATGGGGATGATATCGTGATATGCCACTGATGTGTGGGTTAGCTTACATAAAATTTAGTGGTTGAAATAATGAAAAGTGCTGTGCTGTGTGGATTATTTAATAAGATGGGAGGTGACAATGAAGATTTATCTTGATGTCGCTACACAGAACGTATTATTTAATTGCGTTATGCCAGTGTGAAGTTAGATAAAGCAAAAGGAGGTGTAACACTCGTATATAAGCTAATGCTGAAATTGTAATGCCCTGGTATAAGATGATGTTAAGGTTATAATACTCTTACATGATTGAATGCTGGGATCGTAATGTTGATATGTTAGTGTAGGCTAAGATGGTAAGACAGATAATTATTAATTGCGATGAGATGTCGGTCACAATTCTCCTATCGATTATCGTTACGTTTCGGATGTCATATTCAAAATTTATGTCAATCATTAGGGTTTATAGTCAGTATGACGGCGACGTGTTTGAGGCGTGCATAAGGCTTACAACGCGTACGGCTTCGAGGATATATGACGTGATATTAATAAGTTAGATGTTTACTTCATGGACATGGTAGTTTAGTAGATGTAGTAGAGATGTCGTATGTGGTTTTATTAACATTTGAGAGTATATATTCTTGTCCTTATGTATATTATCTTTGATTATTTATTTTATGCATTGGCATTAAGGTAACATGATCCTCGAAGGTATGCGCGAGGAAGGACGTGTAATTATTGTCGCGTTGAGGCGAACCTTATCAGGACGTACGAGTTAGTTAAGGTGGTGATGATTATTTATTTTAATTAGGTTAGGCATCACATATAAAAAGACATTATTATCAGCTGAATTTGACATGAACGAGATTCTCCTATTGAAAATCAGACATCAAATCAAAACTGAAGGAATAAGAATACCTAAAACTTGTGGAGTAAAAGAAAGAACACGGTCATAATGGTAATTTTCCAGGTTTAGGCATGTTATTGAATTAATATAGATTTAGGTTTGGAATTTCAAATAGCTATTATAAAATGAGGAATGATCAATTTGAAATCACTGCATTATGTTGAATCGGGTATAAATTAATTAAATTACGACAGCCGTTTTATGTCATTACCAATTTGTTTTTCGGTAATATTTGAAATCTGGGTTATACTTTGGTTTCGTCTTAACTAGTAGGATCATTTATATTAATAAATATAATCCGATCCAGAATATCTCCATCTTTTCATTATGAAATAGATATACATGGCCTTACTTATGAAATTAATTCAAATTCCAAGATCATATTTGGTATAATCAATTTTAATTCAAGACAAGGTCTCGATTGTTACAAGCATGTCATAAATTATGAAAATAGGTGATGCAAACATAACGGCGATTGGCTTAGAAACTTTAATATAGAAATTTGATAATAAGCCGCCCGATAGGATTCCGAATCCAATTTTCCACCGTTGATGCGATTTCTATTCACCGGAACATATTAGCTAGCTGAGGCACATACAAAGTCCTGTGATCCTATGAAACAGCCGCACAACAATAAAAGAACCCGTCAAGACCCTCGGTGTAGAGTGCTCCCAATGCTAACCTATGGGGCAATGCCACGAGGAGGGCGTACTAGATCCATGCTAATTTCCTCGATTGCTTCCGAAGCGTCTGTTGGTTTTGCATGGATATACAATTGTACGTTGCCAGCAAAAATGTGACATTTACAATGAGTCAGCTGTTTAGCTAAGTCATTGATATAGACAGAAAGTGGCAAGGGAGCTAGGGTTGACCCTTGTGATACACCTGTTTTTACATATTGCCACGAAGAAAAGGTACCCTGATTGACGACACTTTGGTGACGTTCGCGTAAATAGGCTCCAATCCATTTCAGAGTACTGTAGGAGAACCCTAGACGATAAAGTTTGGATAGAAGCAACTCATGGTCTACAGAGTCAAATGCTTTGCTGAAGTTCAACAATACTAGAATTGTCAGCTTTTGCTCATCAGTAGCCTCATCACTCACGCTTAATAAGGTAGTATATGTACTGTGATTTCGTCGGAAAGCTGACTAGTGTGGGTCTAGTATGTCGTGGTCGTTGAGATAGTTCGTGATTTGATTATGCACAATGCGTTCGAGTCCTTTGGCTGTTATAGACAGTATATTAATAGGTCTGTAGTCACTGTTTAGTCTAGGAGATTTTGTTTTTTGTAAAGGATGTACCAGGGTCATTTTACAGACACTTGGAAATACACTGTTTTGAAGGAAGAAGTTGTATATGAATGTCAATACTGGAATAATGGTGTCGAAAATTTTCTTTATCATTATAATGCATATGTTGTCCACCCCTGTGGATTTAGTTTTAATTTGCAAGAAAAGCGCTTTCATTTGCAGAGGTGAGACATGACTACAATAAAATTTGTCTCTGCCTATGCGTAGTGGGTTGTAATTTGCACTCAAAAAATTTTCTTTTGCTTCTTCGTTTAACTGAACATGGGAAGACATTAAGTGATTATTGAATTCATCAACAGAAAACTCCAAATCGTCTACCTTGTTCGGTTTATTTAGTCCGAATTGTCGGATTGACTTCCATAAGGTCTTACGTGAGGTTTTATAATGTCATGGGCGTACGATAGTCGAGCGTTTCTTACTGTATCGGCCGTTTTAATACATAGCCATTTGTAATAAAGTTTCCCTCTGTCGGGTAATGTTTATATTTCCTATGAGCTGCATCCCGCTTGGCCATCATTACTTCTAATATTTTTTATCCACGGAGGAGTCTTTTAAAGATGCGTGCTGTTCATAGAGGGGCGTGTTTGTCAAAAATGTGAAATATCATGTTATTGAAAGGGTTGACCATGTTGTCAATGTTAGTTGTATGAGTTATCTCCTGCCACAGCATCGAAATAGCGTCTTTCAATAATTTTTCGATGTCAATATGGCTATAGTCTCTGTAAGTCACATATTTAGGTTTATGTTTGGGGTATTGCAGTGCGTAAGACATAAAGATAATGTCATGGGCTGACAGTCCGGGAGGAGATATCTGGCCATGATGTAATACTCTGTCAGGGTTGTTCGTTACTATTACGTTCAGTAGTGTGTGTGAAGTTTTAGTGTGGTGAGTGGGAGAAAGTAAGAGGATCGCATTACCACATGCCAGAAATATGTTCAATAGATGGGTGGTTTTGGAAGGATCTGAATCTAGAAGATTTGTATTGAAGTCTCCCATCATTATAACATGTTTGTACATAGGTTCTGTTAAGATCTGTCTCTAAGTCATTCAAAAGGTGAGCTTTAGGTGGATTGTATACAGCACCTACTAAGCATTTCACAGTAGAGACCTGTATCTCTATGAACATGTACTAAGGTTTTCGCTCATACGGTTGAGGAGACTGACAGATAATTTGAGGTATCAAGCACGAAGAGACAAAGCACAGACCCCACCTCTCCCTTTGCCAAGTCTCTCATTTCTCAGAAGGCAGTAGCCAGGTAATTCCAGATTCTTAGCCTGCTGTTTGACTTTGAACCAACTTTCACTGCATCAGATTATATCAAAGGACAGTAGTATGAAAATCGCTTTTAGTTCATGTATACGAGCTTGAGAAACTAAACTCTTTGCATTAAGGTGACATGTGAAGTGCGCTTTTATGTCTATTTAGGGCTGACTGGAGAATGTGTGTTGCAGCTTCAAGGACTGGGGATTGGGTCAATGGACTAGCAGGTAGACAGGTGGAAGGGATGGATTGGGAAGGGGAAGTGTGACAAGGGAAAGTATTGCTATGGTCATAGGGAATACGGCTGTGGTATGCATTGCCAATTAGTAAAATAAAATTAACTAGAACACAGCATGCGACTATATCCTATGAATGGTCAGCAATTAGCATATTTTAGATAGTGAAATTGTCCGTAGTGGTAATAATATTAATAATAATAATGTGCAACAGCAGATTAGGCATACAGAATACACAAGTAGGAGCTTATTGTACGTAGTGTTGGTGTGAGATCTATGTGGACGTAATATGGAGGCCTAACTTAAGTTAGAACCAGTTAGGAAAATTAATAAAAAGGGTAAGTAGATGGACAGGTGGTAGGATCAGAAGGGAGATAAGCAAATAGATATTTAGATAAATAGATAAATAAATACAGTAAATGGATAAATAAGTAGAGGGCTAGGTACATAGATAAAGCTACTTGAAAAAACTAGGTTCTCAGCTGTGACTTATGTTGAAAGATGGGAGTGGACTCACATTGCCAAGTGATAAGGCAGCACTGCAAGAGAAGCTTATGCCATAGGAAGTTCCATTCACTGGCACACTCTTAATTTCATCCCGTCGGCATTTTTGATTACAATGTCTCCTGAGTAAGTCAAAGTGTTTGTACAACCAAAATGCTGAATTGCCATTTTCAAGATGGACATTCTGATAGCCATTAGATCTTCATGGATTTTCGTGGATGAGCCTTTCAGTTTCCTTTTCCTATTGAAGATATCCTGACATGATCGTTAGGACAAAAATTTCACTAGGATAGGTCTCATTTTCCCTGGTGATCGAGGTCCTGCTCCGTGACACCTATCAATGCCATTAAGTCTAACATCTACACCTACTGCTTTGCACACGTTCAGCACTGGTTCATCACAGCTTTCGTTCGAACATTCAGGGATGCCGAAAATTCTTACATTACTTCTGCTGTATTGCTCCAATGAATCACACTTGGCATCCCTATCCTTCTTCAGTTTGTGGATTTCTGTCTCCTTCTTATCAAGTTTTTTAGGTAACTCTGAAAGTGTTCTGATATTAAATTTTAAACTTTTTAAAGTTCTTTTATGACCACTTCTGTTATGCAGGTCAAAATGGCCTGCACAATTTTTTCAAGGAAGCTGTCCGAATTAATGAAGTCGTCCACACACACTTCATGAGGCAGCGTATGTTGGCAGCACTGGTAGTGGCTGGGCTTCCAACTCCATTGTTTCGGTGGGCCATTTTCTTTACAATGAAAATTTGGAACAAAAAGAAGATCAATACCGACAAAACATGTGGGTATATACAAATGTAACATTTCTGCAAGTTTTTATCACTTCCACTGCTGTATAACACCTTCAAATCACTTGATTACTGTGGAGCCTCATTCACACACGTCCGTCACCAAACATTTCAACAGATAGGTTAGAAACTATACATGGTGCGGCCTGAACGGTGTCCTGATGCATTATACATTTACACAAGATTTACCTACATCAGTACGTTTAATAATTGTAATAATAATAATAATAATAATAATAATGAGCACTAGAATGAGTATTAAGTTCCAGCGAATTTCACACTTTCCTGCATTCTTGTTGTTGTTGATGCTTGTTGTTTTAAGCGGCCTAACATCGAAGGTCATCGGCCCATTTCCTGCATTCAGTCAGTGTTTTTTGTCAGTATATACATTTTACGAGGTAGTGACTATCGCACATGTCATTTCAAAGTAAACAAACAGTCATCTGTTGGGTTGTGGTATTTTGTCTATATGCAAATTTTGTTGTGGAAGCAATGTATTTCAGCGATTAGAAAATTGAGAACGCAATGTAGGCCTTGCCATTCCCCAACAACACAGAATATACAATAGTAAGCAGATCAAAACATTGAAAATTCGATCGATCAGTCGATCAATCATAGTCGCTACTGCTTGATATAGCCTATCCATATAGCTACTGATGCTATTGATTACTTCACATTCAAGATCACACTTGTTTTCTTTAATTTTTATTCAGATTTATTTACAATTTATTCCTGGCATAAAAGACATACCCAAGATTAATGTTATAAAAATTGAAACATGTGCTTCTATTAATGGATAAACATGGTATGACCATTTCAACTGGTAGAAGAACGAATTTCGAGACTTTTTTTCTGAATTCCCTGTTATTTCCTGGATTTCCTGCTATTTATTGAATTCCCTGACATTCCCCGGTTTCCCGTATGGGCGAAACTCTGTTAAACCTGTATTTGGATGGTGAGGCCAGTCTTCTTTTTTTTTTTTGTAGAAGTGAAAAGATGTTCATGAATGTGTGTTAATGTGTATGTTTTTACTAGCTGATGTGATAACCTCCTCCTGTCTTATTAGTCAAATGGGGACGCTCATGCTTGAAGTTGGCTACAGCTTCAATGTTGAAATCTACTATTGAGGCATGTGTGGTAAAGAATCTGTAACGAGAGGAGGGTAGGAAGATATTCAAGATTAGGAAATAAGGGTTAAATTTGACAAAAAACACTGTGTATACATTTACTTACCCCCTCGACCTTTCTGGTGTTAATTAGTTGCCTTTGCAGCATCAGAACAAATGACACTTGCACATCTTGTATTGTATCTGTGTGGCATTTAGGGAACGGAGTGTGGCGGAGGAGAGGAGATGGGCGGAGCATTGAGCTTATGCAGTGTTGGCTGTAGGCTGAACATTTACACCGATAACGGCAAAACTTCTTCGGAGCAGCTAAAGAAATCAAGGCTTTCTCGCAAAACAACCCTCAGAAAACCAACTCTTCACACAACTGCAGGCATGAGACTGACATGGCATTTCATCCCTCCTGCAGCAACACACTTCGGTGGAATCTGGGAAGCAGCTGTCGAGAGTCTGATATATCACCTCAGAAGAGTGATGGATTCTTATCGCTTCACCAACAAAGAATGGACCACTCTCATAACACATACATCCTTTCACCAAACATCCTTTAGACGTGCCTTAATTGTGTAAATTGGAATTTGTGAATTTAGATATGTCTTAATTGTGCAAATTGTCATTTGTGAAATTACAACAAGTCTCCTCATATTTATAACACACGTTCCTCCATGTAACACTTTGACTAGAGTGATCAGGATCGTGATTTTTATCCCTTAGGAATGAGATCATGGCTGATGATGCCCATGCAATGGGCAAAACATGTCTCCTTAAATTAGTATGACAAGATCAAAATCTTAATATTAAGAACCCAACGTGTACTGAATACATGGATTTCAATAAACTTTTGTAACATTGTTGAATTAATGTACATTTTAATACGGACCAGTCATGAGATTTGTGACATATGATTATCTGAGATTGTTGTAAACAACCCACGGAGTGAAATTAAAGTCCACTGTTTGTATCGGAGATGAACCCTGTATACAAATGTTAGACTAATGTTGTGTAGGAAACTATCAACTCATATAACGACTATACATCCAATCATACATAAGGAAGGCCATCTTCTTGTCGGTGGAAAACTGCACAATACTCCAATACTAGTGGACTGGTAGAAATAGAAATTCTGCTTCATCTCACAAATATAATTATGATGGCAGAACACCTTCATCTACTTCATAATGGCACTCAACACACTGAGAGAAAAGTTTAGGATCTCATCAGCAAAGGGGACTGAAAGAAGCCACACTCATACACATCTCAAGTGTTCTAAGTTGAATGCAGATAACTCAGAACAATTAATGCAAAATACACAAAAGGTGCCTCTAACCCTGACATACCCATTTGTTATAACTAGCATGGAGTATGCCTGCCCAATTCTAGTAAAAAATCGTGTGAAATCAAACAAGACCAGACTGCCTATCTACCAAGGCTGTCTAAATAGACATGATACCCGATCTCACCACAACAACATTTCTCTCCGCACTTTATCGACTTAGTTCTCATAGAGGTCAACTCCTGAATATTTACAGCAATAATGGAACAAACTTCTTTGGAGCAGCTTTCTACAAAACAACCCTCAGAAAACCTACTTTTCACACAACTGCAGGCATGGGACTCAAGTGGCATTTCATCACTTCTGTAGCACCACACTGGTGGAATCTGGGAAGCAGTTGTCAAGAGTCTGATATATCAGCTCAGATGAGTGATGGGTTCTTATCGCTCCACCAACAAAGAAGGGACCATTATTACAACACATACTCACATCCCCTCACCAAAGCTAAATGATGACCCTTTTGACACTTCCTACCTAACAACATCCCATTTCCTTATAGGAGAGCCAATTACTTCACTCTCTGATCATGATTATACAACCTTGCCCACAAGGCTATACTTTCAGCAGCTAACCCAGAACTCCCAGAAGAGATGTTGAAATGAATATCTCAATAAATGGGCAATGAAATATCCCATAGCAACATAGTCAAACTGAAAGAAGATGACACGAATGCTATGAAGTGGGCGATGACAGTGATCTAATGTGTATCCTGGTAAAACCAATATAAATGGTCCGTTATTGGACATTTGGACGGACCATTTATATTGGTATTATAAATTTACTCATTCGGAACAAATGTTTGAGGTTCGCTATGGGAATCAACAATCAACATATCCTGGTAATGACGAATTCATTCACGTAACGAAAGTTCAGGTGAGTAACGGTGAACTTACTAGCCTTATTCACAAACACTATCCCTTACGAACTACGAAACATAAAGGCAAGATAACTCTTGAATCGCTTATCTATTCCTTGCATGTTGAAGTAATATTGTTCCGGGATTATCTGTGGAACGCAGAGAGGTGAAAAAAGGTGTCGGCTTTGAATGGGTCTATCTACGATATGAAAGATTAATTTAAACATTAAAATAAAGGTTATATTTCTTCTCAGATCTCAAACTTAACAAAAAATTTCACTAGGTGAAGGAACAAAATGTCAGATACAAAATAGCAAACAAAAATAGAAACGCAAGGGTTGGAAATTACACGTTTTGAGCTTCCAGCTCCAATTTACAAGTTTACAACTTCACAAATGTTGTGTTTGTTTAGATAACGAGAGATATCCCCCAAGACACAGTTCAAGAGCACCTTGCTCCAAAGGTTACACGTACAGCCTTCCGAAGGCCCCCTCAATATTACACCAATATCACGAAAGAGTTTACATGCTCTTTAAATTCAACCAAGGAGGCTATGCTCAAACCTTACAATTTCTTGCCTCTTAAGGCACAACGTACAATTTACAATTCCTTTACACAGGAGTATCTATTACCCATACTACTGGGCCTTTGTGGAAAAGAAGAACAGGATAAAATACTGGCCCAAACTCAAAATGTATGGAGCCGTACACTTGCGCTCCTTTCAAACCAAGATTTAATACAATACTTGGCCTTGTGGCCCGATGATGCAGAGGCTAGGGAATCCCACACTACTGAGGTGAATAGAAAAAGAAATTAATGAGTGATTTACAGGAGGAAAAAAAGTTACAAAATCGTAGCCACCTCAAGATAAATTGAAAGAGAATTCGAGATGGTAAAGAATTCTCTATTAACCGATTTACAGTTTAAGTCTGTATGAAATTTTACATTAGCAGAAAGAAAGTTTACGTTATAGAAAACAGATGATTACATAGTTAAATATAAGAACCTACCCCTCGGGTGAGTTTGCGGAAATAGATACAGAGATAGAAAACTGCTGGCTTTTAACTGGGCTGATGTACTTCCTGCCGAACAATTAGGCACACTGCCTCCTCTATTAACACACACACTCAGAAATTTGACGAGTTTAGACGAGGTAACTAGAAAAAGCCGCGGCATTTATACCCGAGGGGAGGGTTTGAGAAGGCATCAGACTAAATCCGACCACACTCTCTCAATTTATTGGATACTCAAGTAAATACAAGAAGCTTATGATTGGCCAAAAAATAAATACAGAAAATTTGTGATGGGCCAGACTCCAAAGCTGGCAGGATGAGAAGGAAGTGTCGCAAACCATGAACTATCAAAATACATGAAAGTCAATTTAGATGAGAAAACTTATAAACACAAGACTTCTTTAAATCATTAATCATTACACCTTGCACCAGAGTGCATGACTTCAGTTTTTTGTACGGACATCTATGGAGAAAAGTTCAAACTTCTAGATGTACACCAAAACAAAACAAAGAAATCCAGTCAGTTTAAGTAACTTTAAAATAAAATATTACTCAGTTATTCAGTAGTGACATCTTCTGATTACTACTTTATGCATTAGCAGTTTCAAGTTTTGTTCAATAGATAGTGTTCCTTAAGGCACATCTATTAAATGTGCGGGGTTGAGGTGTACTTCCTGGTACAAATATTATAAGTCAAAATGGACTAGTAACACCACAGACCATATTAGGGAGAATAACAATATTTTTCACTTCCCAAGAGATGGCTGCAATGTGTGTGGTATACAAGCGAATGCTGACAGTAAACAAGCATATAACCTACAACTTGTATGAACAAATTATCTAGAAATCAATAATTAATATAATCAATAAGATAACAAAGTTGTTTCATTTGGAATCAACTAGTAAAATATCCTGTAACAGTAACAAAACAATGTGTCTTTTAGCTACCTTGTGTTCAAAACTATTTACAAATTCAAAAGTATTAGTAGGAATGATACCAGATCCCAAATAACATAGAATAGAGGTCTTTGGAATAATCCTAACTGCTGCACAAATCATAACGCAAGATTGTGGAACAACTTGAAGGAAAAGTCAAAACTAGGTAAGTAAACAGTCAATCTCATAAAAAAGTAAATTTTCTGTAGGACTATCAATCAAGTGCCCTGAAATGAAGGATCAAACCCTGGTATCTGTTGAGCAATTTTCTACCCATTTCCATTTCCTGATGATGGCTTATCAAATTATGTACATTACCTCACGAGAGTTTTCCTGCGATGACCCTGGCTCTGTTAACTCTAATTTAACTTCTTCTTTCAGAGCTATCACTTCTGACACGTGTTCAAAATTTTCCTGTAGAAAATAAGATATATTAGGTATGCTCATAACACACATCTACAAATACTGTCACTAACAAATGAGTATGTTAATTCATTGATTTCCAGTATTACAGTTACTTTCAGAATTTCACTGATGTTTAAGGATGATTTCTACCAGCAGAGAACTGTTATAACCAAAGGCTGTACTGAGAATGGTGTTACTATTCTTGCCCACTCCTTATGTCAGAGAAAGGATGAGATGGAGAACAAAATATAAAATGCAAAATATTTTCTAGCCATATCAGAAGATATAATACCAGGGATGGAATTGGGGCCATCTCACACAGAATTTGGAAGGAAGCAGCGATAGGCATAAACACTAAATTGTATGAACTGTTTTCATATGTACAATCATATCAATCAAATCATAAAAGTTGTGTGAACTAATTAGAAGCGTTACAACTGTTCTTAAATAATTTTTTGTTCTCAGCATACAGTTTGTTTATAGACAGATTAAAATACCTTGCAATAATGGAATCATATTCTCTACTCTGGTTTTGCTAAGATCACAGGGGCTACATAAACCATTAAGGCAGTTCTGTTTCAAACAGCATATATCAATGCTTCCAAGTTTAAAATGAAAAAAAATAAACATGAATGAAGCAGACTTATCACAGCCATACACCAGCAAAATATGTGATGTAGCCCAAAGGAAAAGCAACTAGAAATGAAATATTTTACTACTATAAGCATGTTATGCAGTGTTCTGTGAGGAGCTGAGGGGATGAGAACACCGTCAGTGGAGAATCAGCAGTGTTGGAGTGTATATCTGCAGTTTCAGAAGATCCCTTATGATCTACGACAAAACATTTAAATTTTTCACTTGGATTTATAAAACCTTGTCAACAGTAAAGGGGGGGAAGGGACTGTGAATGAAAGCCCATGTTTTAATATAACTTAACCTACTACTAAAAGTGAATTAAAGTATCAAGTTCTACAATATACCAACTTAACACATTCAATATAGAAGAGAACAGTAGCTGAACTAAGGAATGGATGAAAAGGATGAACAAAAAGGACAGGGAAATAATGAAAAAGAGGAAAGAAAACCTCTGTTTAATGTGCCTTAAGAGCCTTAAGAAATTCTTCTCAGAAGTCCTGATTTCTAGAGCCCTTAGACATGGTTCTCTATATAACATACGCTGACCTGCATTTGAGGAATAAAATGAGCTAATCACTACTCAGCCTTTTTGAATGAATTCAACGCCTGAGCAAAATACTTATTTTGACATAAGTATATTCAGATTTTGAGCTATTTTATCCCTCACATGTCATAGGCAAATCTGCTCTTTCTTTAACACACATAATATCTTCCAGCACATTGTGGATGAGAGGGTAACCCAGAATAATCACACCTGTGTTGACTTTTTGTTTAGCAGACTGGCGTATCGTCTCAAAAACACTAACGAATGATTTGTGATTTAACTTCTTCTACACTAATTATGGTAGGAGTAATCATTTTTAACATGTGGTGCTAATGGTGGTGCAGTACTGTTGGAGAATATTAGTTTTAAAATCAATACAATGGGCCAACCATCCTCTATTATAATCGGAGGGGGAAAATAGAAGAGGTGCATTCCCTACAGGAAAGTTATTTAGATACTGACAGTAAAATGTACAGACTAATCCAACCACAACCTTAAGTTCCTAAGAGTTGGCAGCTTTGTGTAGCATGTTGTGGTGTATTCCAAGACAAAGAAACAAAACAGATTCATACTACACTTAGATGTCCATGCAGCAAATGGTGACTGCTGGTGTTAATATTGGGGAAGCACATAGTAAATTATACCTCTGTCAAACTTATTGAACTGCTAAGAGTAAAATTCTATAATGTTGTCTGGAATGAGACTTACAAGTGATGCATTTGTTGTTCCTTCAAGCCCGGCTGGTTCCTCTTTGATCTTTATTTCCAGGTCCATTTCGTACTGCAACTGAAGTAGAAGGTACTGGGATCGTTGATTACTTCCAATGACCTTACACTGAAACATGGGCAGGAAAAATATATTACCTTGTTGATGTCATTGCTACTTATGTTGTTTGTCAACAGACTAAGCAACAAGCTTGTAATTTTACATGATCATCATATTATGATCATAATGAAGAACTCAAAATTTGATATGCCTGTTGATATTGTGATCATAGCTAAGGACCTCAAGTTTTCTATGACTGATACTTCGATCATAGCTAAAGGCGTGTAGTTTTATATGACTTCTAAAACAGTGATCACTTAAATAGGAAATATAAGTTAACATATCTGTCAATATCAAGATCATAGTCAAAGGACCCCTAGTATTATATGACACCATATATCATACAGTTTTATATGGAACTGAAACCGCAACAAGATGACCTTTCTTATTAAAAATCCAATGCGCATCGCTTGTGATCGAAATGCACAAAACTTCTTGAAAATTCAGTGACTATTCCATTTGCATATCACTCTGATCACCTGGGTCCATATCTTGAAATCTTCCTACAATTTATGGAAACCTATAACTTGTTTTCCGGTCATTGACCAGGTCAGGGATGGAATGAATGAAGAAGATGAAGGCTATTAGTATGATAGGGAATGAAATGAATGAAAGATGACAGGGAAAACCGGAGTACCCGGAGAAAAACCTGTCCCGCCTCCGATTTGTCCGGCACAAATCTCATATGGAGTGACCGGGTTTTGAACCACGGTATCCAGCGGTGAGAGCCCGACGCGCTGCCGTCTGAGCCACGGAGACTCCCTTCATACAATTTATATCCTTTGCAATTAGCTTCAAAACTAACTGAACAAGATGACAACTCTTTGAGATTTGTTCTATCAAAATTTTCCTTCTCGGGATCAAATTCTCTCAAAACATTCTCCCCTCATCCGGCTGATTCACTATTTCTTTATTTGAGACATTTTCTATCAATCTGATAATCAAGAACTTCTGATATCATGGCCATTCAAAGGATTCAACTCTGTGTTTTCGGCATCCGTGTTTCACTTCCATATGGTGTCGTACTCCATATTCAGTGTAAACATAATTTTAAAATTTTTCAATCTGTGAACCTAACGAACGTGATGGACAACAGATGGAAATTTAGGCTGGATTCAGCGATGATATTTATCAATATTTACAAGGCATGTGTTAGTGTACCATGGCACGTGATCTCGGATGCATTGATAAAAAAAGGGCAGGGATAGGAGAACCAATTATAAAAGCCATGAAAGGGAAGTGAGTAAGTAGTATGAATACTACGATGGGACAAACTATATGGTTCAAAGTAGAAACAGGACTTCAAAAAGGATGTGTTTTATCCCCTCCAATCTTCACTACAGTCATGGAAGAAATCCACAAAAGTATACAAAAAATGGGAATCAAGAAGGCATCTCTGCAGATGACACAGTAATATGCGGAGAAGATGAAATGGAAGCACAAGAACAAGACACTGTATGGAATTAGGAGATAGAGGAATATGGAAAGAAAATAAGTATGGAAAAGTGTATGGTAGTAGTGGTGTCGAGAGATAATAGAGAAGGAAGTGGGAATATTGAAGTAAATGGAAGACCACTAGAAGTTGTGGAAAAAGCTTCACGTATTTGGGGAGAATAATTGCAGAAGATGGGAAAATAAATTAAGAAATTGGAAAGAGAATTGAACAAGCCAATGAGTTTTACTAATGTGTGAGATGTATAGTCTGTAACTGGGACGTCGGAAAGGCATGTGAGAAAATTCTACACCCAATGTATTAAAAACAATTTTGACATATGCATCAGGCACATGGACAACAATAAAACATGATGAAAGCAGAATGCAAGAGGCCAATATGAAATTCCTTAAGAGAAATAATAGGGAGGGCAAGAAGGGATAAAGTCAGAAACATAGACATCAGGGAGTGGATTGGATTCCCTGAACTGAAAGGCAAGATAGAGTCCCGTAAGCTAAAATGGTATCGACACATGATGAGAATGGAAGAGGATAGAGTACCAAAGTAAGTATTTACAGAGAAAGTCATAAGAGAAAGACATCGGGGAATGCCCAGAAAAGGGTGAATGGATATGGAAAGGAGAGTACAGACAAGAATGGAGTAAATGTAGAAAAAACATTCGAGGAAGGAAGGGAGTGATGGAGAAAAACTGAGGAGGTACTTGATTCACATTTCAATGCAAAAGACTGGAAATGGAAAATGAAGAAAATTCTACTGATATGAAGACAAAAATTTACACAACCGTCCTATCAGCTCATTGCATTGAGCAATGCCATCAACAATTACTTAAGTGTCCTTTCTTTATTTTTCTGTGCATGTCACGTCTAATGACATAACCGAGTGGTGTTTACCAGAGCGCCCCTTGTAGGGAGTTCCATGCCAAACAATTGGTTTAAATGTTTAGCAGTTTCAATCAATCAATACTGATCTGCATTTAGGGCAGTCACCCAGGTGGCAGATTCCCTATCTGTTGTTTTACTTATATTTTCTTAAATGATTTCAAAGAAACTGGAAATTTATTGAACATCTCCCTTGGTAAGTTTTTCCAATCCAAAACTCCCCTTCCTATAAATGAATATTTGCCCCAGTCTGTACTCTTGAATTCCAACTTTATCTTCATATTGTTATCTTTCCTACTTTTAAAGATGCCACTCAAACTTATTTGTCTACTAATGTCATTCCATGCCATCTCCCCGCTAGCAGCTCCGAACGTACCACTTGTTACAAACCATCACTCTCATTTTGGTTCCATATTGAAAACAGCAAGCACACTTAGTTTACAAAAGGAGTATATTTATTATCCCGTCTATTCAATAAAATTAATACCACGTCATGTGGTTAAATAAACATAGATGTTCAAAATTTTAAGGGGACAAGTTCTGCCCTTCCCTTATTTGGCATCATCAGCCTTATTTAATCTTAAAACAAACATTATTTAGAGGACAATAATATTTATGTTTTCCAAAATTTGAACTGTGATGTCTTAAGGTTAAAAACACTAAGAAATAGTAGGTACAATATATGACGTTGAGACATGACATATACAGCACATGTTAAAATCATTGTAAACAATTTTAAAATCTTTGTCCAAAAGCAAATTTGTGTCATATAAAATTCTAAAAATAACTCTTGTCTGGAACTGAACATTCGCCTTTCCTCCTGGTCAATATTCTTAGGCTACTGTTCACAAAAGGATACAAAACCCAACCTCAACGTTTCAACCAATCTAGTCTATTGAAGACTTGTATTGACAATTGCCCCAAGCTAACATATGCTCGAATTTTCTTACGAAGAAGATCCACTTCAGTGCCAGACTAGAGTTGTTTTTAGAATTTAAATGAAACAGATTTTCTTTTGGGCAAAGATTTTAAAATTGTTTACGATAATTTTAACATGTGTTGTATATGCCATGTCTCAACATCATATTTTATAACTACTATTCCTTAGTTTGTTTAACCTTAAGAAAACACAGTTCAATTTTTATAAATCATAAATGTCAATGTCCTCTAAATAATGTTTGTTTTAAGATTAAATAAGGCTGAAGATGCCCAATAAAAGTAGGCGAAACATGTCACCTTAAAATTATGAATTTCTATGTTTATTTAACCACATAACATAGTGTAATGGTTGTAGAGTCGGCCATGCTAACTCGCTACGGCCGTGGCGTCACCCATCGCCCCACCCCTTTACGCTCGAGCGCGCCAATCCGCGAGCAACACTCAAGCGCTGGGCCAGCCCTTCTCACTTCTATCCGTGGTCGCGCCGCAGGGAACTACCGAAACGACTGGAAGATTAATCTGGAGTCTTCTATTTCGCGAGGTTCCTCGATCCATCGAACATCCGGACTATTCCAGAAGGGCTGGCGCAGGTATAAAAGAGCAGTTACTTGCCTACAGTCAGTTAGTCAGTGAGAGCTAGTCAGTGAGAATTGGAGAGTGACAGTTAGTTAGTGAGTGAGTGGGAGCGAGATTGAGTTGACTGGAGAGCAGTCAGTGATAGCCTGGGAGAGTGCAGCCTGATCGAGTATCTGTCTGTCGGAGCCGACGACTCATTCCTGTCTTCCTGATATCGTGTGTGTGTGTGTCCCTTGAGACTGGCTGCTGGAGGAGAACCTGGAGTGTTCTGGAGCGGCGAAGAAGGGAACACTAGGAGACGACGTGTGAAGACTGCGGAGTTCAACAGGTTGAGTGAACAGCGGATACTATCCCGACCTGCGAGGCTGACGACCGTGACAGCGCTAACGAGTGTGACTGAGTGGCTGAGAGAGTGTACTGTAAACAATCGATGACTCTGTGCATGTGTGTGTCATTGGAGATGGAACCTAAGAGAAACTAAGAGAGAGAGAGAGCGCGCGAGCCGTAAGTGTGTAAGTGTACTTGTGTAACTTGTAAGCTCGGCTATCGTCTGTGTGTGTGTGTGTAAATCTGTAATTATAGTGCTTAGTTAATAAATCTTAGAAATAGGTTGCTACCAGGTGCTGTATGCATTTATTTACTTAGTTACCCCGCCAACACGTTACAATAGTATTAATTGTATTGCATATGTGGGGTAATAAATATACTCCTTTTGTAAACTGACATACCACTTAGCCGAGCAGCTCGTCTTCTTTCTCCCAATTCTTCCCAGCCCAAACTTTGCAACATTTTTGTAACGCTACTCTTTTGCCGTAAATCAACCAGAAAAAATCGATGAGCTGCTTTCCTGTGGATTTTCATTCCATGAATCAGATAATGCTGGTGAGGGTCCCATACACTGGAACCATACTCTAGTTCGGGTCTTACCAGAGAATTATATGCCCTCTTCTTTATATCCTTACTACAACCCCTAAACACCCTCATAACCATGTGTAGAGATCTGTACCCTTTATTAACAATCACATTTATGTGATTACCCCAATGAAGATCTTTCCCTACATTAACACCTAGATACTTACAATGATCCCTAAAAGGAACTTTCACCCCATCAATGCAGTAATTAAAACTGAGAGGACTTTTCCTATTTGTGAAACTTACAACCTGACTTTTAACCCTGTTTATCAACATACCATTGGCTGCTGCCCATTTCACAACATTATCGACGTCACTTTGCAGTTGCTCACAATCTTGCAACTTATTTATTACCGGTACTCTATACAGAATAACAACATCCAAAAAAAGCCTTACCTCTGATTCCACTTGTTTACTCATATCATTTATATACAAGAAAACATTAAGGTCCAATAACACCGAATTGAGGAATTCTCCTCTTAATTATTACAGGGTCAGGTAAAGCTTTTCTGAGATCTATTTTCTAGAAATATAGCAACCAATTCAGCCATTCTGTTGTCTAGTCCAATTGCACTCATTTTTGTGAGTAGTCTCCCATGATCCTCCCTATCAAATGCTTTAGACAGGTCAATCACAATACAGTCCATATGACCTTCTGAATCCAAGATATCTGCTATATCTTGCTGGAACCCTACAAGTTGAGCTTCAGTAGAATAATCTTTCCTAAAACCGAACTGCCTTCTATTGAACCAGTTATTAATTTCACAAACATGTCTAATATAATCAGAAAGAATGTCTTCCCATAGCATACATACAACGCATGTCAAACTTACTGGCCTGTAATTTTCAGCTTTATGTCTATCACCCTTTCCTTTATACACAGGGGCTACTATAGCAACTGTCCATTCATTTGGTATAGCTCCTTCAAGCAAACAATAATCAAATAAGTACTTCAGATATGGTACTCTATCCCATCCCATTGTCTTTAGTATATCCCCAGAAATCTTATCAATCCCAGCCGCTTTTCTAGTTTAAACTTTTGTATCTTATTGTAAATGTCATTGTTATCATATGCAAATTTGAATACTCTTTAGCATTAGTCTCCTCCTCTATCTGGACATTATCCTTGTATCCAACAACTGTTTATTGTTCCCCAGGTGGTACAAAAATTGTCTATGTTGAATACCTCGAGTAGTGCCTCAGGGAATTCATTTCACCCAATAGCAGTGTTTTTTAATCACTTTGTGATACTTCACTGTAAATGTAAACTTACTGCACTAACAATGAATACTACAATTTCTCCTACAGGTAATACATAAACATTGTTACTGTGGCTAATTGGGTCGATTCTTACACATTGCCGGGGAACAGATTTCTATCTAAACACATATCTATTCAGGAAACTATGCTCAATAGTATTTTGTATATTTCAATGTAGGGGACACTACTGAAATGTGCTGTGTTTACTTGTTCTGGCCATCACAGGTTATTCTATTAATATGTTATTAGCTTTACTTTCAAGCAACTACTTTTACAGCTTCCACAGCCAGAATGTATTCCTGAGGATTGTTCTTCCATTTCTGCTAGCAGTTTAATGTTGCACCAACAACTCCAGGAGAAAGGGATTAGATTATGTACGCAGCAGATTTAATTAGGGTTAATTAATGATAAAATGGGGAAAACACGGAAACGTTTTCCAGGGCTGCAGATCCTAGGATTCGACACCATGCAAACTCACCGCCACTCGCCCCTGATAATCTTCTACACACCAATAAATCAGAGAGGCAGCCAACTGTTACCTACATCATCATGAACAAAAACCGGATTTAGCTGCTGTGGGATAATGATGTCATACTGAAGAATCTCCGTAACAACACTGATATAACAAGATACAGATATCCTAAACGGAAACATTTCAAGATTTGGTACCCTACTGCCATATGTCGCAACCTGTAGTGTAAAGAACAACTCAACATTCACAGCGTCACTATAAAACTGCACACAGAGCTAAATAACACAGCAAAACAATAATTAAAATTACACACTACATACTGAATTTCTTTCTGAAACTACCATCCGCAATCCTCATCTGCGTAGCTCTTCAGAAAAAGATCGTCATTTCACTAAATTGAGATATATTGCTGCTACACACATCTTGCAGGTACTTGCAACGCACAGGCTAGGAGATTTTTAAAAAGCAAGCTAGATATATGCGTATTCATTTTGAATGCTTAATTAAAAATAAAATTTAAGAAAATTAATAAAATTAAATAGTAAAAATTAGGAGAATGCTGAAACTGAGAAAGATTAATATTAACTTCTAATATTCTCAATTGAGATCTATATATTTAGCAAAAGTATATGACTGAACTTACCGACAATATGTTACTGGTTGTGAACACAGTGTAGAATGATACAAATCACAATTCCTCAAAGAAGAAAATCCGTAAATCACTTAACGGAATAAGCTGTAGAATTGGCTATTACGCGCCTTGTATAACAACATATCAGCCACTTCGAAACAGAACCGGATATTTGAATGTTGATAAATCACCTACAACAAACACTTGAAGAACAAATTTGATTTGCAACAGTCAGTAGATCAGGCTGAATTTAGGAAAGGATGTATTACTAATGACCACTGCAAAGTATGCGACACTTCTTCTGCTTCTGCTTCTGCTTGAAATGTGAATGGGCTTGTTATATCACCCAGTTCCAATACTTGTAATAAATCACACTGTAACACTCATATACAGTATACCAAAATACACAACTGTGGGGAGAGTTGTAGTTTAACATATTCGTAATGTCTACAATTGCAGTATGCGACACTGGGTGCAATGTCCCGCTAAGTCTGGCTCAAGGAGGATATGTAAGAGAGAAGGAACCTCTCCGGGTGAAAAAGGGAATACCAAAGCAGGTCCATAAGTCTTAACGAGTGTTATGCCATGGAAGGAGGGATCAACTGACTGAATTTTACGATCCAATTCTTCGTACACTAGGGGAAATAAAATCGTCCGCCTTTTATACATATATACATGCATTTTCATTATAGTCCGTTATGCCTTCCATCTTTCAGTCTGCAAGCCTCTGTGAATTCACTATAGCCTACGTCGCGAAAATCCTCTATTTGCAACTAGTGCCGTGACCTCATTTAATTCTATACCTCTTATCTTTAAATCGTTAGAAACTGAGTAAAACCACTATCATCTTGGTCTCCCTGTACTCCTCTTACCCTCCATAATAGCGACTATTATTCTCCTAGGTAACCTATCCTGCTCCATTCGTCGCACATGTCCCCTCCACCAAAGACGATTTACGCGTACAGTTTCATCCATCGAGTTCATTCCTAAATTAGCCGTTATCTGCTTGTTCCGTGTACTCTCCTGCCATTGTTCCCACCAGTTTGTAAAATCAATAATTCTCGCTACTTTCATGTCTTGTACTTCTAACTTATAAATAAGATATCCTGAGTCCACCCAACTTTCGCTCTCGTAAAGCAAAGATGGTCTGGAAACACACCGATGTAAAGACAGATTCGTCCAGGAGCTAACTTCCTTTTTACAGAACACTGTTGATCGCAACAGCCAGCTCACTGCAATAGCTTTACTACACCTTGATTCAATCTCACTTACTATATTACCATCCTGGGGGAACACACAGAAAAAAAAAAAAGAACTTGAAATTATCTACCTCTTCCAGCTTTGTATCACCAATCTGACATTCAATTCTGTTGACTTTCATACCTACTGACATCAATTTAGACGTGGAGAGGCTAATTGCCATACCATACTCATTGCACATGTTTTCAAGTTCCAATACTTTAGACTGCAGGCTTTCGGCACAATCTGCCATTAAGACGAAGACGTCAGTAGAGGCCAGACGGCATACTACATTTCCACCTGCCTGAATCTGTCCCTGCCAATTTATACCTTTCAGCAGATGATACACGTAAATAACGAAGAGCTAATGAGAAAGATTACAGCCTTGTCTAACCCCTGTAAGCATCCAGAACCAAGAACTCATTCTACCATCAATTCTCACTGCAGCCCAATTGTTATCATAAATGCCTTTGATTGATTCTAATAATCTACCCTTAATTCCATAGCCCCTCAGTATGGTGAACATCTTTTCCCACGTTACCCTCTCATATACTTTCGCTAGATCTACGAAACATAAGCACAACTGTCTATTCATCTCGTAACATTTTTCAATTACCAGGCGCATACCGTACTGAAAGTCGGATCCTGACAGCTCCTCTGTGGTCTGTAACCACACTGGTTTTCATCCAACTTCCTCTCAACAATTGATCACACCCTCCCTTCCAAGATGCCAGTGAAAAACTTTGCCTGGTATAGTAATCAATGAGATACCTCGATAGTTGTTGCAATTCTTCCTGTTCCCTTGCTTATAGATAGGTGCAATTACTGCTATTCTCCAATCTGAAAGTACCTCACCAACACTCCATTATAATCTTACTATTCTATGAAGCAATTTCATCCCTGCCTTGCCACTATACTTCACTATATCAGGTCTAATTTCACCTATCCCTGCTGCTTTATGACAATGGAGTTTATTCACCATCCTTTCCACGTCTTCAAGCGTAATTTCACCTCATCATGTTCTTCCTCCCCATGAGCTTGGTTGTTCGCGACACCACCAGGAAGATTTCCTTTTACGTTGAGACGATTTTCAAAATATTCCCTTCACCTGTCCTGTGGTTCCCTGGGATCTATTATGAGTTCACCTGAATTAACCAAAACACAGCTCATTTCCTTTTTCCTTCATTTCCCAAGATTATGTATTTCTGACCAGAAAGGTTTCTCTGATGCTTTAAATAGCCTTTCTAGGTGATTACCAAAATCTTCCCACGACTTCATTTTGGATTCAACGACTATTTATTTCGCTCTGTTTCGTTCTTCTGCGTACAATTCAATGTCTGCATTGGCCCTTGCTTGGAGCCATTTCTGATAAGCTTTCTTTTTACGTTTAGAAGCTGCTGTCACCTCATCATTCCACCAAGATGTTCGCCTTTGCCCATCTTTACACACAGTCGTTCCTAGTCATTCCCTAGTTGTTTCTGCTGCAGCATCCCTGTATACCACACATTCTCTTTCTATATCAGTAACCTGCTTACTGTCCACTGTTCGAAACTTGTCACTAATAATATCCATGTAGGCCTACTTCTGTCTAAATTCCTCGTCCTGGAGGTTTTCTACACTTATCCCTTTGCAGACAGATTTCACTTTCTCTGTCCTAGGCCGTTGAGATACTCGTACTTAGTTCACTACAGATCAGACGTGCTCTGTATAACAGAAAAGTCACCGAAAGACTCATACATTCCTAAGAAACTTCCTGAATTTGAAGTCGGTTAATATATAGTCTACTCTATGAAACTGGTACCCCTAGCCTTCCACGTGTAGCGGTGAGTAGCCTTACGCTTGAAGAATGTAGTCGTAACTGCTAAACACATACCAGCACAGAAGTCCAGCAAGCGCTTCCCTTTCCCATTAGCTTCCATGTCTTCCCCATATTTACCAATCGCCCCTTCGAATACTTCAGTTCTCTTTCCAACTCTCGCATTGGTATCGCCCATTAGCACTATCCTATCTTTGCTGTTGACTTTGACTGCGATGTCACTCAATGTTTCATAAAACTTGTCAACTTCATCCTCATCTCCACCCTCACATGGTGAATAAATTGAGACAATTCTCGTCCTAATTCCTCCAACTGCCTAATCTACCCACAACGTTCGCTCATTTACGTGCCTAACGGAAACTACGCTGCGTACAATAGTATTCCTGATAAACTGTCCTACCCCATACTCTGAGTTTCACCTTTTTAACACAAATCAAGTATACTTTATAATCTCCTGTCTCTTCCTCGTTATTTCTTCTTACCCTTAATTTCACTTACACCTAGTACATCCAGATGCATCCTATTTTCTGACTCAGCCTGTTCTACTTTCTTTTTTCCGTAGCTCCCCATCGAATTCCATTTCTTTACAAAGTTGTTTCCAAGGAGAACCTCGCCTGTCAAGTGAGAGTGGGTCACCATTACTCCCATAGGTCCGAGGCTTTCTTAAAACGTACTGAACTTGGTAAATCCATGAAGCAGGATGTCACCCTACTTACACATAGTCCTGGTGAGCATTTTTCCTCGAACGGGTTAGGGACCACCGGTGGATTGTGTAGTCCTAGCCGCATGAGCGAATGAAGGGCCATTATACAGAATATCTCTGAGGACCCACTCCTGTTCCGTAGCAACTGGTATCCCGACACTCAGGACCACTTACTAGGCCACTCAGCTGTTGCCCTTGGTTCACGAACTAGAACGTGACTACAGTAACGTACACCATGAACCATCTAATATTATTATTCCGGAAATACCGTGCATCACAGAGGTGTAAGAAGGTGTTGTGCTGAATGGATGGACAAGGAATTGACAAGAGCATAATTTAATGCCCAAAATTTTGAAATTGTATTCCTTCCGTCTTGTTCTCTTATTTAAAATTTGGTAAATAGAAGATCTAAAAAAAGCAATAACAATATAAAAATGAACTCGTTAGTTCCAACAACAACGACATAAAGTCCAAAATCAGGTACAAAAGTAGAGAGAATTATCAGGATGATAATATACGATGGATGAGTATTATTAGCTCTGAAACAATTGTACTATTTTATAAGAGAAGGTTTGCTCCATTAACTTCCATAGCCTAAGAGTCTGAGCTCCTAACTCAGAGGCATAACTTTCTTGGAGTGCACAAGGTTATACAATGGCAATCTTCAAATCAGGTATTTACAGTCACTTCTGCTTTTTTCTTTTTTTTTCGGAAACGTAAACAGGGGCGATGAGTGCCCATAATAAATTGCTATGATGTAAAAAGGTAAAGGTTGATAAAGATCGGGGGAAAACAAAATCCATGAGGGCGAAAAACCTGCGCTCCTTGTAGAAAACTCTTAAAACCTTAAGTGGACTTATGGCCCCAACATACAGAGGCTAAGCGTATTGTGCGCCGGGAAGACTAAATGATAAAAATTAAATACCAAAATCTGTTCATAAAATTAGAGGATAAGAAACTTTAGTCACCCCATACCGAGATGAACGGTAGTCAACAGAGGGTAATCACTCATGTCCCCTTACATTATGTATTTCCCAGTAGGGAATAAAACAGATTACTTAGACTGGCGAAATTTTTTACATTTAAACAGCAGAGTTTAGTAATGTACATGAAATAAGAGAGTTTTGAATCATTTCATATGTTAAGAAAATTCTGCCATTACCTTGAGTTGCTGGGCCTTTGAACGCCGACTGCGTCCTCTGCCACTTTAGTATACGCCGCACACAATAAACTGGAGCCATGACCATGACAATACAGCCTTAAAGCGCTCAGCTTTTATAGTATCTGGAGGGGAAGTTCCAGAATTCTTTACAGATAGGCTGGATGCTTGTACACACCCCAAAACAAAATTTATTTGGCTAGAGAAAGTATACACAAATTATCTTTAATCCCGGCGGAGAGGACAATTAGGCCGATGGTAGAGACATCTAGTAGATGAAAATCCAAGTGTATTGCATAACATTAATTCAAGTTCAATTACACAGATGGCCTTATAGAAGGCACGCAGTCTGACTGGACGGAGAAGGTGCACCCCCGGTACCCTAAGGTTTTGCCACGGTATGAACAGCTTTGAAATCTTGAATCTTGCCGTACATAATTTTTGATAAAACAAGTTGGATTATCACTTGATAGATTGGCCTTTCATGTTTAGTTGTTGAAGTAAAGTAGTTTAGATAGTGTTTGCGAAGTAGTAGAAGGTCGGGGTGTTGCGTCTAGAGTCGATGGCAAGAACGGCCGCCGATGACGATGTCAGGATGGGGTCGCCCGGGCCCCCAAGGTACCCTCAGATATCATCCTCCCGTACATTTTGAGGAGCAACCAAGGCGATGGTCACAAAGTACCAAGTAGCATTGTTCGGGCCAAATATAGAGTGGGCGGTTGGATTCCAGCATCCAAGCCATTCCACAGGATGATATTCCCAAAGGAGTCAATTTGGACGGAGTCTCGGCCGGAACGAGGCGGGTCCATACCCCGCGCCGGCATCTCTCGCTCATTGACACGACGTGTCCTCAGGTGAAAATATGGCACTGTAGTATTGATTTTTGGGGCAACTGTAACTTACTCACAGACAGTGTTACATGTGGTCCAGGTACGGTTGTCAACTTTGGAGGAATAGTGCACGGAGTTTCGACACAGGTTTGGAGGCAGGGTCCTTAATGGCTGAAAAATAATGCGATCATTGAAGGGAAGGTTTAAAAAAGGATTTAAACAAAAAATGAAATTTTAGTTATGATTTTACTTATATACATACAATATTTCACAGCCAACAGGGGCAGCAAGACTCCTTATTCTAACTTGATTATATAAAACTTAAACTAACAGGATGCTAAGGAAGGAAATATAATTAAATCAACAACATCATCCCTTGGTGGCATATACTGAAGAAGCAAATGCCTTTACACAGGTTTTACTTGACACAGGTGTAGCTCAAAAATCTTTTCATTTCATTGACAGGAGTAAGGAAATCAAGCCTAATGCAGGGTTAATGAAATCTGAGGGCAAGCTTGCCCGCGGAAACATTACCATTACCTGATCTCCAATTTTTTACTTGGTGGATCTTTGTCCACGGTCATACCTCATTTTTACTCTCCGGTGAGAGGCCTTAAGATTATTTCTAGCTTTTCCCCATAAATCTCGGATATTCTCTGGATCTATTGTCTGTGGCAAAATCTCATTGGTCGACTACGAATTTGACAAATGAGTGTTTGGGACAAACTTAAACATAAGAGAAATTGGAGAAACTTGTGCTACTTATGAATGGCTGAGTTAAATGCTAATGATAACCAGTGTAAGGAAGTGTCCGTTTGGGAGTGATCTTCGTGGTGAAAAGCAATAAGGGCAGGTCGAGGATTATGATTAACCCGCTCAGCTAGGGATGGTTGTGGGTGGTGCGCAGACGTCGTGACATGCGAGATAGAGAGATCGAAACAGAACATACGAAATCAATTACAGGGGAACGGCTTAGCGTTATCGGGAACAACATATTGACAGGGTTCAAAAGACGACAAAACAGAACTGAGACAAGAAATAGTAAACTGAGTAGTGGCAAGCCTAGTCGGAAACAGCCATAAAAACCGAGTAAAACCACCCACAACACACAAGAATGAATTTATTCCCATTCCCTTTATATTGGGGAAGGGTGTGATGTAATCCATGTACAATCGCACCATAGGGCGAGATGCTTGGTGTGAGGACAATAGTTTTTAATTAGCTGACAACGTGGGCTTGCTAATCAAACAAGACTTACATGCCTTAACCAGTTCCCTAATCTCGCCATCCATACTCTTCCAGATAAACGTCCCTCTTATCTTCTCTCTGGTTTTATAGATGAATAGATTTCCCCTAATGCGATCTCATGGTAATACTTCAAAATCATAGGTACTAGCACTGCTGGAACGACAATTTTTGTCTTCTGATCGTGCCTCGAAGGGCCACACAGATCTCCATTCCTCAAAACATAAGAGACGACATGTTCCCCAGAAGAAAGGGTTTCCATAATAGGAGCATGCACTGTGTCTCCACGCTGGCATTTGGCTATATCGTCAAATAACAAAGAGGCATTAGTCAAAAGTGCACTTATGCAATTGGTTTGAAAATAGAAGGGGAACGTCTTTCCTCCGGATCAACAGAATTAGAATCGCCGGAAAACATTCGGCTTAAGCCACTGCGACTTCGTTCTCCGACACTCGAATGTGTAGCACGTCAAACTGAAAAGCTGAAACCCTAGTCGCCCAACGGGTGATGCGTCCGGTACAACGGGGCCTAGGAAAAATCCAGCTCAGAGCCTGATCGTCGGTCTCCAATTAAAATTTAACGTGCTCAAGGTAGAGGCGGAATATTTCGAAGGCAAATCAGACGGCCAGTCTTTTCAACTCATATATAGAGTACTTGGTCTCTTGAGTTGACAATGTTCCAGGAGCATTGTTAGTTGGGCGCTTTCCGATTTCATATTCCTGAAGAAGAACCGCCGCACCGCAGATAAAGCGGTGTCTGCCTGTAAAGTTAACTTTTTGGAGAAATCTGGCATTGCCGAGACCGGGGCGTTACACAGAGCTGATTTCGGATCCTCAAACGCAGCTTGCTGTGATGTCCCCAATTCAAACTGGGCACCTTGCCTGCGGAGAAAGTTTAGGGGTTCCTTCCTACTAGCAACGATTAGGAATTCACCATGCTGATGAATATGGCAACACCTTTAGCATTTTTAGGAGGCTCGAATCTACGGATTACGTGAGTTCTGAAATGATCGACCGAAACTCCAGTAAGTGACACAGTATGGCCCAAGAAGGACATGGATGGTTTAGCAAAAGGTACCTTTGACAACTTGATCGTCAATCCAGCTTTACACAAGTGTTTACAGCTTTCTCTACACGAGCGAAGTGTTCTTCAAAGGTCTCGGAGAAAACAACATCATCCAGATAATGGTACAGATAATTAAATTTAATATTGGAGAAGATACTAACTAGCAGCCTGTTAAAAACCGCCAAGTCCCCAGGGAGCCTGAAAGGCATCCCGTTGTATTCATACAAGTTCCATTCACTAGCGAAACCAGTCAGATATTTCGATTCTTCCACCAGAGGTATCTGGTTATAGGTTTGGTTAAGATCTAATATGGTGAAGAACATGGCCTTACGTTTGAAAATATAAGAACAGTCACGTCCGTAGGGAGCCAGAAAGGCACCCGGTTGTATTCATGCAGGTTCAATTCACTAGCGATAGCAGTCAGATATTTCGATTCTTCCACCAGAGGTATCTGGTTTTAGGCTTGGTTAAGATCTAAGATGGTGAAGAACATAGCCTTACGAAACCAAGAAAGACACGAATGCAAGTCGGGAAGGGGTGCTGATTATAGAATTATCTTACGATTTAATGCCCTCTAATCAAGCCGCCTTGAGGTTTCTGAACCAGAAAAATGGGTGAAGAATACGCCTACTTGGAGGGTCGAATGATACCATACCTCAGCATTTGGTCAATGATTTCCTTGAGGGACTTTGTTTCAGGTGGAGATAGCCTGTACAGAGGAAATCTTAGACGGACCGAATCCGGAAACTCGATTTTGTATTCAAGTAAGTCAGTCACACCAAGATTTTCGGAAAAACGTCGGAAAATGACTGACATAATTTACGAATGCAATTAGCCTGTTCCTCAGGTAGATGGCTAACGTCAAACGACATCTCACTCCCGGTAGACGAAATAACAGATGATGATACAGAATTACATTTTAAATGAGGTATATGGAATTTAATCCTAAATTTGAATGTGCAGGAGTTACTTTGAAAATCGAGCACGATACCGGAATATGACATGAAATCTACACCTAATATCACAGGCCATGACAAATTTTTACCAACAAATAACATAAAATTAGATGTAAATTTAGAAATACGAAGTTTCACCTGAGTAAATCTTAAAAGTTCTAGTGGGCAAGAGTTAGTGAAAACACATCTTACAGAAGGAGAAACTTATTCAGGAAATTTACAACTAAGCTTTAATTTTGGATACCATTCTTCCGAAACAATAGAGTGAACACTTCCGGAATCTAAGAGGGCAGTAACATGTTCATTGCTTATTTCAATTTTAAGGAATGGAACAAAATCTGAAGTATCGGAGGCAATCTTGAGGCACTCTTGTGGACCTTCAAAGATGGTCTTAGGCGTTCTTCCCTCTTTAGAAGATATGATTTCCGATTTAAACTGGGCTGGGCCTTGAGGTGCAGATAGTGGCGCGGACTCAGCCGAGCACCCTAGTCATTTTCTATTGCTGTGGTTAGCAAAGGTAAAACCAGAAGTAGGACAAGAAGATATACTATTTGACAAGTTACAGTTCTTAGCCTGGTGTGTGAATGGCCCGCATTTGGAACAACCTTGAGAAGACGATCCTCTTCCGTACTGACTTTTAATGGGACAGCATAGTCCCCATTTCTACCCGCAGACCCTGACATTAATTTATTAACTTTATTAGACAGATCATAAATATGTTGAGCCAAGGAGTTTGGCTTATTTTAGTGCTCATCTATGATTTTAAGAGGAAATAGATCCCCTACACTATTACAGAAATTAAAGAGTATAGCCTGAACACGTTTAAGCTGGTTTACTTTCCGGGTTGAACCGTGTTGTCGTTTTTTGTACATTACATACAGTTTGCTGACGTTTCGAATACATCGCAGTATTCTTTGTCAGGGCGACTGAAATACCCCTACTCGATCCGAGGTAACCAGTCTCCCAGGCAGCAATCCCACTACAAAGGGTGGTTCCTGACCTTGATCTATATATCCTAGCCTTTCTGGCTGACCTAAGCAGTGAAAAAAAGAGATCTACATCATTCGGAATTCTTTCATCCGCACGAATAAAATGCTTTCGAGAGCGGATATGAACTCATCATCATCATCAACATCCTAAACCATCTCCGGTTTCCCGGGTGTGGTATATGTGCCATGTGCCTTGTACCATTCCTCCTCCACCAACTTGTTGCAATCATGACCTCTCAGCAATACATCGTTCTTAACTGAATCTATCCATTTCCTTCGTGGCCTTCCCACGGGTCGTCTTCCTTACTTTTCTGTCAAATTCCTTCCTTGCAGTTCTGTTAACTGGCATCCTCTTCATGTGGCCAAACCACTTCAGTCTTGATATCTGAATCTTATTGAGGAGAAAATCATCTATTCCTACTTCTTCTCGAATTTTCTCATTCCTAACCTTGTCTTTCCTGGTTTTATGGATCACAGTGCGTAGAAATTTCATTTCAGCTGTCTGGAGTTTGTAATTATCTCTATTGGTCAGTGTTGTGGTTTCGAGACTGCATGTAAGAATTGTTGGTGTATAATAGGACTTGTACAACGTCATTTTTGTTTTCATATGTATTTGCTCATCCCACAGCATGTGTCTTACCTGGTGGAAAAATTGTGTTGCCTTATTGATTCGATTGTTCACCTCATGTTTTGCTAGGTTGTCATTTGATAGAACGCTACCCAAAAAGAGCGGAACTGAACTAAGCTAACTAATTAAGGAATATTACAATGTAATTAACATGCAGATAATTATGATAACCACACCTGATGATTTATTGTTTGTATAAAAGTTCTAGTCTTCTCTCTTTAGCTCTTGTGTACTGCTCTGTTTCTTTCTTATTAAACTCCGGGATGTTTCCCAATGCTGAACAGAGCCATCTTCTCATAGTGTTTCTCAGAAAAATGTCAACCCCATTTTGAGTCGAAGAACGACGTTAACTTTCAACAGTTGGCATGTGTATGGTGACGGTTTTATTCACAGCATTGACGCATTACCAGAAAGTTATTCCGAATGAAGAAGCCTTAACAACGTTTTAGCACCGGCAGCCACTCGCAGACCTGGTCTTGAATATAGAACTTGCAATTCTGTTTTCAGTTTTTGTTCATTCTACGATTATATGCCGATCCTACCCCGTTCCTACATCTTTGTTTGTTTAAGGGTTCACTTGCAGTCTCGTCGTATTTATAATCTCTGTGCATTGCTCTTTGTATCTAGATATCGATTATAGGAAATACCTTAGCATTGTTGATTTTACAGCGGTGTGAAAATTATTAGAAAAATTTGAAAATTTTGTATAAAATCACTTTTATTCATTGATATTTTTCTTCCAATTGAAATTAATCACATATTTAGTATTTGGTATGCATTCGCTTTGAATATATGGCAGATTCAGTGCGATATGGCATGCTTTCTACATTTCTTTGCAGGAATCTTTGATATGCTTATCATAGTGCCATTTATTTAGTATTTTTAGTATTTAGTATTTATTGATGAACAACACAGGCGTTTAGCCCCAATACATGTTCACAATAGAGTCTTACCTAAGCCACCCTACAACTAAATAAATAGCTGAATAAATAAACAAATAATATAATAATAATAATAATAATAATAATAATAATATAATAAATAATAATAATAAAGGAATAATAATATTAATAATCAACTGGCCAACGGTAGATTCCCTCTATGAACCGTTTGCCTTACTTGCAATATATCACATATGTGATCCCGGAGCAAGACTACACCTTCCACCAACTGTCCTTTCTTACTCAGCACATTCCCACACCGCCATTGTTTTTCTGTTTGACCTACTCTGCTTTGGTGTGCTCAGGCCAACCATGCCTATGTTTACCTTCAGCATTTTCATCAGCTTTATTGTTCCCTGACCTACTCCAAAATAAACTACCACAGCAACATTACACGAATACATACCAAACCAGCCAAAATAACAACAATATTCCGTCATTACATTCCAATCCACCATACCACAACTTTCACAAAACCTCGGTAATATTGCTTCATTTCATTTCATTCCGTCATAACACTTCATAATAACATTTAAATTTCGGCAATCATATACCAACACCTCTCCAACAACATATTTCTTCGTCCCTTCTGCACAAACAAACCAAAATTTAAAACTCCATCTTCCACCAAACCAAAATTTACAAATAGCCAAATTACATTACTACAACTTCATACTTTTCCAACACCACATTTCAACATCTACAAATACCACCCACTCATATACCATCATCACATTCAATACAACTTACTCATGAGTACACCACCACTTCTTCATACCTTTCCAACACCACATTTCAACATTTACCACCTCTACTTCCAACACCACATTTCAGCCCTAGCACACACTCGTCATCACAACATTTAATAACTTACTTACTCGCTATATTACAAACAAGCCAAAATTTACAAAATGATAATAAACTCACCTCTCTCCAGCTCCAAAAATTAAATAGTCATGCCAAACACTAATACAATAATACCACCTCCCAACTCCCACGCAATCATCCGTAAATAAACCATCTCAATACACATAATAGCAAACCATACATCACCTAATCATAAATACTAAGCTTTCAGCCCTAACACACACTCGTCTGCCATCACTCCGCATTTATACCAGTCACCAATATTTCAGCCCTAACACACACTCGTCTGCCATCACTCCGCATTAATACCAGTCACCAATACAATACAAAATGATAATAAACTCACCTGTTTCCAGCTCCAAAAATTAAATAGCCATCAACACCACATTTCAACCCTGTAACATATCCTAACTTAAATACTAAGCCTTCAATACTTCCAACACCACACTTCACCATCTTATACCACCACTTCTCCCACACCACATTTAAACCCTATAACATATCATCAACAATAACACTCACCTTCTACATCCACCATCTAATATCACCACTTCTCCAACACCTCATATCATGCCAGCACAAATTCACATGCAAATAACTTCAACTTACTCCTTTATTACCCTATACCTATTATACCAACACATACCACCATCACCTTCAAGTTCACTATACAGACACATCAATTACAACTTCAACTCCACCTAATAAAACACCTCAAGACAATTATTCAAACAAAAACACCACTTCTCAAGTCTTATCCCTTTCCACACTTAAAATCTATTCTTACTTCTAGTAGTTATCGACCTCTCATCCTTTATCTCCATATACCGTTCCATGTCCTCTGTATCTTCCATCCCTTTACGTACTTTTCCCCATATGTCTTTTAAGCTCCTACTTCTGACTTTACTCATAATTTTTTTACCTTCCTGTCGATCTGTCTCCTCGTGCCCTTTCTTGTCCACCTTCCCCTGTCCTTTCTTGCTCACTGCAACACTACACTCTACTCTCCCAGTTTCTTGCTGCTCACTCTCACCGTCCACTTCACTACCCCTTTGTTCTTCAGCCTCTCTCCTGCCTTGTCCGTCCACTGCTCTTTCCTTACCTTTGTTCATACTTCCACTTAGCACCTCGCTCTGTCTCTCTTGACACTTTTCCGTACTACTTCCTATAATTACACTTACACTGTTACTTCTTGTATTTTGTCTATCCTCTCCACTACTCGCTGCACTGCTCCCTTCTTCTTCAGCCCGCTTTGACTTCATCTCTAAGTCCATACTAATACTGATATCACTCCTCACTTCCCTACCTTTCGTTGCACTACTCACTTTTTCTTCGTCTTCTTTTATCCTCCTGTCTAAGTCAATCAGTCCATTTACAGTCCAGATTTTCTTCCAATTTCTGCCAGCTACCACTAGCTCTTGCCCTTTAATAGTCGCTCTCAAACCTTGATTTATTGCACGCATCTTGTGTTTTCTAAGTATTTTCTCGTTCCTAATCGTCTCCCATCCAACGTCTCTCTTGATCCATATTTTCTCTCTCTGCATATTACTCGCACTTCTTACCACAGCATCAGCCATCAACGTAGAAAACAGTTCTAGTTTGATAGGCCTTTTGCCCCTAATTTTTCCCACCCTCTGCACATCATCTATATCTACTTCACTAAAATTAAGTTTCAACTTCCCCTGTATTAAGTCCACAACTTTGTGAGTTGTCAGTACTTTGTCTTCTCTCAGCTCTTCCGGCACACCATAGATAAATAAGCACTTCTTTCTTCGATATAAAGAATTGGCTTCCACTTCTATTTTCAGCTTCAAGTTCTCCTTTTCTATTCGTCCTATTTTTTCCCTTAATGCTGCCACTTCTCCGGTGTTATGTCTCACTTGTGCTGTTATGTCTTCCGTTTTTTCTCTTAACCATACCTCCATTTTTTTAAATTCCCTGGTTTGTTCCTTAATCATATTTTTAATTTGCTCCAAAGGGCCAACTTCTTCCACCACCTCTTTTACGGCTCTTTTGAATGCGTCCATATTCTCCCTTTCTTCATTCCTACTAGGGGTCGGGCCTGGGTTCAATTCGACCCCCCCAATACATAGCAAAATTATAATCACCGCCGCTGATAGCAGTAATTCACCTTTTCTCTCCAAATCCATATAACACCTTCCTAATTTCATTTCTTCTTTCTTCATTCTTCCCTGCCATCTTCCTACCGTCGCCCTGTACTGCTCTATACTAATCATTGTCGGCACACTTCTCCACAACCTTCCAGCACTCGGCACTTTCACCCACACCTCCCACTCCCGGGACCCTCCGCTCAACGCGACCTCACTCGTCCGTGGCTTAGGCAAGACTGTAGTGCCATTTATTAATAAGTGTCTCTAAGATATTTATCTTCGTTGTAATGCTGTTTTTCTTCAGTTTTCATTTCACAATGGCCCTGAGATTCTCAATGGGGTTTACATCTGGACTACTGCAAAACAAGAAAGTGCTTTTACTTTGTTTCCACTTAAAAGCTTCGTCACAGACTTCGCTTTATGGCAGGGAGCAACATCGTGTATGAATACAAAGTCACCATTGGGAATCCACTCTCTCATTTGCGTCAATAATCTTCTTTCAAGTACTGTTTTGTATTGAGGCTGGTTCATCATACCCTCTACAATATACAGACGTCCTATACCATGAACTGACGTAACACTCCAAACCATAACCTGGATGGGATGCTTGACAGTTTGTGCAATTAATTGGGGCAAGAACTCTTCATCAGTGCTTCTCCTCACGTACTCACTACTTTCGCCTGTTATCGCAAACACAGGTTCGTCGGAAAAACATGCCTGGAAAATTAAAAACATATCTAATACCATACACACATCAGTATAATGAAAATTAAATGAATAAGTTTCTTGCAAGGGGAATTTCATTCATTTGTGTTAAATTTGGAATTTTCTTACTTCAGAATATCGTATCATAATTCAGGTTCATTGACTGGTATTATTATAAGTAACCAATTATAATTTTATAATACCTCGCTCCAGTCATCTCCGAATCGTTCACTCACGTCTTTTGCCCACGCTTCATCCAGGTGTCAGCGCAAGACACACACAAGCCAGTAACGGGAACATCTGATTCAGTTGTTTCCAAATCACTGTTTAGGTTCACAGCTTCCTGCACTGATGTGGTCAGATTATCCTCACATTACTTCTCTTTGTATGAGTCTACCTTGCAGCTGGGGGTGGCATGTTCATAATTCCACAAAACAAGCTGGTATCTTCCCTTCCAATACCTGAACATCTCATTCCATAGCACAATCTCAGGTTGCTTCATAAGTGCAGTTATTCACTTCAGACGTTCTAGAAGCAATATAAAACTGACAGCTGTCACAATACAAATATAACGTACAGACTACACCAACCCTCTCTTTGTCATCATATAACTTCAAATCTCGCGCACAACAGTTAGCACATGCACAAGCTGAACGAATAACTTCTCGCAGAATCCTCAAATCTATGAACCTAAACCCACTTGAGGATTTATCTTCCGTCTTGTATTCATCGAACGAAATGCCTCAATCAATATTCGTCTCAGCAGCACTGCATATCCTGAACGAAGTACTGGTATCCTGTTCTGTGCCTTGCCCTGATACATTCGATTTCTTTTTCGTAAACCGAGAAGAACTGTCCTTTTTTTACTTTCTTCAAAACTCTACGTTCACCTCAAGGCATACTGTTACTTTGAATAACATACAACTAACAAAATCCTCACATGTTACGGTACATTATGAGCAAAAAAATTAGGCTATTTTTACTCATTTTTACGTATGTTCCCCCTTAAAAGTTGTTTTATGGGTATCATAGGTAGTTTAAGACAGTATAGTACATCAGCTGTGTCAAGACACATACAAAATGTAGTTACTAAGGAGATACTCTAATATCAAAATAAAGCTACACTAGAGGGTTCGGTCAAAACTTTAAGAGTATTATGTCAGCAGATTGGAAAAATGGAACAATACCCACTGGCTGGAAACGATCCATCATCTACGTTCCTATACCAAAAAAGGCGATCTGTTGGACTGCACAAACTACAGTACGCTTGTCCTAATATCACATGCTAGTAAGGTGTTGCTAAAGATCATGCAACGAAGATTAGAACTTTAATTGTCTAAACCTCGAGCTCGTTTTAGGATAGATATCATTAATAATATGCGTTGGATGGTAGAGGGAGCACAGGAGTTGGTCATCAGAAGGCCTTTTATAGTGTAAATCACAGGACCATGAGGGATGTCCTTAGACGGATTAACATCTCTCTGTTTTGGATCCCAGCTACCGATTTAAATTCACACTCTTGACTTAGTTATATGGTTCTCCGAGTACTGATATACATTTTACCTGGACATTTTCTGACCGTAATTTGGCAGGTGCGATCCTAGCTCAGTCAGGTGGTATTTCAAGGTGTTCAAATACGTCATCCCCAAGCTGGTAGATTTACGAGCAGGTAAATGTGCTCTTGCGGGACTAACTTCCGGCACCTCGGCGTCTTTGAAAACTGTACAAGTAGAGTAGTTAGTTGTACGTAAAGCCAGTAACAAAAATATTCAATACTATTGTTGAAATTGTACTTTTTCTGTTCTTCTGGGTTTATTTTATCTTACTGTATATTATTTACTTCTCATTGGCAACGGTGAGGTTTGGATTCATAGTTCCTTCTTATAGTTAACCCCAGGAATACTAACGGGGGGTACATTGTGCCCACCACCTGCTATTTATTGCTCTGTTTCTTTTGACATTTGATATTAAAAGGCTGTAAAATGTATTCATTGTTACCAACTCCGAATGGTGTATTTGGTTTGCTCATTTTTACCGTCTGAAGGCGGCGCAGTCATTCAAACATGAGTGAGCAAGAAGTAACCCCTTCACTTAATTGGTATTGGCAGGATTTATAGCGTTGTTGGCCACTCACAGTAAAACTGAAATAGTTTCTTTCTTGACTGCTACTAGACATTACTAACTGGATAGTTCTGTGTGAACTCCAAGAGCATTGCACCTGATGGATGGTTGCTGGAATACTCTCCGAGATAGCTAATTCGTCTGAAGATGACGACATTGATATTACTGTTAGTGAAAACGAAGAAGGAACTGAGAATATATATATATATATATATTAAAAAAGCGAGCTGGATTACCATCATGAGAGAGATACACAGATAAACCCAGTTTCAAAACTGTTATCCGCCAGACGCGTAGAAATGATTCATCAGACTGAATGTAGAACATTGAAAATAATTGCACCTTAACAATAGCTCAGTCAGCTGTTTATTTATGGGGTTGACAGCTGATAATGTTACCAAGTTGAAATATATTTCTTTAGTTGATTGTAAGGAATGTGAAATAAGTTGGTAAATATCTCCAATAATGAACATCAGAGATTCACAGGAACTTGACTTTAAGTGCTCGTCACAAAGCGCACTCCCGTTGGTATACAATGACATTAAAAATAGGGTTGATATTCCTAGGGTTAAAATTGAAAGTCACGCAGATAACAACAGAACAACAGTGGAAGCTATTGGATGAGGGTGACAGTGGGTTGAGTGAGAAGACGTATGCATAGAGCGGAACATTCTTTCACACATCACAGGAAAACTAGAATCCAGCTTTGAATTGTTGATGCTAGTAAAATAAATTTTAATTTATCTTCTGGGAAAATAAATTGTTAGATGATGCAAATATCTGTGAGTTTTCCGCAAATGTGTAGTAAAGCTGGAAATATGGTCATAATAATTATAACACCAGCTGCGCGGCGGAAATACTTGATGCGAGTTCCTCGACCTCTTGACGCGAGTGTAACGTCCAGCCGTCAGAGCAAATGAACACTATGACTATCTCGAGGAAGAACATCTATACTATACACTCTTATGCCTTTCAGCGTTCCGTCTGCAAGACTTATGAAGTTACTAAACGCCTCAAGAATAATCTATATTCAACTATCCCTGAGACCTCGTTTATTTCCATATTCTTATCTTTAAAACTGATTCTGACCATCGTCTTCTGTGTTTCCCTCTACGTCACTTACCTTCCACAACTACTTCATTATTCTCCTAGACAACCTACCTTCCTCCGCTCGCTTCACATGACCTGTCCACAGAAGCCGGTTCACGTGTACCGCTTCATTTACCGTGTTCATTCGTAACTCAGTCTTAGTACCTTCCTGCCATTGTTCCCACGTGTTTGTAGCAGCTATTTCTAACAGCAAACAGACTGGTACACAGATAGACTTCTTTCTTACAGAACACTCTGGCTGCGCGGTTAGAGTCACACACCTGTCAACACCACTGTCGGCAGCCCTGAAGCTGGTTTTCCGTGGTTTCCCATTTTGATACCAGGTAAACGCTGGGGCGCTTCCTTCCCACTGCTGTCCCGTCGTCATAAGACTTATCTGTGTCGTAAAGCAAATTGTAAAATAAATAAAACACACACTGCGAGCTTCACACTTACTGTGCTACCATCCTGGGAGAATACACATCCTAAATAGCTGAAGTGATCTACCTGTTCCAGATTTGTATCACCAACTTCAGATTCAAAAATCCTCTAAGGTTTCTGGATACTCACTGCATCTATTTTCAAATTACTACTAGGCCACCATATCTCAGTGTTAGAGCAACCAATGCGAAGTTTCTAGATCCCGGGCTTCAGAAGAGTCTGCCAAACTGCTTACTGAATCCCTCCCTGTCACTTTTTACTTTCCAGTAGTTTATCCATTAAAAGTAGGAATAACAAACAGCTTTGTCTAATTCCTGAAACTCCTTGAACAAAGAACTCATTTCGCTCTCCGTACCCCAACTGTTATCATAAATGCCTTTGATTGCTCAATTATAGTATATATATTATTTGCTTTACGCCGCACATAAACTCAGATAAGTCTTATGGTTTTGCTGCGATAGGAGAGGCCTACGAGAAGGAAGGAATCTTCCGTGGCCTTCATTAAGGTACAGCCATCTTTAGGGCTGCCAACAGTGGGGTTCGAACCCACTATCTTCCGGATGCAACCTCACAGCTGCGCGCCCCTAACCATACAGCCAACTCACCCGACAATTATAGCATATTATATTATGTTATATTATAAGAATAATTTAGTGTGGCTATTTCTAGCCTGGTGCAACCCTTGTAAGGCAGACCCTCCGATGAAGGTGGGCGGCATCTGCCATATGTAGACTACTGCATTATATTGTGGTAGAGGATAGTGTTAGGTGTAGTGTGTGAGTTGCAGGGATGTTGGGGAGAGCACAAACACCCAGCCCCGAGTCACTGGAATTAACCAATGAAGGTTAAAATCCCGACCCTGCCGGGAATCGAGCCCGGGACCCTCTGAACCGAAAACCAGTATGCTGACCATTCAGCCAACGAGTCGGATATTATATTATATTATATTATATTATATTATATTATATTATATTATATTATATTATATTATATTATATTATATTATATTATATTATATTATATTATATTATATTATATTATATTATATTAGTGGCTGCAGAGACCATAGGCCTTCGAGTAGGAGCAGATGCATAAAAACAGCGATTTTTTTCACTCGGTGACAAATTCTTTCTTTCTTAATCAGTTTACCCCGCAGGGTTGGTTTATTCCTCGGACTCAGCGAAGGATCCCACATCTACCGCTTCAAGAGCAGTGTCCTGGATCGTGAGACTTTGGGTCAAGGATAAACTGGGAAGGAGGACAAGTACCTCGTCCAGGTTGCCTCACAAAAGTTCAAATAAAGCGTATAGGAAAGTTTTGAGATATTAGAGAGCTATCGGCTGTCCTGAAAATACTTTACTGCAGTTTCCTATTTTACTTGCAGGCAAACAGCCGATTCCTTCCAACTCCTCACCCAGTTCCATTTCATCTTCATTTTTCTAGAAAAATGTTCAAATGTTGAGGATTTTTCCTTCATTAAAATAGTTTACACCTGTTCAAGCAATTTTGCTAATGGGCCTTATTTTTTCAAAATTTAACGATTAAAATCTCTCATACTTTTGCAGTCACATTCGCGCAGATACTTGTGGCTTGTAGTCGCTACGCATTCACGTTTGGAGCTGAAGGTTTCAGCACTGTTTTCTTTTACTAATGCATCTATTTTATTTTATTTTCTCAATAATTATTTTTTGTTGTGTTCTCTTTTGTTTTAGAGCTATCTGCAATATTTTGAACCATTGTTACTCCTTGTTGCTTGACGTAAGTCTCCTCTTATTCGTTAGAATTTAAATGCAGCGCTGCGCTACGTTCATTCGCACTGCAACAACGCACTTTGCTCCACAATCAAGCTAAATTCTCTGATTCATCAGCAACTTTCATCTAATCCTATTGTAGGCATGATAATGTATTGTCCACAGCGTGTACGGAAAGACAGTAGTGTAAGAGAAAATGGGGGAAAACCGTTCGTTTTTTCCTATAAACACCCAGTCTATTCAAAGATTTTAAAAATGATATGCATATCAAAACCTTCCTCCGGATGTGTATACACTAAATATGAGGCTTGGTCGAGATCCATCCAGCCGTTTCGCCGTGATGATGGAACAGACAGACAAACAGACAGATAAACGGACACGAAAAATAAAAATCACCGGATCGGTATTGAGTTGACCTAAATCGAATAAATATCTGAAAATTTGGCAAAACAAATGAAATTACAGACAGCGGACCGCCTACAACTTTATTTATATAGATAAGCATGGACACGTCCAGAAGTGCAGACCTTTATTTCGAGAGTCGCTGCTTTGAAACTGTACGACATATCTACAAATGGACCTCTCCATCAGAAGTCTCATTTAGTGTTTACATGGTTGGCCCTACGACATCTTCTCGTACCTCCTATATTTATGGGTTAGACTGAGTTAGAGTCATTGAATTGAGTAACATTTTGTACAGTTTTATCACTCATGTAACAGCTAGAATCACAAAATTTGGCTATCATATGGCAACTGGTCATGTCAACATGCGAGCTGAATGTCGTCACTATATTATGTTTCCTATAAGTGTGCGAAGCGAGAACATAATCGTGTAAGAAGTACAAAATTAACTTGAAATCGAGAAATACATCTCTATTTAACGTATAAGGGATAGAAATAGACCAAAGTTTTAGATCTCTCCAGAATGAAAAAAATTGTGCTTTCTGTTTTGTGAGATGACTTACCGCTTAGCCACCAATTATCCCGAAACGAAGGTCTGCACCGTCGGTAAAATTTCATCCCTATTCCGATATTTTCCGGCGCCTAAATTTATACATTTGCATAGCTTAGAATATTTCCTCAAAGAAAGAGTGTCCAGGCTTCGCGATTAGCATTCGCATATGTATGGAGGAAGAAAATAATACAGTTAAGAAAGTTGAAATTAATAGAAAATAGGTCAATAATTGAGGACAGTCGGATAGGACAATAATATGTTAACACCAAGTGAATGTATTGGAAAATCAGGTGCTGCTCAATAAATTATGCTGATATGAGTTAAGGATATAAGAAAGCGGTAACAGATGGGAAATTTAGGCGCTGGGATTCTTAGGTAAACACATGAGAAGATGACTAAGCTATTCGATGACGGTTATAACCTCCAACGATATTCTACCAATATCCCGCAGAATGGCCGATTGACGTCTCTCTTGCTTTCTACCCAAGGGACAACCACGAATTTACAGGAATGATGACGAAAATGGCAATACGCTACTTCCTTGCTGGCAAGCAGTCAGAGAAGTTGCCATGGTAACCTGTAGGTTCGTTGTCGGTCAGTCGGTCACTCAATGCAGAGCATGATACCCGCAGAAATTAGTAATTTTCTCCGTCATTTGAAGAGCAAGGTCAATTATGAACATACTATAAGTTGTTTTTAATGAAGAGATATTTCACATACAGACCACGACGTTTACAGAAAGACAGTAGTATAACAGAAAATGGGGGAAAACTGTTTGGGTTTTCCTATAAACACCCAGTCTATTCAAAGATTTTAAAATGATACGCATATCAAAACCTTCCCCGGGATGTGTATATACCAAATATGACGTTTGTTTAAGATCTATCCAGGCGTTTCACCGTGATGGTGGTACAAACAAAGAGACAGCAAACAGACAAACGGACAAATAGACACGAAAAATAAAAAACACCGATTCGGTATTGAGTTGACATAAAACGGAAAAATATCTGAATAATAGGCAAAACAAACGAAATTTCAGACAGCGGAACCCTACAATTTTATTTATATAAATAACAGAACATTTATGAAGCTAAATGAGAATATTTGCATGGTAAAATTTGCTATTAATTTCTGGTAATAACGTTTAAATGAGGTACCTCGATTATTTAACTTAAATATACTAAGTCCTTACAACCAATAATTAATTATTTAATATATCTTGAAGGAAACTGATTACTGCCAAATGGATTAGAGCTCAAATTCTGGAATCCCCAAATTACAACTGTTTGATCAATCAATCAATCAATCAATCAATCAATCAATCAATCAATCAATCAATCAATCAATCAATCAATCAATCAATCAATCAATCAATCAATCAATCAATCAATCAATCAATCAATCAATCAATCAATCAATCAATCAATCAATCAATCAATCAATCAATCAATCAATCAATCAATCAATCAATCAATCAATCCTGATCTGCATTTAGGGCAGTCGCCCAGGTGGCAGATTCCCTACCTGTTGCTTTTCTAGCCTAATCCTAAATGATTTCAAAGAAATTCGAAATTTATTGAACGTCTCCCTTGGTAAGTTATTCCAATCCCTAACTCCCCTTCCTATAAATGAATATTTGCCCCAGTTTGTCCTCTTGAATTCCATTTTTATCTTCATATTGTCATCTTTCCTACTTTTATAAACGCCACTCAGACTTATTCGTCTACTAATGTCATTCCACGCCATCTCTCCGCTGACAGCTCGGAACATACCACTTAGTCGAGCACCTCCTCTTCTTTCTCTCAATTCTCCTCAACTCAAACTTTGCAGCATTTTTGTAACGCTACTCTTTTGTCGGAAATCACCCAGAACAAATCGAGCTGCTTTTCTTTGGATTATTTCCAGTTCTTGAATTAGGTAATCCTGGTGAGGGTCGTATACACTGGAACCATACTCTAGTTGGGGTCTTACCAGAGACTTATATGCCCTCTCCTTTACATCCTTACTACAACCCCTAAACACCCTCATAACCATGTGCAGAGATCTGTACCCTTTATTTACAATCCCATTTATGTTCTTACCCCAATGAAGATCTTTCCTTATATTAACACCTAGATACTTAGAATGATCCCCAAAAGGAACTTTCACCCCATCAACGCAGTAATTAAAACTGAGGGGACTCTTCCTATTTGTGAAACTCACGACCTGACTTTTAACCCCGTTTATCAACATACCGTTGCCTGCCGTCCATCTCACAACATTTTCGAGGTCACGTTGCAGTTGCTCACAATCTTGTAACTAATTTATCACTCTATAGAGAATAACATCATCCGCAAAAAGCCTTACCTCCGATTCCACTCCTTTACTCATATCATTTATATATATAAGAAAACATAAAGGTCCGATAATACTGCCTTGAGGAATTCCCCTCTTAATTATTACAGGGTCAGATAAAGCTTCACCTACTCTAATTCTCAGAGATCTATTTTCTAGAAATATAGCAACCCATTCAGTCACTCTTTTGTCTAGTCCAATTGCACTCATTTTTTCCAGTAGTCTCCCATGATCTACCCTATCAAATGCTTTAGACAGGTCAATCGCGATACAGTCCATTTGACATCCTGAATCCAAGATATCTGCTATATCTTGCTGGAATCCTACAAGTTGAGCTTCAGTGGAATAACCTTTCCTAAAACCGAACTGCCTTCTATCGAACCAGTTATTAATTTCACAAACATGTCTAATATAATCAGAAAGAATGCCTTCCCAAAGCTTACATACAATGCATGTCAAACTGACTGGCCTGTAATTTTCAGCTTTATGTCTATCACCCTTTCCTTTATACACAGGTTCTACAATAGCAACTCTCCATTCATCTGGTATAGCTCCTCCGACCCAACAATAATCAAATAAGTACTTCAGATATGGTACTATATACCAACCCATTGTCTTTAGTAGATCCCCAGAAATCTGATCAATTCCAGCTGCTTTTCTAGTTTTCAACTTTCGTATCTTATTGTAAATATCATTGTTATCATATGTAAATTTTATTACTTCTTTGGCCTTAGTCTCCTCCTCTATCTCGATATTATCCTTGTAAACAACAATCTTTACATACTGCTGACTGAATACTTCTGCCTTTTGAAGATCCTCACATACACCCTCCCCTTGTTCATTAATTATTCCTGGAATGTCCTTCTTGGAACCTGTTTCTGCCTTAAAGTACCTATACATACCCTTCCATTTTTCACTAAAATTTGTATGACTGCCAATTATGCTTGCCATCATGTTATCCTTAGCTGCCTTCTTTGCTAGATTCAATTTTCTAGTAGGTTCCTTCAATTTCTCCTTACTTCCACAGCCATTTTTAACTCTATTTCTTTCCAGTCTGCACCTCCTTCTTAGCCTCGTTATTTCTCTATTATAATAAGGTGGGTCTTTACCATTCCTTACCACCCTAAAAGGTACAAACCTGTTTTCGCATTCCTCAACTATTTCCTTAAACCCATCCCAGAGTCTGTTTACATTATTTACCGGTTGCCACCGACCATAGTTACTTTTTAGAAACTTCCTCATGCTGCTTTATCAGCCATATGGTACTGCCTAATAGTCCTACTTTTAAGGCCTTCCTTTCTATCACATTTATTTTTAACTACCACAAACAGCTTCATGTTCACTAATACCATCTATTACTTCAGTTTCCCTATAGAGCTCATCTGGTTTTATCAGCACCACATCCAAGATATTTTTCTCTCTGGTTGGTTCCATCACATTCTGAATCAGCTGTCCTTCCCATATTAACTTATTTGCCATTTGTTGGTCATGCTTCCTGTCGTTCGCATTTCCTTCCCAATTGACATCTGGCAAATTCAGATCTCCCGCTACAATCACATTTCTTTCCATGTCATTTCCCACACAGCTGACTATCCTATCAAATAATTCCAAATCCGCGTCAGTGCTACCATTTCCCGATCTGTACACTCCAAATATATCAAGTTGCCTATTATCTTTAGAAATGAGCCTTAAACCTAGAATTTCATGTGTCTCATCTTTATCTTTTTCGTTGCTTACAAATTCTTCTTTCACCAGAATGAACACTCCCGCTCCCACCATTCCTATCCCATCTCTACGATACACACTCCAGTGCCATGAGAAAATTTCTCCATACATTATATAATTTCTCAGCCATGATTCAACTCCTATTACAATATCTGGTAAATATATATCTATTAAATTTCTTAATTCTATTCCTTTCTTTACAATACTTCTACAGCTCAACACTAACAATTTTATGTAATCCCTACTTGATTTCCAGTTCCGTGTTCCCTTACCACCGCTCCCTAGGCCACCCTGTTTACCTGAATGTACCTCCCTATTACCCTTCCAAACAAATTTCCTAACTTATACGTACCACTGCGGTTTAAATGAAGGCCATCTGAGCGCAGACCCCTATCTCCTACCCACCCATTAGGATCTAGAAATTTCACTCCCAGTTTCCCACATACCCACTCCATAGTCTCATTTAAATCCCCAATCACCCTCCAGTCAGTATCCCTCCTACACAGTATTCCACTAATAACAATCTCCGCTTTCTTAAACTTCACCCGTGCTGCATTTACCAGATCCCACACATCTCCAACTATGGTACTTATATCAGCTTGCCTTACGTTGTTGGTGCCAACATGAAACACTACCACTTTCTCCTTCCCCTCCTCCCTCTCTTCTACTTTCTTCAACATCTGCCTCAACCTAATTCCTGGATAACATTCTACCCTGGTTCCCTTTCCTCCACACACTTTCCCCACGTGTCTAACGATGGAATCCCCCATGACCAGAGCCTCAACCCTACCCACCTCATTTGATCCACTCCCCTCCTGGTCAGCCTTATCTTTCCTGATAGCTGCAGAAGCTACTTCCTCCTCCCTTTTCTCCTTCCCATGACCCTGTTCCACCTGTCTTCTCATATCCTCTACTCTACATTTCCCTTTCCTACCTTTTCCCTTCCTCCTACTTCCACACATCTCACCAACTGTTCCCTGTCCGTCATCTTCCCTCTGTTGTTCTACCTGGAGTGACTCGTACCGATTTCGCACAGACACCTGTCCTGAATTCTGATCCTGGATAGAGCCCTTAGCCTTCAATCTCCTTCCCCTTAGAACATTAGACCACCTGTCTTCTACAACTCCCCCTCTCCTTCCCCTCAATCTTGTACACCTACTGTAACCTGTACATTGTTTGAGGGAGTCCTATATTCCTTCCTGTCTTCTGTGAGAATCCTAATTATCTCCCTCAAACTTTACAACTCCTCCCTCATACCCCTCAATGCCTCGCCACACCCACAGTTCGTATACTCGCGCTCCTTAGCCATTCTTTACGGAAAAAAATGAAATTAAAAATAAAATAATTAAAAAAATGAACGGAGGGATATATTGTCTGGGATAGTACTCAAAGATCACACAACAATAGGGTATTGATCTAAGACTACACTACAATATTACGCTATTTTTTATCCTACAACCTGTAACAGGATAAAAACTGCTGTTAATTACTGAATATCGAAAGTAATACACAAGAACTACACAATTCCAAACTGCAATTAAGCCTATCCTAATTACAGCAACAGAATTTTTAATAAAAATTTCTGCGGATACTTCTACTACACCAGTACTACACAAATATTTTACAATAATAAAATAAGCACACTAAATTCTAATAGGATATTACTCGTACACTACTGTACAGTACACTACAGTAATTTTTAAACTACTTTCAGACGTATCCTAATTTCGATACCGGTACCGTATGTCACTACTAAGCACAAACAGATATGAACTTTGCAAGAACTACTGTACTCAAAGATTACCAACAAAGCTAAATGCTTAGACAAATTATTATTAGTATTACGGTCTAATAGATACACACGAATATAGCAGGCAAGATACGGCACTATCTAAATGTACTGTACCTATACTACAATGTATCTACACTACACTATACTACGTTTGGTTAAATTCTTAATTATCGAAAGGATTGCCGTACACGAAGAAAAACACTAATATAACTGGCAAGATATTATCTAATATATTATACCTTATCTTCACTACAATTCTACTGAAATGTGGTTACGTGATTATTACAGCTGGTGGATTACTATTATTTTCCCTACTCCACGTGACTGAGAGTAAAAGTGTCCTTAATTAGGTCTACTGAAAAATACGAGGTTGTCTACAATAATTTCTCAAATATTTCTATCAAAACTACTCCTACTACTCCAGGGACTCTAACTGCAATTAGGCCTACTGGGATAAATGAACTTTATTATTATTAGCTAACGGCTCATAAATACTGAAAGATCGAGGGAGTGAATTATAAATAACGGATACTTTAACCTACTCAGAAGTACAAATGACTGGAATACAAGGCCAGCTGATTTTTATTTATATTTACTTGACTACACTACTCCCTTTGTTCACGACTGTAGTCAACAATGCAATATTTGAATATGAGGAGCGACAATAATCAATAACAATACAACGACTGTTAACTACTGATCAATCAATCAATCAATACTGATCTACATTTAGGGCAGTCGCCCAGGTGGCAGATTCCCTATCTGTTGCTTTCCTAGCCTTTTCCGAAATGATTTCAAAGAAATTGGAAAGTTATTGAACATCTCCCTTGGTAAGTTATTCCAATCCCTAACTCCCCTTCCTATAAATGAATATTTGCCCCAGTTTGTCCTCTTGAATTCCAACTTTATCTTCATATTGTGATCTTTCCTACTTTTATAGACGCCATTCAAACCTATTCGTCTACTAATGTCATTCCACGCCATCTCTCCGCTGACAGCTCGGAACATACCACTTAGTCGAGCAGCTCTTCTTCTTTCTCTCAGTTCTTCCCAACCCAAACATTGCAACATTTTTGTAACGCTACTCTTTTGTCGGAAATCACCCAGAACAAATCGAGCTGCTTTTCTTTGGATTTTTTCCAGTTCTTGAATCAGGTAATCCTGGTGAGGGTCCCATACACTGGAACCATACTCTAGTTGGGGTCTTACCAGAGACTTATATGCACTCTCCTTTACATCCTTACTACAACCCCTAAACACCCTCATAACCATGTGCAGAGATCGGTACCCTTTATTTACAATCCCATTTATGTGATTACCCCAGTGAAGATCTTTCCTTATATTAACACCTAGATACTTACAATGATCCCCAAAAGGAACTTTCACCCCATCAACGCAGTAATTAAAACTGAGAGGACTTTTCCTATTTGTGAAACTCACAACCTGACTTTTAGCCCCGTTTATCAACATACCTTTGCCTGCTGTCCATCTCACAATATTTTCGAGGTCACGTTGCAGTTGCTCACAATCTTGTAACTTATTTATAACTCTATAGAGAATAACATCATCCGCAAAAAGCCTTACCTCCGATTCCACTCCTTTACTCATATCATTTATATATATAAGAAAACATAAAGGTCCGATAACACTGCCCTGAGGAACTCCCCTCTCAACTATTACAGGGTCAGACAAAGCTTCACCTACTCTAACTCTCTGAGATCTATTTTCTAGAAATATAGCAACCCATTCAGTCACTCTTTTGTCTAGTCCAATTGCACTCATTTTTGCCAGTAGTCTCCCATGATCCACCCTATCAAATGCTTTAGACATGTCAATCGCGATACAGTCCATTTGACCTCCAGAATCCAAGATATCTGCTATATCTTGCTGGAATCCTACAAGTTGAGCTTCAGTGGAATAACCTTTCCTAAAACCGAATTGCCTTCTGTCGAACCAGTTATTAATTTCACAAACATGTCTAATATAATCAGAAAGAATGCCTTCCCAAAGCTTACATACAATGCATGTCAAACTTACTGGCCTGTAATTTTCAGCTTTATGTCTATCACCCTTTCCTTTATACACAGGGGCTACTATAGCAACTCTCCATTCATCTGGTATAGCTCCTTCGGCCAAACAATAATCAAATAAGTACTTCAGATATGGTACTATATCCCAACCCATTGTCTTTAGTATATCCCCAGAAATCTGATCAATTCCAGCCGCTTTTCTAGTTTTCAACTTTTGTATCTTATTGTAAATGTCATTGTTATCATATGTAAATTTTATTACTTCTTTGGCCTTAGTCTCTTCCTCTATCTCGACATTATCCTTGTAACCAACAATCTTTACATACTGCTGACTGAATAATTCTGCCTTTTGAAGATCCTCACATACACACTCCCCTCGTTCATTAATTATTCCTGGAATGTCCTTCTTGGAACCTGTTTCTGCCTTAAAATACCTATACATACCCTTCCATTTTTCACTAAAATTTGTATGACTGCCAATTATGTTTGCCATCATGTTATCCTTAGCTGCCTTCTTTGCTAGATTCAATTTTCTAGTAAGTTCCTTCAATTTCTCCTTACTTCCACAGCCATTTCTAACTCTATTTCTTTCCAGTCTGCACCTCCTTCTTAGTCTCTTTATTTCTCTATTATAATAAGGTGGATCTTTACCATTCCTTACCACCCTTAAAGGTACAAACCTGTTTTCGCATTCCTCAACAATTTCTTTAAACCCATCCCAGAGTCTGTTTACATTTTTATTTACCGTTTTCCACCGATCATAGTTACTTTTTAGAAACTGCCTCATACCTGCTTTATCAGCCATATGGTACTGCCTAACAGTCCTACTTTTAAGATCTTCCTTTTTATCACATTTATTTTTAACTACCACAAAAACAGCTTCATGATCACTAATACCATCTATTACTTCAGTTTCCCTATAGAGCTCATCTGGTTTTATCAGCACCACATCCAAAATATTTTTCCCTCTGGTTGGTTCCATCACTTTCTGAATCAGCTGTCCTTCCCATATTAACTTATTTGCCATTTGTTGGTCATGCTTCCTGTCGTTCGCATTTCCTTCCCAATTGACATCCGGCAAATTCAGATCTCCCGCTACAATCACATTTCTTTCCATGTCGTTTCCCACATAGCTGACTATCCTATCAAATAATTCCGAATCCGCATCAGTGCTACCCTTTCCCGATCTGTACACTCCAAATATATCAAGTTGCCTATTATCTTTAGAAATGAGCCTTACACCTAGTATTTCATGTGTCTCATCTTTAACTTTTTCGTAGCTTACAAATTCTTCTTTCACCAGAATGAAAACTCCCCCTCCCACCTTTCCTATCCTATCTCTGCGATACACATTCCAGTGCCGTGAGAAAATTTCTGCATCCATTATATCATTTCTCAGCCATGATTCAACTCCTATTACAATATCTGGTAAATATATATCTATTAAATTACTTAATTCTATTCCTTTCTTTACAATACTTCTACAGTTCAACACTAACAATTTTATGTCATCCCTACTTGATTTCCAGTTCCCTGTTCCCTTATCACCGCTCCCTAGGCCATCCCGTTTCCCTGAATGTACCTCCCTATTACCCTTCCAAACAAATTTCCTAACTTATACGTACCACTGCGGTTTAAATGAAGGCCATCCGAGCGCAGATCCCTATCTCCTACCCACCCATTAGGATCTAGAAATTTCACTCCCAGTTTCCCACATACCCACTCCATAGTCTCATTTAAATCCCCAATCACCCTCCAGTCAGTATCCCTCCTACACAGTATTCCACTAATAACAATCTCCGCTTTCTTAAACTTCACCCGTGCTGCATTTACCAGATCCCACACATCTCCAACTATGTTGGTACTTATATCAGCTTGCCTTACGTTGTTGGTACCAACGTGAAACACTACCACCTTCTCCTTCCCCTCCTCCCTCTCTTCTACTTTCCTCAACATCTGCCTCAACCTAATTCCTGGATAACATTCTACCCTGGTTCCCTTTCCTCCACACACTTTCCCCACGTGTCTAACGATGGAATCCCCCATGACCAGAGCCTCAACCCTACCCACCTCATTTGATCCCCTCCCCTCCTGGTCAGCCCTATCTTTCCTGATAGCTGCAGAAGCTACTTCCTCCTCCCTTTTCTCCTTCCCATGATCCTGTTCCACCTGTCTTTTCCTATCCTCTACTCTACATTTCCCTTTCTTACCTTTTCCCTTCCTCCTACTTCCACGCATCTCAGCAACAGTTCCCTGTCCCTCATCTTCCCTCTGTTGTTCTACCTGGAGTGACTCATACCGATTTCGCACAGACACCTGTCCTGAATTTTGATCCTGAATAGAGCCCTTGGCCTGCAATCTCCTTCCCCTTAGAACATTAGACCACCTGTCTTCTACAACTCCTCCCTTTCCTTCCCCTCCCTCTTGTACACCTACTGTAACCTGTACATTGTTTGAGAGAGTCCTATCTTCCTTCCTGTCTTCTGTGAGAATCCTAATTATCTCCCTCAAACTTTCCAACTCCTCCCTCATACCCCTCAATGCCTCACCACACCCACAATAAGTACACTCGCGCTCCTTAGCCATTCTTTACGGGGGGAAAATTCTAAATTAAAAAATAAAATAACTCATTTGCAAAAAAAAAATGAACGGAGGGATATATTGTCTGGGATAGTACACAACAATAAGGTAATTAATATACGACTACACTACAATACTACTTAGTCGTGCTCTATTTTCTTTTTTAATCCTACAACCCCTAACAGGATAAAAGCTGCTGTTAATTACTGAATATCGAAAGTAATACACAAGAACTACACAATTCCAAACTGCAATTAAGCCTATCCTAATTTCAACAATATTTTAGTAAGAGTTTCTACGGATACCTCTACTACACCAGTACTACACAAATATTTTACAATAATAAAATAAGCACACTAAATTCTAATAGGATATTACTCGTATACTACTGTACAGTACACTACAGTAATTTTTAAACTACTTTCAGACGTATCCTAATTACGATACCGGTACTGTACCGTATGTCACTACTAAGCACAACAGAAATGAAATTTGCAAGAACTACTGTACTCAAAGATTACCAACGAAGCTAAATGCTTAGACAAATTATTATTAGTATTACGGTCTAATAGATATACACGAAAGATAACACACGAATATAGCAGGCAAGATACGGCACTATCTAAATGTACTGTATCTATACTACAATGTATTTACACTACACTACACTACACTGCGTTTGGTTAAAGGCTTAAGTATCAAAAGGATTGCAAAAGGATTTTGTGTAGCTACTACTGAGTAATCTCTTTAACTACTTTTTAGATGGAAGACAGGCGTATCGTCTTTTTAAATGTAGTAAATTATTACCTTCGCGATAGTTCGGACGGATATCTATACAAAATACCGGAGGAATTTCGGCGGAAGTTACGGTACTATTCCGTATGATAAGCTGCCTTTGTAAGTATTATACCAAAGAACCTACAGATATTCACATATATTTTTAAAGGTAATATTATTACCTAAAAGTTAATATTATTACCTAAAGTATTTACTAAACCTAAATTCGAAACAAGGTACACCTAGCTAGCCTACTTAACCTAGAAAACGTAAATTACTGAAGACCAACTGAATTACTTGTTATAAAATTTAAATAAATATCACTACTCCCAATTTCTACCAACAAGCACTAAACACCACTATATAAATAGCACTAAATGAATCACAAATACAAAACATTAAGCTATTTCAATAATTTTAACTACTTTATCATTATAATAATGCAAGAGCTCTCTCAACAGCCAACCGTTCTCAAGCGCATCCAACAATGCAAGGCCAGATCAGGAAATAATTAAATCTCAAATTTTACGATTAACGTATTGAGGTGACAATTAATAAATAGATAAACTAGCATCAAATCAATTACTATTTAGGACACAACCACGAAGTGACAAGCGTGAAGAATATATGTTATAGTCATGTGGTAATGATCAGCACATCAGTTGTCTTTCATTATTTTTTGTAAACAAGAGAAAGGGCAAAAAAGTATTCATTATCAAAATAAATGCCATTATAAGGTAACAAACCTGAACAATAGACAAGGCATAATATAACGTACTGTAAACTAGTTTTAACCCTAGAACACTGACCCTTCGTAAATTTTACGACAGTAGGTAGCAGAACGGTATATTTTAATGCCTTCCGCGCGTGCGTGCGTGCCGCTATTTTGTGTAGCTGATTTTTTCGAGCAGTTATTGACTGTGGCATGTGCAATTGTTGATATCTTTGCTCATTCTTGTAATAATTGGGTGGGTGACGTCATATTCACGAACGGTTAGTGATAGTGTGAACTTATAAGTATAATGTTTCGTCATGCCTTTTTTACATTTATACTTATTTAATTTATTTTCTTGGTAGTTTTGGTTTCTTTGTAATGTAAATAACCTACATTCATTTTATTTTAATATGTTGTGTTATAAAATTATATTTTTTTTTAATAAAACGTGATCATTTAATATTTTTTGTGCGCCAAGTTTTCTACATTTAATAAATAATCACATAAAATTGTTTAATATCTACGCATTTTGATTCATGTTAAGTTCACGACACTATAGGAACTCTTAATAACGAAATTCTTGCCAAATATAAGCTGTTCCGTAGAAAATATAACAATTATAAATTGGAGTAGTCAAATTTATGAAGGTTTTGTAATAATGTGTGGCGAAATAATAATTTTGAGGCTTCGTTTACATCAGTAGAAAAGAATGTGACGATATATTATTAAGCCCATCCTCGCATATAAGAAACTTCGATAGATCTTGAATAAACTTTATGCAAGAATCAGATTAGAACAGAAGAAAAATTTGGTCCGAACGGTTATTAAGGATTCCCAATTTTATGATTATGAGATCGAACTATAGCTATTTTACCTGCTTATAAAATCGATACAGGAAACTTCTATAAATAAACTCTTTATTTAAAGCATGCCAATAACAATATTAGATCATTAAGTTTAAGGTTCCGGAATCAGCACTTACTTAGTTAAGCTGATTATACATAATGAAATCAAACTGTTACAAGGGCATAAGAAAACATAATTGCCCAAAGTTAAATCAAGATGGAATAAAACATTTTGACGCCTAGCGCCGATGAAAAGTGTTTTTCTAGCCTGAAACCAACAGATATATTTAGCCAGGAACATAATCCAATCCTCTGAACAGCGTCTTTCGCCAGGAACACGAATATCCGCCTGCTGTCGACTCCATCTTACTCCAGGCTACATGGGTCATTAGTATTTTGTTTGTATCAGATCATTTGCCACATTGTCGCAATTATGAATAGCGGCCACCAGGTGCGCCACCAACTTTAGTAAATAGTCACGCCAACAGGTAGCGTTCAAATGCACGCCAGCTGCACAACTTTCCGAATAGTTCCTAAGGTTATCAAGTTCCGTATTAACGTTACAAACAATATTCCTACAATAACAGGACATTCATTCAGAAAATGTATTTGTGAAGCACGTTCTATATTTTCTGTTTATTTGTGATAACTTTTGATAGCTCTGTTAATAAGGCATTCTTTCGAAATATGTGTTTATGAATCAAGTTCTTTTTCTGTTTATTTATGAAGATTATGAAAACTAACCAATCTCATTTTCAGTGTCTGTGTCGTTCGTCTGCCCTCTTTGACATCCTGCCAGTTTTTCCTGAGCCCATCGAGCAGCGCTTTCTTCCACTCCTGTGATAAAGGACCTGTCTGTCTTCTGGGTGCTGTCTCCGCCATAAAACCCTGATAGCTTTTCGTCATACTTCTGAAACAACCCGTCATTGATTTCATCCTCACCGAGCTGAGTGGCTCAGACGGTTGAGGCGCTGGCCTTCTGACACCAACTTGGCTGGTTCGAACTTGGCTCAATTCGGTGGTATTTTAACGTGCTCAAATACATAAGCACCTTGTCAGTAGATTTAATCAGTGGCGGCTCGTGATAATTTTTTTAGGAGGTTCACAACAACATTTTTGTTCATGTCTCAAATCTGCAAAAAAGTAACATAGGTACATAAATCACTTCACCAAAAGTTCCTTGTAGGTTCCTTTTTCACAAATAATATGGTAGAACCCCTGTAACCGAGGATAAATTTTATACTAGACTAATCTGTTAGTGTAGAACAAAAGTAAAATTCATAATAACTTTAGTACACTGCGGATATTGAAGGATGCGAGCACTATTCTTGGTTTTTAAATAGCACGAAGTTCACCTAGGCACGACGAGAAGCATGGAAATAATGTGTGCCGCATTTACCGGTCGAATTTTTTAAAATAATTGTTTCCGAATTGACCGCAATAGTCTCCACATTATCTCGGTTAATCAGGGTTCTGCTCTATGTTAATTTTTTCTCGTCTTGGAAATTACAGACAGCACTAGCGTAGGGAATTCAATACTCGCGTTTTTGTGTGCATGAAACTTTTCATGTTAATTTATTTTTGCACTCAAATGAGCAAGGTCTGTGCACCCAGCTAAATTCCATACACTTCTTTCTTTGTTCAACAATAAACAGGGCAAACACAAAGGCGCACTCCTAGACCACCATCCACAGAGCCACTTGCATGTTTCGTACGCCTATAGTCGCGTTTGTCAGTTTTTGTAAGGTTCTCAATAATCAAATCTGGTCTGTCCGGTCCAAGCCTTATAATTTCTAACTTACCCTGATAGGTTAATATTTCTTTCTTACTCTGCTTACCCTCCAGGGTTGGTTTTTCCCTCGGATTCAGCGAGCGATTCAACATCTACCGCCTTCAAGGGCAGTGTTCTGGAGCGTGAGACATTAGGTCGGGGGATACAACTGGGGAGGATGACCAGTACCTAGCCCAGGCGGCCTCACCTACTATGCTGAACAGGGGCCTTGGTAGGCGATGGGAAAATTGGAAGGGATAGACAAGGAAGACGGAAGGAAGCGGCCGTGGCCTTAAGTAAGGTACCATCCCGGCATTTGCCTGGAGAAGAAGTGGAAAACCACTTTGAGGATGGCTGAGGTGGGAATCGAACCCACCTCTACTCAGTTGACCTCCAGAAGCTGAGTGGACCCAGTTCCAGCCCTCGTACCACTCTTCAAATTTCGTGGCAGAGCCGGGAATCGAACCGGGCCTCCGGCGGTAACAGCTAATCACACTAACCACTAGGGCCTACACCACAGAGGCGGACGGTTAATATTTCGCTGGTTAAAATTAACTGAACTGAATTCATTTCCTCTTACACAAAGAATACCATGGTTACAAACCATACAAACAGAGAAGCAAAACACAACACTCAAATAAATTTCAATTGAAAAGATTTTCCAGTCACAAGGTAAAGCAAACTTCTTCCCGCAATTGCGAACACCTGTTCACGAGCTAGAAAATGCCTATTCAGAATTACTAGCGAAATCTGCCGGTAATGTAATGCAATAGTATCTCCTGCGGGGCTGTGGCTAACAGTAATAGGGGAGGAGGCGGACCCTTGTGGTCAACTGTAATACTGCCACTGGTTTGAGGATCGCTCAAGACGGCAAAGCACGTACCTTACCGTGCTCCTCGCTAATGGGAATATCAGTGCATAAACCATGACGTCATCTGCTTTGCGCATGCGTATAGTCTTCAGCACAATAGCGCATTACTCAGTGTGCTCGCTGCACTGTCAGTCAAAACGAACAACTGTCGGTGTAACAGAGCTTCGATATAAGTCGAATGCTTTCGATCGATTGTTGAAATCAGGTCGAAAGAAAGAAAAGTTTTAAATTATCCATGAATGCGTAAAGTTGTATTAAAACTAGGTGTTCACGTGCTCCTGTGCTCCTAAGAGCCCACCGCCACTGGATTTATAGCACGTAAAAGAAATCCTGGGGACTAAATTCCCGGACCTCGGCAAATCCCAAATCCGTAAAAGTAGTTAGTGGGACGTAAAGCCAATAACATTATTATATCAATTTAGGAAGGCTCGGCATCTGCCGGTAACATAATGGGCTGACTCGGCCCATGCAAGGGGTCACACTCTTGATTATGAAACTATAGGTACACATATTAACAAATAAACAGAAATAATTATAATATATACATTTACTAGCGCTTTCCCCGCAACTTCGCTCGCGTCATAGTTGAGTTATGTCCCATTATATAATTTTATTTCCCATTTTCTTTTGAAGTCCACTGAACCAACCTTACGCGTGCATCGACTTTTGTACGAAATGTAAGACATGAACGTAAATGATGTGTTTTCCCGTCCCGACTTCGGCCGGAATTGGAAAGTTTCACGCGTGTTCCGAGTTCGCTGTTAAATGAAATTCTCTTGTAATAACAGTAGCTTCTATTATTTTTTAACCCCGTCACACGTAATCTAGTGCCATTGCACAACTTAGGTGGTTTGAGGTTACGTAACAACATTACAGGTGCTCCTACTTTCAAACGAAGTTTGTGAGATGGGAATCCTGGAGGATTAAGGTAAGGTAAGGTTTGTTCTGCCCGAAGGCAGGTCCGAACCTCCGCAGAGGTGTCCTGAGCCGGAGTTTACGTGCGGTAGGGTGGCCGGTTCCTTTCCGCTCCTCCATTCCCTTACCCCCACCAACAGCGTGTGGCAACCCATCCAGTTCTCGACCACGCCCAATGTTGCTTAACTTCGGAGATCTCACGGGATCCGGTGTTTCAACACGGCTACGGCCGTTGGCGGAGGATTAAGAGTATTTAGGAATTCTACTGGATAACTGAGAGCATCGTCCGTTTGTAATACCGTGTCGACCGATTTAGACTCTATTTCTTCTGCATCAAAATATGTAAGCAATGCTTCATTTAATTCAGGGACGCTCAAACGCCCAAAATCTCACACGTGCAAATCGAGGCGCAAGAGCTCCGTGCACTGTGCATCGGTCCCGCTCGGCTCGGCTCGCACCAACGCCTCGTCTCTGGGCTACTCGGCTAAGCTCGGCTCAACTCGGCTCGGATTTGGAGCGCTACGGAGCAAGTGAGGAAGAGGGAGACAGGGGGAGCGAGCGAGACAGGCGTGGGGAAAGAGAGAGACAGCGCTATTGCTCCAAATCGAGGAGTGGGGTCTGCACTCTGGTCATCGAAGCGAAGTCGTCTTTTGCACCGTGCACAGTGCATACACCAGGCGCATGCACCCTGAGAGGCCCTGATTTAATTCATTAGCCGTCTCATTAAAGTAAACCTGCAAAAATCCAGGATCTTGATGAGCATTTGGCAATAGACTGCCTATGGAATGCTAAATTTGACCTTGTACTTTGAAAGTAGGCATAAAGCCGGGTTGCATGACTTGCTTAGCACCAAAAATGTCATTTGAAAACAGCTGATATGTTTTCTAATTCGATCAAAAAAATTACCATGATCTGGATGGGCACCCATTAGTAACTGTACAATGGTTCAGGTGGAGATTAGAGTGGTGGCAGCAAAACCTTGCCAGAATCGCAACATATGCCTGGTGTTTCATCTTTCCACTCGAGAGCATTGCAGAATTGGCATTTATGGATGATTGTACCAATGGTTATCAAGCTGTTATCTTCGTAATTCATTTCAGGATCGTAAAACATCCCGGAACGAAACTTAATTTTACATGGACGCAGTCGTCTTTCTTTTCGGACCCCTGGGTGATGTTGCTCATATCGCATTTGAATTGTCCTGTGATATTCGCGATTATTTTGCTGGTGTGTAGCTGCCGCTGCTCTATGAAACTCGGGATTATTTTTCTGGTATATCAGTGCCACTGCTCTGTGAACCTTGGGGTTATTCTTCTGGTACGTGACTGCCGCTGCTCTATGAACCTTGAGATTATTCTTCTGGTACGTGTCCGCTGCTGCTCTATGGACTTCGGGATTTTTATTTTGGTATTTACTTCCAGCAATGGTACCGTACGTGCGGAAGGATTATTTTGTAAAAATGTGGCGGATTATTTTTTAAATTGTATTTTTCTCGTACCGTTTGAGTATCGAGTACGACGTTTTTCAGAAACTTTTGTAACAACAAATGAAGCACTTGTTTCTTCGCACAGACATTCACATACAGTACGGTACTTCAAAATGTCCGTTAGAGAGATTACCAGTAAATCGCAATCTTTTTACGGGATTAGCTTCATCACTAAATATCCAGTATAACTTTATATCACGATAAACTTCAAAGCGGAATGGAAATATTTTGCCACCTGCCGTCAACTCACATGTTCCACCATAAGTTGAATCTTCTGACACGATAAGTCGGCACTATTATGAAGAGGAATAGTTATTACCAAGATGATTTTCGGACAAAATGGAAACAACTTACGAAACAATAGCTTCACGAACTTCATCAAACCGTAACTGAGTAGAATATAAAATGTAAGAAAGAGATGTAAATAGACATGCACCGCCACCTACAATAGAAACAATGTTATGTGGCAACACTTCACCATTAATGTTGAGATAAGTTACTGCCATTATGCTGTGTGCGTGAAAAAGACGTTATCGCGCTGCAGTCTGTTATCTGTCTCCTTGAAATATCACACACCAGTACGTTGTATCTTCTGGTATGAAATGTTTGTACTCTTCTGAGGAGGAGTAGTTATTAGCAAGGATTGTCAAGGTTCAAACCCTTATTGCTCAAGACTTCTATGGCACTCACTTCGTTACTGGTCGACAATATTATGCAAGTTGCCTCCGGTCTCTCCTTCGTCAATATGAGCGACATATCTTCGAACCATAGATAGCTTTGTTAATGACGCATGCTCGTGCCGAACTGGTATTGCTTTCGCCTAGCCTTTTCTACCAGTTGTATGGATGAAACAATTCATTTAAACTGTAAGCGGCTGCATAACTCACTAACAAAATATAAAACAGTAATAAATCTCGATTCGAACCTGCATTTTTTCAGTCTGTAGTCCGTTGACTTAACCGTTGCGCTATCAGCACAACGTAATATAACCTGTCACGAATTTACTCACAAACATTCGTATATGTAGGCCTATATACTGTTATTTGTATTTTCTTTTCTTTAAGGATTTGGTTCATTACCGTCTTAAAATACACGGAAGCGGAGTGAATCGGCACGTACACGTAAGTGTTGGAGAAAGTACCGCTGCCATTTTTAATTGGCAAAAGCCAAAGGTTCATGCGCGCAAGGCAAGCATTTCATATGGAAAATCTTGAAAATACATATATTTCCGTTGACTTTTCAAGAAATGCAAGATTTTTGAGACGATTTGGAAGACTGAATGAATATATATGTAGAATATCGTTAAAAACGGATATTTTGAACACAAATGTAAAACCACATATCACCCCTTTTCACCCCTTTGAAATCGGAATTTTAAAAATTTCTTTTAAAATAGTATTTATGATATATGAAAATAAATATGTGAATGAATATAAGTACCTACAATATTTTTCACAGAAATGGAGAAAATCAAAAAAAAAAGTAAAATCACCTTTCAACCCTTTTCACCCTTTAAAAGGGTCATTTTTAAAAATCCTTTCTTAGTGCGCACCTAGGCTACAGTAGGAATATGTCCTCAAATTTTCATGCAATTATCTCCAGTAGGTTTTGCTGTGCGTTGATTATCAGTCAGTCAGGACATCTTGCTTTATATATATAGATGCAAGAAATATGCACAGATGATGTCGCTAAACAACTCCTTATCTCCTCTTTTGGGAATCTGTTCTTCAGTATTACTGGAACTGCGGCCTGGAACGTCATGCTGTTTGGCGTAAGTCAGAGGAAATGTTGTTCCTAGAAACTTTCTCAGAATGTGGCAGGTGCTCAGGAGGGTATCTTTCTGTAGTTCGACGTATGTGTGATGATGCAGGTTTAATGCGGCCAGAGAGCTGTGCAACCCTTCTGGAATAACACCGGTACATGATATTACTGTTGGAACTGTCGTGGCTGATTCTAGTTTCCACAGGCATTGTATTTCTATTGCCAGTTCTGTGGATTTTAATATCCTTGTGGCTATTTTTTATTTATCGACTAGAACAATATCTGGCCTATTGTTGCAGAGTGTGACATCGGTTATGCCTTCTTGGTACCATAGTAGTTTGCATGAAGAGTTTTCGAGAACGGGTGGAGGTGTATATTTCCAATATGCAGTTGATGACTGAAGAAATCCACATTTTACAGAAAGTTTCAGGTGAATGATTTTAGCTACCTGATCATGTCGGTGCTTATAATCGGTGTTGGTCAAGGATGGGCAGCCAGAGATGACGTGCTTTATGGTCTCTGTAGTTCTGGAACAGTGGCGGCAGTTGTATGAGACGACTCTTGGATCATTCGTGATGAATCTACGGTGGTTCCGTGTAGCAATTACGTGAATTTGGATGGCCAGAACAAATCCTTCTGTTTCAGGGAAAAGACCAGAGTAGGTCAGCCAAGCGTGCGACGCTGGTTTGTCGATATGAGGCTGATCCAGTTCGTGGGGGTATTTCCCGTGAAGAGGTTTTTCCTTCCAAGTGTCCATATTCATCTCCTTTGTAGGTGGGGTAGAAACAGGCATTTCCGCCGACGATGGATTGAGAGTTGTATAGTTTATGTCAGCTCTGCAAACAGCTTGATGAAGACACGATGTATCAGCTCTCGAGTGGAAATATTCTCTTAGACTTGATATCAAATTGCTGTGTAAATTGACAATGGGTAAGAAGCCTTTACCACCTTCTGATCACGGGAGTGTAAGACGATTGATTGCAGATTTAGGATGGTGCATATGGTACCGGGTGAGTGAAAGTGCTGTTTTCGTCTGTAACTGCTGAAGTTCTGATTGGGTCCATTTTATGACGCCAAAGGAGTATGTGAGCAGTGGTACGGAGTACATTATTATTATTATTATTATTATTATTATTATTATTATTATTTCATCCTCCGTAATGCCCACTTCTCTCAGATTTTCCGTAGTAGCCTGTGTTCTCTGTTAAGTAGTTTTATTATTGCGCTGGTTTCATTAATTTTTGTGAATATTGATAAGATGTTTGCCCTCGCATATTGCCTCCTAAGTAATGGCCCTGGATTATACAATGAAGTGTATCACTACCTATTGTTACGTGCCAGCCCTGTCGTAGACACTTTCACTACTTGCTGAAAGGCCTAAGGAGTCAGATGACCGGGATCTCCCAGCTGGCCAGGACTTTCTGTGAATTGTACTCATTGGTTGGTTTCCCATTGAGTTTCTGCGAGATACGGAAGTGTTTTGTCTCTAGCCATATCACGCGAGCTGTAGAAAGGAGGCTAGCTGCGAGCAGTCAGCGTTGGGTTACATATGACAGAGGTGTTGGCTGTCCCTGGTGACCCACGGGGAGTTGTGGTCCTTGTGTTAAGTGAGCATGTGGGCTGCCATCGTCGTTACACTGGAGTCACGACATTCTACTGTGTGTGCTTTTCTGTGGACTGCGAACTGTCATAGAGTCAGCTACCGTGAGTAATTCCTGCTGCTCAGCACTGTTGAATAGTTGCTGTGTAGTTGTTAATTGTATGCGATAGTAGAGGAGCTAAGGCGGTCACAAAGCCACGGACTGTCTGCCCTCGGGTTAGAACCATCATTGTTCCCAACTAGGGGTCAATAACCCCTAGTATAGTAGAGGTACAATGGCGATTTTGCGGATTTAGCATAAGAGAGCGAGCCTAACATCACAGTCGCCATCATGAGGGGCCTAACTACACTTTAACAGCTAGCTACCCTTCCCGATGCCTAAGAGAGCAAGCCTAACCTCATGGAGGGGCCTAACCTTAGTTGTACGGCTAGATGCGCTTTCTGACGTGAACAGTTGTTATCTTGGAGGGGCTTAACCTTACAGGACGTAGTTTTACGGCGATATGACTTTCCCGACGCTATCTTGAGTGGTAGGACAATGATGATTCTCGCGACGCTATCTTAAGTAGTAGGGCAATGGGGATTCACATAAGAGAGCCAACGTAACCACATGGAGGAGTCTAACTACGCAGGGCTATAGTTTTACGGCCAGATGCGCTTCCCAACGTGACTTGCACAACATGGCGGCCATACACAGGTTCTTATAAGACTAAATACTAGAACCTGAGTTAGAGGTTACTGTGCAATATGGCGGCTATACATACGCCCTTACGTGGCCAGCCAGGGGTGCTTGCGCAAGATGGCGGCTATACATAGGCTCTTATGAGACGGCCTAGAGGCACTTGCGCAAGATGGCGGCTGCACACGGTTTCCTATAGAGAAAGATGATGGCCATTGGCTTTTGCGCAAGATGGGGACTATACATAGGCTTTTATGTAGAAAGATAAAGGCCATGGGCGATTGCGTAAGATGGACTATACATAGACTCTTATAGAGAAAGATGACGCCATGGGCGATTGCACAAGATGACAGCTATACATGGGCTCTTATCGAGAAAGATAAAGGCCATGGGCGATTGCGCAAGATGGCGACTTTACTTAGGTTCTTATGGAGAAAGATAACGGCCATGGGCGATTGCGTAAGATGGGGACTATACATAGGCTCTTATAGAGAAAAATGACGCCCAAGGGAGGTTGCATAAGATGGCGGCTATACATGGGCTATTATAAAGAAAGATGACGTCCATGGGCGATTGTACAAAATGGCGGCCTTACATGGGCTCTTATAGAAAAAGATGATGCCCAAGGGCGGTTGCACAAGATGGTGGCTATACATGGGCTATTATAAAGAAAGATGACGGCCATGGGCTATTACACAAAATTGCGGCTATACATGGGCTCTTATAGAGCAAATGCCGGCCAAAGGTGATTGCATAAGATGGCGGCTATAAACGGGCTGTTATGGAGAAAGATAACAGCTATCGGCGATTGCGCAAGATGGGGCTATACACGGCTTCTATTGAAGAAAGATGACTACCATGGGCGATTGCACAACATGGCGGCTATACACGGGCTCTTATGGAGAAAGGTGACGACTATCGGTGATGGCACTAGATGGCGGCTATGGGCGATTGTACAAGATGGCTGCTATACAAAGACTCTTATAGGGAGAGATGACGACCATTCGCGATTGCGCAAGATGGTGGCTATACACAGGTTCATGTGGAGAAAGATGACGGTTATGGGCGATTGCAAAAGATAGCGGCTATACATAGGCTCTTATAGCCTCCTCCTACTCCGACAGGACACAGCCGCCCTCCTCCTCCTCCTCTTCCTCATCTGTATAGCAAACGGGCAAAAGGGCACAGGACACAGCTGCTCTCCTTCTCCTCCTCCTTATCCGTATAGCAAGATGACAAAAGGGCACAGGACACAGCCGCCCTCCTCCTCGTTTTCCTCCTCCTCATCCGTAGAGCAAAAGTGGAAAAGGGCAAATAGGCAAAAGGGCAACTCCTCCTCCTTACAGCTACTGAGGTTTGCTCAATCCCTCTTCCTACGGACAGATGCCTACTTACGTTATTAAACAAATGTAGCGTTATCATCTTGTTCTCGTCGCAAAAGTTTTTACCCTTTTCGATTGATGAGGGAGCGGTTGGAAGATGATGAGGTAAGGAGAACGTAATAGTTTTTTGATTGCAATTGAAATGAAAACCTACAACCTGTTTTCCAGTCATTGACCGGGTCAGGGATGGAATGAAAGAGGCAGACATAGGCTGTTAGTACGATGGGGTCGCCACTCCCAAAGTGATTTATTAATGCCTGATAGATGCTATGAAATTAGACTGGAGAGTGTTGCTGGAATGAAAGAGGACAGGGAAAACCGGAGTACCCGGAGAAAACCTGTCCCGCCTCCGCTTTGTCCAGCACAAATCTCACATGGAGTGACCGGGATTTGAACCACGGTATCCAACGGTGAGAGGCCGACGCGCTGCCATCTGAGCCATGGAGGCTCCCCGATTGCAATTATCATGCAAAAATATAGAACTGAATGTAGAATAAGCAAATGTTGTATGTTACTATCCAACAAGGCAAAAAAGGTTCAATGGAGTTACAGAATGCAATTAGCAAAACTATAGATCTGACAAGCTAATGCTCTATGTCTTCATCCAGCAAGAGAAAACATGTTGACTGTTAAACATAAAACACTTATAACGCAAACACAATAGTTACTGTGTTGTATGTGTCTATTCGACAAGACAAGTTTAATCCTGTTACAATTAGCACACACTAGAAATGATTGTAGAACAAGCTAATATTGTATGTCTTTATCCGACATAACAAAACATGTTGACGGTTAGTGTTGGGAACAGAAAACGTTTAACGCTACTGTGCTGTATGTTTCTATTCGACAAGTTACAATTAGCACACACTAGAATTGATTGTAGAACAAGACGAAACATGTTTAAAATTAGTGTTTAGAACAGAAAAACTTATAACGCAAAATACTATGAGATTTAAAATCTGCGTTATAGGATTAATCTGTGTTGACACAAGCGCACTTCTATGCAGTCAGCCTGCACACATAGAATTGCAAATGTTGTATATCTCTATCCGACGTACAGTTGTACATCATCTTAATTACTGCAGATGAAATGATTACTACATAGCAGGGGATACCTATGTTCTAAGGAGATTGATTTTGCGGGATTCGAACACATGCAACAGAGAAACAAATCTGTATAGCGATTTAGTTACCGTAACAGAATAAAAAATCATTCTACTGTGCAGATAAAATGATTTTAGTACTTACCAGGGGGTACCTTTGTCCTACATCACATTGTGTTAAGGATAAAATTTATGGATTTAAACCCTGTTGTAACACTATAAAAGATTTTTGGGATTGAAACCTTGTTTACAAGGGAGAGGAATAGAAGTGTACTTCCTCTTAAATCAAAAATCGCTACTATTATGGAGATAAAATGAGCTGTGAGAGGGATCGGTAATGTATATTGTTAACTTACCTTCATTTTAGGGACGGCTTAGTATTTAGAACAGAAACAATTATAACGCGAAACATTATGAGATTTGAACTCTGCATTATGAGATTAATCTCTGTACTGATACAAACGCACTTCTATGCAATCAGCGCGCACACACATACACACATGGAATTGCAAATATTGTATATCTCCATCCGACGTACTTCTTCTTAATCACTGCAGATAAAATGATTTTACTACTAAGCAGGGGATACCATGAAAAATCTTTGGCGTAAGGATATGGAGTTTTGCGGGATTCGAACATATGCAACAGAAAAAATCTGTATCGATTTCGAACTCTGATTTAGTGGATTTCAAAACCTCGCTCTACGTAGTTAAATTAGTGCACATAGGTAGGACGTTGCTAAAATATCAGGTGTCATCTTAACGACGTAGGCGCACGAAATTTAAAATCTGCATTCTTTTTGACAAGTTCTAGCGACATTGGCGTCGATTTTGAACTTCGGGTGCCAACGCAGAATACCACGTGACCGTGACATCACGACCACGTGCTCTTGTTTGTAAACAAAGCCACGTGCTTGGCCGTTCTTTTTTGAAAGCTCACATCTTGGCGGACCCTAACCTCATTTTTAAGGACAATATATTATCGCTAACCTCACTGCTACCATATTCACGGTGCTAAACCTCATTGCTGTTAACTTGTGCACGTGGTGGCCAGGAATTCAAAATCCATGTGCTTTTCTAACAGCTGTCAAGATAACAGCTGCCATCTTTAACCACGTTGGTGCGGTATTCTAAACAAAAGAACATCGCTAACCTCACTGCTGCCATCATGACGAGGCTAAACCTCACTGTTGCCACTTTATGAATGTGGTGGCAGGCAATTTAAAATCCACGTAATCCTAACTCGGTACAATATTCCACGACAGCCAGCCAGCTCGCTCCATGGAAATATTTACTTTGAATGTACTGTGTGTTAAATGTAGATCTGTTCTTTTCCATTTCATTATGTAAGTATTGTTAATCTCAGGAAAGTGTGTGCTTTTCTACTGTGCGGTGCTAATAATTTACACGTCAACGCCTTCGAAAACAGGATGCTTTTTGTGTATGCATGTGTAGTTTTACGATGCAGAGTAATAGTAGGCAGTGATTATTGTTTTACCGTTTATTCACACGCTACTGCATGTAGCGGGCAGGTTTGAAGATGCGTTTCCGTAGTTTCTAATTTTTGCACCAGGTAAATAATATAAGTTGTATCTTAGCTGTAATCAATTTTAGACTTTTGGGTTGACGATGTGTTAGCCTCCGGATCGTAAGATATTCGGTTCAAACTGTAATGTTAATCGTGGTAGTGGTGATTGTTGTTTTAAGAGAAATGTAACGTTTAATTCTATATTTTTGTAGATCGATTTTAAACATTGTGTGTTCTAAGCATGTGCTGTAAGTGTCGAGACCGTCCTACTGTGTGGCTGGGGGCTCGATTAGCGATTGTAGTGTTTCTTGTTTCATGAGGAAGTACATCTCTCCACTATTTATATCGTTCCGCTGACTTGGAGTTGCCCTTCTGTCAATGATTACAGCGTTATCGTTGCACAATTAATTAATCACGTTTTCGATTTCCGGGATTACAAGAAGATGGTAAGTATAGCCTGTTGTGATGTTTTTTAAATTCTAATATGAATATCGACAGAAGATATAGTTGCAGAAAATCGCATTTTCTTGCACTATTTTATCTGCATAGTGGTAGTGATTATTGATTTATGAGGAAGTACATCAATTCCTCTCTCCCTGGGATCTAAGGTCGAATCCTATAATTAATTTTTCTTTCTCTATGTTATTTGCGATAAGAGAATAGGGTTTGAATCCATGTTTTCTTCTATTGTAACTAAATCAGACTTCGAAATCCATACATTTTATCTGCAGTGATTAAGAAGAAGTATGTCGAATGGAGATATACAACATTTGCAATTTAATGTATTGTGTGTGTATGTGTGTGTGTGCGTGCGTGTACGCTGAATAAATGGAAGTGCCATTTCATCAATAGAGAGATTAATCTCATAATGCAGAGTTCAAATCTCATAATGTTTCGCGTTATAATTGTTCCTGTTCTAAACACTAAGCCGTCCCTAAAATGAAGGTAACACTATACATTACCGATCCATCTCACAGCTCATTTTATCTCCATAATAGAAGCGATTTTTGATTAAAAGGAAGTATACAACTATTCCTCTCCCTCGTAAACAAAGTTTCATTCCCAAAAATCTTTTGTAGTGTTACAACAGGGTTTAAATCCATAAATAATCTTCTTAACACAATATGATGTAGGACAAAGGTACCCCCTGGTAAGTAGTAATATCATTTTATCTGCACAGTAGTATTATTTCTTATTCTGTTACGGTAACTAAATCGCTATACAGATTTGTTTCTCTGTTACATGTGTTCGAATCCCGCAAAATCGATTTCCTTAGAACAAAGGTATCCCCTGCTATGTAGGAATCATTTCATCTGCAGTAATTAAGAAGATGTACAACTGTACGTCGGATAGAGAGATACAATATTTGCAATTCAAGTGTGCTCGCTGATTGCATAGAAGTGCGATTGTATCAACAGAAAGATTAATCCTATAACGTAGATTTTAAATCTCATAATATTTTGCGTTATAAGTTTTTCTGTTCTAAACACTAATTTTAAACATTTTTTGTCTTGTTCTACAATCAATTCTGATGTGTGCTAATTGTAACTTGTCTTGCCGATTACAAACATACAGCACAGTAGCGTTAAACGTTTTTCGGTTCTCAACACTAATTGTCAACATGTTTTGTTATGTCGGATAAAGGCATTCAACATTTGTTTCTTCTACAATCAATTGTAGTGTGTGCTAATTGTAATAGGATTAAACTTGTCTTGTCGAATAGACACACACAGCACAGTAATTATTATATTTGCGTTATACGTTTTTCTGTTTAATAGTCAACATGTTTTCTCTCGTTGGATGAAGACATACAGCACTAGCTTGTCAATTCTGTATTTCTCCTAATTGCATTCTGTAGCTCTATTGAACCTCTTTTGCCTTGTCGGACAGTAACGTACAGCGTTTGCCTATCCTACATTCAATTCTATATTCTTGCATGCTAATTGCAATCGAAAAAATATTACCTTCTCCTTACCGCACCATCCTTCTACCGCTCCCTCCTCAATCGAAAAGGGTAAAAACTTATGCGACGAGAACAATTCTATTTGTGCAGGAAGGCATCTGTCCGTAGGAAGAGGGATTGAGCTAACCTCAGTAAATGTAAGGAGGGAGAGTTGGCCTTTTCCCAGGAACAGTGGCCATTTTGCTAGAAAGAGGAGCCCTTTTCTAAGGAGGAGGAGCACTTTTGCCCTTTTGCCAGAAAAAGGTGCCTTTTTCCCCTTTTGTTAGGAGGAGGAAGCCCTTTTAGCCTTTAGCCAAACAGATAATGAAGAGAAACACTTTTGCCCTTTTGCCAGGAAGAGGAACCATTTAGCATTTTTGCGCTACAGATAAAGAAGAGTTGTCCTTTTACCCATTTTCCCTTTTGCAAGGAAGAGGATCCCTATTGCCCTTTTGCAATTTTTCTATAGGGAAGAGGAGGTGGAAAAAGAGGAGAGCGGCTGTGCCCCGTGCCCTTTTGCTCTTTTGCTATACGGATAAGGAGGAGGAGAGCGGCTGTGCCCCGTGCCCTTTTGCCCTTTTGCTATACGGATAAGGGGGAGGAGGAGAGCGGCTGTGCCCCGTGCCCTTTTGCCCTTTTGCTATACGGATAAGGGGGAGGAGGAGGGTGGCTGTGTCCTGTGCCCTTTTGCTATACGGATGAGGGGGAGGAGGAGGGTGGCTGTGTCCCGTGCCATTTTGCCTTTTGCTATACAGATGAGGAGGAGGAGGGCGGCTGTGTCCCGTCGGACGAGGAGGATGCTATAAGAGCCCTTGTATAGCCGCCATCTGGTGCAATCCCTCATGGACGTCATCTCTCTCAATAACAGCATATGTATAGCCGCCATATTGTGCAATCGCCATGGCCGTCACCTTTCTCTATAATGGCCCACGTATAGCCGCGATCTTTTACAATCGCCTATGACAGGCATCTTTCTCTATAAGAGCCCATGTATAACCGCCATCTTGCGCAATCGTCCATAGCCGTCATCTTTCTCTGTAAGAGTCTATGTATAGCTGCCATTTGCGCAAACGCCCATGGGAAATCTGATAATGCCTATGTATAACCGGCATCTTCCACAGTAACCTCTAACCCAGGTTCTAGGAATTAGTCTCATAAGAACCTGTGTATAGCAACAATTTTGTGCAATTCACGTCGGGAAGGGCATCTGGCCGTGAAACTATAGTCCCGTGTAGTTGTACTCCTCCATGTAGTTACTTGTGCTTTCTTATGCGATTGTACATTGCCCTACTACATAAGATAGCGTCGCGAGAACCATCATTGTCCTACTACTCAAGATAGCTTCGGGAAGGGTATATCGCCGTAAAACTACGTCCTTTAATGTTAAGCCCCTCCAAGATAACGACTGTCTACGTCAGGAAGAGCATCTAGCCGTAAAACTAAGGTTAGGCCCCTCCATGAGGTCAGGCTTGTTCTCTTAGGCGACGGGAAGGGCAACTAGCTGTTAAAGTGTAGTTAGGCCCCTCAAGATGATGACTGTGTTGTTAGGCTCGCTCTCTTATTCTAAATCCGCAAAATCGCAATTGTACCCCTAATATACCAGGGGTAATTGACCCCTAGTAGGGGAGCAATGCTGGTTCTAACCCAAGGGGAGACCCTCCGTGGTTGTGGGACCGGCTTAGCTCCTCTATTTGCGATTGTGGAATTTCTCTGGAGATGAACCAAGGACCGATCATCGTGCTTCTGTGTGAGGTGAGAGCACCCTGTCCAACTGAGAGAGTGTGCTCATTCACGTTGAATGGTGTGCGTTATCCTGAAATAAATTAGAGTAATACAACAAACGGTGAGCGATTTGTGAAACTAACAATTGTTAAATTTCTCTTTTGAACTTAACCTAATATGTGTCGTATTGGCGTTACAAGTGCTTTAGGCATCCCAGCCATAGGTCAGAGGCATCCTGAGTTGGAGTTAACTTGAGGTGGGCTCGCTCCTTCTCTACCCAACAGCATGTTGTGACCAGTTTCCGACTGTTTCCAGACAAACCGCACTGTACCAAATGCCATCACTTCGAGGCCTAATGATATATTTGATTCATTTTCATACCATAATATTTTAAATTTCATAACCATTTTATACGCACAGGATGAGATGGGTATCTCCCTATGGTAATGGAACAGACCATACTGCCAGCAACTCTACGCCGAGTGTCGGGTAGTGGAAAATAATCCGACTCCCTGACAGAGTGGTTGAACTATTCTGCGTGGAGGAATTTCCACTCAGTTTGATTACAAGGCATCTGACTTTCCGTTTCAGGAGAACCTTACAAACAATGTAATCCTACTCCTCACTATGTTTAAGGGTGAGAAAATACCTTCACAGAGAGATGAACTGGATATGCACCTCGCCAGTCACGTAGGATTTAGCAGGCAAGGGAAAATCTTCTAAGTATTACCCCAGCAGTGTGTTTCGTGATGTAAATTTGGCTACCTGCCATGTATAGCACAAGTTGAAGCCAAGTGATTTAAGTACTAGAGTGACAGCTGGGCGAGCATGAGAGGGGATGCTGTGAACGCAACGTTACCGATGTAGTAAAGCGCAACGGTCATAGCCAGCTGTTAACACTATGAGAAAAATTTATTGTAAAAATACACTTCTAAAAGCAGTGATTCTAAGTCATCATATTAAACAATGAATACCCAGTTCAGATGTGATCTTACAATGCAATTAAGTTGCCAGCAGAGTAGAACTCTCTACCATTGTGCACTGAACTGTCATGTTCAGAGATTGAATCGCTATTCCTATCACTACCAACATGTATGATGAGTTCTCCGAGCTACACATTCCTCATCCAGTACTCAACTCTTAGCCTGTATGCAAGTTCATACTCATTCCATTCCTCACTTATAACGGCTGCAAAAGCACTGTGGTGATGCACTCTTTATCCCTGAGTACCTGGTACATATTTGTGTCAGCAATTAGTTGCTTCACAGTACTCCAATATGTCATTAGCTAGTTCTCTTAATTCGTATTTATTGCCAGATGTTGAAGGTACTTCATTAATCTGATGGGTGTAGTACAACACGTTGTCACACTTGATATGTTTGGTACCAACTTCAAGTCATGAAGTTATATACCTTCATTTCGTATTCGATTTGAACATGCAGAGTGCGCAGTGTACAAACCGGTTTTCACTACCTGCATATCACCTGCACTGTCCAAAGATAGAAGGTCTAGTGAATTATACTCCCAAAACTTCATTACAGTATAGGATGGACGGAAAAACGTTTCATCTAAAAAAAGGACCGATCTCTTGTCTTTATCTGCTAAAGTTCTCAAGTACACCAATCTCTTAAGCAGAATTTATCTTCCATGTTCTTCACACTTATTAAATTTAAAGCCTATTGAAAGCAATACTTACCTCAGACGTTTGCGACTCGCCTTGTAATACAGCAATCTTGAAACGAAATGATTCTGGATCCACCTTATTCAACACCAATGCGTATACTGTCGTCAATACAGGACAGCGAATATGAGATTGATAAACTGCAGATCGCCTAATTCCGTCTGATGATGCACTTACCTGTATCATCTAGTAAGTTTTCATTATTCACTGCTCCATTTTACCCAGAGTGGATAGCTTCATCCCATTATCACCTCCCTTCTGATTTTCTTAATAAATGTCTGATGTTTCCTTACCACTGAAGCTCGTTTACTTGCTTGAAAGAAACGCAAGCTAAAGGAAATTGCACTCTTTTCTAAACCACGAAAAGCAATTACATTCCCTATGAACAACCTTGTTTTAGGACTTGCCATCACCTAACATACGGAGACAATACACTTCCGAAGGAATACAATACATTAAATCGACGGCGTCAGCTAAAATATCGCACAAGACAGTTCAACATTCGGCATGCAAAAGCCGACAGCACAGCTAATTAGGCCCCTTTCCCGCCAGTACATACCTCGTTCTTACCAAGCTGTGCACAGTACGGACGAGAAATTCTTTTCCTCGAGAGTCTCGAGAAAAATGGCTAAAATGTGGAGAATCTCAAAGCATCTCGAAATAAATGTAATAGTGCCACATTCCCTTGAGCACCTTTGCGAATTGCAACAAAATGTTGGTGTTAGAACTTCTAGTTCAAAGTGCGGCGTTCGGGTTATTTTAAACAACGGCATTTTTTTGTTGATCTGTCCTGGAACACTTGGATTATTTCTTTTGATCTTATATTTAAGTTTATATGAACACATAAAGGAATGACATAGAAAAGAACTTACTTTAGATGATCGTTAGAAATGAATACAAAAATAAAAATCAAACTTTCGCAATGGTTTCATGGGCTGTGAATTAGTGGAACATCCTTTTACATTATTTTAAAGACGTAATATTTATTATGAAATGTAAATTTCTCGAACATATGCAATGGTAATTACTTAGTATGTACTTTTTGAAAATGGAAATTGCAACACCATGAAGGCATAGAGTCGTTTGTGTTGATTTTCAAGGTATGGAACGATGCTACGTAGGTATGTAACCGATTAAAGTTTCACCCATTGGATTGTTACTACAAGTCTCCCCACGTGATTGGTCGCGGAGGAATCAACTCCAGTATACGGACTCTGGTGTGGCGTAGCTGACTTGCAGTCTGTGCAGTGAAGTGTTCCCCGTAAAACATGCCTCGACGTCAGAGAAGAGCACGCTATCAACAACTGTCGCCGTTTGAGAGGGCTCGGATAATTGGGCTGTGTGAGGCTGGATTATCGCTAAGGACTGTCGCTGCACGTGTTGGCCGACAGGCATCTACGGTACAACGTGTATGGCAGCAGTGGTCGAATGAATGTACCTACACTCGTAGAACAGGTACAGGCCCAGTGCGACAGACAACTGTGAAAGAGGATCGCCGCATCATTCGGATGGCCCGGATGGAACCCCATGGAACAGCAGCGCAAATTCGAGCAGCTGTTGCACCCCACGTTACACAACAAACAGTTGGTAATCGCCTGCGTGCAGCTGGCTTACGAGCCCGTGTCCCTGCAGAAGGTGTTCCATTGACCCCACAACAGCGACGTGTAAGGCTGGCCTGGTGTCGAGAAAGATCGACGTGGGTCGACGATTGGCATAGGGTCGTCTTTAGTGATGAATCGCGCATCTGTCTTTCCCGCAATGATCGCCGGAATCGTGTGCGCCGACGTACCGGGGAGAGGGGCCGCCCAGATCTTATTGTCGAGAGGCACACAGGGCCAACACCAAGCATTATGGTCTGGGGAGCTATTGGCTTTCATGTGAAATGACAATTAGTACTTGTTGAGGGCACTATGACTGCTCGACAGTACGTTGATAGGGTATTCAATCCAGTGGTTGTACCTATGATAACGAACATTGCTAATGGGATGATTCAGCAGGAAAAATGCCCGGGTTCACACTGCACGCATCTCAAGAGAATCTCTCCACGACATCACAACCTTAGAATGGCCCGCCAGATCCCCGGACCACAGTCCTATTGAACATGTGTGGAACATGATGGGTCGACAACTGGACAACCGTCCTCAGCCACCCACAACTCTGGAACGACTGACCCGTGCAGTGCAGCAAGCATGGTTCGCAATTCTTCAGGAAGCGATCCAGGGCCGTATTGACTCTCTGCCTCGAGGAATTCGTCAATGTATTGCAGCTCGTGGTAGGCACATCCTGTATTGATTGTTGTCCAAACTTGCGGTCAGAGGGACCTGAAAGTGTAATAATCGAATCACAGCCGAACACTCGTCCTGCATGTTCAATTGCAGCAATGTAGCACCACTCCTTCTGCGTGTTGCAATTTCGATTTTCTTCAGTGTATTTCTGGAGCAGATGTCATAAAATCAGATGTCCGCTTCACACTCGCTCGAAGATACTCCCACTATCCCCCATTTATTGTAAATAATTCACTTTACAGATGTACACAGTGAGCAACATAAACATTGAATCATACAATAATGTTGACCGGACGAATCAGGCAACGTGATCTTGCTGCGACTACCAGAGTCAAGTTTCGTCTGTCATAAACGTGTTCGATTGTTAATAACGTAAATCTAAATACAGGATATAATGAAAGTAACATGAACATGCACTTCTTTAACATGGCATTGCAGTTTATTTTCTGGGTTATCCCTGAAATATTAACGGGCCCATGATTTCCTCTTGGTAGCTATCAATATGCGCTCTAAGAACTGCATCGCTTTAACGACAGTCAAATTATTAGGCTTAAATTAAATGACTGACTTTTATTCGTAGGTTAAGTGTGATGTTGTATACCTACTTACTTCCCCGTGAATAGAAGGCCAAACTTCCATTCACGACACGACCTGTTGTCCCGTTTCGCACGCTGTCAAAGCCTGTCGTTCTCAGTGTGCCACGTAACTGTGGTGTAAGGTGCGTGCTTATGTCCTCGAGAGCCTCATGAGGCATGCTTTTGTGAGAAAAAGCATTGAGAGGTTCTCGAGAAGCTTGAGAGATGTCCTCTTGTTTCCTATCCCTAGTGCATAGTGACAAAGCATGGAACTAGAGCTATTCAATACTGGCTTAACGGAAACGTCTCCCATGAGACCTGGGTGAGCACTGACCTGCGTTCACCGTTCGACAACATTGGGCAATCTTCCCTTTTATTGGCTTGTGACGGTACACTCCCCTGTGCAGATTAGAAAGCTATTGGTCTTGGATGACTAGGGCCAAAAGAGCAGGTAAGTTATCGAGAAGTTTGCATTTCCCAGAAGTTTCACTTGGAGTTGCTGAGGTCTAGATAAGGAGGTACAGGCCTAACATGTGCTATTGGTGACTTGATCCGGCATGAGGAATGCGGTATCAAAAGTTTTAGTTCACGCTGGAAAGCTGAGCCTCCAAAAGTAAGAGCTGTTTCATGAGAAGGTAGACATTTGTGGCTTCCCCAGAACACATTAGCAATATTGAGACACAACACATCGCAAGGGAAACATTCCTCTACACGATCATGTTCGTGTTGATCACCAGTCATATCAGTGCAGAAGTATGGAAAATCACAGACGTTGATCTGAAAAAGTAAAGAGAGTTTGGCTAGGACTGAGAAAGGAGAATGCCTCATACATTTTGTGATTTAGACAATAACACTCTTTCAATTCATGTTTATTACGATTAATTTGCAACATATGAAGGAAACAGAAGAAAAATTCTACTCATGACATCTCTAAAATACAAAATGAACTAAGATTAGCACAAAATCACATAATCTCTGTGTCACAAAACAATCAAGATCTCGCCACTTAATTGCAGAAAACATAACACATCTCGTTCCATAAGCTGTAAAAAATTTTCTTTCTTGAGGAAACCACTTTTCATTGCTCAGAATTTAAATCCAGACCTCTTGGATAACAAACCAATGGCAATGTTATCCAGAAATCATGCCCCACTAGAATGATATTGTAAATGTTATTTAAACACCACTACTAAGTATGTTTTAGATTCACACAATATACTATTCCTCATTCAATTCTGATGAGCTCGATATAAATAAACTACACAGGGTGGCGCAAAAGTCACTGGACATTGATTTAAACAAAAGATTGAATTTATGTTTCATTACAAATACAAACAATGCTAACTGTATTCTGTCTGCATGAATACATCTTTCAAGTCTTTGGAGTATTTACATACTGTATGGCATAGTGTGGTAACACTGTCGAAATCATGAAATGCGTCGTGTATATAGTCTTTTATTTCAGCAATGGTCCGAGGATTTTTAAAATAAACAGAGTCCTTGACGACATCACGTAGGAAAAAATCCATGCACGTGATATCTGGTGAACGTGGAGGCAAGTCACCCTTCGACCAATCACTTTTCTATGGAAAGTTTCATTTAAATAATCGCGGACGGCAGTGACAAAATGTGGTGGTGCCCCATCACGTTGAAAGTAATTTTCTTGAAAGTTTTCAGCACACGCTGTAAGTCCTGGTAACAGATAATTCTGAAGCATGTCCAAATACTTATCCACTGTAACTGTTCCGTCAAAAAATATGGGCCAAATACGCCAAATAATGATATTGCCCCCACACACTCACACCAGGTTGATTTACTTGTTCTTCTAAGATACTTATTCTCAGTATACCAGTACGTGCATTTATGTCCGTTAACTTAAAATTGGCCTCATAAGACTACAGAATGCTATTGAATAGGTTAGGATCATCTTTTTGTTCGCCAAGCATCAATTCACAAAACTTAAGACGATATGGATCGTCTTCAAGTAACCCATGTCGTAAACGTGGTATGTTAATTTTAAACTTATGTTTGTGTAACATTCTTTGCACTGACCTTCGTGATAAAACCAGCTCAGTTCCTAATCGTCTGGTTGATTTCGCGGACTTAAGGTCACAGCTAAACTTACACGCAATTCATTTTTCTCAATCGTGACTGTTCTTGGGCGGTCAGATCCCGGTGCATCCATAACAGATCCATGTTCTTCAAAACTATTTCGTACGTCGTACGCTGTTTGTCTAGACGGTGGTTTTGATCTAAAGTGTTGTCCCCGTTCATTAACAACTGCAGTAGCACCACTTTTGAGAATGACAAAATTAAACCAAGATTCGTTGGTAAATCACAGCAATGCACATCATATTATAAGAAAAACACGAATTACATAGGACAATGAAATAACATTCCCAACAAATATACACTGACTGACAGTGACAATGCAACACCAAGGAGGAGTGGTTCGAAAGGGATGAAAATTGGGGAAAAAACAGAGACGGCACGGATGAATAATTGATGTTTATTTCAAACGGATATGCAGGTTACACAATGCGCACGGCATCGACTCAGTAGGATGTAGGACCACCGCGAGCGGCGATGCACGCAGAAACACGTCGAGGTACAGAGTCAATAAGAGTGCGGATGGTGTCCTGAGGGATGGTTCTCCATTATTTGTCAACCATTTGCCACAGTTAGTCGTCCGTGCGAGGCTGGGGCAGAGTTTGCAAACGGCGTCCAATGAGATCCCACACGTGTTCGATTGGTGAGAGATCCGGAGAGTACGCGAGCCACGGAAGCATCTGTACACCTCGTAGAGCCTGTTGGGAGATGCGAGCAGTGTGTGGGCGGGCATTATCCTGCTGAAACAGAGCATTGGGCAGCCCCTGAAGGTAAGGGAGTGCCACCGGCCGCAGCACATGCTGCACGTAGCGGTGGGCATTTAACGTGCCTTGAATACGCACTAGAGGTGACGTGGAATCATACGCAATAGCGCCCCAAACCATGATGCCGCGTTGTCTAGCGGTAGGGCGCTCCACAGTTACTGCCGGATTTGAGTAGTATAATTGGACAGTTCGGCCGCACCGCCGCCGCCGCCGCCCGCGGGAAATTTGAATTTTGGCGGGAGATTTGAATTTGTAAACAAAGCCACGTGCTTTTTGACAGCTGTCATCGACAACAACGCAACGCGAACCTCACTGCTGCCATCTTGACGGGCCTAAACCTCACTAGTGCCAACTTAACCTAACTAGCATGAGGTAAACAAAGCCACGTGTTTTTTGACAGCCACGTGCTTTTTGACAGACAACAACGCATCGCTAACCTCAGTACTGCCATCTTGACGGGCCTAAACCTCAGTAGTGCCAACTTAACCTCACTAGCGCGAGGTAAACAAAGCCACGTGCTTTTTGACAGCCACGTGCTTTTTGACAGATTTGTAAACAAAGCCACGTGCTTTTTGTCAGCTGTCATCGACAACAACGCATCGCAAACCTCAGTACTACCATCTTGACGGGCCTAAACCTCAGTAGTGCCAACTTAACCTCACTAGCATGAGGTAAACAAAGCCACGTGTTTTTTGACAGCCACGTGCTTTTTGACAGATTTGTAAACAAAGCCACGTGCTTTTTGACAGACAACAACGCATCGCTAACCTCAGTACTGCCATCTTGACGGGCCTAAACCTTAGTGGTACAAACTTAACCTAACTAGCATGAGGTAAACAAAGCCACGCGCTTTTTTGACAGCTGTAATCCGCCATCTTTGAGCACTGTGCTGCCCTCTATATCGCAGTAGATGTAAAATTCGTCACCTGTCATCGGCAGTGCTGCCATCTTGACGGGTCTAAACCTTAGTGCTACCAACTTAACCTAACTAGCATGAGGTAAACAAAGCCACGTGCAGCTGTCATCCGCCATCTTTGAGCACCGTGCTGCCTTCTTTAGCTACTTACCTTTGACAGCTGTCATCCGCCATCCTGCATCGCAAACCTCAGTGCTACCCTCTATGTGGTGGCGGCAAATTCTAATTGCTTTACAAACCTATGCCCTTTTTGACAGCTGTCATCCGCCATCTTTGAGCACGGTGCTGCCCTCTTTCGTCACCTGTCATCGGCAGTGCTGTCATCTCGGCGGGCCTAAACCTCAGTGCTACCAAGTTAACCTCACTAGCTCGAGATAAACAAAGCCACGTGCTTCCGTCATCCGCCATCTTCGAGCATCGTGCTGCCCTCTTTAGCTACTTACCTTTGACAGCTCTCATCCACCATCTTACATCGCAAACCTCAGTGCTGCCCTCTATGTAGACAAATCCACGTGCTTTTTGACAGCCACGTGCAGCTGTTACCCGCCATCTTTGAGCATAGTGCTACCCTCTTTAGCCACTTACCTTTGAAATGTGGTACGCCATCTGCCATCTTGCATCGCGAACCTCAGTGCTGCCCGGTGGCGGGAAATTCTACGTGCTCTACAAATTCACGTGCAGCTATCATCCGCCATCTTGCATCACAAACCTCAGTGCTACACTCTATGTGGTGGTGGCAAATTCTACATGCTCTTGTTTGGAAACAAACCCATGTGCTTTTCTGACAGCTATCATCCGCCATCTTTAATCCAGAGAGAACAGCGCTGCCCTCTATGTGGTGACGGTAAATCCCACGTGCTTTACAAACCTATATGCTTTTCTGACAGCTGTCATCCGCCATCTTTAATCCAGAGAGAACAGTGCTGCCCCGGTGACGGCAAATTCCACGTGCTCTTGTTTGGAAACAAAGCCATGTGCTTTTTGGACAGCTGTCATCCGCCATCTTTAATCACCGTGCTGTCCTCTATGTGGTGGCGGCAAATTCCACGTGCTTTACAAACCTATATGCTTTTCTGACAGAGCTGTCATCCACCATCTTTAATCACCGTGCTGCCCCGGTGACGGCAAATTCCACGTGCTCTTGTTTGGAAACAAAGCCATGTGCTTTTTTGACAGCTGTCATCCGCCATCTTTAATCACCGTGCTGCCCTCTATGTGGTGGCAGTAAATTCTATGTGCTTTACAAACCTATATGCTTTTCTGACAGCTGTCATCCGCCATCTTTATTCCAGAGAGAACAGTGCTGCCCTCTATGTGGTGACGGCAAATTACACGTGCTCTTGTTTGGAAACAAAGCTATGTGCTTTTTTGACAGCTGTCATCCGTCATCTTTAATCACCGTGCTACCGGGTGGTGGCAAATTCCACGTGCTCTTGTTTGGAAACAAAGCTTTTTAATCCAGAGAGAACAGTGCTGCCCTGGTGGCGGTAAATTCTACGTGCTCTTGTTTGGAAACAAAGCATTTAATCCAGAGAGAACAGTGCTGCCCCGGTGGCGGTAAATTCCACGTGCTCTTGTTTGGAAACAAAGCTTTTTAATCCAGAGAGAACAGTGCTGCCCCCGGTGGCGGCAAATTCCACGTGCTTTACAAAGTTATATGCTTCCGGTCGAAAACAATAGCGTAAGAGGCTAGATACTCCCAGTTTTGCATCAGGAAGGGCAACTCAACAAATTCTCGCGATATTTCATGTAGCTATTTCTAGCCAAGTGCAGTCTAAAAAATAAATCCCTAGTCTTGTTACATCAGGAAATGTAACACTCTCTAGAACGAGGAAAAAATATTCTGGGATAGCATGCCTACACACACACACGCACGCACGCAAGCTGCATCCGGCTCGCTGGAATGTGTTTGCCTCAGCAGGGTACAGAGTCTGCTACACGCGTACAGTTCGCATTAAAATTATTAGCAGCTTCTCGAGTTGAGCTCCCCCCAGTTCATCATAGTACAAGTACGTCAGCTTGTAGAACTTGTATATTTCGGTACCTCAGCGTTTCGTGTTATTGCTAGCAGGTAGGGGGTACGGTAGATGTAGACTTAGCTTAGTAAAACTCACGACAATGTCCGACCTCAGTAGGCTGAAACTTGGTTTCTTCCGAACATTACAACATAGCCTACTCCCACTGAAGAAGCCTGAACACAGCTTAACGCCTCCATCCGACAAATGAATCACCGTCAAGTCTTGTACTCAAAAAATCATTTTCGAGGGAGTCTGCACAAGGTTTAACACCCCCTTTCAACAGCCCTTACTTATTGCTAGCTTTTTTGCACACCCCGCCTCACACCATAGTTTTATACAACCGGTTGCCCCTCCTGACTAGGATTTTAAATCGATATCCCGACATAGCCTACTCCTACCGAAGAAGCCAGCTTAACACCTCCATCCAACAAACGAATCACCCTCAACACTCTTCAATCATTCTCGCTACTTCGGAAGATAGCGGGTTCGAACTGGAAGCCGTAAATGTTAGGCGAGGGACCTGTGCGATCGTCATAACATGATCTAGCTAGATGCCCTTCCCGACGGCGTAAGTTACCAGGATTTGAATCGCGTACCCCGACTAGAAGAAGCCTGCACATAGCTTAACGCCTCCATCCGACGAATGAATCACCCTCAACACTCTCCAATCATTCTCGCTACTTCAGAAGATAGCGGGTTCGAACTAGAAGCCGTAAATGCTAGGCGAGGGGCCTGCGCGATCGTCATTACATGATCTAACCGGATGCCCTTCCGGACAGTATAAGTTGCCAGGATTTGAATCGCGTACCCTCCCTGACTAGGATTATAAATCGATATCCCAACATAGCCTACTCCTACCGAAGAAGCCAGCTTAACGCCTCCATCTGACAAATGAATCACCCTCAAACACTCTTCAATCATTCTCGCTACTTCAGAAGATAGCGGGTTCGAACTGGAAGCCGCAAATGCTAGGCGAGGGACCTGCGCCATCGTCATTACATGATCTAGCCGGATGCCCTTCCCGACGGTATAAGTTGTCAGGATTTGAATCGCATACCCTTCCTGACTAGGATTTTAAATCGATATCCCGATATAGCCTACTCCTACCGAAGAAGTCAGCTTAACGCCTCCATCTGACAAATGAATCACCCTCAAACACTCTTCAATCATTCTCGCTACTTCAGAAGATAGCGGGTTCGAACTGGAAGCCGCAAATGCTAGGCGAGGGACCTGCGCGATCGTCATTACATGATCTAGCCGGATGCACTTCCCGACGGTATAAGTTGTCAGGATTTGAATCGCATACCCTTCCTGACTAGGATTTTAAATCGATATCCCGATATAGCCTACTCCTACCGAAGAAGCCAGCTTAACGCCTCCATCCGACAAATGAATCACCCTCAACATTCTTCAATCATTCTCGCTACTTCGGTAGATAGCGGGTTCGAACTAGAAGCCGTAAATGCTAGGCGAGGGGGCTGCGCGATCGTCATTACATGATCTAGCTTTAAGTGCCTACAGGTAAGGAATACCGCGTATGTACCCTCGAGAAGTCGAGGATCACACGCTAACTTTCCAAGGCTCGAACTCTTAAATTCTGACACCTCGGCATCAACAGGAGGTTCGAATACGTCAGCCTGCAGGACTATAGGTGGGAGCTCTTGTTGCATTCGTTCCGACTGTACCGCAGTTGTCAGCTCAGCGATTTTTTACATCCGCTTGGTAACAAGCAGAATATTTAGCCGCTGCAGTCTGCGCGAAGTGCTCACAGTTCTCTGTATGCGTTTATTACGTACACACACACACATCTCCCGTCTGCTGTGAATATTATTCTTCAGCCTTTATCTTAAGGTAAGGTAGAACTGTTAGTTACTTTTTTTATTTGCAAAGCAACTTCTACGCTAGACATCTACATTCATATATGTTTGTTCTTTTTTTAGGTACCGTTCGAAAGTACGCAATTTTATTCATCTGAGTAACAGTCTGCAGCACATGCATTTTTTTTAAAAGGTATGTTTTCGAACTTTGAGTTGTAAAGATAATTAGGTTAGATGATACACCCTACACTACATTCATATATGTTTCTTCTTTTTTTTAGGTACGACCAGAATATTATCATTCGAGTTTCAGGCTTGAACGCACGCATTTTATACATCCGAGTAACAGTTTGCAGCGCGAAGATTTTAAGGTATGTCTGACCTCTATTCGTTGAAACTTGGTTTCTTCTAAAACATCGTTACTTTAGCCTATTGATAAATAGTTGTTCTCTTTAATCCTCACGCGAGGTACGTACATAGCTATGTCCGCCCTCAACAGGCTGAAACTTGGTTTCTTCTAAAACATCGTAACTTTAAGCTATTCATAAACAGTTGTTCTCTTCAACCCGCATACTATAGACGTGGTATAATTTCAAACACGCACACATAGCTATGTCTGCCCTCAACAGGCTGAAAATTGGTTTCTTCTAAAACATTGTAACTTTAGAGTATTGATAAATAGTTGTTCTCTTCAACCCGCATACTATAGACGGGGTATAATTTCAAACACGCGCGCATAGCTATGTCTGCCCTCAACAGGCTGGAACTTGGTTTCTTCTAAAACATTGTAACTTTAGTCTATTGATAAATAGTTGTTCTCTTTAATCCTCACGCTATAGACGAGGTATAATTTCAAACACGCACACATAGCTATGTCTGCCCTCAACAGGCTGAAACTTGGTTTCTTCTAAAACATCATAACTTTAAGCAATTGATAAATAGTTGTTCTCTTCAACCCGCATACTATAGACGTGGTATAATTTCAAACACGCGCACATAGCTATATCTGCCCTCAACAGGCTGAAAATTGGTTTCTTCTAAAACATTGTAACTTTAGTCTATTGATAAATAGTTGTTTTCTTCAATCCTCACGCTATTGACGGGGTATAATTTCAAACACGCGCACATAGCTATGTCTACCCTCAACAGGTTGAAACTTGGTTTCTTCCGAACATCATAACTTTAAGCTATTGATAAATAGTTGTTCTCTTCAATCCTCGCGCTATAGACGTGGTATAATTTCAAACACGCGCGCATAGCTATGTCTATCCTCAACAGGCTGAAACTTGGTTTCTTCTAAAACATCGTAACTTTAAGCTATTGATAAATAGTTGTTCTCTTCAACCCGCATACTATAGACGTTGTATAATTTCAAACACGCGCACATAGCTATGTCTGCCCCCAACAGGCTGAAAATTGGTTTCTTCTAAAACATTGTAACTTTAGTCTATTGATAAATAGTTGTTTTCTTCAATCCTCACGCTATAGACGGGGCATAATTTCAAACACGTGCGCATAGCTATGTCTACCCTCAACGGGCTGAAACTTGGTTTCTTCAAAAACATCGTAACTTTAAGCTATTGATAAATAGTTGTTCTCTCTTAATCCTCGCGCTATAGACGTGGTATAATTTCAATCGCACACACATAGCTATGTCTATCCTCAACGGGTTGAAACTTGGTTTCTTCTAAAACATCGTAACTTTAAGCTATTGATAAATAGTTGTTCTCTTCAATCCTCATACTATAGACGTGGTATAATTTCAATCGCACACATATAGCTATGTCTGTCCTCAACGGGTTGAAACTTGGTTTCTTCTAAAACATCGTAACTTTAGAGTATTGATAAATAGTTGTTTTCTTTAATCCTCACGCTATAGACGAGGTTCTTCGAGTTGCATGTGTGTAAAAGATAGCTAGGCTAGCTGTTAACAAACTAACTAACTAACTAACTTTTGTAACCCTTTCATATCCGATCATCATTATGTGCGATGCAAGTGCTAACGCTACATTCATATATTTTTGTTCTTTTCTAGGTATATCAAGAGTTAACATCGACATTTATTCGAAAATCTAAAAAAATAATATTCCGCTTTTTGTAGAAAAACTATGGAGATGATTAACCAGATAGGTAATCTTTCAACTTCAACTACCAAGCCGCTGACAGGTCTACTGCTAAATGAGCAATTTAAAGTGATTTCTCTACGAAGATTTAAAACGAAATTTAGAGAGAAGGGAGATGGATGTTCTATACCTAACAAAGTAAAAGCGCTCTTGCAGATAACGTTTGATAAGGGTGTTACTTAATATCCTTCTCTCGAGTTGCAAGGTTAAAAACTAGAAAAAGCAGCTTTAAAGTATTATAGTGTTAGAATTTCTTCCTGCAAGCGTTGTTTTCGATATTAGTTATGAAGCATTCTACAGCTTGAAGTGTAGCATTAACAGATAGATATTCCATTAGTATAATCTTTTGCTAACATCCTCGTCAGTGCACTCAAGTTTAGAGCTTTCTTTAGGACTTTTAGTAGCCTTTTACGATTGTACAGCTTTAAAATAACGAGCTATTATCAGTCTTTATTCTTCAGTGCTACCTTATTAATATACATACACATACATCCTTAGTAAAACCCTAAATCTTCTTTAATTCCTTGTACTTTCTACTTCTCTAGTTGCTGAGGTCTCTGTAACGATAGAGGGTGTTTTGATTTAACATGACGCGTGAGGGTATCTACCCTCGTAAACGATGCCTCACACTGCTCGCAGGTGAACGTAGTAGACGCTTCTCTATGTTTCATTTTTAAATGTCATGTAAGGGTATCTCGTCTTGTAAAAGTTACATCGCACTGCGAGTAGGGAAACATGACATTACAACAGTATGACTTCTTTCCTCTATGACATTGCAACAGTATGGCTTCTTTCCTGTATGACATTGCAACAGTATAATCATCTACTTCTATAATGATAGACATTGCAACAGTATGACTTCTTTCCTCTATGACATTGCAACAGAATGACTTCTTTCCTCTATGACATTGCAACAGTATGGCTTCTTTCCTCTATGACATTGCAACAGTATAATCATCTACTTCTGTTCAACAGTATGACTTCTTTCCTCTATGACAATGCAACAGTATGGCTTCTTTCCTGTATGACATTGCAACAGTATGACTTCTTTCCTCTATGACATTGCAACAGTATAATCATCTACTTCTATAATGATAGACATTGCAACAGTATGACTTCTTTCCTCTATGACATTGCAACAGTATGACTTCTTTCCTCCTTGACATTGCAACAGTATAATCATCTACTTCTATAATAATAGACATTGCAACAGTATGACTTCTTTCCTCTATGACATTGCAACAGTATTACTTCTTACCTCTATGACAATGCAACAGTATAATCATCTACTTTCGTTCAACAGTATGACTTCTTTCCTCTATGACATTCCATGTACTTATTATTCGCCTTGGAATACCACCCGCTACACTGACTTAGACCGCCTCGAATTGATGATTTTATGAAGTGAACCATATCGACATCAGTCAGCAGTTCCAAATTCACATGCGTGTGTTTCAACATGGTATCCCAACTTAACCCGGATGCAGTAAATACTCACATGGTGTAACAGTATAATCATCTACTTCTGTTCAACAGTACGACTTCTTTCCTCTATGACATTGCAACAGTATGACTTCTTTCCTCCATGACATTGCAACAGTATGACTTCTTTCCTCTATGACATTGCAACAGTATGACTTCTTTCCTCTATGACATCGCAACAGTATAACCCTTTACTTCTGTTCAACAGTATGACTTCTTCCCTCTGTGACATCGCAGCAGTATGGCTTCTTTCCTCTGTGACATTGCAACCAGTATAACGTCGTACCTCTATGACGATAGACATTGCAACAGTGTAGTCGCGTAAGCCTAGTGCTAACAAAATCTTTACTTTAAGTACTACGTTAATCACAGGAATGTAAACGCTCCCTAGTATGTGTTAGTATGTGTCGCTAAAGATGCGACTTCTAGAAAAAAAAAATCTTAGGAGTGTAGATGCTCACTAGTATGTGTAACCTAAGTGTTAACAAAGACTTAACTTTAAGTACTACGTTAATCACAGGAATGTGAACGCTCCCTAGTATGTGTTAGTATGTGTTGCTAAAGATGTGACTTCTAGAAAAAAAAATCTTAGGAGTGTAGATGCTCACTAGTATGTGTAAGCACGCGTTACCGAAGACTTAACTTTAAGTACTACATTAATTACAACAATGTAAACGCTTGCAAGTATGTAGGTTTGTATCACTCGGTTTTAGTTATAGCATTGTTTACTACGGCATAACATCAGCTAAAACTCATACATACAAGAATTGCATTATTAATTGTAAGATAAAGCATGTGTATATGATAATTACATCGCGAAGTAAAAGTACGTAAACATTACTACAAGTAAAATCATTCAGGATAAAACTTGTACATACGAGATGTAAATAAATAATGTAGAACTAACATATTCTTTTATTTTAGATTAGGTATTACCTTTACCTTCTCCTACTCCTAACTCTTAAAAGTATTGTTTATTACATCAGGTAGAAGAGTAAGTATGTTAAGAAAGAAAGTGTTTAGCAAATTCGTAAGTATGTTCTCATCTTAGAAGAAGAGCAGCACTGTAAGTATGTTGAGAAGAGATTTTTTCTAAACTGCGCTCGATTCTAGTCTTGCAATGCTGTGTTTTTAAACGGTAGTATGTGTTTAAGTCTGAACTGCACACTCTCGCTTTTGCAATGCGTGTTCGGTAAAGATGTACCTTGGTAGAGTAAGTAAAGGTAAACGATGTTATAAGAGTTGCTATCTGTCGAGAATCGGGGGTTTTACAGCTAGCTTAGATTTTAAATCACGAACTATTGTTTTACTGCCGGATGCCCTTCCTGACTAGGATTTTAAATCGCAAGTATTTGTTGAGTCGCCCTTCCTGACGCAAAACTGTCAGTATCTAGCCTCTTACACTATAGTTTTCAACCGGTTGCCCTTCCTGACAACTCGGATTTAGAATCTGTCGAGAATCGGGGATTTACAGCTAGCTTAGATGTTAAATCACGAACTATTGTTTTACTGCCGGATGCCCTTCCTGACTAGGATTTTAAATCGCAAGTATTTGTTGAGTCGCCCTTCCTGATGCAAAACTGTCAGTATCTAGCCTCTTACACTATAGTTTTCAACCGGTTGCCCTTCCTGACAACTCGGATTAAGAATCTGTCGAGAATCGGGGATTTACAGCTAGCTTAGATTTTAAATCACGAACTATTGTTTTACTGCCGGATGCCCTTCCTGACTAGGATTTTAAATCACAAGAATTTGTTTTAATACTAGTCGCCCTTCCTGATGCAAAACTAGCAGTATCTAGCCTCTCACATCATACACTATGGTTTTCGACCGGTTGCCCTTCCTGACAACTCGGATTAAGAATCTGATTTACAACTTCTAACATGAGAATCGGGGATTTACAGCTTAAAGATGGCGGATGACAGCTGTCAGAAAAGCATATAGGTTTGTAAAGCACATAGAATTTACTGCCACCACATAGAGGGAGCACGGTGATTAAAGATGGCGGATGACAGCTGTCAAAAAAGCACATGGCTTTGTTTCCAAACAAGAGCACGTGGAATTTGCCGTCACCGGGGCAGCACGGTGATTAAAGATGGTGGATGACAGCTGTCAGAAAAGCATATAGGTTTGTAAAGCACATAGAATTTACTGCCACCACATAGAGGGCAGCACGGTGATTAAAGATGGCGGATGACAGCTGTCAAAAAAGCACATGGCTTTGTTTCCAAACAAGAGCACGTGGAATTTGCCGTCACCGGGGCAGCACGGTGATTAAAGATGGTGGATGACAGCTCTGTCAGAAAAGCATATAGGTTTGTAAAGCACGTGGAATTTGCCGCCACCACATAGAGGGCAGCACGGTGATTAAAGATGGCGGATGACAGCTGTCAAAAAAGCACATGGCTTTGTTTCCAAACAAGAGCACGTGGAATTTGCCGTCACCGGGGCAGCACTGTTCTCTCTGGATTAAAGATGGCGGATGACAGCTGTCAGAAAAGCATATAGGTTTGTAAAGCACGTGGGATTTACCGTCACCACATAGAGGGCAGCGCTGTTCTCTCTGGATTAAAGATGGCGGATGATAGCTGTCAGAAAAGCACATGGGTTTGTTTCCAAACAAGAGCATGTAGAATTTGCCGCCACCACATAGAGTGTAGCACTGAGGTTTGTGATGCAAGATGGCGGATGATAGCTGCACGTGAATTTGTAGAGCACGTAGAATTTCCCGCCACCGGGCAGCACTGAGGTTCGCGATGCAAGATGGCAGATGACGTACCACATTTCAAAGGTAAGTGGCTAAAGAGGGTAGCACTATGCTCAAAGATGGCGGATAACAGCTGCACGTGGCTGTCAAAAAGCACGTGGATTTGTCTACATAGAGGGCAGCACTGAGGTTTGCGATGTAAGATGGTGGATGACAGCTGTCAAAGGTAAGTAGCTAAAGAGGGCAGCACGATGCTCGAAGATGGCGGATGACGGAAGCACGTGGCTTTGTTTATCTCGAGCTAGTGAGGTTAACTTGGTAGCACTGAGGTTTAGGCCCGCCGAGATGACAGCACTGCCGATGACAGGTGACGAAAGAGGGCAGCACCGTGCTCAAAGATGGCGGATGACAGCTGTCAAAAAGGGCATAGGTTTGTAAAGCAATTAGAATTTGCCGCCACCACATAGAGGGTAGCACTGAGGTTTGCGATGCAAGATGGCGGATGACAGCTGTCAAAGGTAAGTAGCTAAAGAGGGCAGCACGGTGCTCAAAGATGGCGGATGACAGCTGCACGTGGCTTTGTTTACCTCATGCTAGTTAGGTTAAGTTGGTAGCACTAAGGTTTAGACCCGTCAAGATGGCAGCACTGCCGATGAGAGGTGACGAATTTTACATCTACTGCGATATAGAGGGCAGCACAGTGCTCAAAGATGGCGGATTACAGCTGTCAAAAAAGCACGTGGCTTTGTTTACCTCATGCTTGTTAGGTTAAGTTTGTACCACTAAGGTTTAGGCCCGTCAAGATGGCAGTACTGAGCTTAGCGATGCGTTGTTGTCTGTCAAAAAGCACGTGGCTTTGTTTACAAATCTGTCAAAAAGCACGTGGCTGTCAAAAAACACGTGGCTTTGTTTACCTCATGCTAGTGAGGTTAAGTTGGCACTACTGAGGTTTAGGCCCGTCAAGATGGTAGTACTGAGGTTTGCGATGCGTTGTTGTCGATGACAGCTGTCAAAAAGCACGTGGCTTTGTTTACAAATCTGTCAAAAAGCACGTGGCTTTGATTACCTCGCGCTAGTGAGGTTAAGTTGGCACTACTGAGGTTTAGGCCCGTCAAGATGGCAGTACTGAGGTTAGCGATGCGTTGTTGTCTGTCAAAAAGCACGTGGCTGTCAAAAACACGTGGCTTTGTTTACCTCATGCTAGTTAGGTTAAGTTGGCACTAGTGAGGTTTAGGCCCGTCAAGATGGCAGCAGTGAGGTTAGCGTTGCGTTGTTGTTGATGACAGCTGTCAAAAAGCACGTGGCTTTGTTTACAAATTCAAATCTCCCGCCAAAATTCAAATTTCCCGCGGGCGGCGGCGGAGGCGTGCGGCGGCGGAGGTGCGGCCGAACTGTCCAATTATACTACTGATTTGACCTTTCTCCACGCCGACGCCACACTCGTCTCCGGTGACTATCACTGACAGAACAGAAGCGTGACTCATCGGAGAACACGACGTTCCGACATTCCCTCATCCAAGTCGCTCTAGCCCGGCACCATGCCAGGCGTGCACGTCTATGCTGTGGAGTCAATGGTAGTCTTCTGAGCGGACGCCGGGAGTGCAGGCCTCCTTCAACCAATCGACGGAAAATTGTTCTGGTCGATATTGGAACAGCCAGGGTGTCTTGCACATGCTGAAGAATGGCGGTTGACGTGGCGTGCGGGGCTGCCACCGCTTGGCGGCGGATGCGCCGATCCTCGCGTGCTGACGTCACTCGGGCTGCCCCTGGACCCCTCGCACGTGCCACATGTCCCTGCGCCAACCATCTTCGCCACAGGCGCTGCACCGTGGACACATCCCTATGGGTATCGGCTGCGATTTGACGAAGCGACCAACCTGCCCTTCTCAGCCCGATCACCATACCCCTCGTAAAGTCGTCTGTCTGCTGGAAATGCCTCCGTTGACGGCGGCCTGGCATTCTTAGCTATACACGTGTCCTGTGGCACACGACAACACGTTCTACAATTACTGTCGGCTGAGAAATCACGGTACGAAGTGGGCCATTCGCCAACGCCGTGTCCCGTTTATCGTTCGCTACGTGCGCAGCACAGCGGCGCATTTCACATCATGAGCATACCTCAGTGACGTCAGTCTACCCTGCAATTGGCACAAAGTTCGAACCACTCCTTCTTGGTGTTGCATTTGCTCTGTCAGTCAGTGTACATTCACCAGCATAGAGATACTTGAAATACACAATTACAGTGTATTTATACGAAAATCATAATTAATGATAAACAATTTGCTAACACCTTAATGCACATTTCAATCATCATTTTCAAATTCATACTGCAATGACACTTATCAAGGTTACAAAAACTGCTCTCAATTGGCAGAAATCCTAACACTAGCACCGCCTCTCTTTGATTCTGTAACTTAGGAAATTCTGGTTTGTAACTGTAACCATTTAACACATAGAAAATTCTGAACAGTTTGCACAGTGGCGGCTGGTGCAGTCTGCTGTAACCCATCCCCACTCCAAAAAATACAAATATTTAGAAACATACCGGTGTGTGGTTTTCTTTCTTTGCCATTTGCCTTACGTCGCACCGACACAGATAGGTCTTATGGCTGCGATGGAACAGAAAAGGTCTAGGAATGGGAAGGAAGCGGCCGTGGCCTTAATTAAAGTACAGCCCCAGCATTTGCCTGGTGTGAAAATGGGAAACAACGTAAAACCACCTTCAGAGCTGCCGACAGTGGGATACGAACCCACTAACTCCCGGATGAGAGCTCACAGCTGTGCGCTTCTAACCGCACGGCGAATTCGCTCGGTGGTATGTGGTTTTCAAGGGGCTCTCCACTGAGTTTTCCACAGTGAACAAATACGCAAACAACCCCAACACATATACACATTCCTCATTAAAACTATATAATTAAACACACAATAACACCTGCAATGGCAAAATATTCACCAACTCAAACACTTGGTGTGAGCGCGCAAAAACGTAACTTCTTAATGTTACCAACATCATTGAAATAAAACCAGCAACGTCGTAATGCAAAATTACATGTTATATTGACATTTATAAACTAGAGATTTTTTATTAAAGAAAATCACAATATCATGTCCTTATTTTGACAACATAAAAAGTACAATTTTTATAGTTCATCGATTTACAAATGTGGCTATGAAATAGAAAAGTTGGTGGCATTCTATCCTCTTTGGTATTAAAAGACCTGGCGTGAACAGCTCTACAGTATTTTGTGTTCCCGTTTGCTTTGAGCGATACCCTCTTAAATACTACCGCTGAGTCAAGAGGGTGCCAGCTGCCACGTTCTCATATCGGTCGTAATGCAAGTGCTGCCTCTCTGTGGTCGAACGAAGAATTGCTGTGAAGTGATGTCTTGGCTGTTGTTTCCACAGCCTGTCGGAACACATTCTCTTTGTATCGAAAAAGTTGCGCACGCATGCGCAAAAGGGAGAGTTCCTGGTTTCTGGCTAAAAGCTTAGCTCTCGCTGAGCTGTGACCACACAGCATCCGGCGTGCAGCGCACCAGTAGTTACCTGGATGTGAGGGGAGTTGAATAATTTCTTATTCTTTGGCTGACGCCTTTTCCAGTGCACTGTATTTGATTGTAGATAATATTTTTCCAACAGACAATGTGCTGCAGCACTTCAGCCGCCACACAGGACATGACCATCAATGATGGACACTTCAAACCACCTCTCTACACTACTTTGGGATACATCACCATTTCCCTGTCACTATCCACAAGCAATTTCTTTTTAGCCTGCAACATTTTAATGCAGACATCACACTTTTTAAATGATATTTTAATCACTTGCAAACTGGTGTAGCTGGCAATGCAGACTAAAATTCATTGTGTTTCAAGGGGAACTCTGATGTGAACTACTTCTTCTAATGCAAGCTCTAACCCATCTAAATTATCAATAACCGTATCATCGCTATTGATATAAACATTATGAGCAAAGTCTTTCAAAGTAAATTCACGAAGTTTTGAAGACCTCATCTTTAATACACCTAACAGTTTGATCTTTCTTTCAGACTCAAGAATTCATTCCACAGAGGCATTAGAAGTGCAACCACTCAATCTCCTGTAGAGACCAAATCTTCTCTCTGAACTGTCTGTCTACAATTTTGTAGTAAACACATAAGACCAGTGGTAATTATTGAAAACACATTGTGGTAAGTATGTTTATCAAAGTAGTGTACGTTTCACTTGTCAATCTTCTTTCTGTTTATGACATGTGCCTAAGTGCATATATGTTTTAAACATGTAAGGAATGAAAGGTTCATGTTATCAGGACCAGTAATTGGACTAGCATCTTCATTCCTGGTATATGTATCTTTCATAGGATGCTGTATATTACAGACTGACCACCACTTTTGAATTAATTTTAGGAAATGGATTGTGCCATCAGAAACATCTAAACCTTGAGCTTTAAGCAAATACAAATCAGCAACATTCTTATGGTCAAACACTTAACTACTAATGACACATTCTGTCTCTATTGTTGTTGGATACAGAGCCTTCCCAGATAAATTTGAAGCCATTTTTAGTACAATTTCTTCTCTGAACGAAACAACTCTTCATGATCTGAAAATTTGGCCTGAGAAGTTATAATTTACAGACTGGCTCTGTACCAGCACCAACACTGACCACATCACTAAAAACATCAAATGTCTTATCAACGTTTGGTGTAATAAGAGAATGTCACTGCCCATGTCATTAGTTCTGGAGAGTATCTTATTTGATTAATTACAGAGAGCTGTAACTGTTCCGGGACAAATTTTACTTCACTAATTCTCTCTGCATTAAACTCACAGGTCTAACTCAAGTGCATTTTTTTAAAAGGTTCATAGAAAGAATCATCAGAATAACTTGTGAAATGACTTAGCAAAGTGTAAAACTTCGTCCATCTGTCATATTTCCGGTCTTCACAAGCACTAAAATGCTCTGTAGGCAAACACAAATTTTCGTGAAACATTTGAACTGCAAATGAACTTGAAACTTTAAATCTCAATGTTGGAACATTAATACATGACTCATCATCCACCTTCACAAACAATGCATAATCTTCCTTCACTATTCCACTGAATGCTTCAACGAATTTCTTCTGAACTTCACAGATGAAGGATGTAAAATAAGTAAAATTGTCACATTCACGCCACTTAATGAAATAACGTCTAAATACTAGAAACACCACAACGTATAAAAATATCTTGATGACCGATAAAAGGACACTGCATCACTATTTAACACATGCAAATATTCGGTGGAAAACAAACAAACCAAACCCCATGGCACTACAGCCCATGAAGGACCTCGGCCTACCAAGCGACTGCTGCTCAGCCCAAAGGCCTGCAGATTGCAAGGTGTCGTGTGGTCAGCACGACGAATCCTCTCGGCCGTTATTCTTGGCTTTCAAGACCGATTCGGTGGAAAATAAAAATCGCGAATTCCAGTAGCAAGATAACCTCAACCAACCACACACGTGAGCGGTACAAACCGAACTGAATGTAAACACGCCCCACACGCCGTCTACACGTGGCCCAATGTGACAGCCATGTTGTCACGTATCTATATATGCATTCCGGTCTGATAATATTGTAGTTGGTCTGGGTTCATACGTGAAGAGAAATTGACAATCCTTTTCAACATATGATAAGTCAAAGACGTCAAAATTTGGTTGTTTGAGATGATAGACGACGTGAGGAGGCTGGGTGGTGCGTATACAGACGTAGAAGTATCGCGCGATTGAATTTACTGAAAAGTGTTTCTTATTTCTAAAATGCGGAGCAACATAATAAATATAAGAGATCCGTTCAACTCCTTGGCTGAATGGTCAGCGTTGAGGCCTTCAATTCGGATGGTCCCGACTTCCAATACCGGCAGGGTCACGATTTTAACTGCTTCTGGCTCGGGGACTGGGACTTTGTCCCAACACTCTCCTCTTTATATTTATGCAACACTACCAACAAGCAATCGTGATTACATCCCATCACGTAGCCTTGGCGTCGGGATGAACATCAAATCGTAAAACAGAGTCAAATCCGCATGTGCGACATCTCGCACCCACAACCCCAATGCTGTGGGAAAAGCGGTAGAATATAACAGATCCATGCCATGGCTGCAAGTGACTTATGTTAAATTATCGACAAGAAGCACCAGCAGCCTCAGAAACTTTAAAGAGAATACACGATTATGTAACATAACTCGCGCGCAGTTGATACGATCTCAAAACTGACCCTCTTCCTCTCTCCTTACCAGGATGACGACGAAGTGTTGTGACTGCACGTACAGTATTTTATAATTATTCAAGTTAGTTCACTTACGTAGATTACTAAGTACTGTTCATTTGCTTGTTAAATATTTCATGAAGTTCATATTTTCTCGTTGTCAGAACGTCGAACATTTTCTTCAGTAAATTGGACTTAGCTACCGAACGTGGTTATGTTCCACCACGCCATGGAGAAGTACTGTTTCTCTTGTATTCCGAGACGGAAGTGCGCTGTGTCGCATCGTATGTTTCGAAACAGTCAGCAGTGACATTGAGCCCATATCTACTGTTAAAACTGTATTTAAATCTACACGAGGCGCAATAATTCAGGCTTATCGCATTCTATGTTGTACTTATATAATAACAATATAAAACTAGCAGCGATACTTCTTCTTCTTCTACAATATCCTCATCGCATGTCCGCTGTCATCACGGCGATCGACTCTTGTTCCCAGCAAGTCGGAAAAGTGTGGTGGAACGTAGCCCACAACATTCTCGTAGATTATGTACGCAAGATTTTCTCCTTCTTGCCCTATTCCTTTTTCCTTAAATGTCATCTACAAGATAAACTGAAGGAGGTCACTTAATTATTTGAGCCAGTCCCATAATACAGTAAACATTACAAGAAAGATGATACATATTAGAGTGGTGCTGCCTAGTGCCAGATACTAGCACTAGTATCAGGTGGATGTTTTTCTTTACATTGTCCTTGGACCTCCCAATTCTGTTTAAAGACTTCCATGTCGTCCAGGACTCTTCGTAGTAACAGAGCAGCTTCTGTTCAAGTTTCTCAAGTTCCAAGCGATCTGGGAATTTGCGGTTCCTGGTTCAAACATGGTTTCATTTGGATCTGCAAGTAGACAGGGTGATGTCTATGGAGAGGACCAACTGTACCACTCCATATTCGCGGCTACTTCACGTCGAGTGTCAGGTGGAGCTATTCCCACAAGGGAGTGCAACATACTTGTTCGGGTTGGTTTTAGATACCCTGTGATCAGTCAGTAAGCTTCTACGAGTGCAACGTAGAACATCTTGGCATGTACAGATTTATACCATACAGCTGTGGCACTGTTTCTGGATGAGCGGCCCAATCTGATCATGTCATAACATTGTGAGAGGACTTTTGCCTCGGTGTTGGCACAGTGATGAGTGCAAAGCTTGACCTCAGATACTTAGGCGTATCACTGTGTTCCAGTAATTTTCCCATTCACTTCACTTTCAACTTTCAGGATTCCCCACGCGAAAAGCATATGTCTGGTACTTTGATGGATTTGGTTTGAAATTATTATTCCCTAAACGTATAAACCACTACACTACCTCACAATTTCCAATGACATGACCAAAGTACTCTACTTTCTGATATTGTACATGACCTCCAGCTCGGAGTACTGTAGCCCCACATCTTGAAGGATGGTGTGCGGGCCTCTGCAACATAAAGTAAACAGGGCGAGTTAGCCATGCGGTTATGGGCGCGCGGCTGTGAGCTTGAATTCGGGAGGTAGTGGGTTCGAACTCCACTGCCGGCAGCCCTGAAGATGGTTTTCTGTAGATTCCCATTGTCATACAGGACAAATGCTGGGGCTGTACCTTACGAAGGTCACTGCCGATTCCTTCCCACACACAGGCTTTTCCTATCCCATCGTCGCCATAAGACCAAACTGTGTCGGTGCGACGTAAAGCAAATAGAAAACCCACCATAAAATAAGACAGGACATACACAACACTGAAGTAAACAGGAACAGAGAAACTGAAGTCCCTGTGACACGGGATTTAAATCATTCTCTTGAAAGCAGTCCTTGGGAACTAGTTTCAACGGGACTGCTCATGCTGTGATCAAGTACGCAGGTGAGAGACCTAAAGCACTGCACATGCTCCAGTGATGTGTCAGGTACTGTCAACTTTATAGGGTGAATGACATGTTTTCTTACGGTCACTAAGTTAGTATTTTTTGTGTTTAAACCCAGAATTTTTTTTGACCAATCAATTTGCCAATATCTGTGGATTTTGATCACTTACTGCAAACAGAAAAGTATCATATGCATATTTCGGATTATTTATTTATTTATTTATTTATTTATTTATTTATTTATTTATTTATTTATTTATTTATTTATTTATTTATTTATTTATTTATTTATTTATTTATTTATTTATTACGATTTATTACGATTTATTACGATTCAATGGGATGGTTTTAAAGCAATTCTTGAGGAATGTGAAAATAGGTTTGTACCTTTAAAGGTGGTAAGGAATGGTAAAGATCCCCTATATTATAACAGGGAAGTAAAGAGACTAAGGAGGAGGTGCAGGTTGGAGAGAAATAGAGTAAGAAATGGCTGTGGAAGTGAGGAGAAATTGAAGGAACTTACTAGGAAATTGAATCTAGCAAAGAAGTCAGCTAAGGATAACATGATGGCAAGCATAATTGGAGGCCATACTAATTTTAGTGAAAAATGGAAGAATATGTATAGGTACTTTAAGGCAGAAACCGGTTCCAAGAAAGACATTCCAGGAATCATTAATGAACAAGGGGAGTGTGTATGCGATGTTCTTCAAAAGGCAGAAGTATTCAGTCAACAGTATGTAAGGATTGTTGGTTACAAGGATAATGTCCAGATAGAGGAGGTGACTAATACTAAAGAAGTATTAAAATTACCTATGACAGCAGTGACATTTACAGTAAGATACAAAAGTTGAAAACTAGAAAAGCAGCTGGAATTGATAAGGTTTCGGGGGATATACTAAAGACAATGGGTTGGGATATAGTACCATATCTGAAGTACTTATATGATTATTGTTTGCATGAAGGAACTTTACTAAATGAATGGAGAGTTGCTGTATTAGCCCCTGTATATAATGGAAAGGGTGATAGACATAAAACAGAAAATTACAGGCCAGTCAGTTTGACATGCATTGTATGTAAGCTTTGGGAAAGCATTTTTTCTAATTATATTAGACATGTTTGCAAAATTAATAACTGGTTTGATTGAATTTTGGCATTTAATAGGGTGGATCATGGGAGACTATTGGCAAAAATGAGTGCAATTGGACTTGACAAAAGAGTGACTGAATGGGTGGCTCTGTTTCTAGAAAATAGAACTCAGAGAATTAGAGTAGGTGAAATTTTATCTGTCCCTGTAAAAATTAAGAGGGGAATTCCTCAAGGCAGTATTGTTGGACATTTATGTTTTCTTGTATATATCAATGATATGTGTTAAAGAAGTTGAATCAGAGATAAGGCTTTTCGAAGATGAAGTTATTCTGTACAGAGTAATAAATAAGTTACAAGACTGTGAGCAACTGCAAAATGACCTCGATAATGTTGTGAGGTGGACAGTAGGGAGTGTATGATGATAAACGGGGATAAAAGTCAGGTTGTGAGTTTCACAAATAGGAAAAGTCCTCTCAATTTTAATTACTGCGTTGATGGGGTGAAAGTTCCCTTTGGGGATCATTGTAAATACCTAGGTATTAATATAAGGAAAGATCTTCATTGGGGTAATCGCATAAATGGAATTGTAAATAAAGGGTACAGGTCTCTGCACATGGTTATGAGAGTATTTAGGGGCTGCAGTAAGGATGTAGAGGAGAGAGCATATTTGTCTCTGGTGAGACCCCAATTAGAGTAGATTACTTGATTCAGGAACTGGAAAAAATCCAAAGAAAAGCACCTCGATTTGATCTGGGCGATTTCCGACAAAAGAGTAGCGTTACAAAAATGTTGCAAAGTTTCGGCTGGGTAGACTTGGGAGAAAGGAAACGAGCTGCTCGTCTAAGTGGTATGTTCCGAGCTGTCAGTGGAGAGATGGCGTGGGAGGACATCAGTGGACGAATAATTTTGGATAGTGTCTTTAAAGGTAGGAAAGATCACAATATTGTAACAGTAAATGTGGTACTTCGGTAGACATGAGACGCAGGGCGTGTACCATTCGTTGAAGTGCGTACAGAGGGAGAGGGTTTGTTTAGAAATAAATCTTAAAATTTTTCCTCTGAGTTTATTAACAAATTCAAAGTCTGTACAGCAGATACAGTAGAAAACGTTCTTCGTCCTAGGGCTGGCGATGTCCTTGGATTCCGGCAGCTCCTCCTTTTCCCATACCAGTGAACCACCATTCCTCCCCCGATGGAAGTTCTAGAAGATCCATCCGACGTCTTGAAGATCCATACGGTGCTGATGAAGGGCGTTGAGGTAGTCCTCGTGAATGATGAACGTGAATGAATATCGTTAAGCCTTCGCGCGAGTTAATGCAAAGACTGCTTCTGCACAGATGAGAGGAAAGTTTATCAATGGTTTTAACAAGGTTCAAACACTAAAAAAAGGTATCTTTGAGAGTTTATCACACGGTGAAATGTCACTAAATTTTGTGCCGTGTTAAATGAAAAGAAGGCCACTAGACTCGAATGAGCATGTAAGTTTAATACTCATAAAAATAAAAGTCCACTCGAAACTTATCGTAGAATTTTAACAGAGTCACTTGAAGTTTGTGGCACTTGGCATAATGTAAAGTAATGCCGCACGACTTACTTCTTAGTTTGAAACACTGTTCAACGTAATTTAATTGGATACGAAAATAAAGATGTTTCACTCGTGAATTCGAACTCATTCACGTATTGATAATAACATGAAATTAAAATAATATATAAGTAATAATAATAACAACGTAAACGTTTCCACCTTTTCAATACTAAAATATATTCACAAAATTATAAATTACATGGTACTAGTTTCGACCCATCTAGGGGTCATCATCAGCTCACACTCTGGCCACACACTCAGCTGATGATGACCCCTAGATGGGTCGAAACTAGTACCGTGTAATTTATAATTTTGTGAATATATTTTAGTATTGAAAAGGTGGAAACGTTTACGTTGTTATTATTATTACTTATATATTATTCTCAGTTCAATACGGACCAAAAACATGAAATTCATAACCATTAATGAAATTAAAAGACGAAATTAATCATGTATTGACAGTCCTCGGTTCGACTGTTCGTAAAATCGAAACGCACAACTGAATGTTCGTAGAATTGAAACGTGCTGTTTAGTATAATTGAAATGCACAGTTCACACATGCACAGTTTACAGTTCATGACCTAAAGTTCATGAAATGGTAAATTAGTGACGTAGTCATGCTTGCAATCGAGTAAATCTGGATTAAAACAGTCTCATAAACTTGAAGTATTTAGTACTCTGTAAGGAGCAAACTGTTCTAAGTCCTGTCCAGAACATTAAACTTCAAATTACGAGCACTCGAAAACATTCGCAAGTCTTAGACACTCGTGTAGAATAAACAGTCACTTGATAATGTTCAGACGAAGCACAATTTATATCACGTCCCGTCGGAGTAAAAGTTTATCACTCACAGTGTAAAGAATTCCGTACAAGTCCATATTCGACGCGATTGGGTTAAAGTCCACGGACTCGAAGATTGATAGCCGCTTCACGCTAGATCACGGTCCTCGCGAACCGACTGTATGAACTCCACTGCCTAGCGTGCACATACACACTCTGGCCACACATTGCTCTGCTGAGCGAAGCAGTACTCTATTTATATCTGATCCGGGCCTTCACATCTCGTTCCATAACTTCATCGCCTCACGTCAGATTTACGTGAAACTCTGCAGGAACGTAGATAAGGGATCGGGTTACACGATGATATTGTTAAATTTGTTTAATTATTATTATGGGGAAAGTTATTACCCTTAGAAACTCGAAGAACATTCCACATCAGTCTAGGCTCTGTGTTGTGGTGAGGCATGCTGTGACGTCACCCGCTCTCTACGTCACACGCACACAGCTGTTGTTCGCCATCCAGTCAGTCTTTCGTAGCCGGCCCGGAGCGTAACGCGTAAGTTTTTAAAATTTCTATTACGGGGACTTAGTTTTGTACAGCCGTTACCGGTACATCTCCCCCTCCTCCTGGGGAAAAGAAAATTCGATAGGATTTTCTTTTAATGATCTCTCCTGAAATATTTCTTTAGGTTGGCTGCACTGTAAATGCCCTCGATGCTTCCATCCAGCTTATTAATTTTGTATGCCCCGTTTTCGAGAACCTCTGCAATTCGATATGGTCCTACATAAAGTGGGCAAAACTTTGCATAAATGCGAAGTTCAGGGTGCGAAACAGCTGGTTTTCTTATCAATGGCCAGGGAGTTTAGATACGGAGTGACACATTTAGAAATGATACCATTATTCTCCATCTCTTTGATCACCGTCCTGGCTTCCTCTCGGTACTTCTCAGGAACTGGATAGGGCAGTTTTTGATAAGGAGAGGTGTCCTTAACATTCAATTGGTACTCAAAATCTCTAACAACGCCGGGTTTGTCATCAAAAACCTCCGGAAATTTCTCAAATATTTGTCGAGTTGCCTCTGCCATGCGGGAATCGAACTCTGGGCTTTCAGCCGCACTGGTGAGAAATATGAAGTGATCACGACCTTCGTCGAACACATCCTCAATAATGGGCACTTCCTGGCCCTCGACGGGTCCCTCTTGACCGGGTCTACCCTCTTCGCAATCTATTTCATCGGCAGGCAGAGCATCGCTCATGTTGCCTCCGGTTTCTATGAATGCGGTACCCAGACCTTGGCACTTCAAATTATTACAGTCTACCAGCTGCAACTCTACAGAGTCGATGTTAAAAAATTGCATGACGTTGGCAGGATAATCAATGATTCCCCATACTTGGCTAGGAAATCTAACCCTAGGATGACGCTGAATTTCATCGGCGAAATGACTAGGAATATATGCTCGAACTGGACACCTTCAATGTCAAATGTAACGAAAGCTTGAAATTTACATTTGATATGCCCGTCCGGTACTATCCCTTTAATTTTGATCTGTGCGACTGGTATCAATAACATGCCTTCTCCCCCCTTCAACATTTCAATTAACCTCTCAGAAATTAATGAGGCCTGAGCTCCAGAATCGATTAAGGCGGTTACGTAAAGGGTATCCAAAGTAATATTAATAACTGGAAGACTTCGTTGGACATTTGGTGTTGTAGGAGTGGGATCTTCATACAAGAGATCTGAGTCATCCAAATACCAGTAATTAATATTAGTGACACAAATTATTTCTCCTCTACTCCGGTTTTCAGGCAATCTTATTGTTGTGTTGTCGAAGTTTTTTTTTAATTGCGCCTGTCGATTTGGGGTTTGTCGCAGGCGACGTGTTCTGTCTTATGGCGTGCTCTTGGTATTCTAAAGAGGTAGCGCCAGGTAATCCTTCATCCCGGTTTCGATTCTGGATATATTCGCGAGTTTCTCTCCATCTTCTTTCGATCTCGGCTCTCGGCGAATCTCCATCTCGAGTAAGCGACTCAATAGGTTTCTTCCACGTTTGATTACGTCTGTAAGGCGTACTTTGCCCGTATGGACGTCTCCTAAATCGCCGGAAATGAGATAACGAATCTCTCCGTGGTTCCACTTCCTCACAGGGTTCGGGATTCGATCTTGGCGGGTTGTTAACTTCGACAGGGTTGGTTGCAACCTCTTTCGTCTTAGCAACCCTGGGCGGATTTGGTGTATGGGCAGTGTCAAGTTTCCTTAATAAATTATCAAGTTGTTCTAGGTCTTGAACATTGGCTGCCACAAGAATTTCTTGTACATGCGCCGGAAATTGTAAAGTTACTACCTGTATTAACTCCTGTTGTGGCAAAGGAGGATCAAAGAATTGCATCTTCTTTAATTGAGAAATGAGAAAGTCAGAATATCGTGAAGAATTAATCGCTGTGTTGTATCTCCTGGAGTACAACTGTAGCTTAATCAAGTGTTGAATTTCTGAATTCCAAAACCTCTTCAACAAGGCCTCCTTGAACTCATCATAGGTTTTAATGTTAAATTTAAATGCTGTGTACCAATTTAATGCTTTCCCTTCCAATAATCTAGAAGCTATCCTCAATTGATGATCGGATCGTACTTTATTCTCTTGAAAGTACTCTTCAATGTTGAGAAGGAATTCTTTCGCTGTGTACTCTTCCTTTCCGGAAAATTTTGCAGGTTTATCGTCTGATAATTTTAAAACTGTGGAAATGCTAGAAGTATCTCCGCTAGACCCTTGACATTCGTGTGTAGACACCTCCTTCTCCACCTGAGATATCCTATTATCAATGGTCTCTATTTTTCCTTGCAATTCGACCTTGATAGTCTTAACTTGTCCACGGATGGAGTTTTCCACGCTCTGGACTTCCTTTTCGAGGTCCTGCTTCACTTCATTTACGTCGCGGCCTATGCGAATGATTTGAGTATGTGCGCTATCTAATTGGGTTTTTACATGCTTATCTGTTTCCTCTTGATTTGTTTTAAGTAAATTAACCTCATTACTTATTTTCTGGAAGTTAGTCTTAAAAGATTCATGGATGTTATCCTGAATAGAGGATATTTCTGCTTGTGCCTGGGATAACTGACCATGAGATTCTTTAAATTCTGCCTTTAAGCTTTCAACTTCCTTAATCAATTGATGTGAGGTGGGAAACGAAGCTTTTAAGTCTTCAACTATTTGTAGTTTAAGGTCTTGTTTTACTGTTTCTAAGTCACGGATGAGGCGTTCGTTTATTTCCGTAAACTTAGAATTAATCTTCGCATTAGTTTCTGAGAATCGTTTTTCAATTTCAGAACCAGCTTTAGTAAGCCTATTTTCCAAATTAGCATTAACTTCGGTAAACTTGGTATTAAATATTTTAGTTACTTGTGTGATACGACTTTCTAAGTTGGCTGCAGTTGCGGCGTTGGCCTCATTAATACGAGTGTTAATCTCATTAATACGAGATTCTAAAGTAGTACCTAACTGAGCAGTTGCAGCATTGGCCTCGTTAATACGAGCTTGTAAATCAGCACCTACTTGAGCATGCGATTCGGCAATACGTTCATTTAAGCTAATCTTAAGAGCTTCAATAGCAGCTAAAATATTTGCCATTTTGATGGTAATGTATTTAAACCAAGCAACAAGAAAATCATAAATCACTTGAAAAGAATTTAGATATCACCATTATTGTCCAATGGTTAAAAGTTCATGTTCAAAGTCATTCAAACATTCTCAAAAAGAAAAATCTCCAAGACATTTAACACACACAAAAATTATCCCATATCATTGATAACACTTCTTATAAAAGAAAAGTTAAATCTTGTTAGAAAGTTCTTTGGAATGTTAATGGCTATTCCACACAAAGCACTGGAAATGTATCTGGATTAAGTTGCTAAGTCACACGATTTTAGTGCGATTTTGTCTATCACTGCACTTCTTAATTTATTACTAGTACTTCGAAATTGACCATAGAATGGTCAAGTGTCAATTTAATTTCTACTGCACTCATAATTAAGTTCTGATATTGCTGAAACGCTAATTTCTAGTTCTACTGCACTCCAAATCGGCCCCAACACGACTGGGGCGCCAATTTCTCCCCCTCTCCTCTGTAACAGTAAATGTGGTACTTCGGTAGACATGAGACGCAGGGCGTGTACCATTCGTTGAAGTGCGTACAGGGGGAGAGGGTTTGTTTAGAAATAAATCTTACAATTTTTCCTCTGAGTTCATTAATAAATTCAAAGTCATGTCACCTCTGTACAGCAGATAGAGTAGAAAATGTTCCTCGTCCTAGGGCTGGCGATGTCCTTGGATTCCGGCAGCTCCTCCTTTTCCCATACCAGTTAACCACCATTCCTCCCCCGATGTAAGTTCTAGAAGATCCATCCGACGTCTTGAAGATCCATACGGTGCTGATGAAGGGCGTTGAGGTAGTCCTCATGAACGATGAACGTGAATGAACATCGTTAAGCCTTGGGGCGAGTTAATGCAAAGACTGCTTCTGCACAGATGAGAGGAAAGTTTATCAATGGTTTTAACAAGGTTCAAACACGAAAAAAAATTATCTTAGAGAGTTTATCACACGGTGAAATGTCACTAAATTTTGTCCCGTGTTAAATGAAAATAAAAATAAAAGTCCACTCGAAACTTATCGTCGAATTTTAACAGAGTCACTTGAAGTTTGTGGCACTTGGCATAATGTAAAGTAATGCCGCACGACTTAGTTCTTAGTTTGAAACACTGTGCAACGAAATTTAATTGGATACGAAAATAAAGATGTTTCACTCGTGAATTCGAACTCATTCACGTATTGATAATAACATGAAATTAAAAGACGAAATTAATCATGTATTGACAGTCCTCGGTTCGACTGTTCGTAAAATCGAAACGCACAACTGAATGTTCGTAGGATTGAAATGTGCTGTTTAATAGAATTGAAATGCACAGTTCACACATGCACAGTTTATAGTTCATGACCTAAAGTTCATGAAATGGTAAATTACTGACGTAGTCATGCTTGCAATCCAGTAAATCTGGATTAAAACAGTCTCATAAACTTGAAGTATTTAGTACTCTGTAAGGAGCAAACTGTCCTATGTCCTGTCCATAACATTAAACTTCAAATTACGAGCACTCGAAAACATTCGCAAGTCTTAGACACTCGTGTAGAATAAACAGTCACTTGATAATGTTCAGACGAAGCACAATTTATATCACGTCCCGTCGGAGTAAAAGTTTATCACTCACAGTATAAAGAAATCCGTACAAGTCCATATTCGACGCGATTGGGTTGAAGTCCACGGACTCGAAGATTGATAGCCGCTTCACGCTAGATCACGGTCCTCGCGAACCGACTGTATGAACTCCACTGCCTAATGTGCACATACACACTCTGGCCACATACTCAGGCCACACACTGCTCTGCTGAGCGAAGCAGTACTGTATTTATATCTGATCCGGGCCTTCACATCTCGTTCCATAACTTCATCGCCTCATGCCAGATTTACGTGAAACTCTGCAGGAACGTAGATAAGGGATCGGGTTACACGATGATATTGTTAAATTTGTTTAATTATTATTATGGGGAAAGTTATTACCCGTAGAAACTTGAAGAACATTCCACATCAGTCTAGGCTCTGTGTTGTGGTGAGGCATGCTGTGACGTCACCCGCTCTCTACGTCACACGCTCGCCGTCCAGTCAGTCTTTCGTAGCCGGGCCGGAACGTAACGCGTAAGTTTTATTTAAAGATTTCTATTACGGGGACTTAGTTTTGTACCGCCGTTACCGGTACAATGTAAAGAGATAGAAGATTTAATACAATATGTAAAGGTGACGAGAATCTAATTGTGATGGGAGACTGGAATATAGTGGTATGCAAAGGAGGATAAAGTAATATAGTAGGAGACTTCGGATTTGGACAAAGGAACGAAAGAGGAAGTCGGCTGGGTGAATTCTGCACTGATCATAATTTAGTCCTTGCTAATACTTGGTTCAAACACCACAAACGACGGCTGTATACGTGGACGAAGACCTGGAGACACTGGAAGGTATCGAATAGACTTCATTATGATTAGGCAGTGATTCAGAAACCCGGTGTTGGGTTGGAACACTTTCCTAGGAGCAGAAGTGGACTCTGACCACAACTTGTTGGTCATTAAATGCCATCTGAAGTTGAAGAAATTGAAGAAAGGAAGGAATGCAAGGGGATGGGATCTAGACATGTTGAAAGAAAATAATGTGAGGGATTGTTTCAAGGAACATTTTGCAAAAGGATTAAATGAAAAGGCTGAAGGAAACACAATAGAGGAAGAGTGGATAGTCATGAAAAAAGAAGTCGGTAGGGCTGCTGAAGAAATGTTTGGAAGGAAGAAAAGATCAAGTAAGAATCAATGGATAACTTAGGAGATACTAGACCTGATTGATGAACGACGAAAATACGAAATTGCTAGAAATGAAGGTGGCAGAAAAGAATACAAGCGATTAAAGAATGAAGTGGATAGAAAGTACAAGGTAGCTAAGGAAGAATGGCTGAAGGAGAAGTGCAAGGATGTCGAAGGTTGTATGGTCCTAGGGAAGGTAGGTGCTGCATACAGGAAAATTAAGGAAACCTTTATAGAAAGGAAATCTAGGAGTATGAATATTAAGAGCTCAGATGGAAAGCCACTTCTAAGAAAAGAAGACAAAGCAGAAAGATGGCAAGAACATATCCAACAGTTGTATCAAGGTAAAGATGTAGATGATTTAGTTCGGGAACAGGAAGAGGCTGTTGATGCTGATGAAATGGGAGACCCAATTTTGAGGTCAGAGTTTGACAGAGCTGTGAGTAATAAATAGGAACAAGGCTCCTGGAATTGATGACATTCCCTCTGAATTACTGACTACCTTAGGAGAAACCAGCATGGCAAAGTTATTCCATTTAGTGTGTAAGATGTATGAGACAGGAGAACCGCCATCCGATTTTCGGTAGAATGTCGTTATACCTATTCCCAAGAAAGCCGGTGCTGACAAGTATGAAAACTACCGCACCATTAGTTAAGTATCTCATGCCTGCAAAATTTTAACACGTATTATTCACAGAAGAATGGAAAGAGAAGTTGAAGCTGAGTTAGGAGAAGATCAATTTGGCTTCAGAAGGAATGTAGGAACACGTGAAGCAATCCTGACTTTACGGCTGATCCTAGAGGATCGAATTAAGAAGGGGAAGCCCACGTACATAGCGTTCGTAGATCTAGAAAAGGCATTCAATAATGTTGATTGGACCAAGCTATTTAACATTCTGAAAGTGATTGGGATCAGATACCGAGAACGAAGAATTATCTAAAATCAGTCTCCAGTCATAAGAGTGAGGCAAAGCTGCAGGTTTTCCCCCCTCCTTTTCATTGTTTACAGTTTACAAAGAATAGGCAGTAAAGAAAATCAACGAGGGATTTGGAGAGGAAATCACAATCCAAGGAGAGGAAATCAAGACCTTGAGATTTGCCGATGATATTGTTATTTTATCAGAGACTGCAGAAGATCTCGAGAAGCTACTGAATGGTATGGACGAAGTCCTGGGTAAGGAGTACACGATGAAAATAATTAAGTCCTAAACCAAAGTAATGGAGTACAATCGAATGAAGGCAGGTGATGCAGGAAATATAATATTAGAAAATGAAGTCCTAAAGGAAGTAGATGAATATTGTTACTTGGGTTTAAAATAACTAACGATGGCAAAAGGAGGAATAAAATGCAGACTAGCACAATCAAGGAGGAGCTTTCTTAAGAAAATGAATTTGCTCACTTCAAACATTGATACAAGAAATAGAAAGACGTTTCTGAAGACTTTCATCTGGAGCGTGGCATTGTATGGAAGTGAAACATGGACTATTACCAGCTCAGAAAGAAAGAGAATAGAAGCTTTTGAAATGTGGTGTTACAGAAGAATGCTGAAGATGCGATGGATAGATCCAATCACGAATGAAGAGATACTGAATGGAATTGGTAAGCGGAGATCGATTTGGCTAAATTTGACGAGAAGAAATGATGCAATAGTAGGACACATCTTAAGACACGGAGGACTTGTTCAGTTGGTTTTGGAAACAAGTGTAAGAACGGTAGGGGTCGACCAAGGTATGAATATGGCAATCAGATTAGTGCAGAAATATGATGCAGTAGTTACGTAGAAGTGAAAATGTTAGCAAATGATAGGGTGGAATGGAGAGCTGCATCAAGCCACTCTATGGACTGATGACTCAAACAACAGCAACTTGTGAGATGACTTACCGAAGTGCCAAACTTCGTCCATCTGTCATATTTCAGGTCTTCACAAGCATAAGATTCCAATATAAAACTAAAGAGCTCTATAGGCAAATACACATTTTTGTGAAACATTTGAACTGCAAATTAATTTGAAACTTTAAACCTCACTGTTGAAACGTTAGTTAATGACTCTCCTCTTCATGAATACGCTGCATTACCATCGAATTGTTTTGAAAATAAAATACAGTCCGTGGTTACTCACTGGTAAGGTGAAGTAATTTTTATAATCGCTAAGTAGTTTTTGACTCTATCCGTTACAAACAATATTCTTTATAATATTAGTATAGATTTAATACATGGATCTTCAAACATGACACCTGACTAACTTTATTAATTCTGTTCATCCCTAACTAACCGCTTAGTGCTAATTGAAAATTTATACATTATTTCAGATGGTGGACACGTTAGCTATTTCAACTCAAATGCTAGAAGGATTTGTCCGTAATTCATCACCTGCAGATCATTTCTCGTTTTCAGCAGTAATCATGTCAGCGTCACACGAAGAAGCCTCAACTTCAGAATGTTTATTATTTTTAAGTTATTAAATTGTGACACTAGAACTATTTACGTTTGCTGCTAACCACATAGAAATTGGTAAATTTTCTGTTAATATTTCATGTATTACTTGTGAAATAAACCTACTTTCGAAACCCATAAACTGTGAGTGTTAATGCGAGCTCCTCGTAACTTGTTGTGGAGCACTGTATCCGTGCGGTCGCTGAAGTAAACATGCAGCCTGCTTTTGCCTATTGTTGTCAACAGCCAGGAAGAGGCCAGAAGTTCAAATTCAAGGGATGTATGCTTTGGTGACATACGTATTTAAGGCAGCAATAAAGCTGTTAGCACAGCGTATACCAGACAAAGTGTTTCACATCACCTGTTTGAGCAGACTATAGTATTGCGCTATGCAATATAAGGTACTAAGATTTATTTCTGTTATTCTTATGTAGCACTCAAGATAATTTCCTTACCAATGTAATACACACACAAGTTGTTATGTTCAGCTCTAGACACATAGTCTTACTAATAAACATCCTTATACACTTGTTTAACACTTGAATACACGTTCATGGACACTTTTTCTGGTTAGGCCGATCTGTATATAAATCTGAATGTTATTGGTTGACATAGGTAAATATCCAGTTATGTACAGTATCTCAAGCCACATCTAATGCCGTTAACAAAAATAATGTTAAAAAGGAATCGAGTGTGAAAATATTAATATAATGGAAAGTTACTTCAGATAAAAAATCTTCATAGCATGGAACCTATTATGTCATAACTCCCATTTCATCTTCATTAAGTTTTCAATTATTTCACAGGTGGTAAAGAAACATTTCGGATTTTAAATTTGAATGATAAAATATCAGTACGTGTCATCCCTTACAGTCATGTTCAGAAATTAGTGTGCGCAAGCACGTAAACGTCAGTCGCTGGCCAATGTCTTTACTATTAACTCTACATTGAGGGGAGGGGGGAAGCAAGGCAAATGGTCTCCGGATACGGAAGTTACTTTTAAAACAAACCTCAAGTTTTTATCTCGCTTAGTTCTTAATTTGTAACAGGAAGAACGTCTCGTGTGTTTAGGTTTCACGCGTGATGTGCCAGTAGGGATCTCACATTCCGTGTGCATTTAAATCTCCAGACAGTCGTATGCACTCCAGTGTTCATTTTATTATCAGTACAATACTGATGAAATAAAAATCAGTGATAAATGAACTCTTGAGGACAAGTGGATTGTGGTTGTGAAGTTTTGTGTAATTTGAGAGTCCGTGCTTTTGCGTGGGGATTTTCAGTTCATAGCAAAAAGGCAGAAGCCTGCACAATGGATCTTCAAAATAAGAAGAAACGTTCCATAGTAATAATTGTCACTGATAATAATTACTAACTCCTTTCCTCGCTCATATCCGCAGTGCTGTGAGAACTTGAATTTCGCAAGATATGAAGCCGCCTCTAGGATCTTTAATTAAGTCATTTCTGGCTGTGTTAAAGAGAATTCGAGCATGCGCCTTCGTAAATCTACATTTAATTTTAAAACTTCCGTCATCTTGTTTCACTCCACCTCCTACAGTGTTTTATTTTCCAGCCTCCATAATCACAAAATGTTCTGTCTTCTACTACATCTTCACAATATCTTGGAGATCATCAACGTTATTTTCCATTCTTTCAATGTTTGCTCAATGGATGAGTCGGATGTTTCACCACGATTATATTACTGCAGATAAACTGATCACTCGTTTCTTTTTCGTCAGTCGGTCCTGGTCTGTACAAGTAATTCAGCGAATAACTATAACAGACGTATACACGGGAAGCTTATACACGGCTTATTAGTAACAAATTGCATATCAACGGTGTATAAACCTTGTATAAAAGTTATACATCGTTTATTAGTAAGACTGATAAATATTAAAACATTAAGACCACTGTCGCTTCCTTTCGCTCCTAGTCATTTCCTATGCCATTATCTCGATGAAACCTGTTCATGGCAGTTCTGACATCAGCTGCTCTGTTAACGACAGTGAAGAGTGGAGTTGGGATCATGGCTGAATCTTGATGTACGCCACTTTCAGCAGGGAAAAACGAACTAGATTCCTCTTTCGTAGAGGGACGGACATATCTTCCATAGTTTGGAGGTAGCACATGTTCCATCATCTTAGTCATTAAAAGCAATACAGTACATATTTCGGCTGGAGAGTATTAAGTGCTATTACATTAACAGTCCCCTCAATAGTCGAGAAACAAATTAAATAGGTAATATGTTAACTGGTGAGCAGCTCAACAATAGGGGCAGGGTGTGGTCGGATCGCACGGAAGAACGTCGGTTCGATTCCTCGTCAGGAAGTCGACAAATTTCAGAAAATATATTTCCTTCTCCGGAAGTGCTCATTGCCCTGAGGGTCGCTCAGTCTATATCCGGTTAATTCATTGGGGTAAAGGTGGCCGGGCGTAGAGCTAACCACTCTGCCCCACCAAGTGCCGAGGTTACGTATAGTGGACAGTACGTCCGAGCTGATAAGTGGTGTGGAGGGAGAGAGGAGGAGAGGACAACCGCTCAGTACATAACACTAGAGTAGTTCAGTCGACCAGTTGGATGACATGCATATTGCCTATCCCGGTCTTCGGCGAGGGGAACTTCTGCGCCTTTTGTATTTGGAGTCGTCCTCCGACCAGACTACTAAGCAGTATCGAACGGTAGAGAAGAGAGGCACGATGAAGTATTTATGAAGCAATTGTGATCAGTCGAAAAAGGTAAATGAACATGTAAACGGCCTATGAGATATATTTAAAGCGATTCTCGAGATGTTTAAAAACAGGTATGTGCCTTTCATGGTGAAAAGAAAGAGTTGCTATGGCCCACTATAATATAACAGATAATAAAGTAGTTTAGGAAAGAGGTGCAGCTCAGAAAATCTATTTATCAATTAGAGTGAAGAAAGGACAGGCTGCTGGATATTTCTAGGAAAATTAAATTACGAAGAGTCATCTAAGGAAAGCATAATGGGTTGGTTACTTGCAAGTCATGAGAATGTTAGTGAAAGTGTTGAAGTATTTACTGACACATTAGGCGAGAAACAAGTTCCTGGAAGTATATTCCATGGATCATGAATGATCAAGGGTAGTGTCCTGGTACAGGTGGTGACTAATACTAGCGAAGGACGGAAATTAGCGTATAATAATAAAGATCCTTACATGAGAGATACTAAGAACTAAAGCTGAAATTGTTAAGGAACCAGGGAATACACAAAGAAGGTAAAGGGTCGGGATATAGTTGGGTATCTGAAGTACTGATCTGATTACAGTTTGCAAAAGGGAACAAAACCAAATGCATTGAGACTTGTAATGTGCAAAGTATGGGTTGGTTAACATAATATGGGTAATTAAATGTCAGTGACATGTAAGGTGTGGGAAATAATTATTCCCAATTATATTTAACACAGCAGTTGTCAGGATAAATGGCAAGATATCTGAAATCTTCAAGGCACAAAGGGGCGTTCGCCACGGCTGTATGTTTTCCTATTGGTGGCAAAAAGGTATCGAATCTCCGATATGCAGATGACACTGTCTTGATTGCCATGGATGAGGCAGAAATGACAGAGCTTTCAGACCGGGTCAGAACTGAGAGCATCAGTTTGAGTTTGCATATCAACATGCTAAAGACAAAAAAATTGGTAGTTTGTAGGCCTGGCAAGCTGAACAACCTCAGTGCCTTCAGCGAAATGGAAATGGTTTCTGAAATGTTTTACCTGGGTGTCATTATAACTAGCAATAACAGCTGTGAAATAGAGATCAGGAGAAGGATTGCCAGTTATCTCATATTTGGAACGATCGCTACATTTCTGTAAAGCTGAAGATCAGACTCGTACAGACACTGGCACTCTCTGTCTTCCCCTATTGTGCTGAAACGTGAACCTTACGAGCTTCACATTTGAATAAGATCAAGTCTTTCGAGAAGTGGTGCTGGAGAAGAATGCTTCGCATTCCTTGGACAGCATTTCCAATCTACGACTACATCCTCAAGGAGCTGAACATCAATACCAGGTTATCGGCAAAATGTCAACAGAGGATTCTCCAAATCTTTGGTCATATTATGCGTCGTGGAGAAGGAAGCCTTGAAAAGCACATAATCTTGGGAAACGTGCCTGGAAAGAGGGAGCGTGGACGAGCACCTATACGCTGGACATGCAACAAAGACATCGTTCATACAATCTACCGATACAGCAGAAGACCGTGGAGGATGGAGACGGATACAAAGAACAGGATCCTCAGGATTGAGGGACCGATATAGACAGACATATTTAAGATGAGGACTCCCTTGATGTTAGTTGACAGTTCTGTTATTTTCTAAAACACCATTTAGCGGGGAACCATTAAAATCAGTTCCCTTACGATTACCTCTTGTTTTGCTATTAAGCCTGTTGATAGGCTACGTGCTGTGCAGTGAGGGCTCGTGAGGGATCACACAGACGACAGCAGAACTAAACTAAAGGAAAATAAATTAATTCGTAGGTCAAGACCCTTCACTGAACATTCACGGTCTTCGAAGACGCTGAACCGCCAGAATTTTCTCCCGAAGGTGTTCGTTTACGTGGCAGTTAATGTACCGAGACGAGGCTGACCGAAGTGAACCGGGTTTGAACCCAGAAAATTGAGTTCTCTACAGTAACTAATAATCTCAGAATACAGTACGTTGTATAGTATATAAACCAAGAATATTGTAAAGTAAATAATGAACAGAGATTACAGTACGTTGTATAGTAAATGCTCAGTGTATTGTATAGTAAATAGTGATCTCAGAAAATAGTACGTTTTATAGTATATAAAACAAGAATATTGTATAGTAAGTAATGAATACCGAATACAGTACGTTGTATAGTAAATGCACTAAGTGTATTGTGTAGTAAATAGTGATCTGATAATACAGTAAGTTGTATAGTATATAAAACAAGTATATTGTATAGTAAATAATGAATACCGAATACAGTACGTTGTATAGTAAATGCACTAAGTGTATTGTGTAGTAAATAGTGATCTGATAATAGAGTACGTTGTATAGTATATAAAACAAGTATATTGTATAGTAAATAATGAATACCGAATACAGTACGTTGTATAGTAAATGCACTAAGTGTATTGTGTAGTAAATAGTGATCTGATAATACAGTACGTTGTATAATAAATACACCAAGTGTATTGTATAGTAAATAATGATCTCAAAATAGAGTACGTTGTATAGTATATAAACCAAGCATATTGTATAGTAAATAATGAACATAGAATACAGTACGTTGTATAGTAAATACACCAAGTGTATTGTACAGTAAATAGTGATCTCAGAATACAGTACGTTGTATAGTAAATGCACTAAGTGTATTGTATAGTAAATAGTGATCGCAGAATACAGTACGTTGTATAGTAAATGCACTAAATGTATTGTATATATAACAGTGATATCAGAATACAGTAAGTTGTATAGTATATAAACCAAGCATATTGTATAGTAAATAATGAACATAGACTACAGTACGTTGTATAGGAAATGCACCAAGTGTATAGTAAATAGTGAGCTCAGAATACAGTACGTTGTATAGTAAATACACCAAGTGTATTGTATAGTAAATAATGAATACCGAATACAGTACGTTGTATAGAAAATACGCCAATTGTAAGTTATAGTAAACAGTAATCTCAGAATACAGTACGTTGCATATTAATACACCAAGTGTATTGTATGGTAATTAGTCAATTCAGAATACAGTACGTTGTATAACAACGGTTACGGTAAGAATATCAGAGAGAGCAGCGTTCGTATCTATATCCATAATGGAAAATTTTCTGTTGTATGTGTTAGAGATTTTCATTTTCTTAATCTGGCATTCAAGAGAGAGATGAGTGTAGGAATACATCAGGGTAATAGAGACTTTTTATAGTGGTTATATGTTTGTATCATAAAATTAACGCTGTATTGATTCATATGTAGACAGCACATGTAATAAGAAGTGTGGTAGTTTTTTATTCTTGCGGTAATCAGAGAGATCAGGGTTCGAAATCCATGTGATGCATGTATTAGAGATTTTTATTCTAATCCTGAACAGAGAGAGATCAGTGTTGGAATCCGTGATTATTCATTCTGTCACGGTGACTGTTGTGTTTGCGTCATAAAGTTGATGTTATAAAGAGGCAGAGAGGGGTAGTCAACATCATCTGCCTGCATGACAATTTCTGTTGCTTTTGCAACCCCATTAAGAAGAAGAGGCCTAACAATGAAAATACATACATAGCAAAATGAAAACAAATCACAATTACTCACCATGAGGGCAGTAGTACAAAACATGAAGGATAAAAGGACTGGATCATAACATTAACGCTTGAAACTTTACCACGTCAATATCACTAACTACTAAATAAGAAGCGAGATTAAAGTTAAATTAAAAAAAATTACTTAATAAATTAAGGTTTACATTTCATTATACAGTATACATATGTACAATTAAATATATTTTTGAAAAACAATAACGCAAAGAAAACTAAATTGTGAAATAATACTTCATAATAAATTTTAAGTAGACATAAATGAAGCTGATACCAGCATTGGCTTCTTTAAGGAATTAAATATTTGGAGGGCTTGAAAACTTTTATCCTTAATAATCTGGTAAACAATGTTTAATTAAAATATTGAAGAGCTAGAATATTTTAAAAACATAGGTTGCAACAAATATAATTTATAAATACTTGAACCATAAATACTTGATAATTAGTATACAGGCCCGCAACTACTAACACTGTTTAGAATTGATATTTGCTACACTTCCCAGATTAACACACAAGGACACACATACTACAATCGACTGTGGCTCCAACCGCGAATAAATATTACACAATTAAATGACAAATATATAGCAGAAAGCTTTCAAAACCAAGTCAAGCATTACAAGGGAAAAATAAAATAAACGTTCCACACTTAACAACAGAGCACGGAAGCAAACAACAGAAGCTAGTCGTTACCGACGCCAAGCCATCATCCCGTAAAAGTCGTCAAAGCCACCAAAATTTAAAATGTGTCCATCAGATAAGATAATATGACACATTATGTAATAATAAACGAAGGCAAAGGCCCCAAACAATGGATAGTATGTGACAAGAAAACGTCAACAGAACGGCATATATTAACTTAAATGTCGACCAGCAAATTTAAATTTTTTGCAGACTCGATGTTATTAAAAGCATAGTAAGAATAATTATAATTACAGTTTTGGATGATAGTACGAAATTACTTTTAACTTTTAAACAGTTCGCTAAAAGCTTAGATAATTTTGAATGGAGGTGGCTTTGGATAATGCCAGATGCATACGTGAGGTGTTTCAATTAAAGTCGAGAACAACGCAAAAAACGATCCGATACAAATCGTCAGGCAGCAAACGCAATAGCAACACAGTTAGAAGGCAAATTCAAACAAGCAAGAAAATTAGGAAGTAAAACACACATCAAAATTAAAAAATAATAATCACGAAGAATGAATCAATGACAATCAAGCACGAACGATAAGACAATAAATTTAAACAACTCACACAAAACACAACCTCATAGACGCATCACTAGCGATTCCAAATTCTAACATAATATAATTATATTTACATTTAGAAATTTAGTACATAACCAATACAAGAACATTTTGTTTACCAAAGTTCACAACCGACGTTGCCAAAAAGAACACAGTTCAATTAAATAAAGAAATGTTGTCGATAGGATCAATAAAATTATAGGCCAAATTCACGGTAAGATTTCTTACTTCTAATCATCCGCGGTCTTAAAAGATCTGCCGTAATAATTATGATTTTCCAGTACTTACATTTTGTAACGGTCGACACTCACAATACTTTCTATTTACACAAATAAATCAAACTTTAGGTTGGAGCTCACAGATATATAAGAAAAAAGACACAAAGGCGTAGCCTTAGTCGCCCCATACTTAACCAGGAGTATTCCACTCCATTTGTAACACGCTCCGGGTATCCCAAAATGTCTTCCCACGGACAAGGCAGAACACAGCCATCTTTGAAAGGTGGCACTTAGGCACTTTATGCAGCAGGAGAGTTTGGATGCCTTTTCCTCTCATTGGTAAGTTTAAACATCATTCTCAGAAACTTTAAATTTACTTTTGTTTTCCTTCATAACTAAAATATTTTTGAGTTATCCTGATGAAAATTTGTATGCGTATTGTGACATTTTAGGTCTATTGTAATTGGCAGTGAATTTTATGTGACCGGACTGTACGCCATGTGTTCCGCGCAGAGTGTCGGCGGCGGAACCTAAAGGGATGACTTCTTTTTTCTTTTTGTATAACCTGTTGTGGGGTGAAAGACAATGTTGTCACCGCAAGAGAAGACGGGAAAAATGTTAATACTGCTGAACTCTCTATCCACGAGAAGTACTACATTCAAAATATTTCGTAATATCACAACTTCAGATTCGACGTGTTAATAAACATTCTCCAACAAGCTTTGATATCACATTTCAGGAAGGCATAAATAATAATATTTGGAAATTAAATTAATTGTGGAATTAATTAATTAATTAACCCTTTTGGACCCAACCCCATTAAAAATTTGTTTTCACAGTTTATCTTTATTTATTTATTTACTGACATCATTTTAGACTGCAAAACACATTTAAAAGAAAATTACATATACTAATATCTTCAAAAATGGATGTTCCCATTTGGGAACAATGGTCCCACACAATAGCTATATTCAGTTATTTCACTATTGAGTCCAGTCTTCTTATCTTGCACTGTGAAACAATGGTGAGCAGTGAAGGTGCAACAGGACTGGAATCTGTGCACTACAAGCTGGTACGAGATGGTGTGCTCCACCGGTTCTCTGTACAAAAGAAAGTGATCCTGAAGGTCCAGTTCTAGGAGATGGTGGAGTGGATGTAAACATACCACTGACTAGCATTCTGGTGAAAACAAGGTGGCCCAGCTTTGACTCTGGAGAGAGCAGTGTGTGGATCCGCCAAGCAGCAATTCTCAGCATACTGATGCAATTCATGAGTATAGGCCCGTACAATTTTTTGACGTTATTACCGGCCTATACTGCGAAGTAAAACGGTCAAGTAAATCCACTCCACCCATATACTTGTTGAAAGCTTTTATTAAAAGAGGCTGGGTAACTCGTATATGCTTTTTCTGACTTTGGTTATACCGTTTAACCTGCTGGGTAGGATGCACTTTATCAAAATTTGTTGCAACACAAACAACTTTATTGTCTTTCCACTTTGCTGCGAGGACCCTTCCATCAGTTCTAAAGTCGTATGTTCCTCGAATGGACTTGTCTGTTGAGGTAATATTCTGGAGAGGGCAGTTCTTGAGTCTCACCTCGCGCACTGTTCCCGTAGCCCTGAATCCAAGAAGACGTAATTCAGCCAGGAGATCATATGACGTGAAAAAGTTATCCATGAACACAATATGACATGACGGGTTGAGTACACAGCTCAACATATTTTTCACCATTTTAGTACCCAAAGGAATACCAGATTTCAGATTATTGATGTCTCTACCACAATATGGATCAATATTGAATGGATATCCAGGAGCTGAACATAACATCCAAAGTTTGAATCCGAATCTGATCGGTTTACCATGCAGGAACATTTTGCAACTATGGCGCCCATAGTAAGGTACCATTTGTTCAAACACACTCAATTATATTTCAAAAATCCCGAACTGTTGTAAAGATTCATTCACTGCCTGAATAAGAGGTCTCACTTTTACCATTTTGTCTCCAGGTGTCAGGTCTCCATTGTTGGCAACATGAATGTTTCTTTTCATCGCCTGAAATTTGTTACGACTCATTTGCCTTGAAACAAATGGAACAGAAACATCTTCTGCCTTTGACCAATACAATTTTTCTCGTGATAAGGAATGATATCCGGACATAAATATTATTCCAAATTTTTTTAGCACATATGTTTATCACAGTAAAAATTAGTCATTTTATATAGGCGTATCATTTCATTTCCATTACAAACATGTTCAAAATACGATTAATGAAAAAATAACGGAATAGGGAAAACGGCTCCAGTCCTACAAGGTGAGGATGACTTTGTCCCAAACTGTCAATAGGAGTTTCTTGTAGAATGGCTATATATTTTTCCGACTTCTTCCAACCATTGCGGTGTAATTCTCTCTCTCTCTTGCCTTTACTACTTGCCGTGTTACTGGAAATGCGTGGATCTTTTTCAGACCTAGCCCTCTTAGAATGCGATTCACTGCCATCATCAGTATCATCTTCAGCAGCATGGTGTAGTTCCACCTCTCCACACACTTCTGCAGGCAGATCTTGCTCATCGGTGCATGTTACGTCATCGTCACCAGCTTCATCATCTGTCAAGTTCCCATCTCCTCCTTCAGGGGGCATTATAACAATATCTACTTCACCCTGTAGATTGTCATTTTCTAATTCTTCTAAAATCTCTTCAAGTTTCAGGAATTTCTTGAAAGACATCTGAAATAAGAGAGAAACGAACTTATATGAAAAACGTGAAGTGAAGCGGATGTTACATCGAACCGGTTATATGTACGAAAAAGTCATAGAAGTTTTACTGATTAAATCCGGAGAAAATGAGCATTGATAATGCGTTTGAATTTCTCACTAATCTTACTAATACAGATATTCAAATTTGATAAATGTTTAGGTAGTCAGTGGAAATGTTACTGTGTCATACAGGAAATACACTATATGCAAGGTCCCATTGTTCCCATTTGGGAACAACAAAAATGAATCCTTTACCATCCCCCCAGAGATAAAAAAACATATTTGTCACTGATTTTTTAAACAAATATTATAACTTACTTCAAACGTAAGTAAGAACGAAGTCTGAAGACATTCGGCTGCAGCATGAATATACAACAACAAAATGACTGATGTAGGTACTGTATAAAACCTGGAACAGAGTTGGAACTCTCAAACGGAATTCAACACTAGGCGCGAGTAAGAATGGAACAGCCTTAACTTAGCTTATTGTTTCCTGACAAGAATAAGAAATCATGTTCCGATTTGGGAACAATTGGATCAAATAGGTTAACAAGATATTAGGGGACATGTTAATTACAACGTCGAAGAATTAAGGACGTCAATCGAATCACGAGGTATGACGTCAGAGCTCAGAATATAGGTGGCGAACCGAACTAGGATTTTCTTACTCTTGCTTATCTGCTCGCTACGCGTGTTTCTCGGAAGCTCACTACGCAGGGATGTCTTTTATAGACCTGGACAGCTGTTACTTGCACCACGAGGAGAACAGTGTCATTTCTTGGCAGTTTAACAGACCATCTACAATCATAAGAGACGTCAATAGTGTCTGGGAAGAAAGTTCGTATCATTACATGTCAACTGTGAAACCACGAGTGGGGAATTTGTACTAACATGTTTGTGAAAGATTCAGTGAACATCAAGCAGTACCAGTTCGATACCGGTCAAGGCAATGAAGACCTACAGTAAGAAATTCGTGTGCCCCGGAGACACCGCCCACATCAGGATGCAGTACTAAAAGACGGGACCAATGCCGACAGCGTCCTAATGCCATGAATCCAGCCTAGAAGGAGACCAGGTCAACAAGACATCCAAGTTAAGTCGACATTACATTCATACTGGGTATTATCTGTTCTATGTAGCTGTAATAAGTAGTTAACTTTCTTCTTGAAGGGATTATTGACTGAACAGTAGTTTGAGTAGATTTATAGTATCTTTACCATGTCATTTTCTTGTGTTATACGACGTTGAATTTGTATTTTATCCTACTATTCGATTTTAAAGTGCGTGATGACGGTATGTCAACATCATCGACCACGCGGGTTTCAATAAGTCATGTCATCGGACAAGTATCTGATTTAAATATCAGCCATCAGCTAACCTTTAAGGAATTTTACGTTTCCATTCAATTACTATAATACTGAGGATTGTGTACACGTGATATTTTTAATCTTCGGAATTTATTTCTCCTATATTTTACCGAAAGTGGTTACCACGTTTTTTATGAGGGAGCAGGCTCATCTGACATATTAATGCTACGCTAACGATACAGATTGCTTTCTTTTGGATCCGATTTCATACTTTTAAGGGAGGATATTGTCTGATTGTTATATTTACGTGAGGTTCCAGTCATTTATGAGAATTTTCCCGTGATATTTTTGACGGATGTGGCGAATTATTTTCGATATTGTACCTCTCACGTTGTGCCACGTGGAGAAATGTTGCATGGATTATGGTGATTTTATGTGCTATTTGGGGGCGAATCTTCGCGTCTCTATGATCAGAAGCACATGCAATCTATTTTCTGTGATGTTGTGTGCAACGATGAATGGATATTTAGGAATAATTTATCGTCATTTTTATGTATTTGCGAGTAGATGTTTTCGTGAGAGAACCATAGGCAATAGCGTCTTCATAAAATATTATTGAACCACGAGGTAAACCACATGTCTTCCTACAAAATAAAATTGAGCGTATGAGATTGTTAGAGCCTTTTGTCATACTGCATGAGCGTCATCGCAATAATATCAAAATCGTGGCTGTGTAATATTACTCAATGCCTCGACATTTGATAAATTTTGGTAACGTCCTGAGTTCGATGTAGATATTGACGATATTATCAGTCACCATTACCCAGACTATTTGTACCTGATGGATTACTTCTATGTGCAAGCCATTATTTACGGGAGTCTTCCATTTCCATAAAATGCACTAAAATAGTACCCTTAGTTGTAGTTGGTTCCAATTCTTTCCTTGGTGGATGAGGGTAAGGGGAGACTTATTACGTGCATTTTATTTTGTTATTTCCACAGGTTGAGTGATCTTATTTTTGTTATAAATTTTTGATGTGTGTGTTACCACCGTTGTTCTGAGTTTCGGCGTTGTGTTAAGGTTAAAATGATATGGTTAAAATTTAATTTAATTTTTTTCCTCTTTCTTGCTTACTTTTATCACGTAAAGTCACGTGTATTCTGAGGTTACACTGAAGAGATAATCACTGAAAGGTCGCTTTAAATTGGAGAAATAATTAGCAAGTGAAATTAATTTTTTTATTATTAATTTTTTGTATTTCATCTTTTTGACCAGTCATGTAACTTAAGCATTTAAAATCTTGTTCCAGAATTTCCGGCATGATTTGAAATGCGTACGAGCATAATTCTCTAACAAAATCAAATTTAACATTTAAATAATATTCGATAAAATATGACTTTTATGAAAACAATGTTTGTCAGAATTAATAAGAATTCATTATCATGTACCATCTCATTTGCTTTAATTTTTGGATGTACAGCAAGAGTTATCGTAAAATTAAAACTTTTAGTGATCATCTCACACAATCATAATTCTTAGAAGGACGGAATTATTTTGTAATAAATCATCCACCATTAATGTGTATTTCGACGGTTCATTATTTACTGATATCTGTCCATTTCCTTGATCCACACCATCTTTTTGTGGAACATGTCAATCCCTTACTGAGCACCCCTGAGGGTGTCTTATGTTTCTAATGTGTTAGTCGTGGCTTAAACGGGCAGAATATGTAGTTTTTGCTTCTTAACAAATGAACTGGAACCATTGCTGTAACTTTTGTTTTTGGTATTTTTGGGGGGGAGAAAATACTTCAAGAGAATGCCAAAAATTAAACTACTCCAATCAAAAAGGGAGAATAAATATTATTTCAAAGGATAACCTAAGGATCTTAGTTCACATTGTTAACACAAGCATTGTAAATATTCTAAAACAATCATATTCCAGTAATATAAAAATTTGTAGAAATTATCAAGAAAAAGCATAATGAATGTAGAAATTAGTCCAAAATTTTGAAAATTAATTTTTATTAACATGGGGCAATTACAAATGTTCAAACGGAATACTAAAGAAGAAGGACAGAACTATGAGTGTGTGAAATTTCATTTTTACAGAACATAGTGTTACAGAGAAATAAAAGGTTAAATATTGTAGATTATTATACTTGTAAAAGTGTACCTTCCCCCTTACCCCATTTTTTGTGTTCTATCATAACAGGAGCATTGTCGGAGCAGAAAGCCACACAGTTTTCAGTTGGTATGTTATGAGAGTTCAGCTGTGTTTACATCAGCTTACTTATGTTTCGCCCTGTTGAGTCGCCTTCTAACGCTGGTATGGATAGCACAATGCTTACTACTTTTCCCTAAGGATTATCGGAGAATGTAACAACAATAGGATTCAACTTGGGATTCGTATACTATCTTCCATCCGTTGTCAAAGAAAATGGTCCGTTCTGAAGGCACTTAACTTCAGATGATGCACTTTTTGCCATTTTATTTAAAAAGCATGTCGTTTTCGTGCGACCACAACTGTATTTCTTTGCAACTTCTGATGTGGGAAACATCTTAAATAAAGCACCAGCATGATCAACCGCACTTAAAGGCACATTGCATTCCACCAAAAAAGGAAGTAAACAGCCACTCGGCCCTAATTACGTCACTGTCAACGTTTCCAGACTTGGCAAAAATGATGTTGATTTTCTTGTTATCTTCCTTCGATTTAACGTAACATAAGTGTTTACCGCACTTCACACGATCACCTAAATCATTTCTTCCACCGTGTGCAATATTAATATCACTCCCACATACAGTGCAAAGGCAAATTTTTCTCCCTTTCTTGATTTTAGTAAGCACGGAAAGCAACATAATATGATTCTTTAAATGACTGGAAATACTGTATCTTGTTGGATTTATACATTATAATCTACAAATGGAATATAGTGTATGAAAATGTTCGAGAAAAATGTCTCTATATCCATTGAAACATCGAAAGGAACCTGGATCACTGAACGTCACATAAAATTATAACATAAACACTCAAGGCAGGCAAACAATTCATTAAAACATGGCAAATCACACAAAGTCTTAAACCATTAAATGAACACGACTCCAACCTCGTAAACGAAGAATATGCACATGGTAAGGACATACACATGTAGAACGAATGTAATTACTCTTCTTCATCTTTATAATTTAATGGGCTGCGCGAATAGTGATATACCCAGTCAATGGAACGAGTATAATTAGTCAAACGAATACAGTGAACTGCGAGGCACTAAGTTATTACAAAAAAACTCGAACACTTCATTAAAATATATCATAACCTTAAAAGGCCAACAAACAACAACAATCACGTGGTCAAAGAATATAGGTTAAATCACAACAAGCGAATGGAGCGGAATAAAGAATTTGCAGAGCAGAGTCCGTCGACACCTAAGATTCACTCGGAAGAACTGTTATCCTGGCTTTAAATTCAATTCCATTAACGACACAAACATCGTGTAGTTAAAAATACCGATCATATCAAAGAATGTGTTATCGACTATCGTGGATTTGCCTTCGACCAAGACCGAGCGTGCTTCGACCCACGCAAACAAATCGATTGTACGGAAGTGGAGCAATTATCGAATGTTACTAGTTCGGATTTACGTAAAAAATTAGAAGAGTATGGATCATTGGTACCAGCCAGGACTCTGAGGCGAGAGCTGTTTTATGCTGGAATGAGAGCAAGACGACCTCAATAAAAACCGAGGATTACCCTTGCTATGGCCGGAAAGAGGTTCCGGAATTGGGCATCTGATGACTGGAAACAGGCAAGTCCATGACAATTCCTGTAATTCGTAAATATAATTGATTATTCCATGTTTACCCAATCTGACTGATGTAACCGTACAGTACAGTACAAGTATGAAATTTGTATTTGAAACTGTACAGTTTATTGCATTTAATGCTACGCTTATTTATTTTATTTATTTCCGGTTTGTTTTATTGACGAATCGGAATTCAGGTCGAAGAAGGGACAAGTCAATATGTTAGAAGGAAAGGAGGAGAAGAATTCCATCTACACTGTGTGAAGCAGACAGTGAAGCATCCAACTTCAGCGATGGTCTGGAGTGCGCTTTCTTGGTACGGAGGTGGACGAATATATATTGTAGAAGGAACTATGAGACGTGAACAGTATAGTATTAAGAACCCGTTCGCTACCTCAGGTTCAACAGTGGTTTGGCCAAAGTGATATATTTTTAATCATGATGGGACTCGTTGCCATAAAGCGAAGGAATTAATTTGATTTTTAATGGAAAACAACACGAATGTGCTTGATAGGCCTAGAAACAGACCAGACATGAACCCCATAGAAAATATTTGGGCGATAGCAAAGAAAAATCCGAAAAACAAATAAAACAAAAAATGGCCTGATTGAGAAGCTCGTTCAGATCTGATTTCATGATGACGATTTAAGCAGTCAGTGTAGAATAATGATTGAGGGAACGCCCAGTCGATTTAAGTCACTCACGAAAGCTAAGGGGATGCACACCAAGTACTAAAGTCATCAACTTAAAAATGGTAACATCATATGTGTTCAATTTTCAATTTTTTAATGTCTACTTTAATAATGTGGCCACGTCTTTATAGTCACCCATTTAGCCACTATTTCATTTTGCCCACCTGCACTAAATTTTTCAAAGCTCTACCCCAACAACATCCTAAGATATGTCAATCGTGATACTTTTGACCTCCTGAATCTAATATATCTTGCTGGAATGTACAAGAGAAGCTTCAGTGGAATAATGTTTCTGAAACCTAACGAACCAGTTGGTAATTTCGTAAATGTGTATGATATATTCAGAAATATTGCATTCCAAGACCTTGCATACAACACCACTCAAGACGACTAGTGAGTAATTATTGGCTGCTACGTTAATCCCTCTTTCATCTGGTATAGCTGCTTAATATATACAATTAAGCACTACAGATTTGGTTCTATATCTCAACGAATTGACTTTCGTATATGCCCAGAAACGTTACCAATCGCAGCAGCATTCCTAGTTTTAAATATTTGTTTCATATTTTCAATATCTTCTTTTATCGAAGGTCCATGTGAACACTGCAAAGTAATTTCAAAGGATTGGGTGAAACTGTCAACTGCCTCAGGTACTGCAAATGGACATGACCATACCATTAGTAACATATCGTATGTCTCACGAGTGACGGGTGCGATGCTCATTTGCTGGTGAACGGTGTCTTTTTTACGTGATGCAGGACTGCGATGCCCATCGACTAATGGAGTATACACATTCCCATGTTGTATAATTGCTTTCTCAGTCTGTCGACATTCAACACGGTACACAGCAACAGGACGTAGTACCATGCAGTATATTCCGGACTTCAGATGTAGTGGCATCCTTCAGTCACAGAGTATGCCTCTGACTTCGCGTCATCTCATCCATGCTGCCTTTTTCATAATTCGCACTTCAACAACTACCCCACTAACAGAGTGTAGGCAAAATCCTAGATACCTGAATCAACTTGAATGGAGCCATTGGACGGTTCGGATGATTCCAGGTATTCACTCTTACTTTTTCATTTTAAGTTTTTTTTAGAAACAAGTATACTAATCTTCACAATGATCCTGCAGTCCGTTTCTAGGTTTATCAGAAAGTGAAACATCATCTGCATAAATTAGAGTTGTAGGAACACTCCTTTGCAGGTCCCATGTGGTGGTGTCCATGCTGAGGACAAAGGACAATGGGGACATAGTGGAACATTGGCGTACACATCAACATTCACTGAGAAGCTCTCCGAGACGTTTGGCAACGCAACATACACAACCTCTCGTGTTCGTGTATAGCATCTTGATCCAAATTATAAGCATTTCTGGAACACCATGGTCACGAGTGCAGACTAGATCACACGGTGTGGAACACGGTTGAAAGTCATTTCAAGATCAAGGAAGACAATGTACACTGCCTGCGGATGCTCTAAGTGATTTTCAATTAGTATTCTGGCAGTGAGAATTGCATGAGTTGTTCCAGCACCCTTAATGAAGATGCACTGGTTAGCAATAATGCCGACGATTTCACGCAGTCAATAATGAAGGATACTCTCAAAGGTCTTCTCATGTGCAATTGGGGGCAATTTGGACGGTAATGTGCACATTCTGCTGGATCGTTATTTTGCTTAAAAATGGAACAAGGATGTTTGTAGCCCAATGACTGCGAACAGAGCCAGAGTCAACTCTGGCACTGAACACGCTTGTCAGCCAGTTGATAATGAGCTCTTAAAATGGCTAAAATTTCCAGAAGTTTCTGGAAGATCATCTGGTTCTAGCGCTTTTTCGTTCTTTATACTCTTAATGGGACTGTCGGCATTTTTGGTGTGATGGATAAGATGGATCTAATCATCTGCAATACGGTGATTTGGGAATTCAAAGCAGGAAATCCCTACAAATGTTTTTGACTTTTGAAGATTTCTTGTTTGTCCTGTAATCACTGGTCATTTTTGCCTCTAATGCACACAGAGTGCTCAATACTTGTGTCAAGTTTGGTCAGCTGGAAAATAGTTCATTTCTCCTTCGTTTGAGTTCAGTGATGTACAGTGTTTATCAGAGCTATACCGAAAAAATTCAAGGATGCTCTTCATGTTATGTTAAGAATAATGGTTCAATCAGGCTGGCGGGGAAAATTATTATTTTTGAGAAAAGTAGGTTAAATTGTTACTGCCCGGTGCGCGATTCGAATTGACGAGCTGCTGCCGTGTTTCACGGAAGGGAAAGCAAGCACCAGATTGTTTCTCCTCTCACCTGTTTGTCGCAGTAATATTCTATATTAATTAACATGCTAGAAGATGCAAAGCTGCCGCGTCGCGATCTGTATTCTTTCACTCACAACATTGTGAATTCATTAAATACTGATCGAAGGAATCAACACGCCCAATGTTTTGATTACAGTAGATGTTCAATATGGCCTCCTCCTACTTTGGTGCATAGTTCACAATGGTGTAGTTGTAAGTGTCTTTGGTCTCTGTACAGGATGTGTAGTGTGTGGCGAACGGCTTGGAAAGGTGCTTGTATTCTTGGTGAAAGTATGTCTTCTCTTTCTATGGGGTTCACATAGTAGTCAATTTGTGTAGAACAAACTGTACAGTGCCTACCGGAGCTCGGGACTATGCGAAATGAACGAGAAACTTGTGCATTCGCACCGAGCATTACCTCTGCCTCCCACTTTTCACTTCCCCTCCCCTTCCCTCTTCTCACGCACAGCGGCTGACTCTCTGTCATAGCACATACAGCAAACTCGTCAATTTGAAATGCACGGCCGGAAGTAACAAGGTCACTTTATTTCCTCAAAAAGGTACATATCCTTAGCAATCCAACTGCATCATCACTCTCAACATCACACGAAGAGTATGCCTGATTCCTTTGTCAGTATAGTTCTGATACACTTCGTACACATGTCATTACAGTGAGTGCGACAGATTTCTTAGCCACACGTTCGGCAAAAACAATTCTTTCCCTGTGTTCTGGAGTCTATTTGAAACCCAGTTTATATACAGTATCTCTCTGTCTTTTTCTACAGCTCTTCTTGGACTGGAATCATCCATAAGAACGTTTGAATTTCAATGCAGTAGGAACTAGGTTATTTCGTACCCAAGTTTAGCTTCCACCACTTGACCTTCTCGGGGGTATTTATCCTTCCACCTGTACAATGCATTAAATCCTCTGTGACCACCTTATGCTGAGGTGGTACACAGACTACATGATATTCACATCGCTTCTTAGTCGGAGATCACTGTGCCGATCAGAGATAAGGTGAATTTGGTTGCTGCAGTCACCACAAGTATAGGTAATGAGATGATTGATGCACTTTTGAAGAACGTATTACCACTAAAAGCAAGACATTTGCTTCTGAAAACCAAAATATGAGTTCCATCATAATTTCAGATACTGCAGGTATTACATCATTGCAGTTATAACCATAATTTGTGTGACCAACATGCGCATTAAGATCACCACAGATAAGTGGGAACTCATATTCTAGACACGCTGAAACTTGATCTCGTAGCTCTTGCCGATTCTGTTCCTTATGTAGGTCATCACAGCCGGATTGTGACCAAAAAAACACAAGCTCGAGCGAATGCAACGTCGATTGTAATTGACATAAGGCTGTCTGGAGAGCACTGAATCTCAGCAACTCAATATTGTGGGCTTGCGCACACCATGAAGTCAACACCATTCCTGCTGGATGTAACCTGGTAGATAAGTTTATAGACATCTCTAACGTCATGAGATTTCTGGCCTTTCCAAAGCAAGCAACTTATTATTTAATTAACATAGCTACTCTTCAATTCTAAACTGGACTTATATTATCCTAATTACAACAGGTTATCTGAAACAGTCGAATTCAAGTGGGAACTAAATTTCTAGGGACATATCTCCCCTACAATGAAAATATAATGCAATAATGAAGCAAGAATGATATTTACTAATAAAATAATCACACTACAATAATTCTCAGGTACATTTGGTTGTATCCTAATTACAATAGTTTAACTGACACAACAAATATTCGTAAACTATGAAACTATGGAACTTATGAGCCTGTAAATTTTCATTGACTACGTACATAACATTTAGTTCCCTTGGTTTTTGAAAGAGAATATAAGGTGAAAAGTTTGAATGAAATTATCAGTCAAAGAGCAGTGGTCAGTTGAAATCATAAATTTAAGCCCTACTAACGAAAGTTAAGTAAACATAACATACGTCATATTGTTTTTAGGATGTTTTTATGATTTTACGATATCAGGCATTTCTCTTTCAAACCACACAGATAGGTCGTATGGCTATGATGAGCTTGAAAATGGCTAGGAGTGGGAAAAAAGCAACTGTGTCCTTAATTAAGGTACAGCCGCACCATTTGCAGCCCTGAAGATGGTTTTCCGTGGTTTCCCATTTTCACACCAGGCACATGCTGGGGCTGTACCTTAATTAAGGCCAAGGCCGCTTCCGTACCATTCCTAGCCCCTTCCTGCCTCATCGTTGCCATAAGACCTATCTGTGTCGGTGCGACGTAAAACAAATAACAAAAATGAAAATGTGAAACCATGGAAAACATGCACTTCAGGGCTATCGACAATGGGTTCGAGCCCAGCATCTTCCAAATGCAGGCCGATACGTACACGGCCAGTTGTTCAGTACCATAAAGAAGCAATTGCTTGAATTCCTTCTCTTCCAGTAATTGTTGTGAGAGTATCTTATTAAGTAATTTCAAACATTACGTTAAAACGTAAGTTTTTATTTTAAAAACTTGGTGTTCACAGTTCCCCAGATTTACATGCACCTTTGGACATAAGTTTTCATATACAGGTCCGAAATTTGACGATACATGGGGTTACTTTGGAAGCGTAAAGAGTAAAATAGAATCGCAAATGCATCATCTTTCAAAATTCTATGCAGAGCATGCTTTTTTCCCTTAAAGTCAAGGTGGGCTGCCTACCTATGCCCTTCGGTTCTAGGATCGAGGTAGCCCTTACTTCTTCGCAGCTTCTCCGCATGTTTTTCACCAAGAATCCATTTAAGAGACTTATCAAGCTTCTCGGCATTGTAATTACGATAGACCTTGCCTCCAAGTTTATACTTATATTCTTGCAGCACAGTCCGAAGTAACCCCGCGAATGAACCCTACTCAGAAAAACTGTGAAGGACATGATTCTTGAGGTGATCAAGCTTACGCAAGTTGATCCTAACAGAACTTCAGTTACAGTAAAATACTCGAAAACAAGTCACTTCAACTAACATTTGTTGACAATGTGAACATTCAGAACCACACCATACAAGAAACAAATTCTCTCACTGAGAGATAGAGAAAGACAGCAATCAAGAAATAGTTTTATCACAATAGTTCTATGAACTTCGACTGTCCTGTATCAACACAGATCTATCCATATTAAGAAACAAGGTATACACTAGTTTGAAGATAAACCGACATCCAGAATAATCCAATGGAGTATTTGGAAGCTAATATTCAGAGAAGTGTAAGATAACACTAGTAAATTGCAGGGTATACGCTGTAAAGGGGAATCATGGATCACAGGTATCTGGGCATAGAGAAATTCTCATGGGTCAATTTATCTCGAAAGGGAAGTGATTAGGTTGGATCAAACACATTTCAATGACACTTGCGAGAATTATAAATTAACAAAGAGTAAATTTAATGATTATCGTTATTTTACTGTAAAACCAATTACAGTATTAACATTAACAGCTAAAAGATAGCTGAGCATTTCAGAAAAGTTAATTGTTAATAATGTATAACTACGGGACTCATACGAGAAATCTCGCATGTTTATAAAAGTTTTCAGTGGAGTAGCCGCTGGTGAACTAAGGAATACACAAATCAGTACAATATTCGTCAGTCGTACTTACCACTTAATATAATCTTTTTTTACATTTATGATATCAACTTGAACGTAAGCAAATGCAAGTGCATTACTATACTGACGAATGTTCCGGAAGTAACTTTTGGTTTTACTATCATTCTTTTCTTAACTGATCATTACAGCATATCATAATGACACAAAACAGGCGTCCCAACGGCCAAATGTGAAGTGGACACCAATGATGGCGCGTATTTTCCTGCAGTTAACATTTCCAAGGCTAACACCGCCCGGAAAGTTTTCAGAACTCTTCACAAGACCAGTTTCGAACCATAATAATTTAAGAAGAAATGAAGAAAATTTATGATTGTTTTCCAACTATTCACACCTTCTAGGCCGAGAACTGATAAAGGCAGTGTGTAATCGACGCTCAACTTACTCAGCTCTTACTCTACTGCTTTCGTACTGCTCTACTTTAGAGCACAACTTCACTTCGCTTTCCCACTACAATTCTACAAGATATTCTACGCCAAGCGACGTTTATTAGCCATGATGTCTTACAAAGGGGACACTTTATTTCGTCTTTTGCAAGACATAACCACTATAATATTAATTCCGGAACACGTGTGGTATGCATAAATCACCTGAACCCGCAAGTTAAGTGTCAACTGACATTTAAACAGGCATGGTAGGAGCACATATTAATATGCCATTTTACTTTCAATGTGTGTGTCTGTGTGTGTGGGTGGATGTCTGTGCGCGTGTCAGAAAGCTTACTATTACGAGAAGCCTGCAAGACAAGAACAAAGGAATCATTGTGCAGTTTGCAAGAAGAATCTCTAATTTCATCATGATGCACCTTGCAAGGGCTATTCCTTTCCGGAATGTGGAGCTAAAAGGGGAGATCCCACCACACCCTAAAGGGTGCTAAATGGACCTATCGTGAGACATTGTAAGCCAGGACCTAATCAACTTCCATCATAAACATTTAAGTACCCGTTTTAAATATTAATTTCCTTTTCAGAATGACATATTTATTGAAATTATATTTTCTACTGTTTTGTGTTGTGACAGATTCTTATCGCTTCTCATCTACTTATTGGTGCTGGTAAGTTTTGTGAATGATTGAAATACACCCATATCCATGAAATCAAGATCACCTTGAAAGACTAGAGATAGGAATTCACACTCACAGGACATGTGCAATAGTATGTTCTGAAGAAATGGCTGGCCTCGACCCTCAGTTTCAAGGCGCACCACCACCGACGTGTAAATTGTGCCTGCGGCTCTCGTTGTCGCTATAAACCTAAGGTAATGGATCAGTTTGTCCTGAGCAGTGCAGCACCTACAGTACTGTACATGCTCCAGTGGTGTGCCAGGTACTGTCACTTTTATAGGTTGAATGACATATTTTCTAACGGTCACTAAGTTAGTATTTTTTGTGTTTAAACGCAAAACGTTGTTTGACCAATCAGTTTGCTAATATCTGTGGATCATCAGCACTTATTGCAAACAGAAAAGTATCATATGCATTATGCAGATTATTTATTACGATTCCATTAACAATGATGATATCCTGTTTTCCTTGCAGTGCTTAAGAAAAACACCCTTTCACAGTAGATATTGAAGAGGAGTTGAGTTATAACAGAGCCTTGCCTCATCCCTTGCTTTATTTCAATAGCATGGTTGTTGGTGTTATCAACATTAACAGATGAGGACTGATTTTAATACAGGTTGGCAACGGTTCGTATGTCTTTTTTATCCAGACTAATATCTTATAGTTTAGTCAATTTAAGAGGTAACTAAAATGTATCTAGACAACTGGAAATAAAGCAACACCAAGACGAATCAGTCTCTTATGAAAGGAAACATGCTGGCTTTCCTGAACGTAGATACCTTGATCATGACCAAGGGTTTCTAGTTTAATGTGGAATCCGAACCAGAAGGATGGCTTCTTAATTTAATGACTCCCACATTCCTTGGCCGGAACTCTACCCACAGCCAGCTCAGCGGCAATGATACTAGGCAATCATGCCGCCTGATCTTAGGTCAGCAATAACCTTACACCTGTCTTGGTCGAAATGGGCCTGTACTTTGTATTGAACTTGGATCTCATCATTTAAGGCACCTTTTGGGTGGTCCGGTGACAGAGAACATTAGCAAAAGATATGTGGAGCTACAGGCAAGAGACCAAGAGAATATAGAGTTTGGGTAAATGTGTTGCAAGGAAGATATTTTAAGATGCCGTTGGTAATGTGGGTCATCACTTCACTAGTGCCCGTTCCTAATGCTCGAGAGCTTCCGGAACCCTTTGAGATTGTCGGTATAGTCTTTCACGGCCAGTGTCTTCACTGTATGCTGCGCTCGAATTGCGTTAGTAGCTGCCAATGTTTCGCCGGAAACTGAGCGCAGCATTCTCAGGAATCCGCTCTGTATGAACGTCAGTAGTGTACACAAGGTGTGGTATCCAGTAAATGGAAGAGTAACCCGAAGTGGCAAGAAATGTGTGTGAAAAGAAACATAAAACACGTTGTTGGTGTAGCTCCGAAGAAGTAGCAGATGGAACCTGCCATGAAAGTGAGGATCTGGCAACGTTTGAGGCCGACGTGTGGAAAGGACGTGTTCCCACAAGCTGGGCTCAGCTTACCTCGCCTGTCCGTTATGTATAACAGAGTAACAGAGGAGGGACTGTTGACAACTTGGCCAAGTGTAGATCCTTCAAACGGCACTCAACATACATCAGCCACGCCCAGAAATCTCCTGAGCTGTATAGATTACTTTCCTCATGATGGACCTAGAACTTGTGTAACAATTAGTCAAGTATATTCCATCTCTTCGTGAAGTGATAGTTATTATTATTGTTTATAGTGGCCTAGAATCTAGGTTATCGGCTTCTAATGGTACGAAATGTAAGAAAAATTTTCAAGTCCAAAAATTCATCCACCGACCACAATTCACTTCTTGATTATGAATAATGGATGATTTCGAAGGTAAAATTATCAGCAGCTCACAGTATTACAATTTACAAATAATTTCAAATCAATACTCCGACTACAATTAAAAAACACGACGACGAACAATGATTATGAACTTAAAACAATGGTATGTACTGACCAAGGTGCTGTTCCCAAAGCACATCCCTGAATAGATGATGTTGAAAATACAAGCCAACGGCCCCTCATAATGTAGAGCAGAACCATGTTCTTTATCATATAGCGGTACTAAAGTAGCCTATACTCACGGTGTTCTTCACTGCGCACAGGTAATGCAGACTTATGGTGTTCGTCACATAAGGGCCCCAATCATACGCAATGCAAGAATGGCGTTCCTAACATAGTAGGCACTAATCACAGGGACCCGTACTATCCCGTGGTGTTCCTAACATAGTGAGTACTAATCACAGGTAAACACCAGACCCGTAGATTCTGTCACAGTTCCGAATGGGGATATGAACACAGTTATGACAACGGCGAGCTAATAGAACAATGGGCAGATGCTACGGAACTCTCTCTTATTCATGATGGCAAACGGCCACTTTCTTTTAACAGTGGCCATTGGAGAAGAGGATATCATCCAGATTTGAGTTTCGTCACTAATAACTTAGGAGAACAATGCAGCAAGGGAGTATGCAACCCAGTACCTAAGTCTCAACACAGACCAATCCTGTCAGTTTTACTCCGCTATCCGACCTCTGTATGTTCCCTTTCGTCGTAGATACAACTTCAAAAAAGGGAGATTGGTCAAAATTCCCTGCTTTACTGGATGATACGGTCCAAAACATCAAACCAATTCCTAAATCATATGAACAGGTCACTTAGGCTGTTAAGGAAAGTTCTCGTAAATCTATTCCCCGTGGATGTCGCACTAGTTACATCGAAGGTCTTAATCTGGATGCAGTTTCCAAACTAAATGACTACTACAAGCTATTCAAACAGAAACTAATAGGTGAGGAAACTATTACAGCAGCATACGCCCTAACTTCTCTAAGAGCCTCATCGAAAAGAGAGAGAGTTGGTGGTTATGATGCTGAGCAGCCAGAAGGCCTGCAGACTCCTAATGAAGTTGACCAGAGGTCTAACCTTGAGTAACACATTCTTTTGTTACAGCCAATCAGATTGCCCACCAACTTCTCATGAATGGCAAAATAAAACAAGAAGCCAAAACCCGGAGAGCTATGTTGAAGGCACCTGCGGGTAGGGATGAAGAAATATCTGAGCTCATGCAACATTTCAATTTCACTGAGTTGGAAAATGCAATTATCAAGTGCAAATCAGGTAAAGCTGCGGGTTTGGATGATTTGCGAGTTGAGAAAATAAAGAATTTTGGAAGAAACACGAAATAATTGTTGCCACAATTTTATAATAACTGCTTACAGATGTCCAATATTGTGGAGCAAAGCACGTGTAATTGCTGGTCTAAAGCCTGGAAAGGACAACAGAGACCCCAGGAACTACAGACCAATATCTCTTCTGTGCCACTGATATAAGATTTTCGAAAGAATGATACTCACAGACTCATCCAGACTATCAACAAAAACCTCATTCCACAACAGGAAGGTTTTAGACCAGGCATGAATGCTGTTGCACAAGTTCAATCCTCACGCAGTACATTGAGGACGGTTTTTAAAATCGATACATTACAGGGGTAGATTTCATTGACCTCAGTGCTGCATATGATAAGAGTGAACCACCGTATACTGCTTCAGAAGATCTTTACACTCACGAAAGATTCAAAACTTACCAGATTGATGTCAACCTTGTTGCAGAACCGCAGTTTTTTTATTTTCAAGGACAAAGAATCAGATGGAGATCACAGAAAAATGGATTGCCCCAAGGAAGTGTACTGGCTCCATTGCTATTTATTAGTTATACCAATGACCAACCACTCCCTAACAAAACAAGAAGTTTCATATATACAGACGACCTTTACTAGCCTGCCAGTGTGCAACTTTTGAAGAGGTAGAACTCACACTTGACAGCGCTCGGAAGGAATTATTCAAATAATACAAGGCTAACCACCTAAAGCCGAATCCGTCAAAATCTCTGCTTTGTGCTTTCCACCTCAAGAACAGAGAGGCATCAAGGAAATTACACGTCTCTTCGAATGGTACCCTCCTGGAACATTCTTTCACCCCAAAGTACCTAGGCGTAACGCTGGACCGCTAACTTACTTTCAGAAAGCACTGTTTCAACATCAATCACAAAGTCAATGCCAGAAACAACATCCTGAGGAAGCTGAGAGGTACAAACTTGGATGCAAAGCCACAAGTTCTTAGAACCACTGCATTGGTTCTGTGTTACACTGCTGCGTAATACGCATCCGCTGTGTGGTATAGATCAACACACGCTAAGACTGTGGACCTGCCCTGAATGAAGCTTGTAGATTAATCACAGGATGCCTGAAACCTACCCTGTTGAGAAGATACACTGACTTGCTGGCGTTGCACCTCCAAGTAACCGTCGAGAAATCGCTGCTTATCAAGAACGACTAAAGATTGAGAATGTTGGAGCTCACCCGGTGTTTGGTCATCAACAATCTCAATCTAGGCTGAAATCCAGGAAAAGTTCCCTCCAGACATCGAATCCCTTGAAAGGACCACCAGAAAAGGCAAGACATTCCTTATGGAAATCTAAGCAGCAATAATGGATGAGGCCACGTGAATATCTTCCGGCTGGGTGTAATGAAGACTGGAGTGTTTGGAGGTCCCTTAACCGATTAAGAACTGGTGTCAGCAGGGCGAAGTAATCACTTAAGTTATGGGGCTTCACATCAGAGGACAGCAAGTGCGACTGCGGTGAAGAAAATAAAACAGTGAACCATATGTATCGATGTCCGTTCAGCCCATTTTCATTCTCAGAGCATGATTTAATGTTAGGTGATTACAATGCACTAGGTGTGGCTCAGTTTTGGAAAACACCATCTAGATGTACAGTAAATTTGGTCAATTTCCTATGTTTGTTAATTTTTGGAATTTTCGTAATTTGAAATTATTTTACTTTTACTGTATGATTAAGTATGATTCTGACACGAAAAAATAAATAAACCAGACCCGTGGTGTTCCCCAGAACGCAAATCCATAGTGTTCGTCACATAGTTCTACATATCTCAGGGACCCGTACTATCCCGTTGTGTTCCTCAAATAGTGGGTACTAATGATAACTAAAAGCCAGACCCGTGTTATTTCTCGGAACGCATTCCCATAGGTTTCCTTCATAGTGGGTCTAATTACAAGGATGATGGAAATAAACACAGGTAATTTGGTTGAAAATTCAGCATCCCTTGGACTCGTCCCCCACCCAGAGAGGTTTGAGTGTTTGGTCCGCGAGATAAATTTGATTTCGCTCAAGTCGGCCGGAAAATCGGGTAGGACTCCCCCTATCTGCCACCTGGGACGCGCCATGTTGGAGTTATCACGACAGCGTAGTATGTTCGAGGTTAATCTGCTTTAATCTGATATCGTCTATCCCTCCCGGCTCACCGCTAGAAAAGCCGCATATATTTTTTTGCTAGTTGCTTTACGTTGCACCGACACAGATAGGTCTTATGGCGACAATGGTACAGGAAAGGGCTAGGAGTGGGAAGGAAGCGGCCGTGGCCTTAATGAAGGTATAGCCCCAGCATTTGCCTGGTGTGAAATTGGGAAACCACGGAAAACCATTTTCAGGGCTGCCGACAGTGGATACTGACCGCACTTAAGCGACTGCAGCTATCGAGCTCGGTGAAAAGCCGCATAAGGTGACTAAACTCTAATTCTTCTGACCGTAAAATTTTGAAGTGTGATAGTGAGGTTTACCATTCTCAACGAGGTGGCGGACAATATTTTTAGATGTTACATTCGCATGACCCTCTCTAGCTGTTAGGTTTACAACTCAGATGCTTAAGAAACCTCCAGGCATTGTGGCTGCTCTTCCTTATATCAGTCTCCTCCATCCCTCCTGTTTTTAGATATCGCTTTTAAGGGAACTTCCCCAGCTTGGACGGTTTCGGAGCTCAAAAGATCGTTGTCAAAGAGATCACGATAGTTTCACAATATTTCCCTAGTTTCTGTATATAGTGTGCAGCCTCAGGGAATTGAGATACGAGAACAGTGCTTCACGATATTTGCAAAATAATCATATGATTCAGTAAAAAGCTCTATGTTCAGAATGTTCTCGTCCAGTGAAATGGTACATTTCTCCTAATCAGCCTTCATAAAATGATATCTTCTTCGAAGAGGAACTCAGATTCTAAAGATTTAAAGGTAAGAGGTATGAATCTAAGACGGAGCCACAGAACTGGTTGCAAATAGAGGATTATGGAGGCGTTTAGTAAATTCACAGAGGGTCGACGGTTGAACGTTGGAGGGCATAACAGTCTGTAATGAAGGACGATGAGGGATTTTTGCCCCACTTATTTCGCTGATAACTGAGATATGTTTGCTTACGCGGATACTGTAAGTTAATATCTGGATTATATCCATGTTCCATCTCGCACTGTTGAATGATGCTGGAAGTTTGTTATGCAGTATAATTAGATCACACGAATCTGCTCATTCTACGCCAGCCTCTTCTCTTTTGTCGGTACCTGGGTAGCCCCATATTGTATTCTGACTGTTGAAATCACCAAACACAAAATTCTCATATTGATGCCGGAAGGCTCCACAAATGTAAACACAGTATCTGATGGCTTATTAATTGAGCTCTACTGTAGGAGTTTCAATGTCATTACGGGGAGGATCTGGATGTTGGATAGCACTGAGATTCTTCAACCACTAAACTCATGCCCTTGATTTTTGAACGGCGAACATTCTAGTATCGGTGAGTTTCTTGAATGCATAATATTAGCGTGCGGAGAAAATTGCGAGGGTATATATTTTTTGTTCTTTTTCAGATTCTTGGAATTCAGTCACTAATAGAAATAAAATAATCAACATGGAAAATATTATTATGCAAAAGTTCGTAAAATAAACCAGTATATCCATACATACAGAGGACGACGAACAGCAGAAATTGAGCGGTGACAAAAGTTAAACACGGTCGGTATTGTACCGGGAACACCGCTACGACAGAAGTCCGAAGTATGTTTGTTGAACTTCGCGCGAGATGGAAGGTAGGCAGCCCGCCGAACGCAGTGACGTACCCAGCGAGTGACGTGGCCGCCGTAAGCCAGCTCTCCGCTACCATATATGGTAATGATCCAGCTCGTCCTCAAAAGTACATTTTGGAGCTAATTTATAGCTATTTTGACACTGCCAACATAGAAGCCTGTACAATGGACATCATCTGTTCAGATTTCAAGAAAATCCACCGAGTATTATAGAAGTTATAAGGGTAGACTGTACCCGAGTTCTAGACACTTCCATGCGAACGCGTATAAAAGGAGGACCACCCGACCTACGAATTCAGTGTCTGTCACTCCGCCGCCTCTGTGACACGGGTGACAAGAGAAGTCTCGTGTGTGTCGAACTCCTGGTCGACAGTCTGCGATACCCAAGTTCGGTATTTTCTCTAAGTGTTGTATCAGGACTCTGCCATATTCTTGAAGTGACTGAATGGGACTTTGTTTTCTGCGAGCATCCTATTGGAACTTTGTCATATTGACACATTGGGACTTTGTTTTTTTGTCGTGTGTCGTGATTGGACTTTGTTTTTTTCTTAAAGTGCCATATAAGAACTTTGTTTTTTTTCTGAAGCGTCTCATTGGAACAGTTATTTTCGCCGAGTGTCGCGATAAGACTTTATTATTTTCTTAAGGTGACATACTGGAACATTGTCACGGAACTTTATTTTCTTCGAGTGTTGTGTTGGGACTTTAACATTTTTGCACATTGGAACTTTGTTAGTTCTACACATTGGAACTTTGTTTTTGAAGTGCCACTTATCTGACGACGAATGAAAGGACTTTGAATTTTCACGAGTGTTGTGTACCGCATAGAACTTACGTTTCGAACTTATTCGAACTTGTACCCTACCAACATAAACTTTCGTGTGGATGACGTGACTTGTTTTCTCAAGTGCCTCATTGCATTTACGCCTTGTAAGGACTATGAAACTTAGGGGACATTAAACATTACGTTTAATTGTGAAACATGCAATAATTTCCAAGTGCTGCACAGGGACTTATGTTTTGATTCTTAAAGACTGTGACTATTCAGAATACGCATATCGCATTTCCAGAAAGCCTAGAACTTTCCAGTATTTTGAGTGATCCATAATTTATGAAGTCAGACTTTTTCTTTCAAATATTATTTTCTTTAATGGCTATTCACTTCGCTTATTAATGCAACAGGACAGTTTTCCGAGTGCTACTTATTCAGTTCATTGCCAATATGTTTAAACCTTCAGAACTATGCATTTAAGACTGCAGTAATCATAGAGTGCAGTAACCATAATTAAAAGGTCATATCTGTTCAGACAGTGCCCTGAATGTGTGGAGTGCCGTACAGGAAATTCAGGTGTGAATTACGTCTCGAATCGAACCCAGGAACGCGTACCAACCTTCGGGACATTCCAAAACGTCGAGACTTCCAGAACGTCGAGACACTTCCAGAATCTCCAGACGTTCCAGAACTCCTCATCCGAGCAGGTGTGGTCCCTGCCCAGTCGATGTCCAGCACCATCCCAGGACTTGGAGGTACCAACCAGCCACGACATTTCCACGCTGCTGTATGAAGGTGATATGAACTTGCTTTTGATGATCAATAAACTCAATTTATCAAAATAATCTCTCAAATTGATAACTATACCTCTCTCTGTACCAGCCCCAATGATAAGCCATTCCCGAGATTAAGAACCATGCTCGTTCATTTAATATCAAGCGCCTTAAAGATATGAACACATTTTTACGGGTACAGTATATTCCAGTAACTTCTACAATGTCGTCCGGTGCACTTTGCTATGTGTAGGGCTGATAAGACCTTGTATTATTTTAGGAGGAGTTTATCACAGATTCAACTATTAATTTCCGAAATTAAATTGAAGCAAGAAATTAAGTGGTTCAACCTATTCAATGCAAGTAAATAAGAAATGTAGTGTTACATTCTTATTTGGTTAAAAGAGGTACCGGTTCCGACCATCAATCTGGGCCATCATCAGCCAATTAAAAATATAAAAACAATGCACAGGGAAACCAAAAATTAAACGATATGTCTTTCACAAAAGCAGTTCATGAAGCATTATAAGACAATAGGGGTTAGGACTGCCCGATTTTAAATCATAAAATCCAGATGAACTCGAAGAACAGTCACTTATTTGTGTCAAAGCGCAAGTCCCTGAAGAGTGGCACAACAAACGCAATGTCCGGCACTGTTTTTAACCATATAAGTATGTAACACTACATTTCTTATTTACTTGCATTGAATAGTTTGTACCACTTAATTTCTTGTTTCAATTTAATTTGTGATACAGTTCAATATGGAACATTATGACATTTTATTAATTTCCGTGTTGAGAGGACACGAGGCGAAAAGTACGATGCTTGCGTGCGTTAGAAAATTTTGTCAAATTATTATTCGGCATGGGACGTTAAATTTAGTGTATTTCTCATCGAATTCTTTCAGAAGTAATGAAGCACGTGTTCGCATTAGAGCAGTGAAATTTAGAGGAATTTTAAGTAAGTTAATTTGCGAGATTTCATGAGCACAGACGTACAATCAGTTGTGTATACAAATTGAAAAGTTTTGGTCAACTTGTAATTTATAAACGTCAATAATGGTAATAAAAATTATTTATTTATTTGGCGTATGGCTACATAACTAAAATCGATTAATATTTACAATAATGATTTCATACTAATAACAACAAAATTTGATTCCATCACGCTAGTAAGTTGAAGACAGGGGGGAGTTAGATTTTAATCTATCTCAGCAGTATAACTATGGTATTTAGCATTAGAGGTTGCCTCAAGGCATTTCCTGGCAAGCTGGTTAATGATAAAATTCACATCAAATGTTTGGCCATCACATATTATCTAGTTGATTTATCCAACAATAGGCAATAAATTTAGTCCCTAGAAAAACTTCATGAAACTGCATATATAATGAATCCAAATCTCATAATACAAAACCCGATACACGGAAATATCTACTCGTACAAACAAAATCGTGTAACTCAGTTTGGCAAAATTCCTCACGTAAATAATTTCAAATACTTGGGGAAATTCTCCAGCAATCCACATTAAAACATGAAGAAAACAGGAAAAGTTTTCTATAGTAGAAGTAGGTCATAGTATCACACGGAAAAAGTACAAAAATTAATATCCTGGAACGCTAAATTAATATATTAAAACACGTAATTAGGTCTGAAGCATCCAACATGTCAGAAACATTGATCAGACTGGAGAAAGATCACTATCTAAAATTATCGAAAAACTTAAAGGAAATGTCCTGAGGGACATCTTTGGCAAGGTATGCATAGCAGGGATGTGGATGAATAGGAGGACTTTGGAATTATACCAACATATTGAGAAAATATTGGGCACAATTGGAAAAAGGCGATTGAAATTTGATGACCATATTCAAAGAATGGTTGATGAATGACAAACTAAAAAGATATTTAAGTATGCCTCCTCGCAAAAAGGCAAGAATAATTGGATTATCGACAAGAAAAGGACTTCGAGAAATCAGTATTCCAGATTAAAGTACATGGGACAAAGCGAAGCATTATGATAAAAAGCCAGGATGAAAACAAAGGGATGGACCGCTCTCCGGTATACACCATGAGGTGTGTCGAGAAGGTGCCGTTGTGGCTGAAGAACTTATTACTTCTCTACTGTGTGCGACCGCATGTGCCTGGCTACATCTCCAGAATTTGAGATGGTCCTATTCGTTCAGTAGTTGGTGTGACTTGAAACAAAACCACAGTATTAAATCACGTGCGGCTTCATCCCGGCGAGAAGTGACGCTCGTGCACCGACAGCGTGGTGCTGCGAGTGAAGATTTGCCACAAAACACGGCACAGATCGGCATCTCAAGAGTGTGGTTCAGATGTGCAGCGTTAAGTTACATGAATCTCTAAACATTTTATCATATTACAGAGAACACGTGTGCTTTTACACCAGTGTGTGTTCGGACCTGAACTGTTAGACTGACTTTCTGGTTGAAGATATGCGACGGATATTTCATGGTATGGCTTCTCGCCGGTAAGCGTTTTAGAAGTGCGATTCTTCCGTTGAAGTGCTTACTACAGATACTGCTTTGATGTGGCTATTCTCTCGTGTGAGTTAGTATGTGACGTACTCATTGAGACTTTCTGCTCAATGATTTGCCACAGAAATTACAAACGATGGATATCTCACCAGTATGAGGTCGCATGTGACGTGACAAGGCGGATTGCACATGGAATGAGTTGCTACAGATGATGCAAAAGTTCGGCTTCTCACCAGTGAGAGTTCGCATATGACAAACCAGGCAGGATTTAGTTATGAATGACGTGCCAATTATACTGCATTTGAACGGCGACTCGCCGGTGTGTGTGTGTGTGTGTGTGTGTACGTATGTGACGTGCCAAGTGTGATCTACTGCCGAAAGCCTTCCCACATACAGTGCAGATAATGGCTTCTCGCACGTGTGAGATCTCATGTGACCTGGAACTCGGGATTTCGTGGTGAATAACTTCCCACACTCATTAGCGGAATGCGGCTTAATGTCCATGTGAGCCCGCTGATGATATTTTAGAACGACTTGCCCGCTGAAGCATTTGCCGGAGACATTACAGCTGTATGGCCTCTCGTACCTGTGAGTCCGCATATGTTATGAGTATACTTCCTTCGGTGAAGAGCTTCCCACAGATAATGCACCAGTATGGCTTTTCACCCGTGTGACTCCCCGAGTGACCTGTTAGCTATACTTTTTGAATGAAGGAATTTCCACATACATTGCATCGTGCGGACTGTGGTCTGAGTGTGTTTTGATGTGACGTGCTAAATGGCTTTTTCTACTGAATAACTTGCCACACGCAATGCATTGCAGTGTTTTGTCTCCCGTATGAGTCTGTATTGATATGTTAACCCAACTTTCTGGCTAAAAGACTTGCCACGAACATTACAAGAATATGGCCTCTCGCCAGTATCAGTCGGCATATGTACCGCAAGTCCACTTTTATGGATGAATTGCTTCCCACACATGATAACCTAGACGTGATTTACTGCTGAAGGATTTGTAACAGACATCATACCGTTATGGCTCGTCACACGTGTGAGTTCACATGTGAGCGACTACGTTTTCTCTTCGGATGAAGGATTTCCAACATAGATTGCAGCGGTGTAGTTTGTCGTCCATGTGAGTCTGTAGGTGAAGTGCTAAGTGGGATTTCCTACGGAATGACTTGTAGCATATATCGCACCAGAAATGCTTCGCGCCTATGTGTGTTTGCATGTAAGAGGCTAGGTAGGATTTCGTGATGAACGACTTACCACATACAATGCGCTCATGTGGCCTTTGTGCCATGTGCGCCTGAATATGTGTTGAAAGGTGGCATCTACTGCTGAATGTCTTGCCACACAATTTCCATCTAAAACAGGTTGTTCCGCCGTCCGGAGGTTGATGATCTGCATAGCTCATCTCGGCTCTTGATCTATATAGACAAATTAAAACCATGTGACGAATAGTTTAACAGCCAACGCAACCAAAACTCTCATACAAAGGAAATGCTACTGTACATGCCATTCACTAGTATCCCATGCAGAGAATTTCATTACACGTGAACATCTTATTTCTAGGGTAAACATAATCTGAGATTATATTCAGAGTGTAGAATTAAATTTAAAAATCTCTCACTTGTTACGAAGATGTGTTGCGTCTTTTCTCTCGAATTACGATATCACGCGCAAGAAACTTGTGACGATGTGGGAATGTACAAATTCATAGACAACCTCATTTTTAAAAATCAATGATAAGAAGAGGTATAGTCTAAAAGGAGGATAACAAGCTCTTTAATCCGGCACACATTTATATACTGAAATCCGTGTATGTCTGTTCTCCTACATAATGACGGCATTAGCTTAGGAGTTTTGATGTTGTTCAAGTGCTCTGCACTTTGTGGCAGTCAAGTAATAATTTTTGTAAAAGCCCCTGTTGAGGGTGTTTGGGAGAATCTCTCTGTTGTAGATATTAATAAAATTGAGAACATTTTTCGCCAACAGTCAGCAAGATCCGCTGAAGCACGGCTAATCTTCTATGAATGTCACTTACTCTCACGCAAAACATACTTATTTAATTTGTACATTGTTATCACATCAATGTAGCAGTCTATACGTCAGAGTCTGGTCATTTCTAATTACGTAGCACTGATGTGCAATCAAACAGAGCCAACCCGCATATAGGACGGTAGGTTTATACAAGGAAGTTCATACTTACTACCATGTCTTTAATAGAGGCCATATACAAAATGCAAACCAGTCATCCTGATGAAATACTGTGAAAGATGAAATATAACAAGCACATGACAGCCCTTTCCGTATCAGTGACGCTTTCTTTTCTCCTCCAGATACCTTTGTCACAGACATTATGCAGTCAACAATGAATATGGCTTTGGTAGTGTTTCATTACTATGTTCTGATATCCTGAATTCGAAACCAAATTCAAGCTATCATGTCTGAATATTCTTACAAGTGTTCCTTTAACACTACGGCTAGAAGGAACATGAAAATCAAGGCTTGAGCCAATACTCGTGAAGACAAGACGTTGAATTGCACAATATTGGATATTGCTCCTATGTAAAGGAAGGAATGGGATTCTTTTTATTTCAAAAGATCGTGAATAATTTAGTGTCTTGACGGCATAGTTGGATAGCATCTAAGTCTAAGCCTGTGTTCCCACCGCATATTCTATGAAAGAAGAGCGAGAAATAAAACTTTTTTGGTTAAAGGTCAGATCCGTTTACAACATGCACATGGGAAAAGTCGATAACGCACGCCAAAGCATATCGTAAAAAGAACTGGTACTTCTCAACTCATGGTGAATGCACTGAATTTTCATGGCCCAGTCGAATGCATAACTTCGTCACAAGCAAAGTAACGGGATGCTCGACCACGTGTTGTTACTGCACTCTCAGGAGAAAATAAGTGGACAAATAAAAGGGGGACATTGATTCCAGATACGACATGCTAGACCTCATGATTATCACACAGGATATTGATGTTGATACCACTAGGCAAAAAGGCACAAACAATATGACACCGGATTTTATGTCATACGTTCAGTGGCATATCACGCCAAGTAAAAGGTGCAAAGGACTGGCCATTCTTCTTTACGTGATAACGCATTTTTGTGACAAGTGATTTATCAGGTTAACAATTAGTTTTTCAGTTAAATGGTATTTCATTTTGCATTGATAAATATTCTCCACGAATCAGCTATATTGCTGGAACATGTGGCAATTCCCAGGAGATTGACACGGGTTGCCTACTTGCCTGCCGGCAGAATTGAGCAAAATATGATAGCTCTCGCGGACGAAACACGCACAAAGTCTCTAATGGCGATTTTGGAGGAGATGGAGACGTTCGGTAAGGAGCAGTTGGCAGAAGTGTTACTCTACCTTTCTGGAAGTTATTGCAGAATGGAGCATAGCGTTTCAACTCTAGAGGAGGGGCTGCACAAGGTGTCTGTTCCCCATGTCCAGAACGGCGTAATTATCTGCTGTCATGAGCTCTAAAATGCTTCAAGACAAGCCGGCCGTAAAATAATAATGTCACATGTTTACAGAAATATGTCTCATGGAATCGGAACCAAGGTTCGGGCGTCCTCTGGAAGGGACGCGCTTTGGCAGGGCCCAGTCAGCATGAAACGTATGCATGGGTTACCGTCGCGCGGACAGTGACGCCTAGGCAAGCGAGTACCAGCATTCTGTAACCCATCACTGAACTATGTCTGGATGAATTAGCAAATTAGCCACAGCACATGAGATAAGGCATATAGGCATCTGTGAGGTGCAAAAAAAAAAGATTGAGGGGAGAAAAGTCATGCGAAGCGGGGTGCGATTACTAACTGATGTACAATGGAAGCCGAAGAACAACTAATGGTGTTGGCAAGGAAACCAAAAATCCCTTCCGAGCACTATCTGACTAGAACACTGCTTACTATCTTATCGTGGCCGGTTTCTCTGAATGGACGTGTCGGACGGAGAAAAGAAGCACACACAGTCCATGGCCTTCATGGATATGTTCAGAAGAAAGATGATTGCCAACAATTTCCCGATTATGCAGAAATTGATCATCGCGTACACACGGTACAAAGAGCGTGATATTCACCTAGTCACGTACTACAATCGCTCCCATCCAACGCACATTGACTACATCCTTGTCAGACGAAGGAATCTCAAAGATGTTCTAGAGACAACAGTTGTTCCTTACGAAACCGTTGCGATGCAACATCGACCAGTTTTCTGTAAGATGCGGATAGTCACCAAGAGCTCAATACTTCGCAGGAAATGGACCAAATTGGATCAAACGGTGACGCCTGAAGAAGGAGGCCAACGTTGTTGCAAACGTCACAGTGCCACAAGTCACCATATTAGAAGCGAGCTGGACTAAACTGAAAGGCGCCGCATGCTCCATTCCTGGAACAAATAAGTCAGGGCGACGACAATGAAGGATTAACAATGACACGTGGTTTCGGAATGACGATGTTATGTATGCAATACGGTTGAAGAAACAGCTGTAAAACGAGTTTCTTGGTCGTTGGAATGCCTACAAAGCAGCCAGTAGTAAAATGAAGGAGGTTGTCGCTGTAACAAAAGCAAAGCGGTAAGCAGGTCTATATATGAAATTGACATGCGCTAAAACGAGCGGAATATTTAACGGCTAGTCAAATCGGGGCATCGAAACACGGAACGTTCTACATCATCAATTAGGAAACAGACGGTTTTCTACTCGACTGGCGGGAAGCGCGAGTACACTGGCTTAACTACTTTGACAAAATTTCAATCTTGGAATTTCCGTACCTACCAATCCCAATCACCGCCGCTGTTGAAGGTCCAATATAGGAAATTGACGTCACCCAAGTCCAGGATATGTTGAAAGAAATGACACCAGGGAAAGCCATCTGTCCGGATTATCTTCCGGCAGAGTTTTGTTTCTCTCAATGGGTGGATGCAGCAGTGTGGCTAAAGCAAGCTTTTCAACCAGATCATCAAAGAAGGTCAAGAACCAACAAACTGACGACGGAGTATCCATTCAAAAATGAGGGAAGTCCTGCCGATTTTTCTAATTACCGTCCGATCATACTTCTCAGCCACGCAGTGACAAATTTCGAACAAATCATCGACAAAAGAATTAGCGATTTAAACGAACACACAACAAGCCAAGCTATTTTTGTGTAAAATTGTGGCGCAACAGGAGCAACACACGCTGCAAGGCTGTTACGTGAGAGGTATTTCGAAAAGAATAAGAGGCTTCATCACGACTTTCTGGACCCTGAGAAGGACTTCCATCCGGTACATCATAACCTAATCAGTCAGCGCTACAAGAGCATGGCATTACAGAGCACCCTGTTGAGAGGGAATAATTGATCTATGTAGAACCGAGGAGTTAGGCTGAATCTGTCGCAGGAGCGTCTGATGACGTCCGCGAAACTGTACAATTCCACCAATGCCCTTCCGTATCACCACTGCTGTTCATTCTTTTGACGGACACCATTACATAAGACCTGCACATTTCAATACCATGGACACATCTGTATGAAAATGGTGCAGAGAATAAGCGCCAAACGGAAGATTGGAATCCACTAGCGCAATACGTCCCGCGCCTCAACAAAAAGGATAGAGAATGCATGACATTACATCGCCGAGAAGTTGGAAGGATGCATGATGACGGTGAAAATATAGTAGGAGAAGAGAAATTTAAGTATCTTGGTTCCAAAATCTCTGATGATGGCCGACTTACTGATGAAGTCAACTTAGGGATAAGCAAACCCTGGCTGAAGTTGAGAATGACAACGGGCGCCCTTGCGACCGTCGGATGAAGGACCACCTGAAATCTAATATCTACTGAACTGTTATCCGTCCTGTCGTTTTCTATGGCAACTATTGCTGGCCAGCTAAAGAGGAGGTAAACGCCGACTAAGCATCATGGATACGAAGACGCTTAGGTGAACGGCTGACATAACTAGACTAGATCACATTTCAAATGATGTTATTAGAAAACGTTCCAGCATTGCACAGATAAAGAAGAAAATTTAGGAAAGGCGTGTGCGCTGGTTTGGGTATATTTGCGTGCAGAGGACGATATATTGAGAAATTTAGCGTATACACAGAAAGTAGGTGAAAAGAGGCGCAAGGGACAAACAAGACAGCATAAGACGAATGACCTGAAAGCTGTGAGACTACACAGAAACACGGCCCGTGACCGAACTAACTGGAGACTCACACCAGGCAGGACTAATTTTAAAAGAGCAGAATAACAAGAAGCAGGTTGATGAATGATCTGTTATAGAAATGGGATACAATGGATATTTTGCACATCCTAACATTTAACTTACTATGTTCAAATTTTTTCCCTTGAAGCCTATGTCTAATATCTATGTTCTTATTTCTATTAAATAGTGTTTGAATGACAGAGCACCTCTGGATTACGTGTTTAAGGTATTCATAAACGTTTGAAATGGCGTATTTAGACAGAATTTTCTTTTTTTCATTTTTGTTTTCTGATGAAAGATTTATTCTTCTACTTTAAGAAAATGTATAGTACTTACATCTTTCGTGCATAAATATGCTCAGAAAATTGATATAAAGGGAACAGTGCACCCGTGTCTCGGTCTAAGATGGGCGTGGCTTCGCTGCACGGAGAATTTCATGGTTCCTTTCGATTTAATTCAAGTTTGGCGCTCGTTGTTACAGAATAGCTTTCCATAGATGGCTCCACATGCGTATTCTTTGTATGCAGCAGTAATACTATTTGGTATTGAGAGCTTCCATGGTTTCCATAACTGCGTGTTTTTAGTGAAAATATTGTCATGTTGCCTGTTTGCCTGTGTGCCTTTGGATGTATATTCGTTGTTGAGATAATGTCCAGAAACTGTATTGGATGTAAGAAGCATTCAAATGATTATATGCATTCCCCATTCTATTTAGGTTGGAAAGCTGGATCATGCTACAGTCTTTGCCAAAAATTACAGTGAGTCTTCGCCTAATATGGAACAGTAAAAATATTTTCTCGCTCAGGTGAGAGTAGAGGACTGGAGTATGTCGATTTCTATGGGGATGGGGATTCCAAAAGTTACAAGGTAGTGTGTGATTCCAATCCATACAATGGTAAAGAAGTCAATAAACTGGAATGTATGTGCCACTATAAAAAGCATTTAGGAACAGCTCTTAGAAAAATTGTACAACATAACAAACCATGTGTGGTAGAGGCAAATCAACTGGAACACTGAGAGACAAGTGTCAGAATTATTTTGGAATTGCTTTGCGTTCCAACTACAGTTTCATAAATGATATGACAAATGCTCTATGGGCAACATTGTATCATTTGACTGCCCATAAAGTGCCTCCCCACCACAGGTGCCCTATAGGAACAGACAGCTGGTGTTTATACCAACGAGCCACAGCTGGCAAACTACTTGAAAATTATAAGCATAAAGCAGGAATACCACAGGAAGTCCTAATGCAATGGTAAGGTAAGGGTTATTCTGCCTAAAGGCAGGTTCGAACCTCCGCAGAGGTGTTCCTGAGCTGGAGTTTACATGCAGAAGGGTGGCCAGTTTCTTTCTACTCCTCCATCCTCTTACCCCCACCAACAGCGTGTGACACCCCTTCCAAATCCTGACCACGCCCAATGTTGCATAACTTCGGAGATCTCACAGGATCCGGTGCTTCAAAACGGCTACGGCCGTTGGCACATGCGTATGAAAGGATCTGTAATCTAAAAATGTTATTCAAATGTTTTCATGGTTTGACTCAAAATACCAGAGTCATGCAACGGTACGGTATGGAAGAGGTGTAGAAAAGATACATATGTGGGGCTATCCACTCTCAAACTAGGTGTCATGGATGCAGTTTTGCACTTTAATTGTGGAAACAAGGTTCAAATAGAGGTTTTAGGAAGAATTGTGGTTGTGCCTGATATGTACTCAGCATCAGGAGTGTCACAAGCTGATGAGGCATGTGTACGCATAAGTCAGCCTCAGAGCACTTCTGAACAAAGACAGCGAAGAAGGTACCTCAGGCGAAGAAGAAAACTGAAATAGGACAAGAAACTTGAAGGGGAAGGTCGCACCTATGCAGCGGGAGAATTCTAATACTTTCAGGTAAAAAGAAAGAGGTCTAATCATAATACAACCCTTTAAATTTACTCAAAACTAAAAACTATGTTTTCTTTTCAGGTTCGAACAACAATGAGTCGAGTTCTAAATGGGATATCTACCTCGAAAAGGTTTCAAATTGATGATAATTAATTTAGGAATATCTTGTACTAGAATTGAGAAAAATATATCCCCTTTCAGAAACTGAGAACGAAAAAATGAAGAATTATTTTTGAATTTTTGAAAGAAGGTGTTATAACTCTTTGTGAAATGGCGATAAACTAATACATTTAGTAGGAGACATCAAGAACACTAATGATGATAGTTCGGCGAAAGAAACATTAAAATAAATGCATTTTTGTAGTTGCTAGATAGTCTCAAAAAGTGCCATTTTTGTTAACAAAAAATTCTTGGACAGCCCTTAAATGATAAAGTGGGCAATCCTATAGTATAAAAGTCTTCATTTACCTTTACCTTCCTGTTAACTACTAACACAATTTTAAAATTTTTGTGTCAAATTATGGATTTTGTAATGAAGCGAACATGAATACCGGGGACAAACAAGACAGCATAGAACAAATGAACTGAAAGCTGTGAGACTACATAAAAACATGGCCCTTGACTGAACTAACTGGAGACAATGAATCACAACACCAGGCAGGACTAATATTAAAAGAGCAGAATAACAAGAAGCAGGTTGATGAATAATCTGTTATAGAAATGGGATACAATGGATATTTTGCACATCTTAACTTATAACTTACTATGTTCAAATTTTCTCCCTTAAAGCCTATGTCTAATATCTATGCCTTGTTTCCACAAAATAGTGTTTGAATGGCAGAACACCTCTCGATTACGTGTTTAAGTGACTCCTATAAACGCATTAAAAAGAATAATATATAACTCAACAAAATAAAAAAAATCAGGAGTTCTGTTTTTATCGGAATGACAGTTTGAATATCCGGTGAAATTGTACGAGTAATAACAAGGTAACAGGGTATTCTAGCCTGATTGGAATTTTGCAATTCATGTTTCTGCCGACATCCGTCATAGATAGCAGACGACCATAATAATTTATTTTCACCGTAATCACGTCTATAAATATGAAGACTATGGAGGAGAGACAAAAAGAGTTCGGCTCAGGGCCTTGTGACACTCGACATTTACAAGTGAAAGGACACCGCATCACTACATGTTTAGTACGGGACTATGTGTCTACATAAACTTAAGCTAGCCTCATCACTAATTATTTATTTCAGGGTGATGTGTTGTTGCAAAAATGGAAGGAAATCTCATCAGTAATTGGTAAGCTCATAAACATGTGCCTTTCCACATGTCAGGAATTAGGAAATTTTATGAACCTTAAAACCTGTTCATATGTAATTCAGTACCAAACTGACAAGGCAAGAAGTCATTAAAGTTGCTGCTTGATATTTGTAGAATGCTGAAATGAGTCAGGATAACATAGCACATGAGGTGAGATATAAAACAAAGTGGTATGCAGTAGATAAGATCCGGTCAACTGAATCATTCAGAGCCTTATATACCAAGGAAAAAGCATACACACAAAATGCTTGTCGCTTTGCTGGTTCGAGACTGAATCTGCACAAGATATGTTTAGGAAGAAGAAAACTATTTAAACTCCATCCAAAAACAGAAATGTGCATTTTGCATGTGAAAAGTATTCATAAGGAACATTTTTATTGGTGGCCATAATATATGATTGTTCTCTAACAGCCTATTGTGTCCAGTCACATAAAAATTACAAAGAAACAGCAGAATTTTCTCCTCAAAGAGTTGTATTTGGTCGATCTTCAGCTGTGTGCATGGTTCTACTCTGACTAATGAAACCATGTAAGCTGGTACTGGGTAGTTCTGAGGACTGAAATGAATATTTTTTGCTACTGGTTGCAAATGCACAGTAAGAAGAAATCAATGCGTCATATGACAGTCAACAAGAATCTAACCACGCACAAAATAAAATAAACCTTTCAGAATTCATAGTTTCTATCACTAATCTGGTCTGAAGTCAAATAATAGGCTATGACTAGTCATTGCAGGACATGCTGATACAGGGGCTCAGTTAAGATTACCAATCCGAGATTATACCAACATCTCCCAGGTATTATCAAAGATCGTTGCGCACAGTAACGAACAAAGGTGTGACAGCACAAAATTAATTAGCAGATAGTTCAAAGGCACACCTACAGTTCAAACAAACTACTGCATTAAATGTTTGAAAACAGGATGTACACTTGTGCTACTTTTAAACCTCAGTGATAAAAATTACAATTTTGAAATAATATTATATCATTCCATTATTATTTACCTACTTTTAGGAGATAATAAATTCACTTACTTGAAGTATTCTGAATTTTTTAGGCAACCAGCACAAATTTATAGTTAACTTGTAGCTGTCCATTTTATTAGTTTATACTAATTGTGTAAATGTGTTTGCAATCAACATGCTACAAGCACTTGACTGACAATGAGCACTAAAATGAAAAGTGGGAATTGGCAACAATCAGCTAGTGTGACCACAACAATGGAAAAAAACATAAATTAAATGCCACAAATTTCCTTTCCATACAAAAATGTGGACGTTTTAATTGAAAACTATGATACCTAAGATGTAGCACAACTGACCTCAACGTTTCATTTCTACTACAACTTATCTGTTTTGGGATCTACAAATGGAGGAATCTTAATTAACACACAAGAGAACAGAAAAGATCATTAGAAAGGAATCTATCCAAATAAATACTTGAAAATTGCATTTTTGAGTTATCACACTAATGAACTCAGGCATCATTATATTGATTAATGAACCTAATTATGTTGGTTTAAAATTATTGTACTGTTTACAATGTACATAAAACTTAACAGCTTCAAATTTGTATATTTTGTTTGTAATCTACAAAAATGGCTATTTCTGTGTGTCACTGTTGGTACTGTACCAGGAAAAATTAAGGATATGGGCATGAGAATCTTGTGAAGGGGGAACGGTCCTTAGGGAGCAGATACAGAGAGATTTAGATGCAGAGCGAAGTAATGGATATATTTTAAAACTTAATTTATTCACCTGGAGAATTTGATGAATAAGTTCCCTATTATTTCTGACTCGTAGCATTAAACCAAATTAAAATATTGTCTGAGCAAGTTCATGTCGCCTGGCTAATTGAAACAAAATAAATATTTATGAATGTCCATCTTTTAACATGAAACGATTATCTTTCGTTGAAAATTAATAAGTTCTCTCCTGATAAAGTTCATAAAGTTCTTCAAGTATTGGTTCAAATGACAAAAACTGAGAATGAATGTAACACCCTTACACGTGTAAAATGAATTTCCCTACACCACTTTCAATATTTTAACACTTCAAAATTTGGCAAATTTTATCTTCTTCTAAAGTTCGGTGCTATAGTCTATTTTATAACTGTCACTCAAAATTTCTAAAATTTAATGTGAAATACAATGAGCGAAATAGTTTGTTGAATTATGAATGAAATCACTGATTCTACAGTTCAACTTGTAATATAGTCTGTTTAAATCTCAAGTTTGCTTACAGTGGCACTCATGTCACCAGAAAAATCCAAATATCAAACTGAAAATGTAGAGAAATGCGGTTCAACGAACATCATATGAAGTCCTCGACAGCTGGTGTTGTGATGCTATCCCCACGGTACCACGTCTGATTCCCGCGTAGCAACCACGTTCCGAATCGAACCTCAAACCGCGTTCCATGTCCCGCGTAGTAACCATGTTTAAATTCTATGAAGTCACCACGTTCCAACTCCCACGTAGTCAAAATGACAGCAGCTTTATATGACAAAGTAGGCGAAGTCACGGTTTCAGATGTCACTTATAAAATTTATAAACATGAAAACGTTCAACTGACAGGATTAACTTGTGAGTGTTCTATGCTTGTAAGTCGTACAATTGGCACTGTATTTTACTACGTGAATATCCTCTAATATTTAATCACTGGTAGATGATTGTTATTGCTCATTAGATTGGATTCACTGTTTATGTTGAAGCACAGTTATAACATATTTACACACGAAAATCAGTCTTATCCACCATAACGAAATACTTAATTCGCGGATATTTACAAGTTCCTATGACGGCAATGTCATACAATGCCAAATACTGTTCACTTGTGATGAAGGTTTAACCGTATTAAAACTTCAACCAGTAATTATTACACACGTACTTAAGGTAACTTCATGAAACAGATTAGTTTGATAGATTAAATGTTCAATTATTTCACTTGAAAATCGTCTTAATATTCATACGCTTATTTCTCTTGAATGTTTAAAGTCGGTTTCATTTCAATATGAATAGAAATTTAAATCAATTAAATTTGTTCGATTTGCAGTGGAAAGTACTAAGTCAGTACAGTGATTAAATATCATACATCTTTGACAACACTTTGAAATTATTATTAAGTTAGTATAATATCACTAGAAAAGTTTCTAAGTTCCAACACGATTTATTGTTTTATAAGTCTTTGCGAAAACTTTACCGTAGAGTTCGTACGATGTGATGTTTTAAGTTCGAACCTCGCGAACCCGTTCATGTGAGACAGCATGACCATACGACGGCAGCGATTTGAGAATTGAACTGACTTGACCTAGCAAAACCCCGTTCTTTTATACCAATCTGCCGAGCTCAGCTTCCTCCTCTCGTGGAAAAATCAAGTTTTTTATACCTGAATTACTCTTTAAGTCCGAGGGACGACATTAATGAAATTGCAGTATGTTTGCCTTTAAATGATGGGCTATACGATGGCGTATTTCATTAATTGATATATCAGTGGGTTCCAAAGTTAGTACAATTTCTTGTAGTATGTTCGACAATATCAGGGGGTGTTCACGTGATAGCTGCATCACGCTCTGCGTGACGTATCTTGCTTGCTGTATGCATGCTCGAACCGGTCTGTTGCGCTACATCGCATGCTAGGGTCCCCCCGCTGCGCTGACTTCCATTAAATAAAATTATGTTCCAGGCCACACAAGGTTCCTGGTACAGTACGAACGTACAAAATTACTGAGACTATCTGGAGGTAATAGTTGCAGGCGGCATTTCAGATAATAAGAATGTGATGAACAAATGATGCATTGACAGTGAAGGAAAGAACACATTTTACATGGTTGCTTAAAGGTATTGTAAAGAAATACACTACAAAAATAACTAGCTTTCCCAGAGATTATTTTTGTATATATATATTCATTATAACAACATGACGGAACAAAAATATGATCTTACATTTCCTGAATATTTTAGATAAATATAACCAACAGAATTTTAAGATATTAGCGTTTAAATGAAACTTTGTAAAGAAACGATTAAACTGATGAAAATGGACATAAACCAACCACTACTGAACACAACTGTGAATAGGTAGAATATATTCCATATACGATTCGTAGTGTACGTACTTTGTTTCTTCTTTGATGAATATTCTATGAATATCTCCTCCTTAATGTCTTCAGAAGGCTGTAAGTAAGAGATAAGAAAAGTAGAATAAAGAAGTAAGGGAATAAAATATACAGGCCTAAACAAGAAACAGCTGAGAAAATAAATTTCACAGTGGCACAAGGAGAGTATAATTAATTTATCTCCCATTTAATAAATATAAGAGCGGAAATGAACAATCAAATCAAAATCACTTCAAATGCAATGGAGGTGTCTACCTTGGTGGCAAATGGCACACAAAAATACCTTACTATCAAGCATTAAATTGTCAATGAACAGACAGGAAGACAATTTCCTAAAATACAGTATTATACAATTTACACTAACTTTTTTCTTTTAAACACACAGCTCATCATTAATAAATTTACAATATTTACAAAATTTAACTCATGATGATGATGATGCTTGTTGTTTAATGGGGCCTAACATCGAGGTCATCGGCCCCTAATGGTACGAAATTGTATGACAAATTAAAAGTCCAAAATTCTCCACTGACCAGAACTCAATACGTGAGGACGAAGAATGAATGAATGGACATGAATTTAAAGCAATCAGTGGATGCGACCCGCAATGCCTTACATTCACAGAAACTTACGTAAAACAATAGGATTACTGACCAAGGGACTGTTGCAATAGCGTAACACTGAATGGATGATGCTTGCAGTCTAAGGGGGGTCGAAAATCCAAGTTATCGGCCCCGCATAACGCTACTTACCTCTAGGAAGGTAGAATATGGTATATGTCATGTTGCGGTACTAATCAAAAGTAGCAGAGACTCGCGGTATTCCACACATTATGGTACTACACACAGGTTATGAAATTCGACATGTAATACAGACCTATGGGTTTTCTCACCTTGCGGCGCCATTTACAGGCGACGCAAAACCTATGGTGTTCATCACATAAGAGTACAAGCCACAGGGACCTGCACTATCCTGCGGTGTTCCTCATAGAGTAGGTACTAATCACAGACAAGGCAGGACCATGGTAGCTATCATCTCATGGTCCCGCTCATATGGTGGTACTAATCACAGGTACTGCAGAAGCCGATCGCACGGTGCTCCTATGATACTAATCACAAACCTATTTGGTACCTAATATAGTGGTACTACGCGCAAGTAAAAGCGAACCATGATGTTCTCCGCATGGTGGTACTAATCACAAGTAGTTTCGTGGTCCCTTGGTCGCCCCTTACGACAGGCAGGGAATAACGTGTGTCTTGGTCTGCGTCCCCCAACCCACAGGGGGGTTGTGTGTTTGGTCCGCGAGAGGTATTTTATTTCCCTCAAGTCCGCCAGCAAGCCGCTTAGGACCCCCTATCCGCCACCTGGGACGCGCCACGTGGGAGTATCACTTCTCCCCCTGCTACGCCAGCGTAGTAGGTTCGTGAAAATTTTACTCATAATATCCTCTGTATTTAAAAACATTATCAACTCATATACAACATGTGGAGTTATTTCAAACAATAATATACAACTGCTATTAGATTAAAATTTACGTTGCATTTATATATTTTATTTTCTTATACTTTTTGGAACCTAACTTGCATAGTGACCTGCTGCGTCTTAACCCAAGTCCTTTCGCCACTGCTCTTTAGACAACTGATAAGAGATAGGAATGTGAAAAGGGACATACTGTAGGATAGCAGTAGACAACTTAGCGTAGAAAAAGCGGAACATTTGTAAATATGTAAATTTAAAATTACCTATATATTTGTGAATATTCAGCAGAGAATATGCACACATACATACGGGGATGGAGGCACTTCCGTGTATTGGTACATGTACAATTTTAGGCAAATAAATAAATAATAGTATTAATAATAAATACTATCTCCAAAATAGTACCCAATACTATTTCTTGCTTCCTTTTTCCTTTCTGCTGATCCCTATTTCAACAATGACTAGCTATTTTATTTATCCTCTTATTACCGGAGTAATAATGTATATCCTCTCTGTGAATACTTCAGTGCTGGCGGCATGGCCATTGAAATTCGTGTCTTTAATGTGGTTTGCCGCTGCGTTATTCATCAAGTGATTCATGGTCACAGATACTATGGTTTTCAATATTTATAAACATTAACTTCCACCGGCTTTAAAGTTATTATTGAGCCCATCTGTGGTGTATGGCCAGACAGTGCCTTTTCCAGTATTCTTCTGCATTCTAGTGTCGTCGGTATGAACCATCTCGCCACTCTCCCCGTCCACCGAGCGAGTATGCGCACGTAAACATTGCGACTGTGGTCTGACTTCTGGCTTCTGGGTTGTCGCCAATAAGGTTCTGTGATGGAAGGACGGCGTGCTTCTCCGCTTGGCGGGGTGGATAGACCCAGGGTGAAGTTGGTTTGATAGGGCTTACGCCCTCGTCAACTTTGCAATTTAATTTCAAATTTTGTTATCATTTAATGCACCTCGCCTGGAATTTTTCAATGCACCCTAAGGGTTACCTTTACCATACGTAAGTAAGGATATTATGCTGAAGCGTACTGATGACTACGGCAAGATACTACACTGTAAGTGTTTTTTTAACTCATCTTTAACTTGTTCCAACTGGTGAACTGAATATTTCTAAATGCCTTGTTCCGCCATTGTGAGGGAATCTTGAAACGTGAAATTTCTGAAGCTAATTTGAAGAATATAAAGATTACGGAATTTCATGAGCTTGTACTATCAAAATTTATCCCTTCTTTAGCACTGCAAAATTAGTTTCCTCAATATTGTTTTAGGACTCAACTATATCTTAGACTCGAGGTTTTATTGCATGGTATTTCTAATTTCGGTGCCAGAAGAAGAAATGGTGGCACATATTCTGAAAGGTTTTCCTCCCTACAACCGATCCTACCTCTTCCACAGGAAGAGCCCGACTAATTTTGTGGAATTAGAGGTTGCTTGTACCTTTGCTGAATATGTGAAGCACGGGGACGCGGACAGACCCATCTGCCACCCTCCTCCGTTTAACCCGGCCTCGCCTCAATCTAGGGATAGTGGAAATCTTAAAAATGGTATAATTGTGGATTACGTGACCACCTTCGGAATGCTCGCCCGTCAATAAAGCGTAGTACTGGTCCTTGCTCTTATTTGTGTGGGTCGAGGCAGCATATTAAGAGTAATTGCCTAACTTCTTTCAAAAAACCCAATCAATGACTAAAGGGTAATAGTAATAATTGTGAATCTTGCCCCTGAAATTTCTGTGGATTCAGAAAGTTATTTGTCGGCAGGAATGTAATAAAATCTCCGATTTGGTTGAGTCTAAAAGTACCTTCGCGAAGGCAGAGCTGAATAATGAACCGATTGTTGCTTTAAAGGACTCGCGTAACGTTGTCACTTTAATATATGATGATGCTTGTTGTTTTTTCTATTTGCTTAACGTCGCACCGACAGAGATATGTCTTATGGCGACGATAGGATAGGAAAGGTCTAGGACGTGGAAGAGGCCGTGGCTTTATTTAAGGTACAGCTCCAGCATTTGCCTGGTGTGAAAACGGGAAACCACGGAAACCATCTTCAGGGCTGCCGACAGTGGTGCTCGAACCCACTATCTCCCGATTACTGGATACTGGCCGCACTTAAGCAACTGCAGCTATCGAGCTCGGTGCTTACCGTCTTTCACCTCCTTACATCGAAGGCCAACGGCCCCCTTTAATTGATGCCAGTTGGTATGATGAAATAAGGTCCTCTTGTAAACTGCCTCAGTTTTAGAAAGTCAAAATTGCATGTGTCACGGCTAATAAGGATAATATGGAGATTTTTGGATCTGTTGACGTGATATTGCGTATTGGTAATTTTACTTGGAAGGTTCATTGCTTGGTATCTCCGAAGTTGGCTTGTAGCATATTTTAGGCATCGACTTCTTGTCAAGGACCGGATTCGTTTTAGACCTCCAGGCTAGAAAATTCTACTTTAAATTTTCCTCAAATTGTAACGTCGATATTATTGATGCTCCTTTGGGTACCTTCAGAATTTCTTGTGTAGGTAGGCCGCAACCAGGGAAGAACAATGAAATCGGCCAGTTGGATCTTGATCATTTGGATTATCAACAAGCTAATAAGGTCCGTAACTTGTGCCATCAATTTCATGAGGTATTTACCAACAAGTTAGGACTGACGGATGTATTGGAGTACGATACTGAACTGTCTGACAACCAGCTTGTTAGAACTCCTCCTTACCTCTTTCACCTCCTCGCATGCTAGAACTCTAAAGGATTATCGACCAAATGCTTGCCGATGGTGTCATCAGACCGTCCATTTCTCCTTATGCCTCTCTGGTTTATCTGGTACCTAAACCCTCTGGAGGATACCGTGCCGTTATCGATTACAGATCCCTGAATCGCACAATCATCCTGCAATCTATTCCTTTACCAGATTTACATGTTTTGGGTGGTTCTCCGCCCAAGTTCTTTACCGTGTTACATCTAAATCAATCCTATTTTCAGATTCCTCTCTCTAAAACTTATATTTCGCTGAACCACCTTCATCACAGACTGGAATATTTATGAGTACCTCAGGTTGACGTTCGGACTATCTTGCGGAGCAGCTGTTTTAACTAGATTTCTGAATTTTATTCAAGGGGATATCAAGTTTAAGTTTGTTTTCAATTACCTTGATGACTTGTGATCTTCTCGAATACCTTTTAAGAACACGTGGATCATGTCACGGAAGTCCTTGAGCGTTTGAAAAAGGCTGGTCTTACTGTGAAATTATCCAAAGTAACCTTCGCCAAGCTAAGTATATCCTTTCTTGGCCATGTCTTGTCGCCCGACGGAGTCTCCGTTGATCAATCTAGGACCCAGGCTATCAGGGAATTCCAACCACCTAAGGACGTAAAAGGTGTTGCACGTTTTGTGGGCACGGTAAATTTCTTCCGCAAGTTTATCCCGAATTTTGCTGTGGTACCTCACCCCTTAACTATCTGAGGCGTGAGGATGTCAAGTTTATCTGGGCCCCTCCCAATAAGCCTTTGAAACTCTGAAACTTGCCTTATCGAATGCTCCTGTGTTGGCCATACCCGACTTTAGTAAACGTTCCATTGCACAAACTGATGCCTCTGGAGAAGCTGTTGCTGGTGCACTCTTTCAGGATCATGAGGACGGTCGTAGACTCGTTGCCTATGTGTTTAGGATACTCAATAATCTGGAGAGTAAGTACTCAATCTATGAGTTGGAATGTTTGGGTGTGCTGTTTGCGCTTGAGAAGTTCCGACCATTTATTGGACATGTAAATTTCGACCTTGAACCGACCCAAAAGAACGGGCAGAATCACTAGATGGGCACTTAGGATTCCCGCTATAGTTTTCAGGTTAAGTGTATCAGAGGTTCGGAGAATGTCACCGCTGACTGCTTAAGTAGAATGTTTGACGGGAGCTTTGGCCTTGATGTAAAATCTGAAGTTGAAGAAATTGATGAAACTAATGTTAGTGTGGGCGCCATTCTTCCGGATCTACCTTTGTTATACCATGAGTTTGGCGATCAAAAAGCTGATCCTGAGTTGAATGAAATCACCGACAAGGTTAGTGACGGAATGGTAGTAAAAACTTATTCTCTGGTGAATGTTGAATGTTGAAAAGGTCGAATTGATGCTAATTTCATTATTGTTGTTCCCAAAGTCCTAGTGCCAATCACCTTCAAGTATTGTCACTGTTGACGCATTGGTGGTCACTTGGGCACATTTACAACTAGGCAGAAAATTATAAAATTCTTCATTTGCAAAAAGATGGATAGTGATATCCGAAACATGGTTAAGTGCTGTAAAACTTGTGCTATCAGTAAACCCAACCTGAAGAACCGTGTTGGTTTATTTTCATTTTCAGAAGCCTATCGGCAGATGGAAAGGTCATTCATCGATTTTGTAGGTCCGAACCCTCGCTCTACCTTGGGAAACATTCATATCTTTGTGTGTATTGATGCGTTCTCTCGGTTTTCCGGGATTATTCCCACTAGATCTATGACTTCTCGTACGTCTATAAGTTTCCTTAATTCTATCTTCGCATCCTTTGGTCCTCCCAAGTTTCTGGTTTATGACAATGCCAGTGCATTCACTAGCCACTTGTTTAAGAAGTGCCTATTCGAGTTGAGCATTTCCCATGCTACTACAAATCCAAACTATCCAAACCCATCTTACGCCGAGAGAATGAACAGGAACCTGAATTCTTCCCTGATTGCATATCATCACAATAACCAATCCAAGTGGGATTCTTGCCAACACTGGTTAGCCCATGCCTTCAGTTCTGCCACACACGAATCTCATAGTAAAACTTCCATGTTCCTTATGTTCTGTTACACGCCGTATTCTTCTATGTCCAACGAACTTTGTATTGATGATCTTCCCGACCTGTCTAAACCCAACGATGTTCAGAAGAAGAAATTGTCGGTATCCTGTAAGACAGGCAGAGATAAGTATAACGAATGTAGAAAGTCAACTAGGTTGAAAGTTGGTGATCAAGTTTTTGTCAGGTCCTGTCCCATTAGTAAAGCAATTAACAAATTTTATGCTAAGCTTGCTCCTAGGTATCAAAGTCCCTGCACTATTTTACAGTTTTTGTCTCCAGTATCGGTACTGGGGAGTGACCCCATCACCAAGAGGTTTAGGCGAGTTCACTTTTCCCAGTTAAAATCAGGTTAATGTGTGATCCCTCTTCTCTCTTAAGGGCTTCTTGATAATACGTATGGTACGTAGTTTGGATCTGCGGATGAGGGCTACATTTCAGTGAGAAAATTTGTTTAATTATCTTTAGATTATTTTGTAACTATTCTCGTTGCGTGTGAATTTTATTTAGTAACTTTTCCATGTGTAGTATTTTTGTTTTGAGTATTGCTTCCTGACCGTATGACCTTTTCCTCTCCAGAAATTGTCGTTTAGTAGTGTGCGAATTAATTACAACGTGTTAAGATTTTCTGCACCAAATCTTCTGCATTCATGTCTCATGTGAATCTTAATATCACTGTGTAGTAGCTTACTACAGTGTACTTGTTACCATTGCATTTTAACATGTGATTGTGGTTCGTGGCGTGTGGATCCTTTCACTTGCGCTATTGGCACCTATTTATTTAATCGTTAATATATCATTGCTCCTTTGGTTTGGGTGCATGCCTGCTCTGTCCATCATTAATTGATTCTATCCTGATCATTGAAGATTACTAAATTTTGATCATTAATTTAATTATGACCGGGCGAGTTGGCCGTGCGCGTAGAGGCACGCGGCTGTGAGCTTGCATCCGGGAGATCGTGGGTTCGAGCCCCACGGTCGGCAGCCCTGAAGATGGTTTTCCGTGGTTTCCCATTTTCACACCAGGCAAATGCTGGGGCTGTAATTTAATTAAGGCCACGGCCGCTTCCTTCCATCTCCTAGGCCTTTCCTGTCCCATCGTCGCCATAAGACCTATCTGTGTCGGTGCGACGTAAAGCAACTAGCAAAAATTTTATTATGTATTATGTAGTATCCTTTGTCTTGTAGCAAATTTTGGAAAATTGTATATAATATTAGGTCTGTGCATTGTTGTTCACTGGCATGAAAACTGTTAAGGTGTCCTAACCTGTATTTATCTTTAACTGTTCTAGTATTCTATTGCCTATGTCTTGTTATCCGACTTTATTTTGGTGATATAACTGCTGTCTATTCCGGTTGTGGTATTGTTAGGTGTGCATTAAACGAACCGAGTAATCTGTTAGGTTAGTTTCTTTATTTGGGGGGTTGACTAGGAACTGGATAGTACCCGATGTTAGATCCTATTTGTTGAGTTTTGATTTGCCTGTGGATATTGATTATTGCGGAACTCTGTCGATCGGACTTGGTGGTGGTTGGCTGTTTGCCTTTACGGCATGGACTTAACTGTCTTCACTGCTTTCGGTCTCCAACTTCTGGTGGTACGATTTCCTAATTTCCGATTGGTCTCATACCCACCTTTTAATCATTTCTGTAATCAGTTGTGAATTACCCGTTAACTGAGTGATCTATTTCTAGACATTCCTGTCCTTTTGATTTTCTGGTGAGTAAAATTTTACCCTATCTACCTTCTCAAAATTAGGCATCTGGGTTTTCCTTTCTGGTAATGGTGGTTAACTACGTTGTTACTTGTTGTATTTTTGGGGCGCATGTGGTATTAATTCTGCAGTCTTCTACAGACCTTACTTGCCTGGTTTCTGTCTCTAAATTGGTGTATTATTCATGAAGTGTAACGTCCATGTCGTCCTACCTCGTCTACTTGTTATGGTGGTGTTATTTTTCACAAATTGCACCAATGGATCCTCTACTTTCGAACCTAGTAGGTAATGGTTTTGGTCCTGAGTTAGTTATGTTGTAACGGTACGCGATTTTGTTTTAAGCTTGCATTGTGAGGTGGCATGATGGCTTCACGGCATGTCGTTGAGGATAGTTAGTGCTCCCTTCCCCCCTTTTTTGCTAACGCTTGTCCGTTGAGATTCATTAAGGTTGTATTGTTATTGTGTTTTATAATTAAATGGTTATAACACTTCGGTATGGTCGGTATTGCATTTTATTTACCCCTATGTGCCCGTAGATTGGGAAATAAATCCTCGCATGGGTTTACTACTCTTCTTACAAAAACCTGGTCCGCTTGAATGTAATTTGTGATTCCTGTATGACCTGATCTATTCTTTTTTTGTTTTAATTCTCTGCATACCCAGGTAATCTGACGTCATCATGTATTTATCCTGTACTATAAAGTTCATTTTGGATTAACCTGCCAGTCTATTGGTCCTTTTCTCTCCGGAGTGTTAGTATCCGTTGCTATTAATTTTTGGTCATCTTGCCGTTCTGCGGGGCGCCAGTTGAGTATGGGATTATCTAGTGCTTCATAGGTGGTATTGAAGCCTCCCACTATTCGATGATCGGGTCTTTTCGTGGTGTTTTCTCCTTCTTCACCGTTCTATTGAGCGCTTTCCGTCGTCCTAGTTAATGATCTACCATTTAAATTTTATTTACCTTGTTTCATATATATTTCGCACGGTACCTGTGGCTGTGTGGCTACAGTGTGAGTCTACGGATGTCACTTGTTACTAGTCCGGATTTGTCCGAGATCCCTTGTGGATAACCGGTAGGGAATCGTGTCAGGTCTCTGCTCTCATTTCCAAATTAGCCACTTAATTGAGGGGTAATTCTAAACCATTTATTTAAATGAGTATTCCATTGTTTATGTATATGTTTGAAAATTCAGTGAAGTTGTGAGGAATATAATTTAAGATTGGGTGACACTTCTGAATTTCTTTCTGCCATTTTCTGTCCTGCTCCACCATGGTGTTAATGATTGTGTTATTATGAGTTCCTATATCCTAATACTATTCTTGACTTGGTGTTGCTGATACGCGTATCCATCATCTGAAAGATCTTGAAGTCTCGAACTGCAGCTAACTATATTCATCTTGCATTGAGTAATTATTTACCGTAACCCATGGATTTTGATCTTTTTCTCATATCCAGTTTCTCACTGTTTCTCTTATTTGTGAGTATAACTATATCTGACCTTATCTCTTCTTTAGACGGGTTATGCATGGAGTGTATACGTAGCATTACAATTGATTAATTGCAAAATATAATTTCTAGATTTTGGTCGTGTATTTAATGGGTTTAAACATTTATTTATTGGCTCACTGATTAGTGATTCTACTCCACTGATTTAAAAAATTAATTGTAATTTTAATTAACTTGGATTACTGTGTAATGTGTTATTGCTTCGCAACATGTTCTCCCTTGGTCAACGTCTGGTTATTTTGAAAGTATGTGTGGATTGCTGTTCTCTTAGTATTTCAATTCTGGAAATGATTTGACATCTCTGGGTAGGTCATCTATATGAAGAGTACTGTCGGTGTGGCTGTGTTCGATAATTTGATGTGTTTCTTGCTGTGTTGTTATCATGCATTGCTGGATCAGCTGTTATGATCTGTAACGTGTTCTTACTTGATTGATGCCTGGACTTCTTGAACTTACCATGTTTGTGGTTTGTTGTAATCTGTCAGTATCTTCCTTCCTAAGCTTAACTTATTTCCGTGTATTGTGTATGTTTGAAGTTGTATGTCTATGCAACGGTAGCTTCTCGTTTTCATTGTTGCTGGTGGTGCCTTTATTAAGTGGCATTCCGATAGGGTTGCTGACGTGCACAGAAAACTAATTTCAGGAGAAGACTATCTTTAATTTTCAAGTTAATTATTTTCCTTATAGGTTGTGCATAAAATTTCTGCCGATATATTTTATTTTAGCATGATATATTTATGGTTATATATTTCCTAGTATCGGGTCAAGGGCTGTTTAGGTAATTATTGTATTATATTGTAATCCTGTTCTCCTTTTGCTTTTACTAGTTGTTTTATCCAATGCCATACTGTAGTCTTAAGTCAAGTTAATCCAGTTGAAGATTATGTAAAGGATTTACCTGTTGGATCTTGTGATCTTATTACATGCTCACCAATTTTGTTTTCCTATATTTGTTCATTTCTTTTCCTTGCCCTTCTGGGCGTTTTTCATTTGTTAAATTGGTTTATGCCACCCAGGCAATAATAATAAAATGGAAACCAAATGAAGGCGTTTCTTAACTTACCCAAGTCCGATAAACAATACTAAAATGAATGTCTAACATGTGATAATCTCAATTTGGGTTTATAATCGCGTGCATTTAAATCTAAGAAGCTTTATTATTCTACCAGTGAACATTTAGGAAGTTGTTCAGTTGTGTGTGTGTACCACAAAGTAACCAAATCTTTGAACAGTTGATACATATGAACTTGCGAGACTTATTTATTGGAATTAAAACTTAGCAAATGATCTGGAGCATGAGTGTCACCATTTATCTAGAACATTAACAGATTTAACTGCGACTTGCGTGTAACACCACTTTAATGCATGGGACTCCTTAATGATTGAAAGTAACCGGACAGCTAGTGTCATTTAAATGCACTCAATTGTTTTTTACTCAATTCATATATGTTTTGGTTCTTAATTGACTATTGGATTCATCTTGCTGGTGGTGCATAAACTGGGACATGTGATCGGTGGTCATTTTCTTATTCGGACTATACCGTCAAAAACTCAGCTTGTATCCAGACCACTACCTTATGAAAGTCATTATATGTTGTATAAGTGGAGCTTCGGGGAGGGAGACTATTACCGGATTAAGAATTTATACCTCTCTGTGAATACTTTAGTGCTGGCTGCATGGCCATTGAAATTCGTTTCATTAATGTGGTTTGCCGCTGCGTCATTCATCACGTGATTCATGGTCACAGATACCATGGTTTTCAATATTTATAAACATTAACTTCCACCGGATTTAAAGATAGCAATGTGCCCATCTGTGGTGTTTGGCCAGACAGTGCCTTTTCCAGTATTCTCCTGCATTCTAGTGTCGTCGGTATGAACCATCTCGCCACTCCTCCCCTCCACCGAGCGAGTATGCGCACGTAAACATTGCGACTGTGGTCTGACATGTAGGCTTCTGGCCAGTCGCCATTAAGGTTTTGCTAGTGAGCTGTGATGGAAGGACGGCGTGCTTCTCCACTTGCCGGGATGGATAGAGTGATTATCATGGACCCAGGGTGACGTTCGCTTGATACGGCTTATGCACTCTTGAACTGTGAAAGTTAATTTTAAATTTTATTACCATTTAATGTACCTCGCCTGGAATTTTTGAGTGCACTCTAAGGATTACCTTTACCATACGTAAGTAAGGATATGACGGTGAAGCGAACTCACGACTATGGCAAGATACACTGTAAGTGTTTTTTCAACTCATCTTTAATATGTTCCAACTGGTGAACTGAATATTTCAAAATGTGAAGTGCGTACCACGACAGGGTGTAACTTTGCATCAACTTAACTCTACGTTTTAGCCCTGCGGTTTTTGAACATTATTCGAGTCAAAAAACTTATATATAAACTACTTTTGTTTACCAGGGACTTGCACCCGCTGTGAATTAATATTAATTCTTATTCTTGGAAATTTAATACTCAATGTTTGGTAGCGGCTTTCTAGCCCTAATAAGTAGGGGTTAATGCAATGTTTTGGCAGGGTTATTAACCAAGCGAGTTGCTGCAAGGATGTGGAACAAACGTTCGTTTTCCATCTTAATTTTCCTACTTCTGGGTTATATTAAATTAATTTGTTTGGTATTTTCGTGATTTTTCGACGTCCTGTTTTTCTTTTGTCTCTTAATATGTACATGCCTATTGTTTGGTGGCCTATGATTGGCCATTTTCCTTAACTACCTAGCGTGTTTTCGTTGCCATGGGAATATTATGTTAATTGATGGTGATGCTGATTGTTGATGGATGTTGGTGGAAATGAATTGATTTCCCTGTTATGAATTTAGTATTGTGAGTTGTTTAACCTGTTTTCCTTTTAATTAATTTTTGCATTTTGTCTCCCTGTTGGCATATTTTCCTACCCTGTGTCGTGGACGTTATTATTATTATTTTGGGGTAAACTAATTCTTGGAAAATTGATCGTAATATTCCACCCTTCCTTGTGGGAGCTCCTTGGAATATACCCCAAATAACGTTTCAGTATCAAGAAAATCACTATTTAAGTACAACTATATAACCATTCTCTAAAAGACGGGGTGTTTCACTGACATGGACATGACACATATGAAAAAGATTTCAAAGTCTTTTACGACTTACTGGAATCAAAAATGATAACCTCCCTAAAACCAGTAGCTAATAATAATGAAACTGAAGCAAAGATTTATTTAAATCAAGAGAATTGGTCAGACAGACAAAGGTCTGCCTTCCAAAAATTAAAATTACCAAGTTTCAACAGAGACATAATGTTGTGACTATACTTCAAGGGCAATTTTTGAAATAAGATCACTAGAAATTACGGCCTAACTGGAATCAAAAGTTTCAAAATATCACCTTGTCCCTGAAAGTTTAGACAAAGAAAACCCTAGAAAAACATTGCCATGATTGAACCAAATATAACCATACTGTAGAACTTAATTCATAACCACTACCACTGCCCTAAGCTGATTGCATTGGAGTATGCGAAGCACATCTTTGAATGTACAAATAAGCTCTGCCCCACTTGTAGCATTATAATGAAGTTAGACATTATTATCAGCATCTCGACATGTTCATTAAGGCTCGTCTCTACCCCATTTAATCCTTCTAATCTGAATGGGTTGCATCAACCTATATTTAATATTCAATTGCTTGTAACTGACAAAATATGAACTGTATATGCCAAAAAACTTGTGTATTTGTTCATCTCCTTTAGTAGGTATTGTCATGATTTAAAAATATTTTTCAGTTGCTGACTACTCTACCAGTTCAAAAAATTACATATATGATGAATGGATCAAATGGACATATCCATTAATATCAATGCTGCCCTACCTGCTGGTCACTACACAAACAATGTTCGACTACCTCCACGACTAGGGAGTGCTGCATTGTTTCTGTGATCAAATATGGCTGGTCATCAGCGGTTAATGAGAAATCTATATGAAATATATTATATGAAATTAGTGAGAGTAAACATGAAGAGGAAGATGATGATGCATTGGCTGATCCTGAATTTGTGTTTTCCAAAAAACTGATGACGATCACGTTTCTCTGGAGGGAGAAGAAAATGACGAGTATCTGGTTATAAACTACAAGATGAGACTGACTCTGTACAAAAAAGAAGTGTACATATCTCAAAATGGAATGGAGAAAACAACCATACTGACAATCAGGTGTAAGGTACGTTGCACATTCAGCAGAACCCCTATTTAACGTTTATACAGGGACCTGAATTTTTATTGTTAAATGGGGGTTAACATAAATTGTGCCATCATACGTTATTTACACAATGACAGCAATAAAAGAAGGAGATATCTACATTATACACTGTACTGTAGTTACAGTTTGTGCTTCATTTTGACAATTTTCTGTAGGTGAATGCAAATCTCTTCAGTTTAAGATTTTTCTTATAAAGTTATGCATGATTTTTCATAAGAGGCAGGAAAGATACTGAACTCACACAAACCCATTAAAATTACTACAGAACAGCAATCAGTTTGTTTGAACATTATTGCGGATGTTTTCCAAGCAGCAGCCGACTCATTAGCATGTATTTTCTAATTCCAATAGACTGAACACCCATATTACATTTCCTTCTTAAGAACTGCAATAGCATCAGTCCAGAGGATTGTTGCAAACATTGCCAGTTTCCCATTTCAAGCGGCATCACCTAACCTAGGTTTCAATTGCAAGAAATCAGCTTCATTTCCCGTATCAAATCCTATTTACAAAGAAACAGTAACAGTAAAAATTTCCACCTATTTGATACTTATATTTGCATTAAGCAAATCAATTAATCACACACAGTACATGTTTCATTCCATTTTGAAACATCTTCAGCTGTATTAAATTGCTTAGGTGAAAACATTAAGTATTTATCTGTTTAAGAACATCTCAAACAGGTACCTTGTTTTTTCTTAAAATCTACATAAATTTAAAATTAGAAATAGATTAAAATCAATGTGGATGGTTGAATGGGGAGGTGAAATGAGAGGGAAATGGATCTGATTATGATTAGCCTATTTTAAAAAAATCTATTCACTTGAACAGATGTTGTAAAAAATGTTTCCAGCACTTCTATCACCAAAATATTCTGCTTGTCTTCTAATAAAAAGTTTTTTGAAAATATAACTTTCCTTTTTCACTGTCCTGAACATTACAAGGTGTTCTCTTCATTTGCTCCTTCAAAGGTGACTTCTATTTGTTTTAAATTTACAAAAATATCTCTTGAATTTGGTTAGTTCAGGATCCCTGGAGCTGATTGCTGTTTTACAATTAATAAAAGAGCTTCCCCATAGTCTTGTTGCTAAAATCTACTATGTCCTTGGAGGAGCACAGCTAATGCAGCCTTCGACCCCATTCAACCATCCACATTCATTTTAATTTATTGCAAATTTTAAATTAACGTAGATTTTAAGAAAAACAAGGTACCTGTTTGAGATATTCTTAAAAAGATAAATACTTAGTGTTTTCACCTAAGCAATGTAATACAGCTGAAGATGTTCCAAAATGGAATGAAACATGTACTTTGTATGATTAATTGATCTGCTTAATGCAAATATAAGTATCAAAGAGGTGGAAATTTTTACTGTTATTGTTTCTTTGTAACATAGGTTTACCGTGCACATTTTATAAAAATAAATTTCAAGCTCCCTGTAGAATAATAACAATTTTACTATAAATATACAAGGGAACAGCCATTCTGAAATTTAACAAGATGCGCAAGTACATAACCTAACCTCTGAAATTAGTTATGCACACCACTGTATCTTGAGAAGTAACACATTCTTATTTAATTTCAGAACATAGTAAATTAAGGAATCTTTTACTTCAGCTTTTATTTATAAGAGTTAACAAGTGCTGTCATTGCACTTATTGCAAAAATATGTTATCCCGATGTTTAATACACCAGTCTGTGTTGTGAGAAGACCTCAGACTCACTCAAGATCAATTCACTCATGCGTAGCAATGAATCAACACAGAAGACAATTGATCGCATTCAATATAAACCCTGGAGTAGAGTGTATGAATACTGGTAATGGATGAAAACTAACATGCCTGAATTTGCCTGTGATAATGGATGAAACGGTAAACGGATTCTCATTGTATTGTAACTAAAGGATATTGCACAGATTAATACAGGAATTTTCATAGATTATAATAACATTGTCATTAAAACGGGGGTTCTGTTCTACTACATCGGCCGCGAACAGATGTCAATCAGAGCCAGACATATCATTTTAGCTCTAAGTGCCCATGCTCCAAATTCCTCTTCTGCCTTGAATCATCCTTAGCAAGCTTATGACGTCTTTTGCAGTGGTTCTTAATGTCCCATAACCAAAATATAGGAAAATTTTAACATTTTATAAAATTGCATTGCTCTTAAGGAATAATTTTCAGGACCTGAAATTTCTTCCATTAAATGCGGGTTTAAGCTAAATCGAGGTCACACAAAACTGGGGTTGCACTGTAATATGAATAATGCTATTGCTTCATTTACATCATGGACCTATATCTATAGGCCTATATGCTCTTCAATATTTTAGTTGTTTATATTAATAATACTTCAGAGAAACGTAAATTTCAATTATGCGTATTCCAAATTGAGTAACATAATGAGAATTGCACCGGGACCCACGAGATATGCTCTTCAGAGGACAGGTGATCCCAGATGTTGGCAATGAAGTTATTCATCATTTATAAAATGCTGGAAACCACTTTATGGGAAACAAATTTTGAAATGAAGAGGGTTTTTGCAGATAAAAGGAAAGCTACAAGGCCATTTCTTTGATAGAGTTTGAAGCATTTCTAGATACGTACGATTTACACAATTTGGAAACAATAGCAGTTTCTGTCTTTTGTTAACTGCTAATAATCACAATCAACAATAACATGCAGTTATCTATATTTGCAGGCTTGATTTTGCTGGAGTCTACAAATCAGTGGGCAAATCACTTCGAGAAGTATGGAATGAAGCAGACGGTCACTCTATCCTTTGAGCTACAATATCTCTTCAATGGTCCCAAATGATAACCCAGTTTTGAGCTTTGATAATAAGGAAGTGAGACCAGCCCATAGATGTAATGGCAAGTTAACAGCAATAAGAGATGATCATGACATGTTCGTTTCACAACTACCTAAAGTGTTTGTTCCATTTGAAAATAATACTGTGGACGAACTTCTGGCTTCCTTTAGGGAAAATGCCTCTTTAAGCAGTATTTATCTACCAAACCAAGAGGAAAATATGGAACAAAATTATGCCTCCTGTCGGATTTGGACACGGTTTATGTGTGCGCCTCTACAGTTGACAACGCTACACCAGTAAACAGAGAGAGAGAAGTGAACACTGGAAGGAATGTGGTATTGAGACTTGTCCAAGATATTGAGGGAACAGGGAGATACGTCACTACAGACAATTTCATCACTGACTTTACCCTGGCTAGTGAGCTTCTGAAAAAGAACCACAATTTCAAGAATGATAATTTCCTACTGGAACATTCCTAGAGACTTAACACTTGCTGATCCCATTTTGCATACTCCTCAAATGGACCTATTCCCAAGAACTCAAATTTTCATACACCATTTAATAATGTATCAGCAAACTCATAAAAACTAACCAGTTCTCCAAAACACAAAATTGAGAGGAATATCTGATGGACAGGTTAGTACAATTACTTACGAAATATAAAAGGTGAACATCAAGGTGACATATGCACGTGCTGGCCAAGAAAGTTTATACTATGGATTGTACAACAGGGGTAAGATATAAATAATGCACAAGCAGTCAGGAAAATACAAGGACACTAGTGCATGAACAAGAAGAGCCTACTTCGGATGTATTGAAAGACAAGGCACAACAACTTACAAACAGTACAACACAAAAAAAATCAAAATGTAATTCACAACCAAACACAAAGGAAACATTACAAAGATCAGTGAGAGTGTCACTAACATTTACAATTAGTTTTATTAAACAGAACAGACATTTCCTAACCAACAGCCTTTCTCTTGACAAGACCATTCAAAGAAAACATTAAAGGCTCCCAGTTTGAAGTTGCTAAAGATACAAATGAGTGGCACCATGTGCAGTCCAAAGAGAAACCCGCTGACTTAGTGTCTCTATAGAAAAAAATAAGAACAGGTGACTGAATAAAAGATCAGCATTTTCAATTACAAAATCTGGGCATACAGTAAGAATTGAAATGACTAGAAAATATGAGCAAAGCAAGTTCAAGATAAGACTATTATGCAGTTCAGGAATGTAACCAAATTTTTAATTCTACGTTTTTTTAGAGAATTGACACACAGAAAGTTCATTTTCACATAAATTCCAAAAGCATTCCAAATAAAGGAATTACACATGCAGCTGCACCTTTATGGATACATAATCAAATATTATCACTGAAGAGTCTTGATGATGATGATGATGATGATGATGATGATGATGATGCTTGTTGTTTAAAGGGGCCTAACATCTACGGTCATCGGCTCACTCGAGAATCAAGCACAGTTTACAATACCTTATGGTCAAGAGTAAGTCCCATACCAGTGTGAAAATTTACACCAGCATAAGACAAAGATTTTGCCCTCTGTCCAACAGCCAAAGAGTGCATCAAGGTAACAGGTAAAGACGACATGAAAAGGGGAGGTAGAGGGAAAGCAATGACACATGGCACTAGAAACACCTAAAACATCCATGAAGAGTGTAGAGTGTACAATCTAAACCGATGATGCCATCCATGTTTGATGCAGGTAATCGGCTGACTGCAGTCTCGTAACTGCAGCAGTGTGCACATGTCAAATGCCAGGAAGAAAGCAGTGGTAAATGACGAATGCGGCAGAGGTGAGTTGACAAGATAAAAACTATGCCTCATCAATCTCTACTCGTATGCAACCTACAAAACAAAATTCACTATTTTGGATAACATAAGAGAACAACACCAATGGAAAAACAGCATGAAGCAAACTTCCAGCAACACATGATGACAAACACGTCAGTTAGATACACTGTATAACTCCCTGTGAAGAAATGCTTTAAAACTTGGTTGATCTAAACAAATGGCAATTAAGCATGTCCTGTACCTGGAAAAAAGTCTGAAAAATAACAATTTTTGCCAGGAATATATTAACCCCTCAGCGCCGACCTCTATACGTGGTATAGACCCCCTTTTCTTCCGTAGCCGCCGACATCTATACGTGGTATAGACCCATACATGGTTTCGCATTTACTGCTATAGCGCGAAGAGTTTTGGTGTTATGGATATGCAAATTGTTTTGTTTCCAAGAAGACATTTTCGGGTTTATCAGTGTTCTAAATAAGAATTGAAAATCGTTAAAGTTTAGTTGCTTTTGCAAGGATAAGTATTTGTCAATTACGTCTGAGCACCAATCCCTGCTTATTTATTAGTCCGTTTGCTTCATTCTTTCCCACAGAATAAAATAAAGAAATGATGATCTCAGAAGTTCGTCTTTTCGTGTGATGTTCTTTTGCTCTAATTTTGTATTAAGAGTGCGGTTTATTTATTATATTTGTCTTTATTTCTCAGCTTGTAGTCTTTTCGTAACTCTCCACGAGTGCTCTGTGTAGGCATCAGTTAGTGCTGCTTTCTGTCATACGACACGAGAAGCAGTTGCGCATGGTATATATCTCGTCTGAAAGACGATGTATCGACCTTTTAATCTGAAATATGTATCGAGTTGGATTGATTCGTCATAAATGTTATTCCCGTCATTCATTTTCGTCCTGCCGCTTTCGATCCCGCAGCAGCTTCATCAGTTTGTGTGACGCACCGCGCTCAATGGCTAGCTCCTGCTGAGAGTAACGTGCTTGAAATATTGTATAATTCAAATGAAAGTTTAGTCGGAAGTAGTAGTGGCAGTATTAGCAGTAGTGATAATGAAATAGATGATGTGGCTGTGGCCGATGCAGTGGTAAATAATGAGAGTGACGATGAGGACGAACCAGTACTTGGAAATTTCGTGTAGGAGACTATAGATACGCATACAGGTCAAAGGGAAGTTTTTATCAGTGAATTATGATTCCTAGATTCTCCAATAATATTTAGACAAGTCACAGGGACAAACATTGAGCAGTTATCTTATAAGTTTCAGCTGATGGAAGGTTTGTTTACGTAGTAATAAATACGCTTCTCGGGCGGGAAACGAAATATTCAAGGCCGGCGCGCATCAGATAATACAGTTCCAAGGTTGCAGGAAATACGTTTTATCAGGAAATTAGCACCCAAGAGTGAGAAAGCCAAACCTCAGAGACGTTGTATCGCGTGTTCAAAACACGGTGAAAAGAAGACATCGGTGTACTGCTGCCATGAGTGTGCCTTGGGTCTCTGTCTCGAAGAGTGCTTCGAACTCTATCATACAGAACTAAATTACTAAGGAAATGTGAAACAATTATGTACTTATCTTCATGTACATAGTTCTACCATAAGGAATTCCAAATTGCGTGAATATTGGGCTACTCTTATGCTAGTAGTAACGCTTTAAGTGAATCAAAGTATTTCAGTCGCGCGTAGTTGAAATCTCATCCGGCCGCGGGTAGGAAGCTCTTTAAACGGCTGCGACGCTGAGGGGTTAAATTCATGTTAGAATTCAAATCACTTGATAACATGAGAGGAATGTGAAAACCTGCAGGAAGAAAAACACTATTAAATTCCACATTACCCTGCCATAAATCATACAAGTAAAACAGCAAAAACACTTGTTAATATCAACGCTTCAGACAAGACTGACAATGGCATTAGTCTCAACTACATACACCATTAAGGGTCATCCACTCAAGAACATCTCTTCTCTATAATCATATAACTGAGGGCTCAACAAATAGCATTTACGTGTGTATGTCATACTGTTTAGCAATAAAATGTTGCTCTGTGTAAAATGCAAGGCAGCAAAGCTTTTAAAAAATTGGCTTTTCATAACTCTCCCTTCAAAGTCTGAGATTTGCAGAGCCTTTTTCTTGACAAGACTATTCAAAGAAAACATTAAAGGCTCCCAGATTGAAGTAGCTAAAGATACAAATGAGTGGCACCATGTGCCGTCCAAAGAGAAACCCGCTGACTTAGTGTCCAGACGACCACAAATGAACACAATTATCAACAATACAGTTTGTTGGCATAGTTCTGGATGTTGAATCAAGATCCTATGAGTAGGAATAAATGAAAACGTGATGTTCGAATTAATCTCCCAGTTCAAAAAATGCCACAAATGCTTTTAGAGACTTGATGATGACTTATTCATAACAAAAGTTTCAAGATTAAAAAAGGTACAGAGAGTAGCTGCATATTGTTTTTGATTTATCTCAGATTGTTATAAACAAGAGTGAAATTCAAGTCCACTGTTCATATCGGAGTTGAACCCTCCACTCAAATGTTGCATTAATGTTCTGTAGAAAATATTAAATCATATTGATTATAACCATAATCATAGATCAAGAAGCCATCTCCTTGTCGGCAGAAGACTGCACAATATCTTAATTCTAGTGGGGAGGAAATATTAGATCATTCTGTATATATATCATCATCTCACTAATCTAATTATCATTGCGGAACAACTTCGACTACTTCATCATGGCACTCAACCCTTAATCACATTTCTGAGAGGCAAGTTTCGGATCCCATCAGCAAGGGGGGCGGTAAAGAAGCAACATTTATGCACGTCTCAAGGGTCGTAAGTTGAATGCAGATACTTCTGAACAATTAACGCGAAATACACAAAGTGTGCGTGTACCCATTTCTTAACACTAGAATAGACTATGCTGGCTCAATTCTCATAAACATTGGCGTGAGATGGAACAAGACCACACTGCCTAGCTATCAAGCCTCTCTACATAGACATGATACCTGATCTCACAACAACTACATTGCTCGCCTCTCTTTGTTCACTTATTTTCACAGAGGTCACCCCCTGAACATTTACAGTGATAATGGCACAAACTTCTTCAGAGCAGCTAAGGAAATCAAGGCCTTTCTGAAAAACAATCCTGAGAAAAACCAGCTCTTCCCTGCAACTGCAGGCATGGGACTGATACAGCATTCCATCCCTCCTGAAGCACTGCACTTGGATAGAAAACGAGAAGCAGCTGTCAACAGTCTGATATATCACCTTAGAAGAGTGATGAATTCTTATTTCTTGACCAACAAAGAATGGACCACTCTTACAACACATACTCACATCTCACTAAAGTTAAATGATGACCCTTTTGACACTTCTTACCTAACTACATCCAATTTCCTTGTAGGAGAGAAAAATACTACACTCCCTGATCATGATTATACTTCCTCTCTCATTATCCAGATGGCTGTATATTCAGCAGCCCACCCAGAATTCCTGAAAGAGATTGTCAATTAAATATCCCAATAAATACCCCATAACAACACAGTCACACTGAAAGAAACACATGCTATGCAGTGGACGATGGCAGTGATCAAATGTGTATCCTAATTCATGTAACAAATGTTCAGGTGAGTAATGGGGAACATACAAAGCCTATTCACAAACACTGTCCTTTACCACATATGAAACAGAAAGGCAAGATCACTCTTGAAGGGCTCATTTATTCATTGAAAGTTTAAGTAATATTATAAGTCACCATGGACTAGTATCATCACAGACCACATTAGGAAGGATAAGAATGTTTTCTACTTGCCACAAGATGGCTACAATGTGTGTAGTACGTAAGTGAATTCTGACAGTAAGCAAGCAATCACCTGCAACTTGTATCTACAAATAATTGTATTATCTAGAAGTCAATAATTAATATAATCAACAAGATTACAATGGTGTTTCATTTGGAACAACTAGTAAAATACCCAGGAACAGTAACAAAAAGTGCTCCTTATAGCAACTCCGTGTTTGAAAATATTCACTAAGTCAAAAAAATTAGTAGCAATGATACCACCTCCCAAATGGTATACAGTAGAGGTCTTTGGATCTATCCCAACTGCTGCGTGATACATAATGAAAGATCTTAAAGAACATGAAGGAAAGGTGAAAATTAGGTAAGTAAACAGTCAATCTCATAAAAAAGTGTATCAATCATATGTATTGAAATGAAGGGTCAACCACTGATATCTGTTCAGCAATTTTCTATTTTCAGTACCTAACAATGGCTTATCAAATTATGTACATTACCTCAAGTGAGTTTTCCTGCATTGGCCCTGGCTCTGTTAACTCTGATTTTGCTTCTTTTTTCAGTGGTATCATTTCTGATACATTTTCAATATTTTCCTGTGGAAAATAAGATACATAAGTTATGCACGTAACACACATCTACAAATACTGTCACCAACAAATGAGCATGATAATTTACTACTTCCAAGTATTACAGTTACTTTCAAAATTTTACTACTGTTTAAGAGAGATTTCTACCAGCAGAGGATTTCAAAACCAAAGGCTGCACTGAGAATGGTGTTATCATCCTTGTTCAAACCTAATGTCAGAGAAAGCATGAGACTGAGAACCAAATATAAAGTGAGAAGCATTTTCTAGCCATATCAGAAGATATCCCACCAGAGATGGAATTGGGACCATCTCGCACAAAATTTTGGAAGGAATCTGCCACAGACATAAACACTAAATTATATTAATTGATTTTATGTATCCAATTACGTCTATCAAATCATTGAGGTTGTTTGAATCACATCCGAGTATTAAAACTGTTCTAAATCTTTTGCCATACAGTGAGAAATATTAATACTATGCTCTTAACATACATTTTGTTTAGACAGACAGATCAAAATCCCTTGAAACATTTTAATCACTTTCTATAATCTGGTTTTGCCAAGCTCACAGGGGATAAACACTGCATTGAGACAGTTCTGTTCATCCAAGTGTAAAAATAAAAAACAAACATGAAAGAAGCAGCCTTATCACAGTCATAGACCAGGGAAGGATGTGATGCAGGTCAAACATAAAGCAACTACAAATGAAATGTTTTACTAATACAAGGAAGTAGATATAAAAGAAGAATTCTGGACCAGCTTTGCGAGAGAAGAATTCTGGACCAGCGGCAGCCACTGCGCATGCCCGTGCGCTTCCTCTCCCCCTGAAGGGGCCTCTCACTAGGCAAGGCGTGTGTGGAATGTTAACTACACATACTGCAAGGTCTTTATGTGAGAGGTAATTAATTCTTGAAAGGTGTGGGGGCAAGGTGCTGTGACTGGATTTGCTGGAGTAGCTTTCACTGGTTAAGGGGGTCAACCACATGTTGAATGAGGACAACACACTCAGAGGTCTTTATGTAAGAGGTAATTAATTTTCTTGAAAGGTTACTCTTGTGGCTAAGGTACAGTAACTAGATGGCAACTGGATTTGCTTTAATAGGTCAGTTGCTGGTGAAAGCTGAACAGGATGTTAGTTTATGTAAAAAAAATGATCCCTCACTCCTCTCTTACTGTGGGTGAGGGGGGAAACACTAAGGAGTGCTACAGTGCAGCTGTTACTAGGCAAGATCCGCTTTCTAACTTGTTGAAGGTTATCTCTGTCACGAACAGGATGTTTATTGTAGGTTGTAATTTTGAGTGAAGGTGAACTAGTAACAAGTCCAGCCTACTGGTGAGGAGTGAAGGTGGTGGCAGGGAGTATTTAAGGAGCAGAGCACAACATGAAAACTATCATCTAGTTGGAAGAGTTCTCTACTACTACTACTACTTTTCTTTCCTCTTCAGTAAGTGTAAGTTTATTCAGTTTGTTAATTTTAAAAAGATATAGCAGCTTCAACAGAATGGATATGTTAATGAAATTAAACAAAATTGCAAAGGCACCACAATTTCATAATAGAAAGTTAAGTGAGTTGCAACTTAACCATCCATTTAAGGTTAAAGCGCTGAGAGCGGTAGAAACAAGATTTGGGAGGAAAATAATCGTTGATATAGAAGGGGAAGATGAGGAGACTGTGAGTGTTTTCCTGCCGGCGCAATTCTCAAAACTTACAGCAGAAGAAATAGAAGAAATAAATTCTTTAAAAAACAACTTGAAAATGATGTACAGAGGCATGGAGAGGGGCTACCATCAAGTGTGCTTCCTACAGTAGAATGTCATCAGTTACGACATCTATTTTAACTAAGTAAGTATGCAGAGAGTATTTTCGTTCTTAATGTAACTTTTTTTGCCGTATTCGCATAATTGTTTTGATAATTGAAAATAGTATGTGGTGTTTCTTTTCAGGTCCGAGGTGGTAATATGATGAAGTGGAAGAAAGTTGAGATTAAACCAGGAACTGAACATCAAGCATATCCAAGCATACAGAGTCGTCGTCTTCAAGTACATCGAGAAGAGGATGTGGTCGCTACTTCACAGCCTGTTGAAGATGAAGCGGGACAACTGAGCGCACAACAAGAACAAGAAGTGAGTGCTAATTGTATTGAACTATGGAACAGAGGGGTCCTCTTTTTAATTATACAGTATATGTGACGAACCTGAGTAAAGCTTACGAAAGCCAGCAGGAAGTGACAGCTGCTGTAGTGCGATTTCTTTTGAGTGAACTTTCAAGTAATGAACATTTTCTACTATTTCTGGGGTATAATACATTCGAAGAAATTTATAAAATTGAATTTTCCTTTTCTTCACAAGATTGCAATAACATTTCCTATTACCGTAATACATTGTTAGGGAAGCTTCAGGACGACTTTTCTAGCGAAGCTGTACACTGTTCACGCGATGTAGAAGGTAGTGACCTAGCTCGATGGTTATACTGTGTAATGACGGATTGTACATTCTTGATAAGTCGTTGCTACAGCAACTGCTGGACTTGTCTTGAGATTGATGAAAAATTTAGCACCAAATCGTAATTGTTTTTTTGTAGACATGGAGTTTCCTTCGAGCAAACGTAGGAAACTAGACATTAATTTACAGACAGACGAAGATGCGGGTAGAATGCAAACTCATTTTGATAGAGCGTTTGAACGCATTCGCGCGTTTATGAGGGAGGTAAATGGATCAATACTAATTTCATATCGGTTCGAACCTAGCGACGAGCGAGAAGAAGCTCAGTTCAAGCTGATTGAAAATCTTAACGAGCTAGAGGAAATGCGTAATCAGATGTTAGAAATTTATTTTCACGCTCGCGCTGTTAATGGACTAACTTTTCAGGTAGAAGATTTGTCTGCTTTCCAGTGTAAACAAATCGAGGAAGCTTTTCGGCGCAGAGTGTACACACTAGCGGTGGTAAATGTTAACAATGATTTCTTACTCCCCGAAGAGTTCCTAGATAAATCGTACGTGTGGTTTAATAAATACGTGAAGGAAGCACTCAAGACACAAGCATTAAAAGTAAATACCGTTCTCTGCACACAACATGTCCTTCACGATAAAATCGATAACAATTATTTTCATTCAAGGAACGCTGAAATTACTGAAGGTACTAATTTAAGAGAATGGTACAACGAACATGTAACGAGACCGATTCTGAAAAAATTATCAGAGTTCGAGGCTCGTGATTCGGGATGGTCTCTGCTACGAATTCGCGAATTGCGGATAAACATTAATAAAAATGTAGGTTTTCACGTGGGCAAGTCGCCAACTAGTCTAACGTCGCCTACAGCAATTCGAAACAAGAAAGCAGTTATTAATCTGCGGAACACACGAGATGCTTGCTTTGCGTGGAGTGTAGTTGCTGGCTTAGTTCCAGCTAAACATCATGTAGATCGCATTTCTTCTTATCCACATTATAATGCAATTTTAAATTTAAAAGACATACCAATCCCGATGGAAATGAGATACATGAGAAAATTTGAAGATCAAAACGAAATCTCCGTGAATGTATTCGGAGCGCAGTATGACGAGAACAACTGGGTGTGCATAGGACGGAATGATGCCAAAAAAGAGTTTACTCTTGTACCTTTGTACATTTCACATAAAACGTGTGATAAGATCGTAGATCTTCTAATGCTTCAGATTGGCGACAGTGAGAAGTATCACTTTTGTTTGATTAAGAATCTTCCACGTCTTGTGCGCTCATCTCTTACGAAGAACCATAATAGAATTTATATTTGCAGACGGTGTTTGTCTTACTTTTACAATAAGGAAAAATTAGTTTTGCACAGTAATGACTGTATACAATTTCCGGTGGGCAAAAGTATAATGCCTTCGGATAGCGAACGGCTAGTGTACTTTACCGAGAATAAGGTTAAAGAGCCAGTGCCTTTTATTGTGTATGCTGACAGAGAATGCATACTGAAACCTGTGTCTACTTGTTTTCCAAGTGATGACACCTCACATTCAACTCCAATTCACGAACATGTGCCATACAGCGTAGCATATTATTTACACTGTAGTTTTGACAGAGATTTGTGCTCTTTCAAACTCTATCGAGGTAGTGATTGTGTAAAATGGTTCGTAGATGAGATGTATAACTTGGTGGACACGCTTGCACCCTATTATTTTGATACGAAACCAATGTTAGCATTAACTGTTGAGCAAGAAAATGAATTTCTTTCGTCTACATTATGTCACATATGTGAGAAGGAAATTGCAGATAATGAAATTAAAGTTCGCGATCATTGTCATTTAACGGGTGTTTACAGGGGATCAGCACATCAATTGTGTAACTTACAGTATCGTAAAATTTCTATCTTGCCGGTAGCATTCCATAATTTGACAGCCTATGATGGTCATTTCATAATTAGAGAACTGCATAGGAAGGGAGGGGATGTTGTGACAAATCTCAGAACGAACATTAAACTATTAGCAGTGAACATGGAACGATACAAAGGATTTTCAAACTTTATACGTTATAACCAAAGACAGTGTGTTGAACTAAGATTTATAGACACTTACAACTTTATACCTTTTTCGCTGGACAAAATGTGCCTATTACTTAGTGACGAGTCAAAGCTTGTAACGAGACGGTATTTCACCGATGATTTACAGTTTAAACTCGCTTCTCGGAAAGGGATATTTCCATACGAATATGTTACTAGTATGGAGGTGTTAGACGACACTAGTTTACCGTCAAGGAGTTCATTCTTTAGCTCTTTAAAGGGTGAAACTGTTTCGGAAGAAAACTACGCGTTTGCTCAGCTTATTTGGAATAAGTTTAACTGTAAATCGTTGGGTGAATATTCTGATCTTTACTTGAAAATCGATACTTTACTCTTGGCCGATGTATTTGAAAACTTTAGATTGAGTGGAAAAGAGACATATGGTATTGATGCCGCTCATTTCTACACGGTACCGTCTATGGCATGGAGTGCTATGAAGAAAATAACAGCTGTCCAGCTAGAATTACTTCAGGATATCGACATGCTGCAGTTTTTCGAACGCTCCATACGCGGTGGTAATGTGCAATGCGTTACGCGGCATGCAGTAGCAAATAACAAGTACATGTTAACATACGATGAGTCCAAACCGGAATCATACATAATGTACTTTGACGTGAACAATTTGTATGGATTCGCTATGCAACAGTTTCTTCCAACGGGCGGCTTTCAATGGGTCGAAAACGTTGAGAATGAATGTAGGAGATGAAGCAGATGTTGGGTTCATGGTAGAAGTTGATTTAATCTACCCGCCAGAACTTCATGATAAACATGCCGATTATCCATTGTGTCCTGAAAAATCTACGAAACTAATGAGCACTCTTTACAACAAGGAACGGTATGTTCTTCATTATAGGCTATTAAAACAGTGTGTAGAATTAGGTATGAAAGTAGCTCACATTTACAGAGCGATTCAGTTTAATCAGAGCGCATGGTTAAAATGCTACATTGATTTGAACACAGAGAAACGAAAGTTAGCAAAAAATGAGTTCGAGAAAAGTTTCTATAAATTAATGAATAACGCAATTTTTGGTCGTTCACTAATGAACGTAAGGAAGCTGCGCGACGTCAGATGGGTCACACAGTGGAAGGGTCGTTCTGGTGCAGGTACGTTGATCTCAAGAGCAAACTTCAAACGTCGTATTATAGTAGACGAACAGTGTATGGTTATCGAAATGAAGAAACTTCAAATTCATCACAATCAATTGGTTTACCTCGGTGCTACAATTTTAGATTTGTCAAAAATGAAAATGAACGATTTTCACTACAACGTTATTTTGAGAAACACAGAATCAAACTCACAACTACTCTACACTGACACCGACAGTTTGATATACAATTTTTCATTTGATATATATGAGTTTATGAAGGAAAATTCAGTTTTGTTCGATACAGGAAATTATGATGAAAATAATCCTTTCCAAATTGAAAGAAAAAATTCAGGTGAAATAGGTTTGATGAAGGATGAAAACGGTGGAAGTATTGTTGAAGAATTTGTAGGTTTGCGACCAAAGATGTATGCTATTAAGTTGTGTGAAAAAGAGAAACCTACATGTAAAGCTAAGGGTGTCAAAAAAATGTTGTCGATCACCTTACAATTGATCAGTATAGACGTTGTCTGTATGAAGGTGAACAAGTGACCAAACTACAAGTGTGCATTACTTCTAATTCTCATTCTGTGTTCACGGTTCGTCAATACAAACTAGCACTCACAGCTAATGATGACAAAAGGTACATCACAGATAACAAAATTAATACATTACCATTTGGACATTACAGTCTTGCAGAGAAAAGAAGTATAACTAATGTATAGCTATCTTGCAAAGTAGGTTTGCATTTTTTTTGTGAACACCTCCTCCACTTTGTCATCAGTTTACCCCTCTGTATGTAAAATAATGTAATTTTCTCTGAAGGTGAATATTAAGTAATAAGAGGAGAAGCTCCTGTGATTACTTTAATCATTTTTATTTTAGAGAAACTTTTGTTTCATTCTGTAATTAATTAAAGAAAAAAATGTAATCTTATAGAATTTCAAACTAGATAAACATTTCACTCGCTGTTTCTTTTATTCAATGTATTGTACTGTATTTATACTTTTAAAGTACATTGCATACTATTATGTTTATTTAATTATGAAAAAGGAATCTTATAGAATTTCACTCGCTGTTTAAGTATATTGTATACTATTGTACTAACTAGTATTGTACTGTAAGTTAATTTTCTATCATTTATATATTAAAGTGCATTGTAAACCTTTATTTAATCTTTTTTTCTTTTTCGAAAAAAAATAAAAACTCTACACTAGATGATCAAAAAGTTGATTTTCTTTCAAACTATCCTGCGCAGCCTCTCCATTTATTCCTTGTACTCTTAACTAAAGTAGGAGTAGGAGAATGAAAAACAAGAGAACATATTTCTTTTTTTACAATCAAGTTTATTGAATAGGAAACTACAAAGGATTTTCAAAATATAAACTTTTGATTGAATTTGTAACTGCAACCACGAGGAGAGATCTGCAGAGACTGAATCTTCGACCGCCGCCACCAGAGGAGAGTCCTGCAGAGGGGGAAAAAAAGAAAGAAAAATTATTTGATAGCAGCATAAAACAGAAAAAGCAAGCAAGAAAAAAAGGAAACTAATTTTTTTTCATTACCTTAATAATTGATGAAATAATAACTAATATCAAGCTCAGACGTTGTTGTTGTTATTGTTGATGCCACTATGAGGAGACACCTGCAGAGGAGAAAAAGTAAATAAATTAGAAGCAGAATAAAACCGAAAAAACAAGCAAGGAAAAAAGGATGGTATTATATCTATATTTTTTCACCTTAATAATTGTTGTATTAGTAGCTGATATCAAGCTCGGACGATGTCGTTGTTGTTAGCTCCTGAATCCTGACAAGCCTGGTGTAAGTTCGCCTTCAGATGATCTGGTAGATACTGCCAGAGCGCACTTAACTGATGTTGTTCGTAAATAGATAATATGTTTTCAGGGAAGAAAGCCCACTCAAATTTATTGAATCTGCTCACACCTTCTTTCTTAAATTTGTTTATCACTGAACACACTATTCTCATCACACCATCTGACGATTTTAGCCAACTATGAACTGCGTGAACGTTGAACATATCACAGCTGCCTGAATGTCTTGCAACATGTGGTAAATTGCGCGGACAGTCAACAGGGAAACACTCGTTACGCATTGTTCTTAAATCAGGTACACCTTCTATAGTGTTCAAGTCAATTATGCATGTACGAGGATACTCTCGCAGTGCTAATAGACGTAACTCATTAACACAGTTGCACACAACCAGATATTCGTATTGTTGTTCACTGAGAAGATTGAAAAACGACGTAAGCGTGAAATCTAAATTAGGTACACTCATACCTAATAGAGCAGTAGATAACACATTTGTAGACGAATCTATATTACAACAGGCTATCTCGTAACCTCCAGTAGGTAACCTCTGAATGTCAACTATCACTCCTCTGGGCTTTGCACTCATGGTGTGCTTGATATCGAAGAACTGAAGCAGAGAATCTTCACTCTCTCGTTTATATACACTATTAGAAAGAAAAAAAGGAAGAAAAACTCACGCAAGATTATTGGAAGAAAAATACTTCATTCGTTAGTGGTTTATAATTTATTATGCGATCATGAATAATAATGCAATGCAGAGTAGTGTTGGCTGGAATAGGTTCGTTTGTTTCAATTTCAACGCGAACATCTACAGAGGAAGATTTTATCGATTCAACCTGTTCCATGCAATTAACAACAACAATAGGACAATGCGAGTGAAATTCACTTCGTGATATGTTCGGTTCGGAACGATTATCATCAAGCTGATAGTACGCATTACGAAACTTGATGAACATATACAATTCACTGTAGTCGCCATTGTTAAAATTAGCTACAGCCTTTTCATAGGGATAAAAGTTTGAATTTAAGAATACGCCAACGGATCGAATATTACAGTGATCGAACAGAGAAGAATAAACATTAATTTTCTTACGATCGGTTTGGAAAGCAAGCATAAAAACTCTCGGTTTTTCTATTTGTGACGTAGTCATAACAGTCCAATTAATTTTCGTTGAATTTGGAATAGTAGGTTACTCGTGATAACTCCACGATCGAAATGCTACAGGAATAGAAGGATTTTTTTGGATTAACTTTATGCGTTTAACTTCTTCCTCGTCGGACAGTATTAGAGTTGGTAGCTTTATATACATTTTTCGTACTTTGACCTTAGCTGAATCTTCCGCGTTGGCTGAAAACAGTGCACATTTGTCATCTCTAGAACGAATAAAGATAAATTCAAGTTTACAGTTTATGAATGGTTTCCTGTAGTCTTCAAATAATCTGCAAAGAAGACTCAGTGGGATAATTGCATGGAACAGCTTTGTAGTTGCGTGGGCAATATTAGCTTCGTTTGGTGGTGTAGAAATTGATGGAAAATAGCCAGCATTTTGCAGCGCTAACATTTCATTTCTAGAATAAGAGGCGAAAGTTTTTATAGCACTAGTCGTGCCTACACGTCGTGTTCTTTCAATCTCTTTGCCATTCAATTCAATACGCATTTCATCGAAGAGATTTGCTGCAAAGTTTTGATCGGGAACGGCTGTAGCTGAAGGTGTATTATCTGCGCTTGATCTAACTATTTCACCTTCGATGTGAACATCAGCTTCAGAGGGTAAAAATATATGTTCTTGGTTGTGTACAGGAACTCGAATTTCATCGTTGTTTTCATATTTCGTGCCAGCATATGGATGATAGCTCCTTACTTCCCGCCTAGCAGTTCTGTTGTCAAATATAACTTTGTCCGTTACGTTGAACATATTTCTCCTTGATGTTAGCGTGATTGTACACAAAAAGAGACTAAAGTAGTTTTTGGTAGAGAATGAGAATTTATATGCTTTATCCTAGGGGGCAGTCGGTAGCATTGTAAAGTGATTTCACACAAAAAGAGAGTAATGTTACCTTGATTACGCACACGAAAAGAGAGTAAAGTAGTTTCTGTAGGAGAAATAGAACTTATAGTAGTCGGTAGCCTAGCGATTGTAAAAAGTCTTTATTGTTTGTGGTTAATTTTTTCTTGTCGCGTACACGATGAGATTGTATTTTTAGCTTTACTCTATATTTTACTACTCCAGCTGCTTCCTCTTTTAATCCTCGGTTTTTTGACTGGTTGTTGTAAATTACTACCATGATGTTGTTGTTCAACTGTTCCTTACTCGAATGATAGTACATAAGTGTACGCTTTATGTTATATATGATTACTGTATTTTTACTGGACGAATAATTAACTCTATTGTTACATCCTCATTTTGTAAATCGATTGGGTTTTCGAACTGATCTTCGAGTACGACGGATATATGTTGAATAACACTAGTGTTTACCGGTAAGAAGCTTATAGTTGACGGTTGAACTACGATAGGATAACATGCTGGAACAAGCGGTTTAAAATTGTATAACGAATGTGTTTGTTTACCGTTGAGGTAGGAACCGGAACCTAACACGAGATTACAACATACACGAATCGAGTTCACGTTATTAATTTTAATAATCTCTCCTGAAATATGTAATTTATTAGCATCATATTTTCGACGTGAAAATCCTAACAAATCAGCAATTGAATCGGAAACATCAAAGTCTACGTCTAGGTTGGAGGACATTTTACAGCGAAGATAGGTCTTTTCGTAAGTAATGGTAATAAGTTTACTATCTCCATCTAGAGGGTCATTCTCCTCTTCGAGAATAGGAAAGTTGTTAATTATTGCTTCTTGAACTAGGGCTCCTATTTCCGAAAAAGTGTAACTACCTTCCGGTAATGTGAGTACAGTTGTTTTGTCTCCCTTCATTTTAATACCAATCTGGTTATTTGTGCTATTAACGATTACGTTACCTATTTCATTCAGCTGTGATTCATGGTTAGCATATTTCTCATATACATTTAACAGATAACCTAAGCTAGTACCAACACTGTTCGGTACATTGAAATCAATGTCAAACGGAGAATGCATAGTAGGTTTGTTGTTAATAGTCGAGATAAAAAAACTAAGTTTTGGAGTGTACTCCCGCAGAAATAGTTTCACATTTTTAATAGTTAGCAAACTTTCTATTTTTGCAACAAGATCTTCGAATTCATAAATGCCTTCTGCTACACTCAAAAGAATTTTTTTACCATTCAAATATATAGCAAACTTATTATTTTTACTAGTGACATTTCGAATACTATTAGATGTAAATAGTGCGGCAAGACCTATTTCATAGAAAGAAGCTCTATTCAAATAAATCGGAGTTTCTAATACTACCCTCGAGTGTAATCCGTCTTTCATACGGCATCGTGCACACTGAACACAAATACTAAGGTCTTGCTTTATTTATGATGCGTCCTGAGAGGCTTTCCTTCTGTTCTGGTCTTTGTATGTAGCGTAAGCGATATCGTGTTCTTTACATGCCTTATCTAATAGATTTATTCCTTGATCACCACGCTTAAGTCGTTTTTCTAACTTTGTCCCAGGTCCACAGAATACATAACCTGGTATGTGCAATTCTACTGGTAAATTATCTATAGCTTTATTAAGAACTTTGCCTATTATTCCTACTTTCCCTACTCGTTTACATGGAGCTGCTACAACGTTGCGTCTTCGACGCAGCATACTCAAATAAGAGCTCCTGCTATCAAGTGTGTTATTATATACGAATTACATTTTTACACGATGTGCAACTGTTGAGTACTAAAAATGTATGTAAGTTTATTTTTATTTCTTTTTTTTCTGAAAGGTAGAAAGATATATATATATAAATAAGAGAGATATTTTTCTGCTCTCCTCATTTTACAGCGACATGGCGTACATTCCTCGTCCGTTAAATTTAAAATCTGAGGTAGTTCGGATAAGGACTTTCGCTAGATGGCGTGTACCGTGGATAGACCCCGTAAGTTTAGCTAAAGCTGGATTTTACTTCACGGGATACCTAGACGCAGTTAAATGTATTTTTTTGCGGAATAGAATTATTTTCGTGGGATAAAGATGATGACCCGTTAACAGAACATAGAAAATGGTCACCTTCTTGTCGGTATATGAGGGGTTGTGAAGTTGGCAACATAGTATTAGATCACTATAACAGGACAGCTCTTCCAGCACTTCTTAATACTACGTGTAGTGTGATGCACGAACCATTTTGGAACTAGATAAGTAAACCAGAAGGTAAAAAAGTTCGTGTTTATTTAGTAATCAACAATAACTTTGAGAAAAAAGAAATCCACTGTGCACTCGATCGTTGAAATTTATCATCATCAAAAGAAAGTGATGGTGAAGACAATAAAACAATCGATATCTTTACCTGTTGCAAATCCGAACGACACAAAACGTTCAGTAGGAAAGAAAAATAAACATAGTAAATTGTTGCCGGACACAATACGCGGTCTCATATGCGGACCATCGAATGCAGGGAAGACTAATGTAATGATTAATTTGCTATTGCAACCGAACGGGTTACGTTTTGAGAATGTGTATGTTTACTCAAAATCATTGTCGCAGAAAAAATATATTGAGCTAGAGAAGCTTTTAAAATCTATTAAAGAAATAAAATGCGAGTTTTACTCTGATCGTGAGCAAGTAATACCGCCAGAAAAAGCTCAAAGAAATTCCGTGTTTATTTTTGACGATGTAGCAAGCGACAAACAGCAGCACATGAAAGACTACTTTAGTAGAGGTCGACACCATATCGTGGATGTTTTTTACTTATGTCAGACCTATTCCTGCATTCCCAAACAACTTATTAGGGACAACGCTAATTTCATTATTCTGTTTAAACAAGATGCAAGAAATCTTCGGCATGTCTACGACGATCACGTGAACACCAATATGAGTTACAACCAGTTCATTGATTTATGTTATCGTTGTTGGTCGCAGTCGAAATTCAGCTTTCTCGTTATCGATAAGGATAGCGAAATAAGCAAAGGTCGATATCGAAATGGATTCGATATATTTTATGTGATATAAATACGAGAGTGTATACATTAACGAACTCATTTTTGAATTGTTGAGTAGAGAAAGAACATCACGATGGCATCAAACAACAGAACCAGTAACGTGTATGTAACGCGACCATCATCACGTCATGATATTGCTACTAAATCATATGTAGATGAAAAAATGATGGTTAATACAAATTACGTAACATCAACATCTGACGGAAACTTAAGTATTCATGGTAAACGTTTAAAGAACGTCGGCAATCCTATAAACATGGAGGATGCTTGTAATAAAAATTATGTGTTAAAAACCGTTAAGGACAGTATTAATAAAGAAGAAATACAACGTGACATTTTAGATCTTAAAAATGAAATACATGGCATATGTGAACTAGAAGAGGATGCAGTTGATTTTAAGAACAAAAGGCTGAAAGGAATAGCTCCAGCGATGAATGGAAACGAAGCAGTTTCGCTTGACACAATGCGTACGCACACTAACCATGTGCAGAGAAATTTAGAGAAACGAGTTAACGACGTTTCTGCACGCATAGAATATGTTGATTCTCTTTTACGTGATATTGTGGATGATCACCTTCCTGTAACTGACAATAACCTCAACATGAACAACAAGAGAATATCAGGTGTGGCAGATCCTGAAGAGGAACAAGATGCAATTTCGCTTTTATTTTTAGAAAAGCATACAAAAGGTAGACTACTACAACTGAATGACGATGGATCGACAGATATGCAAAATAAACGAGTAACAAACATCGGTAAACCTATTCATTCGACGGATGCGATTAATAAAGCATACCTAGAAAAACATTCAGCAGCGCGTGAAGAACTCGAAAAACTGAAGAATGAAATAAGCAATCAACAGAAACTAAACGTTGATGTGGGTGGTACTTTGAGTATGGAAAATAAGCGAATTACTAACGTACATAATCCGTTAAATGAGAAAGATGTTGCAAATAAAATCTCTGTAGAACAGTATGCAGCTGCGCGGAGAGAAGTTGACGAGTTAAAACTTGTCATATCTAAACTTCAGAAAAGTTCTCTACCAGTAGAATCTAACGGAGAATTAAATATGAAGAACAAACGAATTACAAATGTTGATTCAACTATCCACGAGCAAGATGTTGTTAACAAACAGTATTTAGAAACGTTTGCTACTGCAAAAGAAGCGTTTGAAGTGATGAAAAAGGAACTGCACAATAAACCAAGAAAAGCTCTTTTTCAAATTAACAGTCTACCGTCAAATCAGTCACCAATATATATGCTACAAAACTGTCGTCTTATGTATAAGTTCCCTACACGGGTACACTTACACCGTTAACAGTTTCACGTGGTTCTCTGGTATATGCGATGATTAATCACGTGAACAATCCAATCGAATTAGAAGTAGGTACACCAATTGCTGTAAAGGAAGGTGATGAAATTCAATTCCGCCTAAAAGATCCAGAACAATGGAATACTAACGATCTTCCGCTCCATATACTCTTTGAATATACTATATATGAGTAAAACAATAGACGTTACGCTTCAGTTTAAAAAATGCAGGCGAACATAGTGGAAAAAAGTCGTGTAAAGGATAAACTAGCAAAATTAAGAAAAGGTGTAAAAAAATATAACTCTCTTAAAGCAGATATGGCTTTAAACCAACTAAAGTTAGAAGAAACATTTAAACCAATAACTGCACCATTAAATAAACTACAGCAGCTTACAGTTAACTCGAATGGATTAATTGCAAAGAAAAATCGAAAATTAAATAGTTATATAAGTGATGAGGAAGAAGAAGCATCAGAAGAAGAAGAAGAAACTCTGGACAGAAAGGTTACAACTCTCCTGCAAAATTATCTTAACCCACAATTGAGACACAAAGTTGATAGAATATTCGGGGTTCGAGTAGTTCATGGAGAACACTATTTAGGGAGTAAAAAAGTACTGTTTCGCGATAACAATCTTATAATTGACAATATTAACTATCCTTTAACTGAAGGTCTCCTTGAATTAATATTTCAGAAAGATCCGGACGCACAGTTGTATGATGATAAGGATCTGTCAGCTTACAGTCATATATTAAATTACACTAACGTGCACAGGAAACAGTATGACGCAGGCAAGCCAATGAGAGGCACGAAATCGCTCAAATTTCAAAAAATTATCAAGCCATTAGTAGAAGATGCAAAAGTGAAAAAAGGAAGGAGCACACCAAAATTTGTAAGTGTACACAAATACAAACGTACAGGAAGAGGATCAAAAGTAGCCAAGTGGAAAAATGAACAAAGAAAGAAGATCGAATTAGTTCATTGGAATGATCCAAACAGTCTAGTGGAGAGACTGAAAAAGTTAATAGCATCTAGAAGTGCTGGTCATTCGTCACACGAAAACGAAATCTTGTCAATCGAAGAAGAACTTCGAAAGTCGAGGTACATCGAATAAATGAACACTGCGCGGTGGGACGAACTTCCGTTCGCAAATATATTTAAAGCGGTTAGATTCTCAAAGGATATTTCAGTAATCTATGAAATTGGATGTGAAGACAGAAGAAACAACTGGCAACAACTGGCTATAGATCGACTGCGATTCAAGAAACGAATAGACGACACAGAACGAATTCTTTTACCTATACTTTATGAACAATATCAGAGAAGAAATAGCGAAAGAACTCCACGCTCCAGTGCGAAAGAATTTTGAAAGACGGAGCGTTATTAGCCTCGGAAGAGATGATTTACATCAAGCGGATCTTGTTGATATGTCTCTGTTTTCGAAAGTTAATAGTGGATATAAATACATGTTAACTGTTATTGATGTTTATTCAAAGTATGCCTGGGCAGTTCCACTTAAAACAAAAACAGGAAACGAAGTAGTGGAGAATATGGAACGCATCTATTCAAAATGTAAACGCTATCCAAAACATCTGCAAACTGACAGGGGAAAAGAATTTTATAATAAGATTTTTCAACAGTGGATTACAATAAGAAAAATTAAGCACTATTCGACAGGGAGCAGCTTGAAGGCAAGCGTAGTTGAACGCTTCAATCGAACACTGAAGCAGTGGATGTGGAGGAAATTCTCGGCGTGCGGATCATACCACTGGCTTCGCATGCTACCAAAACTATTAGATGAATATAATAATCGAAAACATCGTACGATTGGTATGAAACCTATAGACGTCACAAATAATCTACAACAACTTGCTACTGTGTACAAATTACGGGAAATGAAGAAAAAGAAGTCACCTTATCCACCAAAATTTAAAGTAGGTGACACAGTACGAATAAGTAAAATTAAGCGATATTTTACAAAGGGCTATACTCCTAATTGGAGTAATGAATTATTTACTGTAAGAAAAGTAAAAGAAACATCACCGAGAACTTACTTGCTTCACGACTATCAAAATAAACCAATATTTGGTGCGTTCTATGAACAAGAACTGCAGAAGACAAAACATCCTAAAATATACCTCATTGATAAAATTTTAAAAGGAAAGAACGACAAAGTTTTCGTATCGTGGCTAGGATTCGACGCCACGCATAATTCATGGATTCCGAAGGAATATGTAGTCTAAAAAAATCAATAGTAAGTACGTTAGTATAATATATTTTTAATTTTTTACTCTAATGTCTGATAGATTTACCATCTTATAGTGTCCTCTCTCTATTGTTGCAGACTTCCCTTGCTCAAGAAACTGTGCTGTTTGTTTTGTTGATGTCAACGTTGGACATTACCTCAAGCAAGAAGATATTTTCACCTCAACTCTGCATAATTAATTCGAAACATTTGTGTAACATGTATCTTAATAAATTATAATAAACAAAATTTAACTAAAGATAACCTCTTGTAATTTTTTAAATAAAAACTTAAACTCCATCCTTTTTCCTACTCCTTTACGTATCTGTGTTAGTGTGACGTAAAATAAATCTCTTTAATTAGTTTATCTTCCTAAGAGCAGAAAAAAAAAGAAAGCAAGAAAAATATTTTTTTACACTCACCTATATCGGTTCAAAGAAATTTAATTCTTCTGGTCTTACAGGCTCTTCTACTTGTTGTTCATCTACTATATTAAAGAAAAAGATAATGTAAAATTAAAATCTTTCGCAATCCTACAGTAAACGAATTTCTTAAAATTAAAAAAAGTTGAAACTCACCAATAACATCTTCGTTACTTTCTTCTATCATCGCTCGTAGCTCTGCTAATAACGCGCAGCAGAGAAAGTAATTAAATTTATGAATTAAAAATAGGTGGAAATAAGGGCTATTGCGCCGTGATATAATGTCGGAGTACACACTAATAAAGAGCTGAAACTCTTCGTTAGTGAACTCCCTCATTCTATTCACAATAGCGCGTTCAAACGCACCCTCTACTTCTACAATATTATTTAATTCACATTCCTCCTTTATTCTAATTACATCCCGCAGCGCTACTAGTTTTTCTAAAAGGCTACGTTGTACTGCTGACATTTCGAAACTTTAACGTAGCTACAGCAAGCGATTCGCAGTATATATACCCGTTCTAACGGCGATATGTAATTTGAAAAAACAAAACTAGTTTCAAAAAAACCTGCCTGGATACATCTGCTAGTAAGCTGCGTAGCGACCGGACTTAAGTTTACGCATCCTTTTTTTGTACCCTTGACGAAACCGTGGTCAAAGCACGGCCATGACCAGCAATGACCGCGAAAGAAGTAAGGCGTTAACCGGTTTATGCGAAAGCTGCTTGCAGGAAACATCCGGGATAGATATACGCTACAAAGGAATGTTCTGCTTCAAACATATGTCTACAAAATAATAATTTTACACACAATAAAGTCACGTCTGGTAATATAATGTGAGATTATCTTACACCTAGCATTACAATTTTTATATAAAGCAAGTGAATTCGCTCACATCTAGAAGAGTACAAGTTCGATCCTCCTCGTTGACAATCATAAAATTATTCTCTCCAGTTCGCTATTTTCACACTAGGCAACTGCTAAGGGAGGTGTACCTTAAAGCTAACTGGAGTATACGCCATGTCAGTGTGACGTAACGTAAACTGTAGCACACTATTTAAAAAAATGTGTGAATAAATATTAAGGTATTGTCTTTGTTGGCAACAGTGTGTGCGTGTCATCAGTCATGGAGCGACAAGTAAAGAATGAGTTTGGTGAGAAGAGAAACCGTAACATCCAGTGTAAATGTGAACTTTGTACACCAAGTATTAAACCTGATCCTTTACGTACAATATATTTCTCACTAGTAAGTGAGGCTATTACATCATACTATACACATGGCAGTTTACTTCGAATGCCACAACATCTAATTCGCTATTTACCATCTGGGTTTCTCTCAACATATGCCGCTAAAGATTTAGATGAAGCATGGGAGAAACTACCCTACTATGTAAAAGCAAAACTGGAAATAGCAGTCTGCAGCCCATGTGTCAGACATTATTGCTACAGAGGACAGGACGAGGTTGATGGTTTTAACGGACCGAATCCAATGATTAAAGAGTGTGAAGCATGTAAGAAAGAATTTAATCATGTATTTTGAACTAACAGGTAAATAAAACAGTGTGATGTTCCACTTATTATTCGAGTTGCTTGAATAATTCATCCTAACCTATATATGCATACACATATTTTTTTTGTTTTTACACCAACCAAATGCTATAACCTTGAATCCTTTACCAGATTTTTTTTCTATCCTCAAATCACCAACCTGTGTAGGTGTGACAAATTATAGCTTTCACTCACACACTGTCTCAATTCAGAGGTTGATTAAGAAATAATTCGTAATATTTTATTTTAAAAGAAACCATGCTTTACAGTTTTTCAACCAATATTTCAGCTACGTGGCAGCACGTTCTTTTGTTTTGTTAAAACACTGTCGTGTTTGATGTCTTTGTTCACTGAAGTTCTTTGCGGTGAATTCACGCGCCCCTAACTGATTCATTAGACGATTTATTATTTCATCTTCCGTGCTAAACATATATATTCGATATAATTTTTGATGAGATAGCACATCATGTGTTAGCCTAACTAATTTATTCGTTCAGAGATCATAATGCATTTTTTGTGTTAGCCATCTTGGACAAAGATAATAAGAAATCACAGACATGACACTCTCATGTATGGGCTGTTTGACCTCGATGAGTACAAACAGTTGCCGACGTATCCAACAAAAAGTGCGAGATGTTTTTGTTTTATTCCGTATGTAAAAATTCATACTATCGCGTTCGTAACAACGGAATGTCTTAATCAACCTCTGATTTCAGACTTTATCCGAGTTTTTTTTATTTGTTTTTTACCTAGTACAATGATATTTCATAGATGACATTTATTGATGTAAGGTTAGTAAACAATGCGTGTATCTATCGTCAAGAATTACAGCTAGATGTGCATCCTGTCGAAAAATAATTAAAGGTAAGTAGTCAAGAAAAATATTTTTATTAATTAATTAAATTAACCACTTTTGTGTTGTCCTTCACTCATCACCAGTTGGCTAGAGTTGTTACTCGCTAACCTTCAACAGACAGGTAAGCCGGAGGAGAGGAGCGATTCTTTTTTACAAAAAAAATATCATATCCTGTTCACCTTTCGCCAGCAAGTAACCTTGTGAAGCAAATCCAGTTGCTGCAATTATTTAACATGTAGCTGTCTCACCTTGAGCAGTGAGAGGAACTCCAGCAAATAACTTTTAGAAGCAAATCTACTCACAGAACCTTGCCTTTCAAGAAATATTTACCTCTTACATAAAGACCTCTGGGTAAGTGTAGTTAACATTTCCTACAAGCACCCTAACAAGTAAAAAGAACTCTGCAAAAAAATATATAAATTTAGTAACATATCTAACATGATGATTTTTGTCAAAATGTCTTTCCTGTCACCAACATCAACAATTCAAGAGGTAATCACATAGGCAAGTAGGGTAGAATATTTTTTTTATAATTGAGCTAAGCAGTTTTATTACACTCAATAGAGGATCTTTTTTTTAATCTCTACTAGAAGAGTAAGGTTAATAGTGAACTTGTTTTGCTCTTACAATACCTTTGAGTAAGAAGATACTCAATTACGCACCAAAACAAGTGATGTTACCTATCACGCCCACCCACCATAAGCTTAGCAGTAGTAAGCTACCGCAAGGAGCGACATTCCACACTTGTGTGTAGCCTTGACAGCGAGAGGTGCCCTCCGCACGTGCCTTGCCAAGTGAGAGGCCCCTTCAGGGGGAGAGGAAGCGCACGGGCATGCGCAGTGGCTGCCGCTGGTCCAGAATTCTTCTCTCGCAAAGCTGGTCCAGAATTCTTCTTTTATATCTACTCAAGGATGTTATGCAGTGTTCTGTGAAGAACTGTGGGGATGAGAACACCATCAGTGTTGGAGTGTACATCTGCAGTTACAGAAGCTGTTTCATGATCTACGAAGGTCATCCAATAAATAATTTTCCTTATTTTCTCTCTGCAAACCACATGTTTCAGAATTAAGTTGGTACTGTAGGAACTTCCACTGGCGTATGGCTGGGGTAAGGTGATCTTCAACCGCACGTGCATGCTCTGTGTTCACCAGTAAGGCGCTACCTGCCATGGAGCTACTACTTGAAAGCGTTTCCACTTGTGAACTCTGTCCTGTTATTCGCTTTTCGACGGCAAAAAATGAAATGGCTACCAATATTCATTGCCATTTGGTGTGAGTTTATAGTGAAATATGCATGCTGGCATTCATGGTTCCTGGAATGGCAGCAAGATGTACATGATGACAGCGCAGCGCCAGGCCCATTACAGCCACTGTTGGTCAGAATGTGGTGGACAAAGATTAATGCGTCAGCACTGATGAGATAATGAATCTACTGCCTCCCGGCACGGAAACTGGGCAGTCCTTTATTGCAATGATATTGTTGAATGTCTTGCAGTATTGAAAAGTCTGTGCAAGATGGGTCCCAAGTTCTCTTACTGATGCTCACAAGCAATAACAGAACGAAGTAGCCTGAGCTTTCCTGCAAATGCTTCAAAGAGAGGGAGATCAAATGTTTTCCCGCATTGTTACTGCAGATGAAAGCAGGGTGCATTATTCAACTCTAAAAACAAAACCACAAAGCATGCTATGGAAGAAACTTGGCGAACATGCTCATAAAAAAGGGCCAAGACCTCAGACTCTTTTTTACAATTTACTATCGCACCGACACAAATAGGTTTTTATGTTGACAATTGGAGAGGAAGAGCCTAGGAGTGGGAAGGAAGCAGCTGTGGCGTCAATTAAGGTACATCCCCAATACTTACCTGGTATGAAAATGGGAAACCACGGAAAACCATCTTCAGGGCTGCCGACAGTGGGGTTCGAACGCACTATCTCCCAGATGCAAGCTCACAGCTGCGCGGCCTTAACCGCATGGCCAACTTGCCCGATTAGACCTCAGCCTCTGTAGGCATAGTTTTGGCTACTGCCTTTTGGGACTGTAATGATGTTGTATTGGTTGACTGACTGCCCCAATGCACTGTGGTCACACATGAGAGGTCCTGCACGGTCCTCACGAAGCTCAGAGTTGAAATCCAACGAAAACGTTCTGGTCTTGTCTCAGAAAATATTGCCCATTCACCTCAAAGGACGCAGGATTTGCTGCAGAACTTCAAAAGGGACCTTTTTCCCCATCCACCTTATTCTGCGGAACTTGCCCCGAGTGATTTCCATCTCTATCCACACCTCAAGTTGCACCTTGGAGGTAAGCGGTTTGCAACTGATGAAGAGGTGGAAGAGGAAGTGCACCGCTGTCTACAGAGATGGGACCCGACCCGGTATGATGAAGGTATCAAGAAACTGTTGTCAAGATAACAAAATGTTTGCACTGAAATAGTGACTAAGTGGAAAAGTAGTGTACGAGTTGTAGAATGAAAATTAAATATTTCTCAAAGGTAAATAAACCAATCACCATGGGGCAACAGCCCCCGTAGGGCCATGGCTTACCAAGTGACCACTGCTCAGCCCAAAGGCCTACAGATTACGATGTGTCATGTGGTGAGTACGAACAATCCTCTCCGTCGTTATTCTAGACTTCTTAGACCAGGGCCACCATCTCACTGTCAGATAGCTCCTCAATTTTAATCACATAGGCTGAGTAGACCTCCAACCAGCCCTCAGATGCAGGTAAAAATCCCTGACTTGGCCAGGAATTGAACCCGGGGCCTCTGGGAAAGAGGCAGGAATGCTACCCCCATACTGCAGGGCCAGCACAAGTGTAAATAGCCTGCTTGTATTTTTTGTAAAATAGGGAAACCTATTTATCGGATGGCCCTCGTACTACGAGACCTTTAAATTTTTCACTTGGATTCATGAAACATTTTGACACTACAGGGGTGCAGGAGGAACTGTGATCAAAAGCTTACATTCTGTTACAATTTGGTTTACTAATAAAAGCGAATTAAAGTATAAAATTCCAGAATATACTCACTTATCCGATTTAATACAGAAGAAATCGAACAGTAGCTGAACTAAGGAAAGGAAGATAAAATGACGCACAAAATGGAGAGTTTGTTAAAGATGAAGCCATACTTTCCATTGTAGACTTAGTTAAATGTAACAAAAAACTTTCTAGTTTGTCAAACATACAATTTTAACATAAATTATTACACCATAAACATACCCGTAAAAAATAAACACTCTATTATACAAAGAATGACATGTTTCATTCTACAAGAACATCCTCAGATTCTATGAAATCACACAAAATATGCATATATGTACAGCATTGTTTACGTTGCATAAACTTGTCAATGATAGAGAGTTCAGTGATAACATGAGCCAGTACTGACAAATAAGAAATTTACAAGTATTAATATATCGAGAAAACTCCTGAACTTATCTAGACTGCCAATGCCAACTTTGTTGTCACCAAATACTATTTCAGGACTGTGGTCATGGAGAGGTAAATGGAAAGTTTTGAGTATAGCACAAACCTTACGGAGAGGGGAAGGGAAGCATGAGAGGGGAGTGCCGAACATTGTGGATCCCTCCTACTGGATGTTAAAATCTAGTACACTGTACCATGGAGAGGAGAGGGGGAAGTAGGATGGAACGAGTGGAGCACTGTGGAATACTCTTTCCACACTGGAGAGGGGAGAGAAGGTTAATAACCTACTTCATGTTATAATGTACTTTTATGTAAGATGGATGAATGCAACTGAATGATTTTAGATGAATAATGTATGGAATTGAAATAGAGAATATCTATAGGATATTATTGTGATAAATGCAAATTTAATGAGTAAGTATGGTCCAGATATTACGTGAGTAGAGCAATGTGCGGGGAATTTTTTAAGTGTGTATGGTCATTTAAGTTGGTTACGTTAGCACTTTTTTTAGATCTCGATTGCTTCCCTCATATTCGAAGATTTGATTTTATTTTCAATGTGTAAAATTCTTAGATCTGTGTTGATGTCTGTGAAATAGTGTGAACTGTCGTATATGTGCTCCCCAAAGGCTGAATGCTGATTATATCTGATCGTTTATTGTGTTCTTTGAATCTTGTGTGGAAATTTTGTTTTGTCTGTCCTATATAGGTGGCATTGCAGTTAAATTCTTGGCACTTGAGTTCACAGACTCGTGACTTTGAGAAAGGTCTTTTTTGTTTAGGTGCACTTGTTGATGTGTCTCTGCAGTGTGTTGTTCATCCTGAAGGTTAATTAAAACCCTGTTTCCTAAAGATATAACCTATATTTTATGTGTTATTATTAATGTAGTTGAGAACCAAGTGTGGTGGTTTTCCAGGGACTTTTCTTTTGTTTGTTTAATATTTTATCTACTGTGCCTGGAGGGTGGTTGTCTTCTTTCATGATTTGTTTAACAATTTGTGCCTCTTCATTGAACTCCATTGTGCTCATTGGTATGGAAACAGCTCTGTGTATCCTTGTACACTGACTGACAGAGCAAATGCAACACCAAGAAGTAGTGGTCAGAACTTTATGCCAATTGCAGGGTAGACTGACGTCACTGAGGTATGCTCATGATGTGGAATGCGCCGCTGTGCTGCGCACGTAGCGAGCGATAAATGGGACATGGCGTTGGCGAATGGCCCACTTCGTACCGTGATTTCTCATCCGACAGTCATTGTAGAACGTGTTGTCCTGTGCCACAGGACACGTGTATAGCTAAGAATGCCAGGTCGCCGTCAACGGGGGCATTTCCAGCAGACAGACGACTTTACGAGGGGTATGGTGATCGGGCTGAGAAGGGCAGGTTGGTCGCTTCGTCAAATCGCAGCCGATACCCATAGGGATGTGTCCACGGTGCAGCGCCTGTGGCGAAGATGGTTGGCGCAGGGACATGTGGCACGTGCGAGGGGTCCAGGCGCAGCCCGAGTGACGTCAGCACGCGAGGATCGGCGCATCCGCCGCCAAGCGGTGGCATCCCGCACGCCACGTCAACCGCCATTCTTAAGCATGTGCAAGACACCCTGGGTGTTCCAATATCGACCAGAACAATTTCCCGTCGATTGGTTGAAGGAGGCCTGCACTCCCGGCGTCCGCTCAGAAGACTACCATTGACTCCACAGCATAGACGTGCACGCCTGGCATGGTGCCGGGCTAGAGCGACTTGGATGAGGGAATGGCGGAACGTCGTGTTCTCCGATGAGTCACGCTTCTGTTCTGTCAGTGATAGTCACCGCAGACGAGTGCGGCGTCGGCGTGGAGAAAGGTCAAAACCGGCAGTAACTGTAGAGCGCCCTACCGCTAGACAACGCGGCATCATGGTTTGGGGCGCTATTGCGTATGATTCCACGTCACCTCTAGTGCGTATTCAAGGCACGTTAAATGCCCACCGCTACGTGCAGCATGTGCTGCGGCCGGTGGCACTCCCGTACCTTCAGGGGCTGCCCAACGCTCTGTTTCAGCAGGATAATGCCCGCCCACACACTGCTCGCATCTCCCAACAGGCTCTACGAGGTGTACAGATGCTTCCGTGGCCAGCGTACTCTCCGGATCTCTCACCAATCGAACACGTGTGGGATCTCATTGGACGCCGTTTGCAAACTCTGCCCCAGCCTCGTACGGACGACCAACTGTGGCAAATGGTTGACAGAAAATGGAGAACCATCCCTCAGGACACCATCCGCACTCTTATTGACTCTGTACCTCGACGTGTTTCTGCGTTCATCGCCGCTCGCGGTGGTCCTACATCCTACAGAGTCGATGCCGTGCGCATTGTGTAACCTGCATATCGGTTTGAAATAAACATCAATTATTCTTCCGTGCCGACTCTGTTTTTTCCCCAATTTTCATCCCTTTCGAACCACTCCTCCTTGGTGTTGCATTGTCACTGTCAGTAAGTGTATTCAATCCAGCTATTTTTAGTGTGTATGCATGGTTAGACTCGTCAATAGCATGCAACACCTGAGTGGGCTTTCTGTACACTTTGTAAGACAGATTTCCGTTATTCCTGCTGATTGTGGTGTTATTTTCTTATTAGATTCTTGCTCCATTGTGAAGCTGGTGGAATTTTGTAAATAATTTAATGTGTTTAATAACTGGTGTGCATTAGTGAAGTCATTATCATATGCACATGATGTCGCCTACATACCTGCTGCAGTATAATATTCCTTTTGAATGCTGATACGTTCAGAAGATGTTTTCAAAGTTATTCAAAAATGTTTGCTATTATACCTTATAATGGTGAGCCCATGGCTAACCCTTCTTTGTGGCAATAGATCTTGTCAGTGAATGCAAAGCTATTTTGGTGTAGCATTGTTCTAATAAGGCTAATTATTTCTTTGGTTTCCTGCAGTGAACGATTTTCTTTATGAAGATTTTCGATAATTTTAATGGATTCATCTATTGTTACGTTGGTGTACATGTTAGTGATGTCAAAGGGTATCTTTAACCCTTCACCACCCACATTTTTGCTCCGCTTATCCCCAGGTTTCAACCTATTAATTAGGAAACATTCAAGCAGAGCACACCGTTTCATTTTCAGTAATATTAGAAAACATGCCATCATTTACAACATTTAACATACCATCATGTCCATTTCTCTATTCATTGAGTCATAAGTTTATTCGGTTCAAACCCCCACCCGTTCTGGAGATACTCAACACTGAGGTAGGCTGTATTTGTCATATTCTCATGTTGTCTAAATCCCCCTAAGCCAATAAAGATGAGATTCTGGAAGTGTAATGGTGACCTTGTATATCAACTTTCATTTCCTCTAGCAAGTGTCTTCCCATTCTGTTTCTATTTTACTGAAATTCGCCTGTTTGATTGCTGCATTGATATATACGCAATCGCTAACGTCAATGAATAGATTTTCTCCGCCTAACATATGTAAAAATATAACCTATTTCTCATAATACTCTATTGAAATTATTGATAGGATCAACATCATCCATATAATCATTGAGCAATGAAACAAAATGTTTGTGTTACCTGAATTGCAGCCGCATCATCATCAGGTCCGATTTCTAGATATCCGTATTCACTTATATCACAGTTATCAGTAAAATTATCTTTGTTGATACGTTATTTACTAACTTAAAATTTACCTCCACCCATGTTCAACAATTCTATGTCATTTCTTATGCCGTTATTCAGCTCAGTCTCAATATCCGCAGTATTCAATCCCATCATGTTTACGAACTAAACAGCTGACCAGCACTCGCGGAAGTTCAAGTCCGTTGCCTAGACAACTTCAAGACGAATTCTCACTCTTCTTTTATTTCCTAAGCCTTGTATATTGTGCTGCATGTTCATCAAAGCCTAATAAACAATTCACTACCAAAAAATACAAAACTATTGCATAGATTGCACACGTATGCAGAAAATGCAGCTGGGTGTTTTCGGGCAATACGGACCGTAAGGCAAAGTTAACAGTCGGGCGCTTTCGGGCGGGAAGGGGTTGATTAGTTCTAGGCTGGTTTTAATTTATCTGTCTTCTTTAAGTGAGATTTTCTCTTTTAGGATTTTTTCAGTTGTTAGCTTAAATTGTAAATTGGCACATCATAATTTACTATTGGTCTAATGGGACATGAGGTTTTGTGTATTTTGGGGATGGCTCTTACTGTGGGGAGTTTGGGATTTTTTGATAGTGAGGCTTTCCTTTCCTTGTTCTGTGAGAATAAAGTCTGTTTGCTGGATAGCTTGTTTTATTTTGTTTTGAAATTTATTTGTAGGGTCACATTGTAGTTCTTGAATTCCGTTGTTGTTGATGACACCTATTGTTTTTTTCTATATACCCAAGAATAGAACATAACAAGAAGTGTCAAGAGTATAGATCTTGAATAGCAGTGCACTCGCATCTCAGATATGTTCAGACACCGTTCTCTTCTGTAGTGTCTATAATTTAGAACTCAACCAGCAAACTTTTATTCAGAGAACAGTGTGCATAAGCTGCAGAATTTCACCTTTAAGCAACTCCTGGACAATATCACATCTATAAATTAGCAGTTCACAGTGTTGGGAGTAGATTTTTGCTGCCGAGTCACAATTATTCATTGAATATCCCTCTTCCAACTCTCAAGGTTTTCAAAGACTCTGAGGTGCAAGAATGATGTGCAGGAATTCACTTTTATGCCAGTATAACTACAGACGTGTGCTGGGATATTCAGCTTCATCAAATACCTCTAGAATGGACCCAAATTACACTCCCCAACATGAAAGTAGAATGTTATCAGATCACCATGTAAGCTATCAGATGAAGAGAGACTGAACTGTAAGCCACACATTCAGAAGATTACAATGGACTGTGTTTACAGTAGCAACAGACAGAGCAAGGAAAGATGATGACAATAAGTCGCTTCTTCTCCAAAATTATTTCACAGCTTCTCCGCCAAGGCAGAGTTTTACTATGAGATCACCCAACATTAGTAACATTGTAAAGAAGTTTAAATGATGCAAATCTTACCTAGAATTTCTTTTGGAGGAAAAATATGTTCACTATGAGATTCAAAGACCTACTTGCCATAACCGAATTAAATCCAGCACCCAAAATTGTCCTTCATTTCAGCAGTTACTAGCACTAAAATTGGATAATGTATGATAGGAGATGATGTCAATCACACAACGATACCGTTACCAAACCCTGGAGAATAAAAACATAACCATACAACCTACAGAAATCCATTTCAATAAACGCCAGAGATAATCAATAAACAATAAACAGTCATTTGATGGGTACTTAACTCATGAAATGTCCTGATGCATCGATCTTGAAACGCTGCCTGTCACAACTTCATTGGTAGCTAGACCTAACCAAGGTTCCTTCACTATCAAGTCCACAACTTTAATTCAGCTTTTTGCCACTATCAAACATAGCATGCACTGCCATCTCCCTAGTAAATGCTAGAGGCCAATTGTCCACTTGGCGACCATCATCTGGGGGCATGTGCCACCAGAACCCCTTTCCTGGCCCCATGAACAAAGTTTCTGTCACTAGTTGGACCTATAGATGTATATAAATACTGTTGTTTGTACTTCCTAAGAGTTGGCTGCCTTGCGTAGTACATTATCACATACTCCCAGATAAAGAAACAAAAGAGAGACATACTTTTCCTAGATGCCCATGTAGCAAATGGCGACTGCTGGGGTTAATATTGGGGAAGCACATAGTAAATTATGCCCCTGCCAAACTTATTCAGCTACTAAGGGTTAAATTCTGACCTCTAAAAAGTTATTTGCCATGAGACTCACAAGTGATGCATTTGTTGTTCTTTCAAGCCAGGCTGGTTCCTCTTTGATTTTTACTTGCAGGTCCGTTTCACACTGCAACTGAAGTAGTTAGAAGGTACTGGGGTTCTTGATTACTTCCAATGATTTTACACTAAAACATAGGCCAGAGAAATATATTACCTTATTTCTGTCATTGCTACTTAGGTTATCTGTCAATAGACTAAGCATTTTGCTTGAAATTTTACATGACCGTCAATATTATGAACATACCAAAGAGACTCAAAATTTTACATGACTGTTAATATTGTGATCATACCTATTGGACCTCAAGTTTTCTATGACTGATACAATGCAGAAGAATCTCCATAACAACACTGATAACCATAACAAGAATTCTACATATGATATCCTAAACGGAAACTTCTCAAAATTTCGAACCCTACTACCATATGTCGCAGCCTACAGTGTAAAGAACAACTCAACATTCACAGCGTCACTATTAAATTGCAAACATAGGTAAATAACACAACAACACAATAATTAAAATTATGCACTACATATTGTAATTTCTTTCTGGAACTAATATCCACGATTCTTCACCTGCGTAGCCCTTCAGAAATATTCTTCACTCCAAAAAATTTTTATAGGTAAGGTAAGTTACGTTATATTGCTACAACACACGAGGAACAGATTTGCTGGCACTTGTGACACAAAGGCCAGAAGTTTTCAAAAAGGATGCGGTTATATGCGTATACAGTTTTAATGCTTAAGTAGAAATAAAATTTAAGAAAATGAAATAATATTAAATGTTATAATATGTAGAATGCTGAAACTGAGAAAGATTAGTATCAACTTCTTACTGTTCCCAATTGAGATGTATAATTTTCGCAAAAGTAAATTATAGAACTTGAACCTTATCGACAATAGTGATTGTGGACACAGTGTAAATGATAGAAATCACAATTTCTCAATGAAGAAAATCTGTAGCACAATAAATTAACGGAATAGGCTGTACAAATGGCTAATACGCGTCTTATGTAACACATACCTCACACCTAGAGACAAAACCTGATATTTTAATTCAGTGTAATCACTTAAAACAAACACTTAAAGAACGGATTTGATTTGTATCAGTCAGTAGAACGGGCTGAATTTAGGAAAGGATGAATTACTAGTGACAACTCCAGAGTACACGACACTTCTTGAAAACAGCACTGGGTGCAATGTCCCGTTATATTTCTAACTATCAACTATCAATACAGTCCTGCTCTAGTGGGCTTTACACGTGGTCAAAGAGAATGAGTAAGAGATGACTCTCAACGTTATTTTTTACTTCTGTACGCAACGGCTGCGCAAAGATCGCCAGGAATTGCACACCAGCGCCTCTAGTGTAAACAGGGCTGACCTAAAATTCCCGGGCGGGTGATTTAAATCGTTTAGCGCGCGGAGGGTCCCCAGGTTCTCGTCCCCCCTCTAATCTTAAATATTACATTTAATATATTTTTTTCTTTTTTTATTTCTCTTATATTTTTCTTTCATTTCCTTTTCTTTCTTTCCTTCTTTCTGTTACCTTTTTCTGAAATACTGCATTCTGAACAACAATACACCTGGAGGTTGGCCTGTGCTTTATTATTATTATTATTAATAATTTTTTTGCTGGAGAAAAGAAGCTTACCACTTGTGCTGCTTATTATAATTATTTCAATAATGGAGCTATATTTTATTTTTACTAATTCACAAAGCCTTCAAGGATCGGAGTGACTGGCCTTGCCTGTGCTGCTTTTGTTTGTTTCTGCTGAGGAAAATGGAAGCTAACTCATAAAGGGAGGAAGGAAGTGACCTGAAGGTGAGTGGGATTGGCAATACTTATCTCAGATTAAGACCTACGAGAGAAATAGACACTAACATCCCCTCGTACATCAGTCCTCTTTAACACTACTTAAGCCAACTGTAACAGTCAATAGTGTCAAGATATGCCACTTATGCAGGAAATAAATTATAAATACAATGTAAGAAATAAAACCATACACAGGAACCAAAATGATGAAAGGAAACTCATATGCTAAGGAGGGAGTTTGTAGGATTCAAAGGTAAATTGAAATGAAACATGATCTTTTGATTTATGGAGCTATATTCTACCTACTATCCACAGTGTTACAGGTATAAACTGGGGTAGAAATTAGAACAAAAGTTTTAGTGATCGTAGTATATCATAATCGCATGACATTATATTCAGCAGTGTTAATCATCAATTAATATTCATCAGCCAGAAAACTATCCAATACAACACAAATACAAGATCATTCATTTATGAAAGAGAGACTGGAACTGACAAGGTACAACATAATACTTTTCTCTCTTATTGCAGTTTAACGTTGCACTGACATTGCAAAAGTTTTCAGCAACACCATTTGTATTTTCCCAAGGAACTTACTATATGATACATCTTTCAGTCTGTCAAAAGAGGCACCTAGGGCCACACACTGAAAAATATTGAGATTTGTACTTCTTTTGCATCTACTAGAGGATGGCAAATCTCTGGCAGATTAGTGTTTGAAGGAACCAAGACATGATAGCACATACTCTGTTCCTACATACTGCACCAAAACACAACATATCATTCAATCAGTCATCTGCATTTAGATGATAAACAATGTCAAGCTACAAAATTGTATGCATCCCTTGTATTCATTGTTCTACACTATTTAAAATAAAAATGTTCTATTTTATGTGGCAGTAGGATATATAAAAAAATTCTGCTACAAGGAAAAGGATGGAATCATGAATATATTTGAAGGTTTAAAAGACACGAGAGAGATTACAGTTTCTGTGATTGCTCGCTCTTACAACATGCAGGAGGTACAAATAATGCTTCCTTTCAGTCCATCCGCAGGAGAGGAGTTCTAATAAATTTGCAGAAATATGTAGCATCAGGATCTACATACAATAATATGGCAGCTGATCCAGCACAAAACATTCCCATGCCAAGTCGCAACATAGCTCCACCTATTAAGAGCTATGTCCAAGGAATTGCTTGCTAATTTAGTACAGTATTATGAACAATATGCTGCTACTTCCACAACATTACGGTGTGCAAGGGACTTTGCTGTGACCTAGACGAAATGCCAGTTGAAGACAGTGGAAACTCACTTCAGACAGTGCCAATTGTACCTACTGTATATCGAAGGCAGAAATCTATGTTGGTTGTTGCAGAGTAGGCTGATCTTGGTCTGACAGCATGCACTCCAACTGGCCAACCAAGCAGAGGAGGGGTGGCTATGGTTCCACCGTGTTTCTACACCTCTGCATTTGGGACACAGAAACGGGCTGTTCCCCTACCACCGGCTGTCCTGAGATTGGTTTTTCCTTTCGCCTGCAGTAAGGCGAATGATGGGACAGTTCCTAGTATATGTCATGGCCACCAAATATCTTGCCCTCACCACAAATCTCGTTCCTTAAGATGATGATGCCTGTTGATTAAAAGGGCCTAAAATCTAGTTCATTGTTTTAAGAGAAAGTACAACTAGGCAACCATCCCCTATATATATTAGTAATCGGAGAGAAGAAATGGAAGGGGGATGACACTAGGAAGAATGATGGTATCAGCTAAGAAGGACCATGCCCTTTGAGGAAAATAAGACTCCCTAGGCCTCCATACATAATACAATCGGGAGCAGGAAAGAACAGGTCGTGATCGAGGTAGATCAGATAGGATAGATGAAAGTGGGGAGCCTGGCACAAGTATGCGGAAGCAGTGCCAAAATTCAATTAAAGGCTCCGTGGTCGCCTACCCAAGCTTCCAAGTACAGAGCCCACATGGGACCCCTTTTAGTCGTCTCTTACAGCAGGCAGAGGGTGCTGTGGCTGTTATTCTACTGCCCCTACCCACAGGGGGACAACTACGATAAGGCTAGTTGCTTTACGTTGCACCGGCACAGATAGGTCTTATGACGATGATGGGACAGGAAAGGCCTAGGAATGGGAAGGAAGCAGCCATGGCCTTAATTAAGGTACAGCCCCAGCATTTGCCTGGTGTGAAAATGGGAAACCACAGAAAACCATTTTCCGGGCTGCCGATAGTGCGGTTCGAACCTATCTCCCGAATACTGGATACTGGCCGCACTTATGTTTCAAATTATCCGAAATTCATTTGCCTTGGTGTGGTATGTTTTCATGTTCTGGCCTCAGGGGATTAGTAAAACAAGAACAGTAAGGATGCTTACCTCAAATATCTTGTACTTTTTCTTCAAACACGCAAACGAAGATAACAGATATACGCATACAAATCAAAGTAAAGCAAAATATCACAAACGTCAAAAACGTGGTCGTCCCACGTGGTCCAAGTTGTCAAACTCAAATCGACCAATAGCAATCGGGAGATGTTTCTACCAATAGGAGCTGCCGTATTCGTCACTGGGCTTAGGTGAGTGACGTGATATACAACAGCGCGCCCACGCGAGTGGAGGGCAAATGTATTCAGTCTGAGCCGGACCCTCGGAAGGGTAGGACCTATGCCGCTGTCAAACCCTTTCAAGTGGTAGTGGTGGGGGTAAGGTTCGGCAGTACGGTTCACTGCCGTCTCAATCCTACATATATAGACTGAGACGGCGGTGGTTCGGTTATTGATGTTGGGGCGGAAGGGGCGTTATCGTTGAAGGAGGGATTGGTTATGGGTGGGGTATAGTAGCCATTACTGAATTAAAACAGCTCATTTGCGAGCTTTAATCTGAAAATGCAACAACCCGACAACATTATCGAGATCATTTTGCAGTTGCTCACAATCTTGTAACTTATTTATTACTCTGTACAGAATAACATCATCTGCGAGAGGCCTTATCTCTGATTCCACTTCTTTACACATATCATTGACATATATATGAAAACATAAAGGTCCAATGATACTGCCTTGAGGAATTCCCCTCTTAATTTTTACAGGGCCAAATAAAGCTTCACCTGAGTTCTATATTCTAAAAACAGAGCCATCCATTCAGTCACTCTTTTATCTAGTCCAATTGCACTCATTTTTGCCAGTAGTCTCCCATGATCTACCCTATCAAATGCCTTAGACAGGTCAGTCGCGATACAGTCCAATTGACCTCCTGAATCCAGGATATCTGCTATATTTTGCTGGAATCCTACAGGTTGTGCTTCAGTGGAATAAACTATGTAACAGTATGGCTTCTCTTCTGTGTGTGTCAGCATATGAACAGTTAGGTCGGACTGCCTTTCTTTGTGAATGATATGCCACAGAGATTGCAACTGTTTGGTATCAGGCCTATATGGGTCCGCATATGATCGGTCAGAATGCCTTTCCTAGTGAATGATTTGCCACAGACATTGCAACTGTAACGCTTCACGCCTGTATGGGTCCGCATATGATCGGTTAGTTTGCCTCTCTTTAAGACTCGCCTGTATGTCTCCGCATATGTTCGGTAAGATTGCCTCTCTTTATGAAAAATTTGCCACAGACATTGCAGCTGTTAGGCTTCTCGCCTGTATGGGTCCGCATATGATCGGTCAGACTGCCTTTCCTTGTGAATGATTTGCCACAGACATTGCCCCTGTAAGACTTCTCCCTTGTGTGGGTCCGCATATGAACAGTCAGACTGCCTTTCCTTGTGAATGATTTGCCACAGACATTGCAACTATATGACTTCTAGCCTGTATGGGTCCGCGGTTGTTCGATTAGTTTGCTTCTCTTTATGATTCGCCTGTATGGGTCCGCATATGTTCGGTCAGACTGCGTTTCGTTGCGAATGATTTGTCACAGACATTGCAGCTGTACGGCTTCTGGCCTGTATGGGTCCGCATATGATAGGTCAGGCTACCTTTCCTTGTGAATGATTTGCCACAGACATTGCACCTGTAATGCTTCTCGCCTGAATGTGTCGGCATCTGTTCGGTTAGTCTAACTCTCTGTATGAATCATTTGCCAGACATTGCACCTGTACGGCTTCTCGCCTGTATGGGTCCGAATATGTTCGGTTAGTTTACCTGTCTCATAAATGATTTGCCACAGACATTGCAGCTGTACGGCATCTCGCCTGTACGGGTACGCCTATGATCGGTCACAATGCGTTTCGTTGCGAATGATTGTCACAGATATTACAGCTGTAAGGCTTCTCGCCTGTATGGGTCCGCATATGAATGGTTAGTCTGCCCTTCTTAGCGAATGATTTGTTACAGACATTGCAAATGTAAGGCTTCTCGCCCGTATGGGTCAGCCTATGATCTGTCACACTGCCTTTCGTTGCGAATGATTTGTCACAGACATTGCACCTGTAAGGCTTCTCGCCTGAATGGGTACACATATGATCGGTCAGACTGCGTTTCGTTGCCAATGATTTGTCACAGACATTGCAGCTGTAAGGCTTCTCGCCTGTATGGGTCCGCATATGATCGGTCAGATTGCCTTTCCTTCTGAATGATTTGTCACAGACATTGCAACTGAATGGCTTCTCGCCTGTATGGGTGCGCATATGTTCGGTTAGTATACCTATCTGTATGAATGACTTGCCACAGACATTGCAGTTGTATGGCTTCTCTGGCTTCTCGCCTGTATGGGTACGCCTATGATCGGTCACCATGCGTTTCGTTGCGAATGATTTGTCACAGATATTACAACTGTAAGGCTTCTCGCCTGTATGGGTACGCATATGAATGGTCAGCCTGCACTTCTTTGCGAATGGTTTGTTGCAGACTTTGCAACTGTAAGGCTTCACGCCTATATGGGTATGAATATGGTCGGTCAGACTGCGCTTAGTTGCGAATGATTTGTCACAGACATTACAACTGTAAGGCTTCTCGCCCGTATGAGTCCGCCTATGATCGGTCACCCTGCCTTTCGTTGCGAATGATTTCTCACAGACGTTGCACCTGTAAGCCTTCTCGCCTGAATGGGTACACATATGAACGGTCAGACTGCTTTTAATTGTGAATGATTTGCCACAGACATTGCATTTGTAAGGCTTCTCGCCTGTATGGGTCCTTATATGATATGTCAGATTGCCTTTCTGTATGAATGACTTGCTACAGACATTGCACCTGTATGGCTTCTCGCCTGTATGGGTCCGCATATGTTCGGTTAGTTTACCTCTCTGTAGGAATGATTTGCCACAGATATTGCACTTGTATGGTTTCTCGCCTGTTTGAGTTATCTTGTGATAAGATAAACTGCTTTTCTTGACAAATGATTTGCAACATACAGTGCAAGAGTTAAGCTTGTTGTCTGTGTGAATACCCGTGTGACCTGCTAGTTTTTTCCAGCTGAAGGATTTTCCGCAGACGTTGCAGCACTTTCGGTTCTCGCCCGTGTGAGACCGCATAACGTCCGGCCTTTTCCTGAAATTATTACGAGATACTGAGCATTCGTTTATAATCCCACCTTTATGCAATTGCGTGTCCCCAGTCCGCATTTTCCTCTTTGTAAAGCAATTATCAGAAAATCCGCACACTTGGAGTGGGTGGATCCTGAGGTGCTTCGACAAGCTGCTTCGGCTACATAACACCTTTCCGCAGTTATCGCACTTGAAGGGTCGATCTTCCTTGTGTCTCTTCAGATGTTGCAAGAGGTCCAACTTCCTAGCCAGGACTTCACTGCACACACTACACCTAAAAGTAGATGATCCGCCTTCCGGAGGTTGATGATCTCTATAGCTCACCTCGGGTCTCGATCTATAGTGACAAATTAAAACCATGTGACCAATGGTTCAACAGCCAAATCCATTACAACTCTCACACAGGGGATTTGCTACTGGACATTCCAACCACTGATATCCAGTGCAGAGAGCTCGTTACTCATACACATTACATTCCTGAGAGTAAACATCATCTGAGTATAAATTTCAAAAGCTCTCACTTGTTACGAGAATATGTTGCGTCTTTTCTTAATCACGATATCAGGCGCAAGAAACTTGTCACGGTTTAGAAATGTACGAGTTAATAGACAACCTCATTTGAAGAAAGGATGAGAAGTGGTCCAGCCTAAAAGGGTAAATACTCATACTACCTCCTTAATCCAGCACATATTATTCTATCGATATCCGTAGTCTGTTCTCCTACATAAAGAACGGCATATGCTTTGGAGTTTTGATCTTGTTGAAGCAATCTGCGCTTTGTTGCAGGGAAGTAATAGCTTTTGTAAAGGACCTTGTTCTTGAAGTTGTTTGAGAGAATCTCTGTGCTGTAGATATTAATAAAGTTGAGAACGGTTGCCGACATTCAGCAAGATCTGTTGAAACACGGCTAATCTTTTATGAATGTTATTTTGTCACACAAATATACATATTGTATTTGTACATTGTTATATCACTATAGCATTTTATTATGTCACTGTGTCGCTTTTCCGAAATATGTATCTTTGATGTGCAATCAAACATAGCCAACCTATATATAGGACGGTAGGTTTATACAAGGACGTTCATAATTACTACCATGTACTACATCAGTCTACGTCTTAATTCCTGTATTTAACACGGTAGCCACTAATCCTGATGGAATCCTGGCAAAGATGAAATATAACAAGTATACGACGGCTCTCTCGCTAGCATTGATACTGTCTTTTCTCCTCAAGACACTGCTGTTAAAGACATTATGAAGGCAACACAGAATATGGCATTGGTGGTAGCGTTTTATTACAATGTCCTAATATCCTAATTTTGAAACCAAACGCAACCTATCATGCCCTTGAATATTCTTACAAGTATTACTTTAACAATACGGATAGAAGGAGCATGAAAATCAAGGCTTGAGCCAAAATTCGAGATGACAAGACGTTGAATTGGACCGTAGTGGATATTGCTGCTATATAAAAGAAGGAATATTATTCTATTTATTTCAAAAGATCACGGGCAACGTGATTCTTTTAATGGATTCATAACATAGTTAGATAGCATCCAATTCTGAGCCTGTCTCCCCACCACAGAGTAGTTCTACATATTCTACGGAAGAAGGGCGGGAAATGCAAATTTTTTGGTTAAAGGTGAGATCCGCTTACAACTGCGACATGGGAAAATCGATCACGCAGGCTAAAATATATCGTAACATGGACTGGTACTTTCCAATTCATGCTGTATGAACTGAATTCACATGGCCCAGTCGAATGCATGACTGGCTCACAAACAAAGTAATGGGAGGCTCGACCATGTATTGTTACTGCACTCTTTGGAGAAAATAAGTGGACAAATGAAAGGCGGACATTGATTCCAGATATGACAGACTAAATCTCTTGATCATCAAACAAGATATTGATGTTGACACCACTAGAAAACAGGGGGCAGAAAATACGACACTAGATGGTATGTCATGCCTTCTGTGGCATATCACACCAAGCAAAGGTGCAAAAGTCTGTAACCCTTCTTCTTTACGTGAATACTTGATTCCTGTGACAAGTAATTTATCAGGTTCACAATTAGTTTTCAGTAAAATAATGTTTCATTTTGCATTGATAAACATTCTACACCAACCAGCTATATTGCTGTAACACGTGGCGCTTCCCAGGTGACGGATACGGGTTCTCCGCTGGCCTGCCGATGAACTTGAGCAATATATAAAAGCTCTCGCGTACCAAACATGTACAAAGTCTTTAATGGCAACTTTGGCGGAGATGGAGACGTTCACTAGGGACCAAATGGCGGAAGAGGTACACTAAATTTCTGGAAGTTAATGCAGAAAAGAGGGTACCGTTTCTTCTCTAGAGGAGTGGCTGCAAAAGGCATCTGTTCTCCGTGTCCGTAGCTGCGTTACTACCTTCCGTCATGAGCACCTAAATGCTTCAAGACAAGCCGGCCGTAAAATAATGCCGTTACATCATTACAGAAATATGTCTTATGGTATCGGAGCCAAGGTTAGTGCAGCCCCTGGAAGGGACGCGCATTGGCAGTGCCCAGTCAGCATGAAAACTATGCTAGGGTTACCGTCGCACGGGCTGTGACGGCTAACCATGCTAGTACCCCCATTTTGTATCCCATCATTGAATTATGCCTGGGTGAAGTAGCGAATACGCCACTGCACTTGAGAGAAGGCTTGTAGGCATCTGAGAGGTGCGGAAATAAAGATGGAATGGAGAAAAGTCATGTGAAAAGAGGTGTGGTTACTAACTGGTGTACAACAGAAACCGAAGAACAGCTCATGGTGTTGACATTGTCATATAAGCTAAATTTGACTGTTAGTTTCCGAGGTGCAAAAGTTTGACAATCGCTTGATGTAACTCGTCCGCATTGGGGAGAGAAGGAAATTCCAATTATTCAGCGCAACGCTCCACAAACTGACGTGCGCATGGAAACCAAAGATGCGTTCTGGGCACCGCCTGACAAGAAGACCGCTGACTATCTTATCGCTGCCGCTGATCTGAATGGACGTGTCAGACCGAGGAAAGAAGAACAAACATTCCATGGCGTTTATGGATATGGAGAAAAGAACGACGATGCCCAACAAATTCGCGATTATGCAGAAACTGATCACCACAAACACACGGTTCAAAAAGAGTGATATTCATCTACTCTGTACTACAGTGGCTCCCATCCAATTCGCATTGACTACATCCTTGTGAGAGGGTGAAATTTCGAAGATGTTCTAGAGATAACAGTCGTCCCTTACTGAATCCATGCGATGCAACAACGACCAGTCATCTAAGCTGTGGATAAAGTCACCAAGAGCCCAATACTTCACAGTAAATAGACAAATTGGGATCAAATGGTTGCCCCTGAAGAAGGAGACTAACGTCGTTGCAAAAGTTACAGAGTCACAAATCACCATAGTTGAAGTGAGCCGGACTAAACTGAAAGACGCCTTTCGCTCTATTCCTAGAACAATTAAGTCAGGGCGACGACAACGAAGGATTAAACATGATATATGGCCAAGGAATGAAGATGTTAAATATGCAGTACGGTTGAAGAAGCAGCAGTACCACGAGTTTCATGCTCGTTGGAATGCCTACAAGGTAGCCACTCGTAAAATGAAGTAGGTATTTGCCGTAACAAAATCAAACCGGTAGGCAGGTCTATATGTGAAACATGACATGCGCGAATTCGAGCGGAATTTTTAATGGCTAGTCCAATCGAGCCATCGCAAAACGTCAGAGGTGCAACGTTTTTACGGCATCAATGAGGAAACAGACGATTTGCTACTGGAGAGGCGGGAAGCGCGAGTACACTGGTGGAACTATTTTGACAACATTTCAATCATGGAATTTCCGTATCTACCAATCGTAATCACCTCCGCTGTTGAAGGTCCAACGTAGGAAAATGACGTCACTAAAGTCCAGACTATGCTGAAGGAAATGAAACCAGGGAAAGCGATCTGTCCCGATTATCTTCTAGCAAAGTTTTGTTTCTCTCAACGAGGGGATGCAGCAGTGTGGCTAAAGCAAGCTTTTCAACCATATCATCAAAGAAGGTCAAAAACAAACAGACTAGCGACGGATTATCAATTCAGAAATAAGGGAAGCCCTGCCAATTTTTCTAATCACGGCCCGAACATACTTCTGAGCCTCGCAATGAGAGACTTAGAACAAATCTTCGACAAAAGGATTAGCGATTTAGACAAACATACAACAAGCTAAGCTGGATTTGTGTAAAATTGTGGCGCAATAGGAGAAACCCATGCTGCCGGACTATTACTTGAGAAACACTGTGAAAAGAATAAGAGGCTTCATCACAAATTTCTGGACCCTTAGAAGCCCTTCCATCGGGTACTTCAAGACCGAATCAGTCAGCCCTACAAGTACATGACAATCCAGACCACCTTGCTGAGAGGGTATAATTGCTCTACAAAGAACAAATGAATTGTGTTCAAGCTGCCGCAGGAGCGTCTGATGACTTCCGCATAACTGTAGGAGTCCATCAAGGCCCTGGCTTATCACCACTGCAGCTTATTCTTGTGATGGACATAATTACCACAAACCTGCGCAGTCCAATACCATGGACACTTCTCTAAGCAAATGATATCATTTGGCTGAAGAGAATAAGCTAGACCTGCAGTGTCAAACAGAAGACTGGAACAATCGACTAGCGCAATAAGCCCCGCGCCCCAACAAGAAAAAGACGAAATACATTGCATTACATCGTCGAGAACTTGGAACCATGCATGTTGACATTGAAGATATAGGGATATTTAAGTATATTGGCTCCACAATCTATGATTATGGCCGACTTACTGATGAAGTCAACTTAAGGATATACAAAGCCTGACTGAAGTGGAGAATGACAACAGGCGCCCTTCCGAAATTTGGACGAAGGGCCATCTCTAAACTAAGTTCTACCGAACTGATATCTGTCCTATCGATATCCATCCTGTCGTTTTCTACGGCAACGAATGCTGACCAGCCCTAGAGGTAGAACGCCAACTAAGCATGATGGATACAAAGTTGCTTATGTGGAAGGCTGGCATAATTAGGCCAGATCACATTTCAAATGATGTTATTAGAAAACGTTTTGGCATTGCAGCGATCCAGAAGAAAATTGGGGAAAGGCGTGTGCGCTGGTTTGGTCATGTGTTGCTTGTAGAGGACGATACATTGGGAATGTCAGAGTATTACACAGAAAGTCGGTGAAAAGAGGCGCTAGGGACGAACCAGACAGCATAGACTGATAAAGTGCACAACAGCCTCAAAGTTGGAAGACTACATGCAGACATGGCCCGAGACCGAACTAACTGGAGTCAATGAACCACAACACCGGACCCTGCCACCAGATGCAGACTGATGAATATTCTGTTACAAAAATGGAATGCAATGGATATTTTACACATCCTAATATTCAAATTAGTTTATTGTATGTTCAAATTTTCTCCCCTAATGCCTATGTCCCATATCTATAAAAACTTATTTTCACAAAATAGTGTTTGAATGTCTGAACGCTTCTGGATTTCGTGTTTAAGTGACTCCTATAAATGCACTGTGAAGAAAAACTTATAACTCAAAAAAATAAAAAATGGGTATATCTGTGTTAAATGGGAAGGACAGTTTGAATATCCGGTGAAATTCTACGAGTACCTACAAGAGGGGAGTCCGTCAGTGTATTCTAGCCTGAATAGAATTTTGCAATTCATATTTCTGCTTACATACGTCATAGACAGCAGACGATCATATTAATCAGTTTGTTATTTTCACTCCGATCACGCATATAAATATGAAGACCATGGAGGAGTGGCACAAAGTGGTCAGCTCAGGGCCATGTGACACTCAACGCTCTAAAGCTGGAAGGAAGCCACATAACTAAGTGGTTAGTTCAGGACCATGTGTCTCTACACAAACGGAAGTAAGCCTCATCACTATTTAGCTCAGGACGATGTGTCTCTCCACAAATGGAAGGTAATCTCATCACTAATTGGTAATCTCAGAAATACGTGTATTTCCACAAGTCAGCACTTAGGAAATTTTATGAATCTTAAAATCTTTTCTTATGTAATTCAATACCCAACTGGCATGGCAAATAGTTTAGACATTTTAAAGGAAGTCATTTAAGTTGCGGCATGATATTTGTAGCCTGCTGAAATGAGAGTGAGGAAACAATAGCGCCTGAGGTGAGATCTAAAACAAAGTGGGAAGTAGCAGATAAGATCCGGTCGACTGAATCCTTCAGAAGCATCTAAAGTCTATGGTGTAAAATGGACTAAGCTACGTAGACAATGGACTGACCTCTGACATATATGCCAAGAAAAAAGAAGACACATAAAAGCATGTCGCTTTGCTGGTCTCTGCACAAAATATGTTTCGAAAGTAGAAAGCTAATTTAGACTCCATCAAAAATAGAAATATGATTTTGTGTGTGAAAAGGATTCATAAGCAACACTTTTACTGGTGGTCATAATACAAGATTGTTCTCTAACGTAGCCTATTGTGCCCTGTTACAAATGAATTACAAAGAAACAGAGAGTGTGAGCTGGTACTTGGTAGTTCTGAGGACCGACATGGATATTTCTTGCCACTAGTTGTGAAAGTACAGTAGGAACAAGTCAGTGCATCACATAAGAGCCGAGAAGACTCACCACTCACAAAATCAAATAAACCATTCAGAATTCATAGTTTCCATCACAAATCTTGTTCGAAGTCAAACCTTAGGCTATGACTAGCCATCGCATGACCTGCTGATACAAGGGCTTTGTTTGAGAGCACCAATCCGAGACTATACAATCATTTCCCATGGATTATCAAAGATCATTTACACAGTAACCAACAAACGTGTGACAGCAAAAAATTAATTAGCAATGTCACAATTACAGTTCAAAAACACTACTGCATTAAATGTTTTAAAACAGGACATACACTTGTGGTACTTTGTAAGGTCAGTGACAATAATTACAATTTTGAAAGAATATTATATCACTACGTTATTTACCTATTATTATTATTATTATTATTATTATTATTATTATTAGCATTGGGCAACAAGTTAGATACATATATACAAATATATAGTATTTACAAATGTACACAGACAAGAAACATGTTTTATAGCAGAATGTCCAGTTGAGTGATCCTCTGTTGGTTCCAAAAAGTCACTCGGGCTACCTGTGTAGGAACGTCGTGTACATTCACTTACAATATGGGGATCATCTGTCGAGATGCACCACAGTCACACTCTGGTGATGAGATATATTTCCACTTATAAAGGGCATCCCTGCGTCGTCCATGATTTGTTCTCACCCAATTCAGAGTGGTCCAAATCTTACGCGGTAGATGATGTTCACCAGAAAGATGTTCACCAGAAAAGATGTTGTGTAAGGAACTGTCTGTGGCAACTTTCCAGCGACTTCTCCATTCTCCTAAAGGGTAAAAATTCCCATCAGCCAATGCGACAGCATCATGCAAAGATGGATGTCGTGACTCCAACCTCGTTACCTTGAGAACAGGAATATCATCCAAAACAGGCAGTTGAGGCTTCATTTCTATCTTCTTGAACTCTCGGATGGGAGCATTTCATCTTTCTAAAACAGGTGGCGTTATACCTGACAGAATTGGGAGCCAATAAAGGGATGTGGACTGGACAGTACCAGATATTAACCGCAAGCTAACATTCAGTTGAGTACCAATTAGTCTTGTATATGGGCTATCCAGCCAAACTGGTGCACAGTACTCACCACACGAGAATACCAGTCCCAAAGCAGATCATAAAGTCTTTGCTGATGAACCCCAACTTGAGCCATACAATTTCTGAAGGATAATATTACGTGTTTTGAGCTTTTTTGACAGATTCATAAGATGTTGTTTGTAAGATAGTGTGCGATCAAGTGTAATCCACAAATATTTGGGATAGCTGCTATGCCGAAGTTCTTGGTGACAAAAACGTATGTGAAGTTTAATGCCAGCTTGGCGATTATTCCGGTGAAAACATGACACTTCTGTTTTGTTAGAGTTAGGACACAGTTGCCATTTCTTGAAGTACGTTTCAAGTGAAATCAGGTCTCTTTGTAGCACTTCTTCTGTCACACTAAGGTATCGATTTTGAGTGGCTAGTGTTATGATATCAGCATAACAAAATGTTTGCGATGATGTTTCTGGGAGATCGGAGATATACAAATTGAACAGTAGGGGAGACAGTACCGTTCCTTGAGGTAATCCATTTTTGAGCTTCCTTTCTCTACTCATACTATTTCCCATACACACTCGAAATCTTCTGTCATTGAGCATATTGCTTATAACCTGCACGATGGTCCTACGGGTTGCAATTCGGAGAAGCTTGTAAATTAATCCTTCCCTCCAGACTGAAATACTTTATTCATTGCTGGGAGATATTTAAAAGATAGGTCCAGCAGAAACTGTTATTGCCTTCTTAACACCACCCGGGGGGTCACGTGTAGGGCACTTGGAGGTTAAACCTACGGACGTGAAGCAATAATGTACCGCCTATTTATCTACTTTTACGAAATAATAAATTCACTTATTTAAAGAATTCTGAATGTTTTAAGCAACCTGCACAAATTTAAAACTCCACTTGTACCAGTCTATTTTATTAGATTATACTCATTGTGTAGGCATGTTTTCAATCAACACACTAGAACCGCCTGACTGACAATGAACACTAAAATGAATCAGGAAGTGTGACTACATCACTGGAATGAACATGAATTCAATACCACAATTTTTTTTACACCTGCAACAATGCATAAGTTTTATTTGCAAACTATGATATCAAAGATGTAGCATTAATGATCTCAACGTTTCATTTCTACAACACATTATCTGCTTTGGCGTCCACAAATGGAGGAATCTGACTTAACACACAAGAGAACAGAAATTACCAGAAAAAAGGAATCTAACCAAATAATTTTAAAATGACATTCTCTGAGTGACCACATTATTGAACTCAGCCATAATTATATTGATTAATGAAACTGATTATGTTAGTTTGAAGTAACTGTTGTTCAAAATGTACATAAAACTTAACAACTTTGAATTTGTAGATGTAATTTATAATCTACAAACATCGCTTTTTCTTTGTGTCACTGTTGGTATGAACGTAAAAAAAATTTACACAGAATATCTGGAAGCAATAGTTTCAAAAGGCATTTCAGATGATAAGAATGTGATGAACAAATGATGCAGAGAAAGTGAAAAAAAGAACATACTTTTCGTGGTTGTTTAAAGGTATTGTAAACAAATACACTTCAAAAATATCAAGCTTTACCAAGGATTTTTTGTAGATATACTTTCAATAAATCTACATGACGGAACATTAATTATGATCTTAAATAACCTGAATATTTTAGATAATTTTAACAGGTGGAATTTGAAGATATTAGTGTTTAAATGTAATCTTGTAAAGAAAGGATTAAACTGATGAAAACGGCCAGTTTTTGGAGATAAACCAACCACTACTGAACACAGGTGTGAATAGGTACAACATATTCCATATTGTATAGAATTTGTAATGTACGTACTTTGTTTCTTCTTTGATGTACGACAAGAGCTGATCATCAGTATGTTCTTCTATGAATATTTCCTCCTTAGTATATTCAGAAGGCTATAAGTAAGAAATAAGAAAAGTAGAATAAAGAAGGGAAAAATATATAGTCCTAAACCAGAAACAGCTTAGATAATAAATTTCATAGTGGCACAATAAGAGTATAATTAATTTACATTCCATTTAAAAATTATATAATTGAAAGGAACAATCAAATCAAAATCACTTTAAATGCAAGTGAGGTGTCTACCTTGTTGGCAAATGGTACACAAAAATACAATATTATCAAGCACTAAATTTTAAAAGAACAGAGAAGAAAACAATTTTTTAAATATAATATTATACAATATATGCTATTTTTTTATATTAAGCACACTGCTCGTCCTTAATAAATGTATATAATTTACAAAATTTTACTCATAATATCTTCTGTGTTACAAACATAATCAACACGTATACAACTTGTGCACCTACTTCAAATAATAGTATACAATTTCTATTAGATTAAAATTTACATTGCATTTATTTATTTTATTTTTACTGTTTTGGGGACCTAACTTGCATAATGACCTGCTGCGTTTTAACCCGAGCCCTTTCGCCACTGCTTTTCAAACAACTGATAAGATAGATAAGAACATGAAAAGGAAAACACTGTTGGATAGCAGTAGACATGGTAGCACAGAACAGGAGGAACATTTGTAAATATGTAAATTTAAAATTATCTACATATTTGTGAATATTCAGCAGAGTATATGTACACATACATGTATGGGTGGAGGCACTTCTGCGTATGTGTACATGTACAATTTAAGGAAAATAAATAATAATAAACACTCTCCAAATCATAACCCGATACCATTCCTTGCTTATGTTTCTCTTTCTATTGATCCTAATACCACAATGACTAGCTATTATCTTCATTGTCTTATATTCACATTCCACCGTTCCCATTTTTCTATACATGACTTGACTTGTTACTTCTTCGTTCATTTCCATGTTCCTATATACTTTCTTTCCGAAACACTTCACTGTAATATCAAATAATCCCACATTATTCCCACCACTTTTCCAACAAGAGGACAATGTTTATATCACAAGCATAGAAATATCCATCGTCCCTCTCTGTACATCACATTAAGACCAGAATACATAAATCAGTCAATGTCCCAATCAATGAATAAATCAATCAATGAAACAATCAAACAACAGCATTTAGGGATGTTGGTTGTTTATGTAGAAAAAGATTGTGGAAATTTATGAAAAAACTCTCACGGTAAATTATTTCAATCACTAAATCATCTTCCTATAAGTGAACATTTGCCAAAATTAGTCCCCATGAATTCCAACTTATCTTCACGTTGTGACCTTTCCTATACTTCAACAACATGACTTAAATGTATTCATCAACTAATGTCATTCCAAGCCATCTCTCCAATGACATCTCAGAATGTACTGCTTAATTGAAGAGCTTGTCTCCTTTCTCCAAGTCTTCCCAGCTGAATCCTTGCAACATCTCTGTAACACAACTCTTTTTGTTAGAAATCAACCACAAGAAATGGAGCTATTCCTGTGGAGTATTTCCCATTCTCTAATCAAGTAATACTGGTGATCGTCGCATACTCTCATTGTGGTTTTGCTGCAGATTTATATGCCCTCTCCTTTACAACCCCTAAATAACCTGATAATCATATTAAGAGACCTGCAAATTTTATTTCTGATACGTTTATGTGATTACCACAATGAAAATATACCCTTAATAAGAATAACTAGGTACTTATAGAGATCCCCATGAACAACTTTCACCCCATCAACACAATAATTAAATTAGAGAGGACTCTGTCTATTTGTGAAGCACAGAAACTGACTTTTCACCCCATTTACCAATATAGCATTGCCCGATATCCATCTTACAATATTGTCAAGGTCTATTTGCAGTTACTCACAATCCTGAAACTTAGTTATTACATTTTTTTTGCTAGTTGTTTTACGTCGCACCGACACAGATAGGTCTTACGGCGACGATGGGACAGGAAAGGGCTAGGAGTGGGAAGGAAGCGGCCGTGGCCTTAATCCTTAGTTATTACAAAGAGCTTCATCAGTTTTTCAGTTCATTATTCATATTGTTTATATATATATATATATATATATATATATATATATCAGAAAATAGAGGTCTCACAGTACTGCCCTGTGGGACCCAATCCCATAATTGTTACATGATCAAATAAAGCTTCAACTACTCTAATACTCTGAGTTCTATTTTCTACAAATACACCAGACATGGCCAAATTTTCATGGTAAATGGTATATTTCTATCTTTATGTTGATGGATGCAGTATTTTTGTAGCTGTCTCTTGGTACAGGCCAGAGCAAAGTGTAGCTTCCACCGAAGTCCCAGTTTCATCCATGGCTGTGACAATATGGAAGCTGCTGGGGTATGGGTGGTGCTGAGTAATGACATTTGAAGCACAACTAGTGGCTGAGTGTTATGAAAGGTGTTGCTCATAGGATCAGTCATGCTGCAGTGGCACCTACTGGTCCAGTGAGGAAAGCAATGGCAAACTACCTCACTCCTCATCTTGCCTAGTACGCCTCATTTGGGCTCTGCCATTGGTTTTTGCAGTTTCCCTATAACTGCATAGCCTTTGGTGGAGCTGTTTGAGGATCCAACCAGCCTCTGGGCTGATGACCTAACAGACAGACAGATGTAATTTATCGACCTTTATAGTTTAATCCTTGAACATTGTTTGGTGGTAAAGTTACCACTTGGGACATCCCTGCCCACATTATTGTATTTTTTCATATAGTGGCTACAGTGAGAACCACAATGTAATTTCATTATTCACATGGTTTTGTGTCATATTTTGTTAGTGAACATATTCTGTTGTTTATCGTCTATATCTGCATATTGTTGCTGTATGGAAGTAAATAATGCGACCTATTGTTAATACTGTGCATTCTGTAAATTACGTGCGTTATTGATACTATTCACGAGTTCAGTTGATATGTCGTAAGAGTGGTACTAGAGAACTGTCAAATTTTGAGGTTATGGGGAGACAAAGTGACCTTTCGCCAAGAAAGGCATTGTCAGAGTGCTACTTGTTGAGAAACGTTATTCACAGCAAGAGGTAGATTCTAGATTGCAAATATTACAGCAATCTGTAAGTAGAATTTTAAAATGTGAAGATAAGGGGAAGGCAAAATGTCAACAACGTGTTGGAAACTGTGGGCGAAAGAAGAAACTAACCCCAAGGAGGAAGCAAAACTGCTTAATTTGTTAGTAAACTACCGCAAGGTTACTAGTTTGGATTTACGTATGAAATTATAAGAGTATGGGTCATTGGTAGCAGCCAGGACTTTGAGACGAGAGCTGTTTAATGCTAGATTGAGAGCAAGACGACCTCTAAGAAAAGCGAAGATTACTCCTGCTATGGCTGAAAATATGTTCCAGTGGGCCACGACTCTCCAGAATTGGTTATCTGAAGAATGGAAACAGGCAAGTCCATGACAATTACTGTAATTCCTTAATTATCATTCATTATTCAATTTTAACCCAATCTAAGTGATGTAATTGTACAGTACAGTAACTGTGCGAAATTTTTCTTTCAAACCGTACAGCTTATTGCATTTAATGCTAGGCTTATTTGTTTCATTTATTTCAGGTTTGTTTTAGCGGCGAATCGGTATTTCCTGTAGAATAAGAGACAAGTCCATGTGTCAGAAGAAAAGGTGAAGCATTCCATCCAGATTGAGTGAAGCAGAGAGTGAAACATCCAACTTCAGTGATGGTCTGGAGTGTGTATTCTTGGTACGGCTGTGGACAATTATATATTGTAGAAGGAACAATGGGGCGTGAACTATATAGAATTAAGAACCCGTTTGGTACCTCAGATGCAAGAGTGGTTTGGCCAAAGTGAATTTATTTTTATGCAAGATGGGCCTCCTTGCCACAAAGTCTAGAAACAGTCCAGACATGAACCCCATAGAACATCCTTAGGCGATAGCAAAGAAAAGTACGAAAAGCGAATATAACGACAGAAATTGGCTTCATTGAGAAGCTCGTTCAGATCTGGTGTCATGATGACGATTTAAAGAGTCAGTGTAAAATACTGTTTGAGGGTATGCCCAGTCTAATCAAGTCACACATGAAAGCTAAGTGGGTGCTTACCAAGTAATAAAGTCATCATCTTAAAAATTGGTAACATCTTATGTTTTCAATTCTAAATTTTTAATGTTTAATAATTTGGCCTCGTCTTTATAGTCACCCATTTAGCCACAATTTTATCTATCCCAACCACACTAATTTTTGTCAGTAGTTTCCCAAGATCTACCCTATGAAAATCCTTATAGATACGTCAATCGTGATACATTAGACCACATGAATCTAATATATCTGCTATATCTTGCTGGAATCTACAAGATGAGCTTCAGTGGAATAATATTTCTGAAACCTGAACTACCATCCATCGAACCAGTTTGTAATTTCGTAAATGTGTATAATATGATCAGAAAGAATGCATTCCAAGCGCTTGCATGCAACACCAGTCAAGTTGACTAGTGTGTAATTACTGGCTTTATGTTTAGCACATGTTCTTTATACACAGGGTGCTACTACACTAATTATTAATTTATCTTGTATAGCTGATTCACACATACACTAATCAATATCTCAAAGAACTGACTTTCGTATATGCCCAGAAATTTTACCAATCCCAGCAACATTTCTAGTTTTAAATTTTTGTATAATATTGTCAATGTCTTTTTATAGTAGGTCCATGTGGACATTGCAAAGTAATTTCAAAAGATTGGATGAAATTGCCAACTGCGACAGGTACAGCAAAAGGACGCCGACCAAACCATTGGTGACATATTCTATGCTCATTTGCTGGTGAACGGTGTCTTTCTTTTCTTACGTGATGCAGGACTGCAATGCCCATCTACTAATGGCGTATACACATTTCCATGTTGTGTAATTGCTACTCTATACCTTTCTCAGTACGTCGACATTCAACACCGTACACAGCAACAAGACTTACTGACATGCATTATATTCTGAACTTCAGACGTAGTGTTATACTTCAGTCATTGTGTTTGCCTGTGAATTCCCTTCATCTCATCCACGCTGCCTGTATCATAAACCGCACTTCCATCTACCCCACTAACAGTCTGTAGGCAAGATCCTAGATACCTGAATCAATTTGGATGGAGCCATTAGATGGTTCGGATGACTCCAGGTATTCACTCGTCCTTTTGTTCATTCTAAGTTTGTATTGCGAAAAACAGGTATTTAATCTTCACCTTGATGCCGCAGTCCCATTCCGGGTCTATCAGCAAGTGCAACATCATCTGCATATAACAGAGTCCTACAAACACCCCTTTGCAAGTCCCATGTGGTGGTGTCCATGTTGAGGACAAAGAGCAATGGGGACAGAGTGGAACATTGGTGTACACACAAACTTTCAATGAGAAGCTCTCCGAGACCTTGACAGCGCAACATACACAACCTCTGGTGTTCGGGTATAGCATCCTGATCTAAATTATAAACATTTCTGGTACACCATGGTCATGAATGCAGACCAGATCACACGGTGAGGAACACGGGCTGTCATCAAACAACTCTCAATAACTATTGATCTGCATTTAGGGCTGTCGCGCAGGTGGCGGATTCAGCATCTGTTTTTTCCTAGCCTTCTCTTGTATGATTCCAAAGAAATTAGAAATTAATCGAACATCTCCCTTGATAAGTTATTCCACTCCCTAAATCCAATTCCTATAAACGAATATTTGCCCCAATCTGTCCTCTTGATTTCCAACTTTATCTTCATATTGTGATCTTTCCTACTCTTAAAGACACCATCCAAACTTGTTCGTCTGCCGATGTTATTTCACGCCATATCTCCACTGACAGCTCGGAACATACCACTTAGTCGAGCAACTCGTCTCGTTTCTACCGAGTTTTCCCAGCCCAAACTTCGCAACATTTTTGTTACGCTACTCTTTTGTCGGAAATCACCAGGGAACAAATCGAGCTGCTTTTATTTGGATTTTTCCAGTTCTTGAATCAAGTAATATTGGTGAGGGTTCCATATACTGGAACCATATTCCAGTTGTGGTATTACCAGAGATGTATATGCCCTCTCCTTTACACCCTTACTACAACCCCTAAACACCGTCATAACCATGTGCAGAGATCTGTATCCTTTATTTACAATCCCATTTATGTGATTATCACAATGAAGATCTTTCCTTATATTAACACCCAGATACTTACAATGATCCTCAAAAGGAACTTTCAGCCCATCAACGCAGTAATTAAAACTGAAAGGACTTTTCCTATTTGTGAAACTCACAACCTGACTTTTAACCCCGTTCATCGTCATACCATTGCCTACTGTCCATCTCACAACATTATCGCAGTCATTTTGCAATTGCTCACAATCTTGTAACTTATTTATTACTCTGTACAGAATAACATCATCTGCAAAAATCCTTATTTTAGATTCCACTTCTTTACACATATCGTTGATATATATATAAACATAAATATCATATAATACTGCCTTGAGGAATTCCCCTCTTAATTATAACAGGAACAGATAAAGCTTCACCTACTCTAATCCTCTGAGTTCTATTTTCTAGAAACATAGCCACCCATTTAGTCACTCTTTTGTCAAGTTCATGTGCACTCATTTTTGCCTGTAGTTTCCCCCGATACAGTCCATTTGACCTCCTGAATCCAGAATATCTGCTATATCTTACTGGAAACCTAGAAGTTGAACTTCAGAGTAATAACCTTTCCTAAACCGAAACTATCTTCTATCAAACCAGTTATTAATTTCACAAACATGTCTAATAAAAACAGAAACAATGCTTTACCAAAGTTTACATGCAATGCATGTCAAACTGACTGGCCTGTAATTTTCAGCTTTATGTCTATCACCCTTTCCATTATACAGAGGGGCTACTATAGCAACTCTCCATTGATCTGGTAGAGCTCCTTCATGCAAACAACAATCAAATAAGTACTTCAGATATGGTACTATATCCCAACCCATTGTCTTTAGTATATCCCCCGAAACCTTATCAATTCCTGCTGTTTTTCTAGTTTTCAACTTTTGCATCTTACTGTAAATGACATTGTTGTCATAGGTAAATTTTAATACTTCTTTAGTATTAGTCACCACCTCTATCTGGACATCCTTGTAACCAACAATCTTTTCATACTGTTGACTGAATACTTCTGCCTTTTGAAGATCCTCGCATACACACTCCCCTTGTTCATTAATGATTCCAGGAATGTCCTCTTTGGAACCTGCTTCTGCCTTAAAGTACCTATACATAGTTTTCCATTTTTCACTAAAATTTGTACGACCGCCAATTATGCTTGCCATATTGTTATCCCTAGCTGCCTTCTTTGCTAGATTCAATTTCCTAGTAAGTTCCTTCAATTTCTTCTTACTTCCACAGCCATTTCTAACTCTATTTCTTTTCAACCTGCACTGCCTTCTTAGTCTCTTTCCTTCTCTGTTATAATATAGTGGATCTTTACCATTCCTTAAAACTTTTAAGGTACAAACCTATAATCACATTCCTCAACAATCACTTTAAACCCATCCCACAGTCTGTTTTCATTTTTATTTACCGTTTTCCACCTATCATAGTTACTTTTCATAAACTCCCTCATGCCTGTTTTATCAGCCATATGGTACTGCCTAATAGTCCTAATTTTAGTACCTTCCTTTCTTTCGCATTCATGTTTAACTACCACAAAAACAGCTTCGTGATCACTAATACTATCTATTACTTCGGTTTCTCTATAGAGCTCATCTGGTTTTACCAGCACCACATCCAGTATATTCTTCCCTCTAGTTGGTTACATCACTTTCTGAATCAGATGCTCTTCCCATGTTAACTTATTTGCCATTTGCTGGTCACCTTCCCAATTGACATTTGGTAAATTGAGATCACCCACTACAATCACGCTCCTTTCCTTATCGTCTCCCACATAGCTGATTATCTTATCAAATTATTCTGAATCAACATCTGCGCTATATTCCTGGTCTGTACACTCCAAAGACATCAAATTGCCTATTATCTTTAGAGATGAGCCTTACACCTAGAATTTCATGTTTCTCGTCTTTGACTTTTTTGTAGCTTACAAATTCTTCTTTCACCAGGATGAAAACTCCCCCCTCATACCATTCCTATCCTGTCTCCACGATTCACACTCCAGTTCCGTGAGAAAATATCTGCATCATTCATTTCGTTTCTCAGCCATGATTCAACTCCTATTACAATATCTGGTGAGTATACACTGACTGAGCAAATTTCATGGGATAGCGGAGCACTGATGCGCAGGTGTGTTGTATGCGCACCACAAGCTCCCTGTGCCAGCGGCAGTTGTATAGGAGACCTTGCGAGCAGTGGCTGTGCATGTGACAGGTGTAACATGGAACGTCGTCGTGAGATGCCACTGTTCGAAGGGGGTATGGTGGTCGGTGCACGACGGATGGGAAGTGCGATTTCGGAACTGGTGCGGGAATTCGGCTTCACACGAAAAGCCATGTCCAGGGTGTACCGTGAATGGTTGAATGCGGGTGACACCGTCCACAACAGACGAACGACCGGCCGTCCAGCCACTTTCGATGACCGTGACCGGCAGCATCTGAGACGGATTGTCAGTTGTGACAGACGGGCAAACGTGAAACTTATCACGGCTCAATTCTACACAGGCCGTGCTAGACATGTCTCCCACTGGACAATCCGTAGGAACATGGGTTCCATGGGGTATGGGAGCCGGCGCCGCACACGGGTGCCACTGTCAATCCAACGTCATTGGGCACAACGACGCGCATTTGTCGCCAGTCACCAGGGATGGATACTGGAATAATGGCGTAACGTGATATTGTCGAACGAATCACGATTTCAACTGCACTATGCCGATGGAAGGCATCGTGTATGGCGCAGAACACATGAAGCGATGGATTGCGCCTGCCAATAAGGTGTGGTCCAGGGCGCTGGTGTCTCTGTTATGGTGTGGGGTGCACTTTGCTGGTATGGAGTGGGCCTCCTAGTTGTTCTGGAAGAGACTTTGAATGGTACGCGGCATGTTGAGCTGCTCGGAGACCATCTCCAACCATTCTTGACCTTTCAGCGCCAAGACGGTTCTACGGTGTTTCAAGATGATAACGCGCCACCCCATCGCTCCCACGTCGCCCGGGAATGGTTCCAGGAACATGCAGCGGAGGTCCAACGACTACCATGGCCACCCAGGAGGCCCGATATGAACCCTGTCGAGCATATCTGTGATGTCGTGGAACGCAGGCTCTGTGCCATGGATCCTGCACCCACGAACAGCCCAGCTTTGCCGGCCGCTCTGCAAACGATTTGGTGTCAGTTGCGTCGAGAGGACTACCAGGGACTTGTCCACTCACTTCCACGGCGTCTCATTGCAGTTCGCAGGGCCACAGGAGGCCCCATACGCTATTACGTGACTATCCCATGACATTTGCTAAGTCAGTATATATATATATATATATATATATATATATATATATATATTAAATTACTTAATTCAATTCATTTCTTTACAATACTTCTACAGTTCCGCACTAACAATTTTATGTCACCCCTACTTGACTTCCAGTTCCCTGTTCCCTTATCACCGCTCCCCATTTCCCTGAATTTACCTCCCAATAACCCTCCTAAAAATTTCCTAACTTATATGCACCACTGCGGTGTAAGTGGAAGCCATCTGCGCGCACATCCATATCTCCTACCCAACCATTAGGATCTAGAAATCTCACTCCCAGTTTCCCACATACCCACTCCATAGTCTCATTTAAATCCCTAATCACCTTCCAGTCAGTGTCACTCCTACACAGTATTCCACTGATAACTATCTCCGCTTCCGTAACTTCATGCGTGCTGCATTTACCAGATCCCTAACTATGTTGGTACTTATACCTGCTTGTCCTACGTTGTTAGTACCAACGTGAAACACCAAGACCTTCTCTTTTCACTCTTACTTTTCTACTTTCCTAAACATCTGCCTTAACCTAATTCCTGGATAACACTCTACCCTGGTTCCCTTTCCTCCACACACATTCCCCACATGTCTAACGATGGAAGCCTCCAGGACCAGAGCCTCAACCCTACCCCACCTCATTTGATCCCGTCTCCTCATGGCCAGGCTTACCATCCCTGACAGCTGCAGAAGCTACTTTCTCCGCCCTTTTATCCATCCCATGACCCTGTTCCACCTGTCTTTTCCTATCCACTACTCCACATTTCCGTTTCTTACCTTTTCCCTTCCTCCTACTTCCACACTTCTCAGCAACAGTTTCTTGTTCATCTTCCCTCGGTTATTCTACCTGCAGTGACTCATGCCGATTTCTCACAGACACCTGTCCTGAATTCTGATCCTGAATGGAGTCCTTAGCCTGCAATCTCCTTCCACTTAAAACATTAAACCACCTGTCTTCTATAGTTGCCCCCTTTCTTTCCCTTCCATTCCCTCATTTACACCTACCGTATCCTGTACATTGTTTGAGGGAGGCCTACTTTCATTCCTGTCCTCTAAGAGAATCGTAATTATCTCCCTCAAACTCTCCAACTCCTCTCTCATACTCCTTAATGCCCGGCAACATCTACAGTTCCTACACTTGCACTCCTTAGCCATTCTTTACTGAATAATGAAAAGAAAAGGAAAAATAAGATGACTTATTCTGAGCAAAATAAAAATGAAAGGAAGGAAATATTGTCTAGGATAGTTCACAAAGATCACACGACAATAAGGTAGTGAATACAGGCTACTACTACACTACAACACTATTTAGTTGTACGATTTTGTTTTCCAACAACACCCTAACAGGATGAAAATCGCTGTTAATTATTGAAAACAGAAAATAATACACAAGAATTACACAATTCTAAACTGCAGTTAAGTCTACCATAATGACTACAACAGAATTCTGGTAAGAGAGTTATCACAGATACTGCAGACACTATACTACACAAATACTCGTATTCCACAGTAATAAAATAAACACACTAATATCTAATAAGATACTATAATACACTACAATAATTTTAAACAAAGTTCAGACTACATTCAGACACTACAATACACTGCAATAATTTTAAAATATGTTCAGACGTATACTAATGACAACAGGTTATTACTAAGCACAAACAGAAATGGAAGTTACAATTAAAGTTTGAAATTCGCAAAATAATAGAATAAGCAATCTAATTTCTAATAAGTTACTGCAATACACTACAATCATTTTAAACTACGTTCAGACGTATCCTAATTACAATAGGTTATTACTAAGCACAAACAGAAATGAAAATTGCAATTGGGCCTAAAGTTTAAAATTCGCAAGAACTACTCAAGGATTACAAACAAAGTCAAGCGCCTAGACAGATTATTATTAAATTAGTACTACCTTACCTTTCTGTGCTCTAACAGAAGTGAAACCTGCCATTTGTTAAATGCTAGAGTATCGAAAGGGTTACCGAACACAGAGATACACACGAATATAACAGGAACAATAGAATTCTAGTGATAACTAAATTTCTAAGGAGAAATCTCCCCTACAATGAAAAATTTAGTAATAGTACAGGAAGAATGATATTTACTAATAAAATAAATATTGTACAGTAATTCTAAGCCACATTTAGATGTATCCTAATTACAATAGTTTAACTGAAGCAACAAATATTCCTAAACTCTGAATCTATGGAACTTATGAGAATGTAACTTTTCATTGACTACGAACATAACATTTAGCTTCCTTGGTTTATGAAAGAGACAAAAGGTGAAAAGTTTGAATGTAATTATCAGTCAAAGAACAGTGGCCAGTTATTATCATAAATTTAAGCCTTATTAATGAAAGTTAATTGAACATAACCTACGGCATATTGTTATTTGATGGTTTCTACCATTTCCCTTTCACACCGACACAGATTGGTCGTATGGCGATGATGAGCTAAAAATGGTTAGGAGTGGGAAGGAAGCAAGTGTGGCCGTAATTGAAGTACAGTCGCACCATTTCTTTGCTGTAAAATGTGAAACCATGGAAAACATGTACTTCAGGGCTGTCAACAGTGGGTTCGAACCCAGCATCTCCCAAATTCAGGCCGATAGCTAAATGGCCATTTGCTCAGTGCTTGAATTCCTTCTCTTCCAATACTTATTGTGAGAGTATCTTTATATGTAGTTTCAAACAATATGTTAAAAGTAAGTCACAATTTTAAAATAATCGGTGTTTGCAGTTCCCCATATTTACATGCACATTTGGACATAAGTTTTCATATACATGTCCAAAATTTTACGATACATGGGGTTACTTTGGAAAACTAAAGAGTAAAGTAGAACCCCAAATGCACATCTTTCAAAATTCTATACAGAGCATGCTTTCCTCCCTTGAAGTCAAGATCTATGTTCTTCGTTTCTAGGATCGAGGTAGCCCTTACTTCTTACTTCGCAGCTTCTCTGTATGCCATTCACTAAGAATCCCTTTACGAGACTTGTCAAGCATATCGGCATCGTAATTACGATAGACCATGCTTCCAAGTTTATGCTTATATTCTTGCAGCACAGTCCGAAGAAAACTGCACGAAAGAACTCTACTCAGAAAAACTGCGAAGACGTTATTCTTGAGGTGATCAAACTAACGCAAGTTGAACCTAACATAACTTCAGTTAGAGTGAAACACTCAAAAACAATTCACTTCAACTAACATTGGTTGACAATGTGAACATTCAGTACCACACGATACAACAGAATGTACAGAAAAAAGTGACAACAATCAAGAAATAGGTTCATCACAATAGTTCTATGAACTTTGACTGCCCTATATCACCACAGATCTATCCATATTAAGAAACAATGTATGCACTTGTTTGAAGATAAACCGTCGTAATTATTCCATGGAATATTTGGAAGCTAACACTCAGAGAAGTGTAAGAAAACACTAGTAAACTGCAGGGTATATGCTGTAAACGGGAATCATGGTTCAAAGGTATCTAAGCACAGAGAAACGGTCATGGGTCATGGGTCAGTTTATCTCCAAAGGGAAGAGATTGGATTGGATCAAAAGCACTTCAACGACACTTGGGTAAATTATCAATTAACAAATAGTAAATGAAATGATTATCACTATTTTACTGTAAAACCAGTTACAGTATTAAAATTAACAGCTAAAAGATCGCTGGGCATGTTAGAAATCTGTTAATAATGTAGAATGACACTGCGTAAGCACTGTACAAATCTACAGATAGTTTCACTTTAAAGTTCTACACAACAATTTAATCCAAAAATGCAATTAACACATCACACATAGGATTTCAACAAAATATCAACGCATCAAAATATCAAAATAATACACTTTTAATACTTCTGTATAATTTATACAGTAGTATATACTGTGGAAAGGAATTCTTCGTCTACAACATATTGTATCCGAATATGGCATAATTACAGTTAACATTGAGACTGCCGCAAAAACCTTAGAGCAAGTTGCCTTTAAGCTCATAGCTGCATGACCGCGTGGCGATCCGTTCCTTTTCTCGTACTGGTCAGGAGCTTTGCATGCGACAGGTACGAATAGCTAACATTTTCAAGGCTAGCACTGCCCAGCAAGTTTTCAGAACTCTTCAGAAGACCAGTTTCGAACCATGATTTTTAAAGAAGACGTGAAGAAATTTAATGATTGGTTTCCAACTCATCACACATTCTAGGTTGAGAACTGATAAAGGCAGTGTGTAATCGACCCTCAACTTAAACAGCTCTTACTCTACTGCTTTCATACAGCTCTACTTTAGAGCACAACTTCGCTTCGCTTTCCCACTACAATCCTACAAGTTATTCTACGCCAAGAGACGTTTATTAGCTGTTATGTCTTGCAAAGAGAACACTTTATTGCGTCTTCTGCAAGACATAACCACTACAATATTAATTCCAGAACACGTGTGGTATGCATAAATCATCTGAACCCGCAAGTTAAGTGTCGACTGACATTTAAATAGGCAGGGTTGGAGCACATATTAATGTGCTGTTTTAGTTTCAGTGTGTGTGTGTGTGTGTGTGTGTGTGTGTGTGAGAGAGAGAGAGAGAGAGCAAGCCTAAAAGGAAGCCTGCAAGGCAAGGAACAAGGGGAATCATCGTGTTGTTTGCAACAGAAATCTCTACATCCATCACGGTGCACCTTGCAAAGGATATTCCTTCCAGAATGTGCTACTAAAAGGGGTGATGCCACCACAACCTAAAGGGTGGTAAGGGACCAATCATGAGACGTTGCCAGCAAGGACTGAATCAACATATATACATTACATACATTATCATTATAGACTGTTATGCCTTTCAGCGTTCAGTCTGCAAGCCTCTAAGAATTTACTAAACGTCGCCACAATCCTCGATTTGCAACTAGTGCTGTGGCCTTATTTAATTCTATACATCTTATCTTTAAATCGTTAGAAACAGAGTCTAACCATCGTCGTCTTGGTCTCCCTCTACTTCTCTTACCCTCCATAACAGAGTCCATTATTCCCCTAGGTAACCTATCCTCCTCCATTCGCCTCACATGACCCCACCACTGAAGCCGGTTTATGCGTACAGCTTCACCCATCGAGTTCATTCCTAAATTAGCCTTTATCTCCTCATTCCGAGTTCCCTCCTGCCATTGTTCCCACCTGTTTGTACCAGCAATCACTCTTGCTACTTTCATGTCTGTTAGTTCTAACTTATGAATAAGATATCCTGATTCCACCCAGCTTTCGCTCCCGTAAAGCAAAGTTGGTCTGAAAACAGACCGATGTAAAGATAGTTTCGTCTAGGAGCTGACTTCCTTCTTACAGAATACTGCTGATTGCAACTGCGAACTCACTGCATTAGCTTTACTACACCTTGATTCAATCTCACGTACTATATTACCATCCAGGGAAAACACACAACCTAAATACTTGAAATTATCGACCTGTTCTAGCTTTGTATCACCAATCTGACATTCAATTCTGTTGAATTTCTTACCTACTGACATCAATTTAGTTTTCGAGAGGCTAATCTTCATACCATATTCATTGCACCTATTTTCAAGTTCCAAGATGTTAGACTGCAGGCTTTCGGCACAGTCTGCCATTAAGACCAAGTCGTCAGCATAAGCCAAACCTAACTGAATCCCTCCCTGCCATTTTATACCTTTCCGCATATGATCCATGTAAACTACAAACAGCAAAGGTGAAAGATTACAGCCTTGTCTAACTCCTGTAAGTGCCCTGATCCAAGAACTCATTCTACCATCAATTCTCACTGAAGCCCAATATTGTCAACATAAATGCCTTTGATTGATTTTAATAATCTACCTTTAATTCCATAGTCCCCCAGTATAGCGAACATCTTTTCCCTCGGTACCATGTCATATGCTTTCACTAGATCTACGAAACATAAACACAACTGCCTATTCCTCTTGTAGCAATTTTCAATTACCTGGCGCATACTGAAAATCTGATCCTGACAGCCTCTCTGTGGTCTTAAACCACACTGGTTTTCATCCAACTTCCTCTCAACGACTGATCGCACCCTCCCTTCCAAGATGCCAGTGAATACTTTGCCTGGTATACTAATCAATGAGATACCTCGATAGTTATTGCAATCCTTCCTGTTCCCTTGCTTATAGGTAGGTGCAATTACTGCTTTTGTCCAATCTGAAGGTACCTTACTAACACTCCACGCTAATTTTACTACTCTATGAAGCCATTTCATCCCTGCCTTCCCACTATACTTCACCATCTCAGGTCTAATTTCATCTATTCCTGCTGCCTTATGACAATGGAGTTTATTTACTATCCTTTCCACTTCCTCAAGCATAATTTCACCAACACCATTTTCCTCCTCCCCATGAGCTTGGCTGTTTGCAACACCACCATGATGATTTCCTTTTACATTGAGAAGATGTTCAAAATATTCCCTCCACCTCTCCAGTGATTCCCTGGGATCTATTATGAGTTCACCTGAATTACCCAAAACATTGTTCATTTCCTTTTTCCCTCCCTTCCTAAGATTCTTTATTACTGTCCAGAAAGGTTTCCCTGCTGCTTGACCTAGCCTTTCCAGGTTATTACCAAAATCTTCCCATGACTTCTTTTTGGATTCAACAACTATTTGTTTTGCTCTGTTTCTTTCATCTACGTACCCATCCCTGTCTGCCTCGGCCCTTGTTTGGAGCCATTTCTGATAAGCCTTCTTTTTACGTTTACAGGCTGCTCTCACTTCATCATTCCACCAAGATGTTCGCCTTTTCCCATCTTTACACACAGTTGTTCCTAGGCATTCCCTTGCTGTTTCTACTACAGCATCTCACTAATCATATCCATGTACTTCTGTCTAATTTCCTCGTCGTGGAGATTTTCTACCCTTATTCGTTCGCAGACAGATTTCACTTTCTCTACCCTAGGCCTAGAGATACTTAGTTCACTACAGATGAGATAGTGGTCTGTATCATTGAAAAATCCCCGAAAAACTCGTACATTTCTAAAAGATTTCCTGAATTTGAAGTCTGTTAAGATATAGTCCATTATAGATCTGGTACCCCTAGCCTCCCATGTGTAGCGGTGAATAGCCTTATGCTTGAAGAATGTATTCGTAACAGCTAAACCCATACTAGCACAGAAGTCCAGCAAACGCTTCCCATTCCCATTAACTTCCATATGTTCCCCACATTTACCAATCACCCTTTCGTATCCTTCAGTTCTATTCCCAACTGTCGCATTGAAATCGCCCATTAGCAATATTCTATCCTTGCTGTTGACCCTGACCACGATGTCACTCAATGCTTCATAAAACTTGTCAACTTCATTCTCATCTGCACCCTCACATGGTGAATACAAGGACACAATTCTTGTCCTAATTCCTCCCACTGACAAATCTACCCACATCATTCGCTAATTTACGTGTCTAACCGAAACTATTTTGCGTGCAATGGTATTCCTGATAAAGAACCCTACCCCAGACTCTGCCCTTCCCTTTCTAACACCCGTCAAGTACACTTTATAATCTCATATCTCTTCCTCCTTATCTCCCCTTACCCGAATATCACTTACTCCTGGCACATCCAGATGCATCCTCTTTGCTAACTCAGCCAGTTCTACCTTCTTTCTTCCATAAGCCCCATTAATATTGATAGCTCCCCATCGAATTCCATTTCGTTCGCCAAGTTGTTTCCAAGGAGTCCCTCGCCTGTCAAATGGGAGTGGGACTCCATTACTCCCATAGGTCCGAGGCTTGCTTAAAGTGTTCTGAGCTCGGTAAATTCATGAAGCAGGATGCTGCCCTACTTGCACATAGTCCAAGTGAGGATCTCTCCTCTAACGGGTTATGGACCACCGGTGAATTGTATAGTCCTAGCCACCTGAGCACAAGGAGGGCCAGCAACTGGTATCCCGACTCTCAGGACCACTTACTAGGCCACTCAGCCGTTGCCCATGGTTCACGAACTAGTACGTGACTACAGTAACCCACAAACAAGAACCAACTGAATCAACTTCCATCATAAAAATTTAAATACATTTTTTAAATATTAATTTCCTTTTCAGAAGGACTTCTTCATTGTAATAATATTATGGATCATTTTGTGTTGTTACAGATCCTTACCGCTTCTCATCTACTTATTGGTGTTGGTAAATTTTGTGAGTGACTGAAATACACTCATGTCCTTAAAATACATAACAGCTTGAAAGACTAGAGATAGGAAGTTCATATTCACAAGACATGTGGACTAGTATGTTCTGAAGAAATGATTAGCATTTGAACCATGTCGAATATCAGGTACAAGGTCCTCATCGATACATCTGTGCACCACCATTGGCTGGTAAACTGTACCTGCGGTTCTCATTCTCGCTGTAAACCGAAGGTACTGGATCAGTGTGACTTGAGCAAATGTGCAGGATGCCTCGCAGACGTATGCAAGAAAAGTACTGTCAGATGAGTGATTTTGAAAGAAGCATGAGAGAACGTGATATACATATATCTGGGAAATTGTAGCTCGCGTACGAAGAAGTGCGTCGGCTGTGCAAAGGGTGTGTACAGAACGTTCACAGGAGGCTATAGAACACGACCAGATGTGTCTGGTCGCACCGCCCACAACCCTCCCCCAACCCCAAGAAGATCGAAACCTAATCGGAATAGCATTGCAGCACAGATCACAGATATTCATCCTCCTCGGTTCTGGCGCAGCAGTGGAACAGTGTAACATATCGTACTTTCAGGAGTGAGAGTCCGTCCAAGTTTATTACGATCTGGGTTAACGGCGCATCGTCCACTCCTCCCCCTACCTTTGAATAATGTGCATAAACATGCCAGACTGCAATGGTGTATGGAGTGACGTCTCTGGGGACGGGAATGGCAGCAGACAGTATTTTCAGACGAATCCAGGTTCTGTCTGTTTGAAAACGTTGGCCGCAATTTCGTTCGCCGCAGACTGGTGGAGAGACATCACAATGACTGCATTCACAAAAGACATACACCGCCAACTCAAGGCATTATGGTGTGGAGTGCTATTGGGTACAACAATAAATCACAGTTGGTGCGTGTCCAGGTCACTGTTACCAGTTTGACCTACGTGAATGACATACCCTTTCTGCACGACACCCCAGACACCACATATCGCTGCACGAACACGTGCTTTCTTCTTGTCACAGAAGGTCAGACTGTTGCCCTGGCCCACCTGATCATTGGACTTGTCGCCAACTGAAAATGTGTGGGATATGGTGAAAGGACGGGTGCTTCATTGTGACACAATGTCAGCCACCAAAGATGAACTGTGGAACGAGGTGAATGCAGCATGGATGGCTATACCCCAGGACGCCATTCGCGCCTTATACATGTCGATGCCATCACACATGGAATAAATTGTCAGTGCCTTTGGAGGACCCAGTGCCTACTAGACAACGGGACATATGCCGATTCTGGGTGACTGAAACGCTACTCGTTTCAGCAGAACATACTAATGAACACGTCTTGTGAATAAGAACTTCCTGTTCTAGTTTCTCATGGTGTTCTGTTTTTTATGAACATGAATGTAGTTCTATCAGATAAAATGTGTTGATATTGTAAGTCTTCAATTATTTGAATTTCATTAACAGCGTAGTGCACTAGCAATCAAGTGTTAAAAATCATAGACCAATTTGTTAAACATAGAACCTAAAAGACGAATTGGGATGGATATGATGTATTTATTTCCGAATGTTTATAGAATATGACACCTCATGTTACATAATTTCATCAATGAAGTATAAATTGTCAAATGTTATTCATGTATATTAAGGACGAAACGTATGATATAAAAATAAGTTATGCTGAAAGTAATGAAAGTGGATGTAAATGATTGAGTGTTAATAATAGGCCTTAATGACATTGGATGCTCTATTTATGAAGGCAGATAGTGCTAAATGCAAATAGCCTAGCCTTGTCAAGTGACAGAATGGTACCATAGCACATATTTATGATCACTGAGGAAATAGCTTTTATTATTTATTTTTTTTGCTAGTTACCCTACGTCGCACCGACACAGATAGGTCTTATGGCGACGATGGGACAGGAAAGGGCTAGGAACGGGAAGGAAGCGGCCGTGCCCTTAATTGAGGTACAGCCCCAGAATTTGCCGGGTGTGAAAATGGGAAACCAGGGAAAACGATTTTCAGAGCTGCCGACAATGGGGTTCGAACCTACTATCTCCCGAATACTGGATACTGGCCGCACTTAAGCGACTGCAGCTATCGAGCTCTGTGAGGAAGTAGCAACGAATACTGCATTATGAGGAGTATATTGCAGAGCACATGAATGGACAACTGCAGTTTAAAATAATAATCACTCTCTGTGCTCACTCAACAACCCCGAGCTTGTATAATTAAAAAACGTATCTAATTAATGCAAATTTTAAACCATTATTAGTCTGTCTTCTATAATGAGTGAAGATAGATTAACAAACTGGAAAAATATGTTCGCACTACATGTGACCGGGAACTTAACACAGAGCTCATCCCTTTGGACTGCTCAGTATCCTGCTAAGTAAATGACTGCACACTGAAAGTGTCCATTTAATTCAAAACACCTAACGTTTGAGCTGAGAGAAATTAAAAATCCCCACACCGACTGGGAATATAACTCGGAATCTTTCCCTTGGATTGCTGACTACCATAGTAACTAAATGATTGTGTGTTGAATCTAAAACACCGAACCTTTGAGCTACAAGGAATGAAAAATTCGCTGACCCGACTAGGATTCGAACCCGGGAATCATTTACTTGGGAAAGAAACAAGCGTGCTAACTAAATGACTGTACATTAACAGCTTATGTGTTTCATTAAAACACCTAGCTTTAGCCTTACAAGATTCAGAGGAAAAAATCACCTACAGAACTAGGATTTGAACATGGAGCTCGCTTGGACCCAAAGTTGAAGTGCTATTCAAATATCTAACACCAAAAATTAAAACGTTTAATTCTGAACAAAGAAAACAATCGCTGAATTGGGTTCTCAAACCTGGAGCTAACTTCGAATCAGAACTTAAAGTCTTAAGTTCACAAGAAGAAAAAATACACCCGACCCAGAATCGATGACGGGCTTTTCTTTCACTAAAGACTAGGTGTGAACGATTAGCACAAACTATGTCAATTGAATGTGGAAAGAGAATGCAACAAATTCTGTACTAAGTGAGGTCGTGACATATGTGCGTCTTAGCAAAACAAAAAAAGATTGATTCCAAGAACATTCTGATTAGACTTCGAAATATTTGCTATGATATGAAATACAAAGTTCATTATTTTTGCAATTAGCCTAGTATGCACATCTCAGCAAAAGAACATTGGCGGTACGAGCAAGTTGACTAGACTCCGAAGTAACTTATTTAGTAAGACAGGGAGTACAAAGTTTATTGTTCGCGCATTGAGCTCTAGGCTACAGATTTGAACCCTGGAGACGTGTAATTGCGTGCTGGTTTACATCACTTGGTAACTAACATTAGAGAAGCGAGCAAATAAAAGAATCACCAGGCCGCCTGGGAAACAAACTAACATAACAGCCAAAGTAATCAAAACCCACAACCTTCAGGAATAACACAAGTAATTAAACATTGTCAATAATATATGTACTGTACCATTACGTTACAATTGACGTCAATTGACATGAAGATAGATCGGATGAAAAATGGCGCAGGTCAGCTTCAAGCGTCAAGAATGCACGGAGTAACCTTTTATGACAAGTTGATCGCAATTAAGAGGCATTGCCCGGCGAGAAGGGAAGGAAACTCTATGAAAAATGAACAATTGTACGTAAAAAAATTGAAAACGTCCTATTCTTATCTACTTTGACAAAAAAAAAGATTACACCAGAAACGAGCTATAAAATTCTGATTACCTAACCAGAAGGAGAACTGTTATAATCGAGAGAACCGTACTAGAATCCGTACGCGGGAAGAATCCAATAACAAACTATTGAAAACTACTTTTAAAAAACGGCAGGGAAGCACGTATAATACACTCCAAGTACTCTGCTGAAGAAGAGGTGTCGGATTAAGGCATTCATAAATAAGGCCAATAGTAACTTAATAAGCGGCCAGATTTTCTCAAACGATACGAATAATCCATCTACAAGATTCAAATAACATTGTTTAGGCAATTTATTTCACCAAGAAAGAACCAATTTATAAAGATATAATTAACTCTGAGCATTATCCTTAAAGAATAAGAAGCATGAATACAATTAGTCAATGTACTTGGCAGAGCTTTGTATACGAAAAACTAATATGTATTCTGTGAAATTAACAATGTCTTTTCGTTACATGGAATTTGGACTCGAAATGGAGCTAGCGTAAATCGATGGAGGAAGGCTGACCAGATCATCGTAAGCTCAGCCCCGGCGACTTAGAGGGATCCAGTATGGCGTAATCCAGCACGAGGCTAGATGTTCTGAGATGCCATGAGGAGGAAGAAGAAACCAACATCGGCCATAAAAATGGCTTGAGATAAGTAACATTTTCAAGATATTTAACTATCAAATTACTTCATTTAGTGTAGTATAATTGTAGAAGTGCTGAAGTGCCAAAATATAACTTGTTTGTGCCAATATGTGAATTCTAAGGCATATGCCGGAGAAAATAACCACAGATATGTGTTATGTATGTATAGTAATACACTGCCGTGCTCATAAGTTGATCTTAGGTTAATGTGAGCAGTATCGGGAAGTGAATGATGATGTTTTTGAACCTATATGCTTAAGAGAACGTCGTATATCAAACTAGGCGAGGCTAAGATAAGAAAGTGAAGTGTATAGTAAGAAGCCTAGGTTACCCAACGACCAGATCGACTAACAAGGCCAATATCGTTCATATTTCCGAAGAATTGGAATAAAGTAGCAGCTTGCAGTGTTATGAATAGATACTGAGGTAAAAGAAGTGTTTTACTGCGACGTAGTATTAAATATGGGGAAGTTGATTAAAGATATTGATTGTATGCGGAGGAATCGCAGTAATTAGATGCGTGAATAATAATATGTTGTTGGTGTTTTTGAAATGTTGAATAGTTATTGTGTAAAGAATGATTGAATGACATAGGCGCGTATTTATGGCCTAGCTACGGTTATGTTATGATTGAAAATGAGGCACGCAATGGAATTAAGGCCTAGATACGTGAATATTAAGTATAGCATAGAGGTTAGATGGTCGACTGGTTGAACTTAAATAAAATATTGAGATAGGTTGATCGTAATTTACATGTGTTTTGAAGCACATATGGGAAAGAGATATAGTCGCCTAGCAATATATTTGTCTCACATAGTGAATATATAATATTGGAGTACGTTTTAACCTAAACATGGCACATCGGTAGGCAGTAAAAGGATTCATTTTAATTGAATATGCACATAGTATTTAATTGATCTGTACGACTCTAGCAGGTTATGACGATTGATGAACATGGATATGGCACTCGTAAATGAAAATTTTTTATTTTATTCTGGCACATAATTTTTTAAACATAAGGATGTTGGAGTTGATATTAATATGGTTACGATTAATTTCTTTTAATTACTTACGATGGAATTTTGAAGCCATAGTTGGAAAGGAGTTACTTATCTCATGCCACAAACAAGTCAATACGTATTTCCAAACCAATCCTAAAGAAGACTGCAAATAGACCTAAAGGAAAGAAAGACCACTCCCTCCTTTAATAAAGAATTAACCTTATTTATCCCCATGATGAAATAAAATCATGAAATGTGGTCACACAACAAAATAATAATTAATGCCCAAATGAATTAATGAAACCTACCCAATTTTAATTGTATTAATTCAAGAAGTTGATTTGTCAATAATGATAATGTGTTACATTTGAGTTTATTTTCCCCTATTACCAGAGATTGATATTATTTTATTATTTGTAGTATTAGCATGCTAATAAATTAATTTTAAGATTATTTAAGCGTTTATGTTCCAAGGTAGAGATAGGAAGATTAGTTATAAGATAATATATAGACTGGTATTTCGGAGTTATGATACACTGACTGACAGAGCAAATGCAACACCAAGAAGGAGTGGTCAGAACTTTATGCCAAGTGCAGGGTAGACTGACGTCACCGAGGTATGCTCATGATGTGAAATGCGCCGCTGTGCTGCGCACGTAGCAAACGATAAATGGGACACGGCGTTGGCGAATGGCCCACTTCGTACCGTGATTTCTCAGCCGACAGTCATTGTAGAACATGTTGTCGTGTGCCACAGGACACGTGTATAGCAAAGAATGCCAGGCCGCCGTCAACGGAGGCATTTCCAGCAGATAGACGACTTTACGAGGGGTATGGTGATGGGGCTGAGAAGGGCAGGTTGGTCGCTTCGTCAAATCGCAGCCGATACCCATAGGGATGTGTCCACGGTGCAGCGCCTGTGGCGAAGATGGTTGGCGCAGGGACATGTGGCACGTGCGAGGGGTCCAGGCGCAGCCCAAGTGACGTCAGCAAGCGAGGATCGGCGCATCCGCCGCCAAGCGGTGGCAGCCCCGCACGCCACGTCAACCGCCATTCTTCAGCATGTGCAAGACACCCTGGCTGTTCCAATATCGACCAGAACAAATTCCCGTCGATTGGTTGAAGGAGGCCTGCACTCCCGGCGTCCGCTCAGAAGACTACCATTGACTCCACAGCATAGACGTGCACGCCTGGCATGGTGCCGGGCTAGAGCGACTTGGATGAGGGAATGGCGGAACGTCGTGTTCTCCGATGAGTCACGCTTCTGTTCTGTCAGTGATAGTCACCGCAGACGAGTGTGGCGTCGGCGTGGAGAAAGGTCAAATCCGGCAGTAACTGTAGAGCGCCCTACCGCTAGACAACGCGGCATCATGTTTTGGGGCGCTATTGCGTATGATTCCACGTCACCTCTAGTGCGTATTCAAGGCACGTTAAATGCCCACCGCTACGTGCAGCATGTGCTGCGGCCGGTGGCACTCCCGTACCTTCAGGGGCTGCCCAATGCTCTGTTTCAGCAGGATAATGCCCGCCCACACACTGCTCGCATCTCCCAACAGGCTCTACGAGGTGTACAGATGCTTCCGTGGCCAGCGTACTCTCCGGATCTCTCACCAATCGAACACGTGTGGGATCTCATTGGACGCCGTTTGCAAACTCTGCCCCAGCCTCGTACGGACGACCAACTGTGGCAAATGGTTGACAGAGAATGGAGAACCATCCCTCAGGACACCATCCGCACTCTTATTGACTCTGTACCTCGACGTGTTTCTGCGTGCATCGCCGCTCGCGGTGGTCCTACATCCTACTGAGTCGATGCCGTGCGCATTGTGTAACCTGCATATCGGTTTGAAATAAACATCAATTATTCGTCCGTGCCGTCTCTGTTTTTTCCCCAACTTTCATCCCTTTCGAACCACTCCTTCTTGGTGTTGCATTTGCTCTGTCAGTCAGTGTATATTTAGAGGCTCATACTGATTTTACGATAGGATTTTGGGGGAAAATAAGTAACTTATTGAACAAATTCACCCTCTTCAACGGAACTTACGAAGGTAGATAGTATCATCAGTATAATAATTGGATGGTTCTGCGGCCTCCTCCTCCTCGCGCAGCGCGGAAAATTTGAATTCTGGCGGGAAATTTGAATTTTAGCGGGAGATTTGAATTTGTAAACAAAGCCACGTGCTTTTTGACAACTGTCATCGACAACAACGCATCGCTAACCCCACTGCTGCCATCCTGACAGGCCTAAACCTCACTAGTGCCAACTTAACATAACTAGCATGAGGTAAACAAAGCCACGTGTTTTTTGACAGCCACGTGCTTTTTGACAGACAACAACGCATCGCTAACCTCAGTACTGCCATCTTGGCGGACCTAAACCTCAGTAGTGCCAACTTAACCTAACTAGCGCGAGGTAAACAAAGCCACGTGCTTTTTGACAGCCACGTGCTTTTTTGACAGCTGTCACTTAACCTAACTAGTGCGAGGTAAACAAAGCCACGTGTTTTTCGACAGCCACGTGCTTTTTGACAGACAACAACGCATCGCTAACCTCAGTACTGCCATCTTGACGGGCCTAAATCTTAGTGGTACCAACTTAACCTAACTAGCGCGTGGTAAACAAAGCCACGTGCTTTTTGACAGCCACGTGCTTTTTTGACAGCTGTCATCCGCCATCTTTAATCTAGAGAGAACAGTACTGCCCTCCATGTGGTGGCGGCAAATTCCACGTGCTCTTGTTTGGAAACAAAGCCACGTGCAGCAGTCATCCGCCATCTTTAATCACAGTGCTGCTCTCTTTAGCTACTTACCTTTGAAATGTGGTGGCGGATAATTTGAAAAATGCTTTTTGACAGCAGCCATCTTTGAGCACCGTGCTGCCCTCTTTAGCTACTTACCTTTGAAATGTGGTGGCGGTAAATTCCACGTGCTTTACAAACCTATATGCTTTTCTGACAGCTGTCATCCGCCATCTTTAATCCAGAGAGAACAGTGCTGCAATCTTTGTGGTGGCGGCAAATTCCACGTGCTCTTGTTTGGATACAAATCAACATGCTTTTTTGACAGCTGTCAACCGCCATCTTTAATCACCGTGCTGCCCTCTATGTGGTGGCGGTAAATTCCACGTGCTTTACAAACCTATATGCTTTTCTGACAGCTGTCATCCGCCATCTTTAATCCAGAGAGAACAGAGCTGCCCGGTGGCGGCAAATTCCACGTGCTCTTGTTTGGAAACAAAGCCATGTGCAGCTGTCACCCGCCATCTTTAATCAACAGAGCACCGTGCTGCGGGCAATTTCGTCAGCTGTCATCCGCCATCTTTAATCCACAGAACACCGTGCTGCCCTCTTTATGGCTACTACCTTAAGCACGTAGTAGCGGGCAATTTGAAAAGTTCTGTTAGCTATAATCCGCCATCTTTGAGCACCGTGCTGCCATCTTTAGCTAGATACCTTTGAAATGTGGCGGCGGATAATTTTAAAAAATGCTTTATGACAGCAGCTATCTTTGAGCACCGTGCTACCCTCTATGTGGTGGCGGCAAATTCTACATGCTTTACAAACCCACGCGCTTTTCTTGACAGCCATCATCCGCCATCTTTAAGCAACAGAGTACAGTGCTGCCCTCTTTGTTGTGGCGGCAAATTCCACGTGCTCTTGTTTAGAAACAAAGCCACATGCTCTTTTGACAGCTGTCACCCGCCATCTTTAACCAACAGAGCACTATGCTGCTATCATGCGGGCAATTTCGTTAGCTGTCATCCGACATCTTTAATGAACAGAGCACCGTGCTGCCCTCATGCGGGGCAATTTCGTTAGCTGTCATCCGCCATCTTTTAATGAACAGAGCACCGTGCTGCTCTCTGTAGTAGCGGGTAATTTGAAAAGTTCTGTTAGCTGTCATCCGCCATCTTTGAGCACCGTGCTGCCATCTATGTGGTGGCGGCAAATTCCACGTGCTTTACAAACTCACGCGCAGCTGTCATCCGCCATCTTACATCGCAAACCTCAGTGCTACACTCTTTGGATAATTTAAAAAAGAAAAATTCTACAGCAGCCATCTCTCGACGCTAATTGCACAAGATGGTGGCTATACATGACTCCTTAAAGGTTCTTATGCAAGATGATCGCTATACATAGACTCCCTTGGGATGCTTGCGCAAGATGGTGGTTGCTCTTATGAGGCGGCTTAAGGGTCTTTGGCTAGAGACGCCCTAAGGATGCTTGCGCAAGATGGCGCATGCAAGATGGCAGCTATACATAGCTCCTTATGAGACAGCCAGTACTCAATACAACATGTGATCAGAACATTCATTGATGTGTTCAGAACACAAAATAAGTAGAATCGAACACTGTACTCGATACAACATGTGATTAAAACATTGTCTGGTGTGTTCAGATCACTAAACAAGTAGAACCGAACACTGTACAACATGTTAGGGGATACCTTTGTTCTAAGAAGATCAGATTGAAACATAACAAGACTAGAATTGAACACAGCACTCGATACAACATGTAATCAGAACATTGATTGATGTGTTCAGATCATTAAACAAGTAGAACCGAACACTGTACAAGTTAGGGGATACCTTTGTTCTAAGAAGATCAGATTGAAACATAACAAGACTAGAATTGAACACTGCACTCGATACAACATGTAATCAGAACATTGATTGATGTGTTCAGATCACTAAACAAGTAGAACCAAACACTGTACAACATGTTAGGGGATACCTTTGTTCTAAGAAAATTAGATTGAAACTAACAAGACTAGAATCGAACACTGCACTCGATGTCGTTAACCTTAACATGTGAGCCGATACAACATGTTAGGGGATACCTTTGTCCTAAGAACCGAACACTGTACAACATGTTAGGGGATACCTTTGTTCTAAGAAGATCAGATTGAAACATAACAAGACTAGAATTGAACACTGCACTCGATACAACATGTAATCAGAACATTGATTGATGTGTTCAGATCACTAAACAAGTAGAACCGAACACTGTACAACATGTTAGGGGATACCTTTGTTCTAAGAAAATTAGATTGAAACTAACAAGACTAGAATCGAACACTGCACTCGATGTCGTTAACCTTAACATGTGATCCGATACAACATGTTAGGGGATACCTTTGTCCTAAGAACCGAACACTGTACAACATGTTAGGGGATACCTTTATTCTAAGAAAATTAGATTGAAACTAACAAGCCTAGAATCGAACACTGCACTCGATGTCGTTAACCTTAACATGTGATCCGATACAAGAAGTTAGGGGATACCTTTGTTCTAAGAAAATTAGATTGAAACATAGCAAGCCTAGAATCGAACACTGTAAGAACATTGTTTGATGTGTTCAGTACAACTTCAATGATTAACACACACACTGTTCACATATCGCATAGCTATCTTAAATCAAAAAACACACTGTGCACATATCGCATAGCTAACACTTCAAATGATTTGCTTAGTACGAAAATAAAAAATCTATACCGCGTAGCTAACTCGTTCATCACACTGCTAAGACGCTTAGTAATTGTGAATACACTCATACGAAAATCAAGAAAGCACACTGCGTAGCCAACTCGCTCGGCTCACTCGCTTAGTAATTGCAACACTGATACACACACGGATAAGAATGTTCCGAGATACTATATACTTACATGTTTTTAAGGGGGGGGTAAAAGATCATAAATTATATGTACACATGTTGTCTCCTCCAAGTTGTAAGATGAAATAGACGCAGTACTGCGAGTTTCCGCTCTAGCTGGCGAACGGAATTAGCATGATATCTCAGCAAAAAAAATAATTGTGAGCTTGCAAATCAGACACAATGATGGATACCGCGATTCAAATCCTGGCAACTTATGCCGTCAGGAAGGGCATCCGGCTAGATCATGTTATGACGATCGCGCAGGCTCCTCGCCTAGCATTTGCTATTTTTTACAGCTTCTAGTTCGAACCCGCTATCTTCCGAAGTAGCGAGAATGATTGAAGAGTGTTTGAGGGTGATTCATTTGTTGGATGGAGGCGTTAAGCTGTGTGCAGGCTTCTTCGGTAGGAGTAGGCTATGTCGGGATATCTAGTTATCGATTTAAAATCCTAGTCAGGAAGGGTAACCGGTCGTATAAAACTATGGTGTATGATCTAAGAGGCGGGGTGTGCAAAAAAAGCTAGCAATAAGTAAGGGTTGTTGATGGGGGCATTAAACCTTGTGCAGACTCCTTCGAAAATGATTTTGAGTACAAGAGTGTTGAGGGTGATTCATTTGTCGGATGGAGGTAATAAGCCTTGTGCAGGCTTCTTCGGTAGGAGTAGGCTATGTACCGGTACCGGGACATCTAGTTATCGATTTAAAATCCTAGTCAGGAAGGGTAACCGGTCGTAAAACTATGGTGTATGATCTAAGTGGCGGGGTGTGCAAAAAGCCAGTATTAAGTAAGGACTGTTGATAGGGGGCGTTAAACCTTGTGCAGGCTCCTTCGAAAATGATTTTTGAGTACAAGAGTGTTGATGGTGATTCATCTGTCGGATGGAGGCAATAAGCCTTGTGCAGGCTTCTTCGGTAGGAGTAGGCTAGAATCAAACTCGGACCTCCGGGGGTAGCAGCTAATCACACTAACTACTACACCACAGAGGAGGACTATTTCAGATTTACAGAACAGAATATTTTACAACCTTAATTGGTACTGTGTTTTAACCTCTCCGTACAATCATGATATGTTAGGAGGTTACATGGGCTGAATGCTACTCAGCTAAGAAGACGTTCGTGAGTTACAAGTCGCTTATCAGCACACCGTGTCTTCGTTCAAGGTTACTACTACAGCCGGAAGATACGTGTACAATTTCAGCTAACACATGCATTCCGCTGCTCGCTCTGCGTCGATACAACTTCAAAGACTGTAGAACAACCTATAGCCTACAGTTTAGTTTAGTGTGCATGCCTCTCACCCGGCAGTCTCGGGTTCGATTCTCTTGGGAATAAAAATATGTTTTACAGATTTTAAATCGCAAGAATTTGTTGAGTTGCCCTTCCTGACGCAAAACTAGCAGTATCTAGCCTCTTACATCATACACTATTGTTTTCGACCGGTTGCCCTTCCTGACGTCAAAGAACTCAGATTAAGAACCTAACACGAGAATCGGGGATTTACAGCTAGATGCTCGTCTTAGATTTTAAATCGCTGTATCACGAACTATTGTTTTACAGCCGGATGCCCTTCCTGACGCAAACTAAGATTTTAAATCGCTAGAATTTGTTGAGTTGCCCTTCCTGACGCAAAACTAGCAGTATCTAGCCTCTTACATCATACACTATTGTTTTCGACCGGTTGCCCTTCCTGACGTCAAAGAACTCGGATTAAGAATCTGTTTTACAACTCGAGAATCGGGGATTTACAGCTAGATGCTCTTCTTAGATTTTAAATCGCTGTATCACGAACTATTGTTTTACAGCCGGATGCCCTTCCTGACACAAAACTAAGATTTTAAATCGCAAGAATTTGTTTTAAGACTCAAGTCTTGTTATGTTTCTTTCGTAATCCGCAAGTCTAAACATGCATATCGCTGCACACTCTTGCCTTCGCGATGCGTGTTCGATAATTGTTTTCAACCGGTTGCCCTACCTGACGTCAAAGAACTCGGATTAAGAATCTGTTTTACAACTCGAGAATCGGGGTTTTACAGCTAGATGCTCTTCTTAGATTTTAAATCGCTGTATCACGAACTATTGTTTTACAGCCGGATGCCCTTCCTGACGCAAAACTACGATTTTAAATCGCAAGAATTTGTTGAGTTGCCCTACCTGACGCAATACTCGCAGTATCTAGCCTCTTACATCATACACTATTGTTTTCGACCGGTTGCCCTTCCTGACGTCAAAGAACTCGGATTAAGAATCTGTTTTCCAACTTCTAACACGAGAATCGGGGATTTACAGCTAGATGCTCTTCTTAGATTGTAAATCGCTGTATCACGAACTATTGTTTTACAGCCGGATGCCCTTCCTGACGCAAAAGCGTGTACACATCACCTATCGATAATGTATGTATCGAATATCGTACTAAACTTCTCCTGCCAGAGCGTACGACTATCGCTTGTGTGTGCACGAACTTAAAGCATAAAGAATAGCAATGTATCAAAATCTTGTAAACAAAGCAGCAGCATTAAGTATAGCCATGTTTAAATGCGTGTACACATCATGTATCCATGATGCACGCAGTACTAAACTTATTCCATTAGAATGTACAAAGTTCGCATGTGATTGTGCTGCTATCTTAGCATAGCCTATGTGCATGAACTAAAATCATAAAGAATAGTTATGTGTAAAAAATATTGTGAACATAGCAGAATGTTTACTACGTAGGTGTAGACATTGAACTTTGCATGCTGAGGCAGCATACTACGTGACCGTGACGTCACGACTACGTGCTCTTCTTTGGTAAACATAGCCACGTGCTTTTTTGACAGCTGTCTTCTTGACGAATCCTAACCTCACTTTGAAGGACAATAGAGCGTCGCTAACCTCACTGCTGCCATCTTCACGGCGGTAAACCTCAGGCTGCCACCTTATGCATGTTATAGCGCGGAATTTAAAATCCAACAACGGAACATTGTTAACCTCACTCTTGTCATCTTTACGGTAGTAAACCTCAAGGCTGCCACCTTATGCATGTTGTAGCGCGGAATTTATAATCCAACAACAGAACATTGCTAAACTCTCTGCTATCATCTTGAAAAGTTCAGTGTTCCAAACACTAGTTCGAAAACGTAACTCATCGCACCTCGGGGATTTTCCATTCCTTGTTCTGAACATGAAACCATTTACAAATAAAGATTAATTTTCTACACTTAACAAAGTACAAGCCGGCCCCGTGGTGTAGGGGTAGCGTGCCTGCCTCTTACCCGGAGGCCCCGGGTTCGATTCCCGGCCAGGTCAGGGATTTTTACCTGGACCTGAGGGCTGGTTCGAGGTCCACTCAGCCTACGTGATTAGAATTGAGGAGCTATCTGACGGTGAGATAGCGGCCCCGGTCTAGAAAGCCAAGAATAACGGCCGAGAGGATTCGTCGTGCTGACCGCACGGCACCTCGTAATCTGCAGGCCTTCGGGTTGAGCAGCGGTCGCTTGGTAGGCCAAGGCCTTTCAAGGGCTGTAGTGCCATGGGGTTTGGTTTGGTTTGGTTAACAAAGTACAAGCGTTCTTGCTGATAGCGATCGATGAGGTTGTTGCTCCTTTAGCCCTTTAGCCCTTTTGCCCATTAGCCCTTTTGCCCATTAGCCTATTAGCCCTACAAGGAATGTGCAGTAAACTAATCTTCATAGAACAAAGGTATCCCCTGACATGTTCTAAACACATGTTGTATCGAGTACAGTGTTCGGTTCTACTTATTTAGTGTTCTAAACACTTCAATCAATGTTCCGATCACATGATAAAGTTAACGGCATAGAGTGCAGTTTTCGATTCCAGCCTTGTTACGTTTCTTCTGTGATTTGCAAGTCTAAACATGCTTAATGACGTCATCAATGCAGCACGTGCTTACTCTAGCTATTCCGATGCAGGTTTAAACTTGTTCGATAGAGCTATGCCTTGACATAAGAGGAGGCCTTAACAGCTTATGAAAAAGCACGTCGAATTTTTCAAATTACCCGCCACCACATTTCAAAGGTATGAGGTTTAGTGCTGTAAAAATACCTGCACGATGCAAAGCTAGCTTTCTTCATCAGAGCAGCCACCATCTTGTGTAAGCACCTCTAGGCCGTATCATAAGCAGATGTGTATAGTCATCGTCTTGTCGCTGCTACCTCCCGCAAGCACCCCTAGGGCATCTCATAAGAGCAGCAGTCATCTTGTGCAAGCGCTCTTAAGCTGTCTCATGAGAAGCTATGTATAGCCGCCATCTTGTAGAAATAGATAGCTGCCAATGCCAAAGGGCCTAAGTAGGAATCGAACCGTCGATCTCATCATTAGACTATGTTTTCTTATGCTATCATGTTCCTGATACTGCAAACCTAGGTATCAGGTAGAAAAATTTTGTCCGTTTTCGAGATATTTAACATTTTGCATTTAAGCCCCAAATGTAATGAATCGAACCTGCACGGTACGTTATACTCTCTACCATAGCTAGACCTGATCATGTTACGAAGACTTGCTTCATTACAAGCTGAAACAGAGCTAATGCTAAAGGGCCTAAGTTACAACAGAACCGTTGATCTCATCATTAGACTATGTTTTACTTGTTCCCCATACTGCGAACCGAGGTACTGGGCAGAAATTTTTTTGTCCGTTTTGCTCTACGATGCATCGCTTTCGAGATATTTAACATTATGCATTTAAGCCGCAAATTTAATGAATCGAACTAGCACGACACGTTCGCCTCTAAGCTAAGAGCAGCAGCTATCTTGCGCAAGCACCCTTAAGGCGTCTCATAAGGAGTCGTGTATAGCCGCCATCTTGAGTCCGCCATATTGCGCAAGCATCCTTAGGGCGTCTCTAGCCAAGGACCCTTAAGCCGCCTCATAAGAGCAACCACCATCTTGCGCAAGCATCCCAAGGGAGTCTATGTATAGCGATCATCTTGCATAAGAACCTTTAAGGAGTCATGTATAGCCACCATCTTGTGCAATTAGCGTCGAGAGATGGCTGCTGTAGAATTTTTCTTTTTTAAATTATCCAAAGAGTGTAGCACTGAGGTTTGCGATGTAAGATGGCGGATGACAGCTGCGCGTGAGTTTGTAAAGCACGTGGAATTTGCCGCCACCACATAGATGGCAGCACGATGCTCAAAGATGGCGGATGACAGCTAACAGAACTTTTCAAATTACCCGCTACTACAGAGAGCAGCATGGTGCTCTGTTCATTAAAAGATGGCGGATGACAGCTAACGAAATTGCCCCGCATGAGGGCAGCACGGTGCTCTGTTCATTAAAGATGTCGGATGACAGCTAACGAAATTGCCCGCATGATAGCAGCATAGTGCTCTGTTGGTTAAAGATGGTGGGTGACAGCTGTCAAAAGAGCATGTGGCTTTGTTTCCAAACAAGAGCACGTGGAATTTGCCGCCACAACAAAGAGGGCAGCACTGTACTCTGTTGCTTAAAGATGGCGGATGATGGCTGTCAAAAAAAGCGCGTGGGTTTGTAAAGCATGTAGAATTTGCCGCCACCACATAGAGGGTAGCACGGTGCTCAAAGATAGCTGCTGTCAAAAAGCATTTTTTAAAATTATCCGCCGCCACATTTCAAAGGTATCTAGCTAAAGATGGCAGCACGGTGCTCAAAGATGGCGGATGATTGCTAACAGAACTTTTCAAATTGCCCGCTACTACGTGCGTAAGGTAGTAGCCATAAAGAGGGCAGCACGGTGTTCTGTGGATTAAAGATGGCGGATGACAGCTGACGAAATTGCCCGCAGCACGGTGCTCTGTTGATTAAAGATGGCGGATGACAGCTGCACATGGCTTTGTTTCCAAACAAGAGCACGTGGAATCTGCGCCACCGGGCAGCTCTGTTCTCTCTGGATTAAAGATGGCGGATGACAGCTGTCAGAAAAGATATAGGTTTGTAAAGCACGTGGAATTTACCGCCACCACATAGAGGGCAGCACGGTGATTAAAGATGGCGGTTGACAGCTGTCAAAAAAGCATGTTGATTTGTATCCAAACAAGAGCACGTGGAATTTGCCGCCACCAAAAAGATTGCAGCACTGTTCTCTCTGGATTAAAGATGGCGGATGACAGCTGTCAGAAAAGCATATAGGTTTGTAAAGCACGTGGAATTTACCGCCACCACATTTCAAAGGTAAGTAGCTAAAGAGGGCAGCACGGTGCTCAAAGATGGCTGCTGTCAAAAAGCATTTTTCAAATTATCCGCCACCACATTTCAAAGGTAAGTAGCTAAAGAGAGCAGCACTGTGATTAAAGATGGCGGATGACTGCTGCACATGGCTTTGTTTCCAAACAAGAGCACGTGGAATTTGCCGCCAGCACATAGAGGGCAGTACTGTTCTCTCTAGATTAAAGATGGCGGATGACAGCTGTCAAAGGTAAGTAGCTAAAGAGGGCAGCACTGCGCTCTCTGGATTAAAGATGGCGGATGACAGCTGTCAAAAAAGCACGTGGCTGTCAAAAAGCGCGTGGCTTTGTTTACCACGCGCTAGTTAGGTTATGTTGGTACCACTAAGGTTTAGGCCCGTCAAGATGGCAGTACTGAGGTTAGCGATGCGTTGTTGTCTGTCAAAAAGCACGTGGCTGTCAAAAAACACGTGGCTTTGTTTACCTCATGCTAATTAGGTTAAGTTGGCACTAGTGAGGTTTAGGCCCGTCAGGATGGCAGCAGTGAGGTTAGCGATGCGTTGTTGTCGATGACAGCTGTCAAAAAGCACGTGTCTTTGTTTACAAATTCAAATCTCCCGCCAAAATTCAAATTTCCCGCCAGAATTCAAATATCCCGCGCCGCGCGAGGAGGAGGAGGCCGCAGAACCATCCAATTATACTACTATTATCGAATATATATGGATGTTTTACCCTGAGATGCTGACTAAACATTGACATGCAACCACCGCGCTTGATCTGTATATTCGTTCCCGATTTCATATAGTTAATTAGTAGCATTTAAGAGGAAAGATAGCACGGACAACAACATATTAAATTAGTATTACAACATGAAGCAAATTGAGAGGAAGTACAGCGCGATGGTTATTGTCGGTCCAACGTGGAACTTGATAAGAATTAGGGCTACGATGCCAGCACAGGTTACAGTACGCAGACGACATACAGATATATACACATACACATCATCGTGACTGCAATACACGACCTAGGAACAATATGTAGGTGGACCGATGACCATGCACTAAAAGTCAATGCCCAAAAATCGCAGTGTATTCTTTTAGCTACCCAAAAAATCCACGCACGACTTACAGACATCCATACCCACTCAGTACCATTAAGAGGCACTCAGTTACATTTCAAAGACACAGTTAAAATCTTAGGGATGATAATGGATAAAAACCTTAGTTGGAACGATCATTTAACAGGTATATGTCAGCGAGTGTTTTATTCCTTACATTCCCTTAGAAACCTCAGAGATTTACTCTCCCAAAATGTAAGAAAACTGCTTATCCAAAGTAATGCCAATATTCGACTACTGTGACGTAGTATACAGTAACCTGAACGCCTCATTTTCCATCAAGTTCCAAAAGGCACATAACGCATGCGTTCGATTTATTTCAGATATACCAAGGTTTAGCCATATTTCTCCCGCATTTGATAGGCTTGGCACACAATTCCATTACCTAGCATCACCTTCTAGTATTCCTACCAGATCATCATCCACAGCAGTACTAAGCACTCCCATTCACCGCTCAACTGGCTACAGCAGATCATTTATAGTCGCCGCCAGCCGAATTTGGAATTCCCTACCTGCTGAAATTAGGAGCGTGTCAAACCACCTCCACTTTAAGAAACTCTGTCAAACCTGGTAATGAATAATAATAATTTCTTATAACATAGTAGGATTAGATCATAGCTAAGTATTAGATTAATTAAAACATGTAATTGATACCTTAAGATATTAAACTGTAGATAATTTAGTGGATATTTAACTCTTCATGTACATGTATGTATGGTCGGACAGGATAGCAGGCTTCATAGCCTGAGTCCCACCATACAAAATAAGACAATAAATAAAAATAATAAACAAATAAACCTTCGAGCCAGAAGAGATTAAAAAATCACCGACCAGACTAGGAATCGCACCAGTGGCTTCTTCACACGTGCATGAAACGAGCATGCTAACTAAATGACTGTACATTAAAAGCTTGTGTGTTTAATTGAAACACATCGAGTTCGACTTCCTTTCACAGGGTGGTCGACAACAACAAAATTCGCTTTACGTCTTAATAACTACACTCGAACGTTTGAAAAGTTTGAAATAATAATTTTGAAGATCCAAGCTGCTGTCGTACTGAATACTCAACATTCATGCACAATAAGAAAGATAAGGCCACCACTTTAACCGCCTGAGCTACTCAGCTAGGCAATTAAACTATTAAGTGCCAAAACACATACACACTGATAATGATAATTGTACCGGGAGGTACACCTCAACCCCGTGCATTTAAATGAAGCGCACTGAAGAACGCTACCTATCACATAAAAATTGAAACAAGTAAAAAAGGATAGGGGAAACACGCTGACTTAGTGACAAGACAACTACAAATGAACATAATCATCAACAATACAGTTTGTTGCCATGGTCCTAGATGGTTGAATCAAGATCCCTGGACTATCCCAAAATGAAAACGTAATGTTCAAATTAATCTCCCAATTCAAAAAATGCCACTAATGCTTCTTACAGTCATGCATGGTGATCTGTTCATAATAAAAGTTGCAAGATTAAACAAGGTATAGAGAGTAGCTGTATACTGTTTGCAAATTATCTCACATTAATTCAACAATGGTACAAAAGTTTATTGGAGATCCACCTATTCAGTACACATAGCGTTCTTATAATTAAGATTTACATCTTGTCTTTCTAATTTAACAAGACATGTTTCGCCCATTGCATGGGCATCACCACCCGTGATCTCATGCCTAAAGAATAAAAATCAGATTTTGAAATTCCCTGACATTTCCCTGTTTTCCAGACATAAAAACCAGTTTTTCCCTGACGCACAATGACAAAAAATAAAATTATAAAAGGAGTTTCCAGCTATGACAGCAATATTAAAATACATTTTTAAAGCTTAACATCCAAAAAATAAATGAGCAATTAATGTGCAAAATAAATTTAGAAACTGGGAAGTTGAATTTATTCCAATTAAATTCAATTTAAGATTTTAAAAGAACTGATTACCATGACTGCTGCAGCGAACAAATTCCTTTGTCTATAGACACCAAAGACTGTTGAGCTTCTGTTCTTCTAATTCTTTCTGCAACAAAGTGGCCACAATACCCTGGCTGCAAACACAAATTGTCCTCTGCCTACCATAGCTACCACAATGAACTCTATCACTTATGACTCCACTTCTTCTTCTTCTACTTCCATTACAGAAGGTTCACGAGAGGATAGATGTCTACAGAATTACCTTTCAAGAGAGCAAGTAACCAAAGCTGACATTATATGGTGCATGCAAACTGTCATGCAACACCATTATTTACGAGCCAGTGAAGCTAGTGTACGTATGTTCCCTGTAATGTTTCCAGACTCTGAAATTGCTTCAATAGTTCAACTGCACAGAACGAAAGTTGCATATACAATCACTCATGGTTTGGCTCCCTATTTTCATAAACAAGTTCTTGAGATGTGTAGTAAGTGCATACGTTTCACCATTGGTTTTGACGAGTAACTGAATAAAGTTTCTCAGATGGGCCAAATGGATCTTGTAGTTTGCTGTTTCAATCCTGATACTAATGAGGCATGCACTTCTTATTTTGATTCCGTGTTTCTTGGTCACTCTACCTCCTAGAATTTGTTACATGTTTTTTTGCAAGCACTGCAAGGACTCAATTTAAAGAACTCTAACAAATTTCAATGGGTGGTCCAAATGTTAATAAAAAGTTCCTTCAGGATATCGGTAATTTATTAAACGATGATCCAGATGCTCCTATTTTAGTGAACATTGGACCTTGTGGCTTGCATACTATGCGCAATTCATATAAAATTCCAGTAAAAGAAACCCAGTAGAATATTGCAGAGTTTCTTCGTGCACTTCACTTCTTGTTTTCATACGTTCCTGAAAGACATTATTCAGGTTCAAACGTACTTCCTTTGAAATACTGTGCTATAAGATGGCTTGAAAATTCAAAAGTCACTGAACGTGCTATAGATAACCTACCTAATGTTGACAAATATGTGGAATGGAAAAACAGAGGCAAAAAAATCCCAAACTGTAACAGCTTCAAAAGAGTATCTACTTCACTATCACTAACATAGTGTATGCACTTCCTAACAATATCCGACACTAAAATAAGAATACGTACATTATTATTACAAATAAAAGAAATAAATTATTTGCAGCTAATGACTGGCATAGGAAGGATGTTTTGGCTGATTGAGACCATGGTGCCAATTTTTGCGGAGTCACATTCTTCTCACTTGTCTTTGATGAACTATACTGAGGTATGGTACACAGATGAACAATATACTAACCAACACACGGACATAAATAAAATTACATCTACACTGAAGACTATTAAACCTATACCTTAAAAGCCGAGCCAGGTAGCTTAACCTCATGGCGATGTATTGTAGACTATATAGTTGGCAGCCAGGTTTCAAGATTGCACTTAAACTATATAAGTCGATATGAATGGCAGCTTGGGACTGGTTGGATCTAGACTGAATACACAGAATCATGCTTCAAAAACTCCAAAACAAAAAACAACATTCATCTTACAATGTGATGTCACTTTATTTTAAATCTTGTTCTGTATTCACAAAATTACACGTGATATTACAAGCCACTAGTCATGCCTCAAGCTTCCAAACACCTTGCATAATAGATAGATAGATAGATAGACAGATATATAGATAGAATGATTGATTGATTGATTGATTGATTGATTGATTGATTGATTGATTGATTGATTGATTGATTGATTGATTGATTGATTGATTGATTGATTGATTGATTGATTGATTGATTGATTGATTGATTGATTGATTGATTGATTGATTGATTGATTGATTGATTGATTGATTGATTGATTGATTGATTGATTGATTGATTGATTGATTGATTGATTGATTGATTGATTGATTGATATGGTTTATTTTAACTGGCAAAGTTAGGGACACGTGTCCCTGTCTTACTCTTAACCAGTGAAATACATAAATAATATAAAATAAAAATTTCTGAATACTGAATTAAAAAGAGACAAACAAATTACTATGCAACTGTGCTAGCATACTGTACATAAAATATCTATTATAAAACACAATATAAATTTACATTTCCTAAGTATAATAATATAATAACTGCTAAAAAACATACAACGAATTGCAACAGTAATAATAATAATAATAATAATAATAATAATAATACAGACAAACCTAATACTTGCAATTAATTTGTCATATTCCAGACATATATTACACTGGAAATGTTATAATTTTCAGATTTTTATTGTTGGCCAAAAACATTACAAAATGGGGATCGGGATAAGGTTAACTATGAAGGGAACCACAGCTGAGTACTCTCTAATACTATTGATGAATGATATTATAATAATTATAATAAGATGAAGAAGAAAGGCCAGGATGAGAAGGAGAAGAAGAAGATGAAAAAAAAGGAATCTGTTGCACTACAAGCTTGTTTCATAGAGATATTTTGAGCACATACTTTTAAATCTTCCCAGGTTTGATATCCCTCTGACCTCCTGCAGAAGGAAGTTTCATTCACAGATGGCCAAAACAGTGAAGGAATTGTAGGTTGAGGATCTATGCTTAGGAATAGCGAGCAATGTCGAGCTCAGCGCTCTGATGTTTTTAACATGGTGTTCAGGGAGACTATGAAATTGTTCATACAGGTAGGATGGGGATTGTACGGTAAAGATTTGGTGCAATGAAGTCAGGGTATGCAGCTTTCATCTATTTTCAAGGCGTAGCCATCCGAGGTCGACGCAAAACTGGGTAAGATGATCTGAATATTTCAGATTACATATAAATCTTACACAGGCATTCTGTGCATATTGTAGTTTATCTCGAAGTTCAGTTTTCATGTCTGTGTAAACTACGTCACAATAATTGAATATTGGAAATATGAGGGCTTCAAATAGTTTCATCTTTAAACTGAACGGGAAAGAAAATTTGAAATTGTTTAATATGTGCAACATTGCAAAAAGTCATCTATTCACAGATATTGCCTGATCCATCCAAGAGAAGTGCTGGTTAATGATCACTCTGAGATTGTTTACCTCTTGCAAGAGGGTAAAGCTTCATACTGAAGTCATACATCAGGGATGGACATGTTACTGGAAATAAGTCTTGGATGGGCAAATGCTATGATTTGGGATTTTTTGGGTTTATAATAAGTCCGTGCTGGAAAGACCATTTGCTTATGGCCTCTAGATCCATGTTAATTTGCTCAATTGCTTTCAAAACATCTGTTGGTTTTGCATGGATGTACAATTGTATGTTGTCAGCATAAATGTGACATTTACAATGTGTCAGCTCTTTAGCTAAGTCATTTACATAGACAGAACGACACGTTGACGTTCATGTAAATAGGCTCCCATCCATTTCAGAGTACTGTAGGAGAACTCTAGGCGATAAAGTTTGGATAGGGGCAACTCATGATCTACAGAGTCGAATGCTTTGCTGAAGTCCAATAAGACTAGAATTGTCAGTTTTTGCTCATCAGTAGCCTGCCTTTCAGTCATGCTTAGCAAGGTAGTACATTAACTGTGATTTCTGCGGAAGCCTCACTGGTGTGGGTCCAGTATGTCAAGGTCGTTGAGATATTTCGTGATATGATTATGCACCATGTGCTCGAGTCTCTTGGCTGTTGTAGACAGTGTATTAATAGGTCTGAAGTTACAGTTTAGTGGAGGAGATATTATTTTCAGTAAAGGATGTACCAGGGCCATTTTCCAGACATTTGGAAATACACTGTTTTGAAGGGAGAAGTTGAATATGAATGTCAATACTGTAATAATGGCATTGAATTTCCTTTAGCTTTATAATACATAGATTGTCCACCCCTGTGGAATTAGTTTTAATTCGCAAGATAGCCACTTTCCCTTGCAGGGGTGAGACAGAACTACAATAAAATTTATCTCTGCCTATGGGTGGTATGTTGTTATTTGCCCTCAAAAGATTTTCTTTTGCTTCTTCGATTAATTGAACATGGGAGGATACAAAGTGATCATTCAATTCATCAAGTGAAATCTCCAAATTGTCTACCTTGTCCGGTTTATTTAAGCCAAATAGTCGCATTGACTCCCATACGGTAGCGGGTCATAGTAGGGTTTTATAAGGTCATGGGAGTAATGTAGTCGAGCGTTTCTTACTGTCTGAGTCGTTTTATTATGTAGTCGTTTGTAATAGATAAGGATTCCTCCTTCGGGTAATGTTTATATTTCCTAAGAGCTGCATCCCGCTTAGGCATCATTGCTCTAATATCATCATTTAGCCACGGGGAGAGTCTTTTACAGATGCGTGCTGTTCATAGAGGGGCGTGCTTGTCAAAAGTATGTAGTATCATGGTATTGAACGTCGTGACCATGTCGTCAATATTAGTTTTATGAGTTATATCCTGCCACAGCATTGAAAAAGAGTCTTCCAATAAGTTTGCATTGTCAATACGGCTAGAGTCTCTGTATGTCACGTACTTAGGTTTATGTCTGGGGCACTGCATTGCGTAAGACATAAAGATAATGTCAAGGGCTGACAGTCTGGGAGCAGATGTCTGGCCATGATATAATACTCTGTCAGGGTGGTTTGTTACTATCAGGTCCAGTAATGTGTGTGGTTTTAGTGTGCTGAGTGGGGGAAAGAGGCAGGATCGCCATAATGCATGCCTGAAATGTATTCAATAGATGGGTGGTTTCAGATGAATCAGGATAGAGAAGGTTTGTATTGAAGTTGCCCATCATTATAACATGTTTGCATATAGGTAACAGTCTGTTTAAGATCAGTCTCTAAGTCATTCAGATGGCGAGCTTTATGTGGCTTGTATACAGCACCTACTAAGCATTTCACAGTAGAGACCTGCATCACTATGAACATGTCCTCAGGTTTTCGTTCATACTGTTGAAGCGACTGACAGATAATTTGAAGTTTCAAGCGCGAAGAGACAAAAGCACAGACCCCACCTCCCCCTTTGCCAAGTCTGTCATTCCTCAGACGACAGTAGGCAGGTAATTCCAGATTCTTAGCCTGATATTTGACTTTCAACCAACATTCACTGCATAAGATTATATCAAAGGACAGTGGTATGAAAATCGCTTTTATTTCATCTATACGAGTTTGGGAAACTAAACTCTCGGCATTAAGGTGACATGTCAAGTGCGGTTTTATGTCTATTTAGGGCTGGCTGGAGAATGTGTGTTGTAGCTTCAAGGGATGGAGTTTGTGTCAATGGACTAGCAGGTAGACAGTTGGAAGGGATGGGTGGGGAAGGGGAAGTGTGACAAGATAAGTATTGTTATGGTCACAGGGATTACGGCTGTTTGTGGTATGTATAACCAACTGCTACAATGAAACTAACTAGAAAACAACATGCGACTACATCCTAAGAACGGTCAGCAATTTATGTATTTTAGATAATTAAATTGTGAGTAATAATAATAATAATAATAATAATAATAATAATAATAATAATAATAATAATAATAATAGTGATAACGTGCAACAGCAGATTAGGTGTACAGAATACTCAAGTAGGAGCTTACTCTATGTAGTGTTGATGTTAGATCTATGTAGACGTAATACAGAGGCCCGACTTAAATTAGATCCAGATAGGAAAATTTTATTAAAGAGTAAGTGGATGGACAGGTGGTAGGATATGAAAACAGATAAGTGAATAGATATTTAGATAAATAGATAAATAAATTTGGTAAATGGATAGATACGTAGATAGATGAAAGATACCTAGATAGATAGATAAGGTTAGTTGAAAAAAATAAAAAAGCTAGCTTCTCAGCTGCGACTTAGGTAAAGCATGGGAGTTGACTCACATTGTCAAGTGATAAGGCAGCACTGCAACAGAAGCTTATGCCATAGGAAGTTCCTTTAACTGGCACACTCTTAATTCCATCCTGCCCGCTTTCTTGATTACGATGTCTCCTGAGTCAGTCCAAGTCTTTGTAAGAACAAAACACTGGATTGCTGTCTTCAAGATGGACATTCTGATAGCCGAATGATCTTCATGGATTGTTGTGGATAAGCCTTTCAGTTTCGTTTTCCTAGTGGACATCCTGCTGTGACCGATAAGACACAAATTTCACTAGGATACGCCTTGTTTTCTCTGGTAATCAAGGTCTTACTCTGTGACACCTATCAATGTCATTAAGTCTAACATCTGCACCTACTACTTTGCACACGTTGAGCACTAGTTCATCACAGTTTTCGTTCAAACATTCAGGGATGCCGAAATTTCTTACATTATTTCTCTTTCCGTACTGCTCCAATGAATTGCACTTGGCATCCATATCCTCCTTCAGTTTGCGGATTTCTGCCTTCTTCTTACCATGTTCTTCAGTTAACTCTGAAAAAGCTTCGATATTAAAATTTAAATACTTTTCAAATTGTTTTACAACCAGTTGTGTCATGCGGGTCGAAATGGCCTGCACAATTTTTTCAAAGAGGCTGTCCGAGTTATTGAAATCATCCAGCACACACTTCACGAGGCAGTCTACGCTGGCAGCACTGGTAGTGGCTGGGCTTCCAACTCCATTGTTTCCCCATTTTCTTTACATTGCAAATTTGGAAGAGAAATATCAACACCGACAAAACATATGAGTATATCGATTCGTAAATACAAACATAACACTTCCGCAAGTTTCTATCACTTCCACTGATGTACAACACCTTCAAATCACTTGATTACTGTGGAGCCTCAGTCACTGACGTCCGTCACCAACCATTTCATCAAATTGAGTCGTACATGGCACGACTCGAACAGTGTCACATTGCATTACACATTTACACAAGGTTTACCTACATCAGCACATTTAATAACTGTAATAATAATAATAATAATAATAATAATAATAATAATAATGAGCACTTGAAGGAGTATTAAGTTAAAGCGAATTTCATACTTTCCTGCATTGAGTCAGTGTCTTTTCTCTTTTTACATTTTATGAGGTAGTGACTATCGCACACATCATTACATAGTAAACAAACACAGTCATTTGTTGGGTAGTGGAATTTTGTCTATATGCATATTTTGCTGTGGAAGCCATACATTTAAGCGATTAGAAAACTGAGAACACAATATAGGCCTCACCATTCCCCAACAACACAGAATATACAATAGTAAGCAGATCAAAACATTGAAAATTCAATCGAACATAGTCGCTAGTGCATGCCATATGCTATTCATATAGCTACTGAAGATATCGGTTACTTCATATTCGCGATCACCGGGCGAGTTGGCCGTGCGCGTAGAGGCGCGCGGCTGTGAGCTTGCATCTGGGAGATAGTAGGTTCGAATTCCACTATCGGCAGCCCTGAAGATGGTTTTCCGTGGTTTCCCATTTTCACACCAGACAAATGCTGGGGCTGTACCTTAATTAAGGCCACGGCCGCTTCCTTCCAACTCCTAGGCCTTTCCTATCCCATCGTTGCCATAAGACCTATCTGTGTCGGTGAGACATAAAACCCCTAGCAAAAAAAAAATATTCGCGATCACACTTGGTTTTGTTAATGTTTATTCAGGTTTCTTCACAATTTATTCCTGGCATAAAAGACATGCCCAAGATTAATCTTACAAAAATTGAAGAATGTGTTTCTATTAATGGACAAATAGGGTATGTCCATTTTATCTGGCAGAAGAACGAATTTCCAGATTATTTTCTGAATTCCGGGTCATTTCCTGGTTTTCCCATTATTTCTGGAATTCCCTGACATTCCCCAGTTACCAGTATTCCATACTGCTGGACACACTGTTAATCCCGTATTTGTTTGGTGAGGCCACAGTTTTCTTATTTTTGTTGAAAAGGTGTAAAAAGGATCATGTCTGTGTGTTCCTGTGTGTGTCTTTACTAGCTGATGTGATAGCCTCCTCTTGTCCTATTAGTCGAATGGGAATGCTTGTGCTAGATGTTGGCTACAGCTTCAATGTTGAAATCGAATATTGAGGATTGTGTGGTGAAGAATCTGTAATGAGAGGAGGCTAGAAGGATTTTTAAGATTAGAGCAAAAAGGGTAAAATTTGACGAAAAATGCTGTGTACAAAATTACTCACACTGTCGACCTTTCTGGCATCAGAACCAATGACAGTAGCACTTCTAGTATTGTATCTGTGTGATATTGATGTGAGGGTGTGTGGAGGAGGAGAGGAGATGGGCGGAACATTGAGCTTATGTGCGGCTGGCTGTAGGGAATATTTACAGTGATAATGGCACAAACAATTTTGAAGCAACAAAAGAAATCAAGGCCTTTCTGCAAAACAACCCTCAGAAAACCAACTTTTTACACAACTGCAGGCATGGGACTGACATGGCATTTCATCCCTCCTGCAGCACCACACTTTGGTGGAATCTGGGAAGTAGCTGTCAAGAGTCTGATACAGCAACTGAGAAAAGTGATGGATTCTTATCGCTTCACCAACAAAGAAGGTACCACTCTTATAACACATATATAGTCTCACCAAATATTTTTTTAACGTGTCTTAATTGTGTAAATTGTCGTTTGCGAACTTACAAGTTTCCTCATTTTTATGTTCCTATATGTAACACCTTGATGAGAGTAATCAGGATCCTGATTTTTATCCCTTAGGCATGAGATCACGGCTGAAGATGCCCAAACAATGGGCGAAACATGTCCCCTTAAATTAGTATTACAATATATAAATCCTAATTTTAAGACCCCAATGCATATTGAATACGAGGATTACAATAAACTTTTGTAACATTGTTGAAATAATGTATATTTCAATACGGACCAGTCATGAGATTGTCGTAAACAACCCATGGAGTGAAAATAAGGTCCACTGTTCGTATAGGAGTTGAACCCTCTACACAAATGTTAGATTAATGTTGTGTAGGAAACTATCAACTCATACAGTATAAAAACTATAAATCCAATCATAGATCAAGAAGGCCATCTTCTTGTTGGTGGAAGACTCCAATACTAGTGGAGTAAAAAATTTAGAAATTCTGTATCATCTCACAAATATAATTATGATGGCAGAACACTTTCAACTATTTCATCCTGACACTCAACTCTCTGAGAGACAAGTTTAGGATCTCATCAGCAAGGGGGACAGAAAGAAGCCACACTCATACACATCTCAAGTGTTCTATTATGAATGCAGATACCTCAGAACAATTAATGTGAAATACACAAATGTTGCCTGTAACCCAGAATTACTCATTCCTTAAAACTGCTGGTCAAATTCTAATGAAAAATCATGAGAAATCAAACAAGACCAGATTGCCTAGCTACCAAGGCTGTCTACATAGACACGATACCTGATCTCACCACAACATTTCTCTCTGCACTTTATAGACTTAGTTCTCATAGAGGTCAACCGCTGAACATTTACAGCAATTACAGCACAAACTGCTTTGGAGCAGCTACAGAAATCAAGGCTTTTCTGCAAAACCACCCTCAGAAACCATCTTTTAACACAACTGCAGACATGGGACTGACGTGGCATTTCATCCCTTGTGCATCATCACACTTTGGTGGAATCTAGGAAGCAGCTGTCAAGAGTCTGATATAACACCTCAGAAGAGTGATGGATTCTTATCACATCACCAACAAAGAATGGACCATTCTTACATCACATACATCCTCTCACGAAAGCTAAATGATGACCCTTTTGACACTTTTTACCTAACTACAACCCATTTCCTTATAGGACAGCCAATTACTACACTCCCTGATCATGATTATACTTCCCATCACATCACAACCTTGCCCACATAGAAATATTTTCAGCAACTAACCCAGAACTCCTGGAAGAGATGGTGAAATGAATATCTCAATAAATGGGCAATGAAATACCCCATAGCAACATAGTCATACTGAAAGAAGATGACACTCATGCTATGAAGTGGACAAAGGCAGTGATCAAATGTGCATCCTGGTAATGACAAATTCATTCATGCAACGAATTTTCAGGTGAGTAATGGTGAAATTATAAGGCCTATCACAAACGCTATCCCTTATGAAGTATGAAACAGAAAAGCAAGATAACTCTTGAATGGCTTATTTATTCCATTGTATGTTTAAGTAAAATTATCAATCACAATGGACAAGTAACACCACAGACCACATTAGGTCACTTGCTAAGAGATGGCTACAATGTGAGTAGTATATTAAGCGAACGCTCACGGTAAACAAGCATATCACCAGCAACTTGTATCAAGAAATTACTGTATTATCTAGAAATCAATAATGAATATAATCAATAAGATAACAAAGGTGTTTCATTTGGAAGCAACTAGTAAAATATCATGTAACAGTAACAAAACAATATACCTTATAAACACTTTGTGTTCAAAACTATTTACGAATTCAAAAGTATTAGTATGAATGATACCAGCTCTCAAATGCTAAAGAGTAGAGTTCTTTGGAAAAATCCTAAGTGCTGTTCAATTCATAACGCAAGATCATGGAACAACTCAAAGGAAAAGTGAAAATAGATAAGTAAAAGGTCAATCTCATAAAAAAAAGTGTATTTTCTGTAGGACTATCAATCATATGCACTGAAATGAAGGGTTAAACACTGATATCTGTGGAGCCATTTTCTAACCATTTCAATTACCTGATGATGGCTTATCAAATTATGTACATTACCTCAAAGGAGTTTTCCTGCATCGAACCTGGCTCGGTTAACTCTGATTTCACTTCTCCTTTCAGAGCTATCACTTCTGATACATGTTCAAAATTTTCCTGTGAAAAAGAAGATATATTAGGTATGCTCATAACACACATCTACAAATACAGTCACTAAAAAATGAGCATGTTATTTCATTAATATCCAGTATTACAGTTACTTTACAGCGATAATGGCACAAACTTCTTTGGAGTAGCTAAAGAAATCAAGGCCTTTCTGAAAAACAACCCCCAGAAAACCAACTCTTCACACAACCGCACGCATGGGACTGACACGGCATTTCACCCCTCCTGAGAGCACCACACTTTGGTGGAATCTGGGAAGCAACTGCCAAGAGTCCGATATATTGCCTCAGAAGAGTGATGGATACTTATGACTTCACCAACAAAGAATGGACCACACTTATAACACATACTCACATCCTCTTATCAAATGTTTTTTAGATGTATCTTTATTGTGTAAATTGTCGTTTGTGAACTTACAAGTTTCCTCCTTTTTATAACACACGGTCCTCTATGTAACAATTTGACTAGAGTAATCAGGATCGTGATTTTAATCCCTTAGGCATGAGATCAAGGCTCATGATGCCCAAACAATGGGCGAAACATATCCCCTTAAATTAGTATTACAATATATAAATCATCATTCTAAGATCCCTATGCGTATTGAATACGTGGATTTCAATAAACTTTTGTAACATTGTTGAATTAATGTACATTTCAATATGGACCAGCCATGAGATTTGTAACATATAATTGTCTGAGATTGTTGTAAACAACCCACGGAGTGAAATTAAAGTCCACTGTTTGTATCGGAGTTGAACCCTGCACACAAATATTATATTGATATTGTGCAGGAAACTAACAACTCGTATAAAGACTATTAATCCAATCATAGATCAAGAAGGCCATCATCTTGTCATTGGATGACTGCACAATACTCCAATACAAGTGCACTGGAAACATTAGAAATTCTGTATCACCTCACAAATATAATTATGATGGCAGAACACCTTGGACTACTTCATCCTGGCACTCAACTCTCTGAGAGACAAGGTTACGATCTCTTCAGAAAGGGGAACCAAAAGAAGCCACACTCATACACGTCTCAGGTGTCACATTGTGCCATACAAATTTATGTTTCGCCCATTGCATGGGCATCATCAGCCGTGATCTCATGCCTGGGGGATAAAAATCAGGATCCTGATTACTCTAGTCAAAGTGTGACATAGAGGAATAATTAATGAAAAATACACAAATGGTGCCTTTAACCCCGACATACCCATTCCTTAAAACTAGAATAAACTGTGCTGGCCCAGTTCATATAAATAAATTGTGTGAAACTGAACAAGACCAGACTGCCTAGCTACCAAGGCTGTCTACATAGACATGATACCTTATCTCACCACAACATTTCTCTCCGCTCTTGATCAACTTAGTTCTCATAGAGGCCAACCCCTGAACATTTACAGCAATAATGGCACAAACTTCCTTGGAGCAGCTACGGAAATCAAGGCCTTCCTGCAAAACAACCCTCAGAAAACCAACTCTTCGCACAACTGCAGGCATGGGACTGACGTGGCATTTCATCCCTCCTGCAAAACCACACTTTGGTGGAATCGGGGATGCAGCTGTCAAGAGTCTGATTTAACGCCCCAGACAAGTGATGGATTCTTATCGCTTCACCAACAAAGAATGGACCATTCTTGAAACACATACATCCTCTCACCAAAGCTAAATGATGAACCTTTTAACACTTCTTACCTAACTACAACACATTTCCTTATAGGAGAGCCAATTACTACACTCTCTGGTCATGATTATACTTCCTCTCTCATCACAACCTTCCCCACGTGACTATACTTACAGTAGCTAACCCAGAACTCCTGCAAGAGATGGTGAAATGAATATCTCAATAAATGGGTAATGAAATACCCCATAGCAACATAGTCATACTGAAAGAAGATGACACGCATGCTATGAAGAGGATGATGACAGTGATCAAATTTGCATCCTGGTAATGATGAATTAATTCATGCAACGAATGTTCAGGTGAGTAATGGTGAACATACAAGGCCTATTCACAAACACTATCCCTTACAAAGTATGAAACAGAAAGGCAAGATAACTTTTGAATGGCTTATTTATTCATCGCATGTTTAAGTAATATTGTTGCGAGATTACCTGTGGAACTCAGAGAGTTGAAAGAAGATGTCAGCTTGAATGGGTCTATCTACGATATCGAATATAAATTTAAAATTTAAAAACAAAGGTTATATTTCTTTTCAGATCTCAAATTTAACAAAATTCTTCACTAGGTCAAGGAACAAAATGTCAGGTACAAAATAACAAACAAGAATAGAAATCCAAGGGTTGGAAATTACAAGTTTTCAGCTTCCAGCTCCAATTTACAAGTTTACAATGTCACAAATGTTGTGTTTGGTTAGATAATGAGAGATATCTCCCAAGACACAGTTCAAGAGCACCTTGCTCCAAAGGTTACACATACAGCCTCCCAAAGGCCCCACTCAAAATTGCACCAATATCAGACAAGAGTTTATATATTCTTTAAATTCAACAAAGGAGGCTGTGCTCCCAATTCCTTACAGCCTACTCAAGGAAAATTTAACAAAACCTTACAATTTCTGGCATCTCTAACACAGTGGTATCTAGTACCCATACTACTGGGCCTTCATGGAAAAGAACAACAGGTTGTATTACTGTCCCAAACTCAAAATGTATGCAGTCGTAAACTTGTGCTCCTTGAAAACCAAGTTTTGAAACCCTAATTGGGCTTGTGGCCCGATGATGCAGAGACAAATTCTACACAACAGAGGTGATGCAAAAGAGAAGTTAATGAGTGATTTACAGGAGAAAAAAGTTACAAAATCGTAGTCACCTCAAGATAAACTGAAGGGGATTTTGAGAGGGAAACACACTCTCTATCCCCAATTTACAGTTTAAGTCTGTATGAAATTTTACATTTGTGAAAACAGCTGTGAGTTTGAGGAGACAGCTACAGATATAGAAAACTGGTGGCCATTACCTGGGTTGACGTTCTGCCTGCCAAAGAATTAGGCACCCCTCCTCCTGTCTTAACACACACACTCAGAAATTTGACGAGAAAAAGACAAGGTAATTAGAAAAGGCCGCGGCTTTTATACCCAAGGGGTGGGTTCGAGAAGGCTCTGGGCTAAATCCAACCACATGCTCGCATTTTATTTGATACTCAAAAAGTTACAAGAAGCTTATAATTGGCTGAAAAATAAATACAGAAAATTTGTGATTGGCCAGACTTCAAAGCTGTCGGGATGAGAAGGAAGTGTTGCAAAACATTGAAGTATCAAAATAAATGAAAGTCAATTTAGTTGAGGAAATTTATAAACCCAAAACTTCTTTAAATCATTAATTATTCCACCTTGCACCAGAATGCATTACCTCAGCTTTTTGTAGGGATATCTACGGAGAAAAATTCAAACTTTTTGATGTACACCAAAACAAAGATATCCAGTCAGTTTAGGAAACTTTAAAATAACATATTACTCAGTTATTCAGTTATGCATTAGCGGTTTCAAGTTTTGTTCGATAGATAGTGTTCCTTAAGGCGCTTCTTTTACATGTACGGGGTTGAGGTGCACCTCACAGTACAAATATTATAAGTCACAATGGACTAGTACCATCACAGACCACATAACGGAGAAAAAGAATACTTATCACTTGCTAAGGGATGGCTACAATGTGTGTAGTATACAAGCGAACAATCACAGTTTGTATCAACAAATTACTGTATTATTTAGAAAAAAATAATTAATATAATCAATAAGATAACAAAGGTGTTTCATTTGGAATCAACTAGTAAAATATCCTGTAACAGTAAAAAAAGAATGTATCTTTCAGCTACTTGGTGTTCAAAACTAATTTACGAATTCAAAATTATTAGTAGGAATGATACCAGCTACCAAATGACATAGAGTAGAGGTCTTTGGAATAATCCTAACTGTTACACAATTCATAACGCATGATCGCGGAACAACTTGAAGGAAAAGTGAAAACTAGGTATGTAAACAGTCAATCTCATAAAAAAAGTATATTATCAGTAGGACTATCAATCATGTGCACTAAAAAGATGGATCAAACCCCGGTATCTGTTGAGCCATTTTCTACCCATTTCCATTATCTGACGATGGCTTATCAAATTATGTACTTTACCTCAAGAGAGTTTTCCTGCGATGACTCTGGCTCGGTTAACTCTGATTTAACTTCTTCTTTCAGAGCTATCACTTCTGATACATTTTCAAAATTTTCCTGTGGAAAATAAGATATATTACGTATGCTCATAACACACATCTACAAATACAGTCATTAATAAATGAGCATGTTAATTCATTAATTTCCAGTATTGCAGGTACTTTCGGAATTTCACTTATGTTTAAGGAAGATTTCTTCCAGCAGAGGATTGTTATAACCAAAGTCTGTACTGAGAATGGTGTTACTATTCTTGCTCACTCCTTATGTCAGAGAAAGGATGAGACTGAGAACAAAGTAAAAAATGCGAAATATTTTCTAGCCATATCAGAAGATATAATACCAGGGATGGAATTGGGGCTATCTCACACATAATTTGGAAGGAAGCAGCCATAGGCATAAACACTAAATTGTATGAATTGTTTTCATATGTTCAATCATATCAGTCAAATCATAAAAGTTGTTTGAACCAATTAGAAGCATTACAACATTTCTAAATGATTTCTTGTTCTCAGCACAGAGTTTGTTTAAAGACAGATTAAAATTACTTGACATAATGGAATCACATTCTCTACTATGGTTTTGCTGAGATCACAGGAGCTACATTAAACATTAATACAGTTCTGTTTCAATGATTCCAAGTGTAAAATAAAAAACATAAACATGAAAGAAGCAGACTTATCACAGTCATATAACAGTGAAAGATGTGATGAAGCCCAAAGTCAAAGCAGCTAGAAATGAAATATTTTACTACTATAAGCATGTTATGTAATGTTCTGTGACAAGCTGAGGGGATGAGGACACCGTCAGTGGAGAATCAGCAGTGTTGGAGTGTATATCTGCAGTTTCGGAAGATCTTTTATGATCTACTATGAGACATTTAAATTTCACTCTTGGATTCATAAAACCTTGTCAGCATTAAAGGGGGGAGGTACTGTGATTAAAAGCATATATTCTAATGTAAGTTAAGTAACTAATAAAAATGAATTAATGTATCAAATTCTCTAGAATATACCAACTTAACACATTCAATACGAAGAGAACAGTGGCTGAACTAAGGAATGGATGAAAAGGATGCACAAGAAGGACAAGGAAATAATGACAATGAGGAAAGAAAAAATTCTGTTTAATGTGCCTGAAGTCCTTGAAGTGTCAGAGCCCACTAAGAAGGGGCATATAAAAGAAATTATTCTCAGAAATCATACATGCTAGAGCCCTTAGACATGGTTCTCTACTGTATATATCATAGAATCTGACCTGTATTTGAGGAATAAAATGAGCTAATCACTATTCTGTCTTTCTAGAAGAATTCAACATCTAAGCAAAATATTTATTTTGAGAGAACGTACATTCAGATTTTGAGGTATTTCATCCCTGGTATGTCATAGGCAAATCTGCTCGTTCCTTAAAACACATAATTTCTTCCAGCACATTGTGGATGTGAGCGTAACCCAGAATTATCACACCAGTGTTGACATTTTGTTTAGCAGACTGGTGTATCCAGGCAAAAAAAAAAACACTAATGAAAGATTTGTGATTTAACTTCTTCTACACTAATTATGGTAGGAGTAATAATTCTTAACATGGTGGTGCAGTAGTGTAGGAGGATATTAGTTTTTTTTAAAGTACGATCGGCCAAACATCATCTATTATAATCAAAGGGGAAAAATACAAAAAGGTGCAACCCCTAAACCAAAGTAATTTCAATACTGACAGTAAAAAGTACAGACTAACCCAAGCCTAACCTTAAGTTCCTAAGAGTTGGCAGCTTTGTGTAGCACATTGTGGTGTATTCCCAGACAAATAAAACAAACAGAGTTGTACTACGCATAGATGCTCATTCAGCAATTGGTGACTGCTGGTGTTAATACTGAGGAAGCACATAGAAAATTATGCCCCTGCCAAACTTATTCAGATATTAAGGGTTAATTTCTAACCCCTATAAAGTTATCTGGTATGAGACTTACAAGTGATGCCGTTGTTTCTCCTTCAATCCAGCCTGGTTCCTCTTTGATCTTTCCTTCCAGGTCCATTTTGCACTGCGAACTGAAGTAGTTAGAAGGTACTGGAATGGTTGATTACTTCTACTGAAACATAAGCCAGAAAAATATATTACCTTATTAATGTCATTGATACTTATGATGTTTGTTAACAGACTAAGCAACAACATTTTCATTTTAAAAGACCTTCAATATTATGATCATACCAAAAAACCCAAAATTTTACATGACTGTTGATATTGTGATCATACCTATAGGACCTCAACTTTTCTATGACTAATACTTCGATCAAAGCAAAGGACCTGCAGTTTTACATGATTTCTAAAACAGTGATCACATCCATAATATAATTTAACTTATCTGTCGATATCAAGACCATAGTCATAGGACTCCTAGTATTACATGACACCTTATATCATATTAATAGCTATCTAACATAGTTTTATATGGAATTGAAACCGCAACAAGATGACCTTTCTTGAAAATTCAGTGACTGTACGGTTTGCATATCACTCTGATCACCCGGGTCCATATACTGGAAACTTCCTACCACTTTTATCTTTTGTAATCAGCTTCAAAACTAACTGAACAAGTTCACAGTTCTTTGAGATATGTTCTATCAAAAGTTTCCTGCCCAGGATCAAATTAGCTCAAACCATTCTCCTCTCATTAAGCTTATTCACTATCTCTTTATCTGAGACATGCTCTATCAATCTGATCTTCAAGAACTTCTGATAACATGGCATCTAAAAGGCTTCAACTATGTTTTTTCTTGGCACCAGTTATTATCTGTGTTTCACTTCCATACGGTGTCATACTCCTTGATCAGTGTAAACATAATTTTAAAATTTTTCAATCTGTTGAACCTAAAGAACGTGATAGAGAACAGATGGGAATTTAAGCTGGATTCAGTGTAGATATTTATTGATATTGAGAAGGCATATGTCAGTGTACCCTGGCAAGTGGTCTCGGATGCATTGATAAAAAAGAAGACAGGGAGAGGTGAAGAGCCAATTATAAAAGCCATGAACAAAGAGTGAGTAAGTAGTATGAATACTGTGATAGGACAAACAAACTTTTTCAAAGTAGAATCAGGACTTCAAAAACGATGTTTTTTATCCCCGCCAATCTTCATTACAATCATGGATGAAATCCACAAGAGTATACAACAAAAAATGGGAACCAAGGAGGCAAAGGCCTCATACTTTGCAGATGAGACAGCAATATGTGGAGAAGATGAAATGGAAGCACAAGAACAAGATAATGCAAGGAATCAGGAGATGGAGGAATATGGAATGAAAATAAGTGTGGAAAAGAATATGATAGTAGTGGTGACGAGAGGTAATAGAGAAGGAAGTGGGAATATTGAAGTAAATGGAAGACCATTAGAAGTTGTGGAAAGCTTCAAGTATTCGGAGAGAATAATTGAAGATGGGTAAATAAAATAAGAAATTGGGTAGGGACTTGAATAAGCCAATGAGTTTTACCAATGTGCGAGATGTATAGTCTGTAACTGGGACATCCAATGGAATGCAAGAAAATTTTGACATATGCACCAGGCACATGGACAACAACAAAAAACAATATAACGCAGAATGCAAGAGGCCAAGATGAAATTCCTTAGAGAAATATAGGGAGGGCATAAAGGGATAAAGTCAGAAACATAGAAATGAGGGAGCGAATTGGATACCCTGAACTGAAAGGCAAGATAGAGACCCGTAAGCTGAAATGGTATGAACAAGTGATGAGAATGGAAGAGGATAGAGTTCCACAGTAAGTATTTACGGAGAAACTCATAGGCGAAAGACATCGGGGAATGCCCAGAAAGGGGTGAATGGCTACCGTAAGGAGAATACAGAGAAGAGTGGAGTAAAAGTAGAAAAAAAAATTGAGGAAGGTATGGAGTGGTGGAGAGAGAAAAACTGAGGAGGTTCTTGATTCACATTTCTACCCAGAAGACTGGAAATGGAAAATGAAGAAAATTCTGTTGAAATAAAGACAAAAATTTATACAATAATGCTATCAGCTCATTTCATTGAACAATGCCACCAACCTTAAGTGCCTTTTCTTTATTTTTCTATGCATGTCTTGTCTAATGACACAATCGAGTGGTGTTTACCAGAGTGCCTCTTGTAGGGAGTTCCATGTCAAATAAGTGGTTTAAATGTTTAGCAGTTTTTTTTTTTGTTCCCCAGGTGGCAAAAAAATTGTCTATGTTGAATACCTCGAGTAGTGCCTCAGAGAATTCATTTCACCCAATAGCAGTGTTTGTTAGTCACTTTGTGATATTTTACTGTAAATGTAAACATACAGCACTAACAATGAATACGAAAATTTCTCCTACAGGTAATACAAGCTTCGTTCCTGTGGCTAAGTGAGTTGATTCTTATGCATTGCCAGGGAACAGATTTCTATGTAAACACATATCTATTCAGGTAAGTGTGATAAATTGTATATTGTATATTTCACCGGAGGGGACAATACTGAAGAGTGCCGTGTTTACTTGTTCTGGCCATCACAGGTTATTCTAATAATATGTTATTGGCTTTACATTCCAGCAACTACCTTTTACAGTTTCCACAGCCAGAATTTATTCCTGAAGATTGTTCTTCCATTCCTGCTAGCAGTTTAATGTTGCACTAACAACTCCAAGGGAAAGGGATAAGATTAGGTATGCAGCAGCATTAATTAAGGTTAATTAATGATAAAATGGGGAAACCACAGAAAAGTATTTCAGGACTGCAGATCATAGGATTCGACCCCATGCAAACTCACCGTCACTCACCCCTGAAAATCTTTTACACACCAATAAATCAGAGAGGCAGCCTACTGTTACCTAAATCATCACAAATAAGTACTGGATATAGCTGCTGTGGGGTAATGATGAGATACAGGAGAATCTCCATAACAGCACTGATGTAACAAGATACAGATATCCTAAATAGAAACCTCTCAAGATTTTGAATCCTACTACCATATGTCACGGCATACAGAGCAAAGAACAACTCAACGTTCACAGCATCACTATTAAATTGCACAAAAAGGTAAGTAACACAGCAAAATAATAATTAAAATTACATACTACATATCGCAATGTCTATCTGAAACTACCATCTGCATTTTTTCATCTGCGTTGGTCTTCAGAAAAAATTCTCATTCCACTAAATTTAGATATACGATATATTGCCACTACCAGAGTCTGAAATCAGAAAGAAGTGGTGGTGGGGGAGGAGAAGAAACATAGGGCTTAACTACTAATTTTTTTCAGGCAGTACCTGGTGGGGGGAGGGTTAAAATTCCCCTGTATTTTAATTACCCTCTCCACCCAGAAAAATGTAAATTTGAGATATTTTTGTTCAAATTTTGCTGTTATAACAGGAATGATAAACATTAGAACGTTATTCCAATCAGCTGAGAAGTTTATGAGAGACTCGCTATCTTAAGAAAGGCCACACGAGGATCGAGTTTCCATGGTTTATTGCTTTTTTAATGGAACTTTCCTCTACCGGGGCTAAGTGTTGACTGAAAAAATTTGTCAGTTTGTACCCTGCTCAAGTGAATATTGACCTATTGATACCTATAGGAAACACACCCACTCCAAGAAGTACAGGAGTGGTGTAAACTCGAGCTACTTATAGCAATGACAAGGGAGGATGGACTTGCCAGCGTGAAACATCAACAATAAGCTGTAGGTGCGGGGTTGCAACTGCTGCGTTGTTTAATTGCTCAAGGTCTGGCAGTCACTTGAATTATTTCTGATGATTTTATGAAAATATGCCCAGTTAAAGTCATTAATTTCAGTAATAAATTATCGGTTCTACATTTTCCGGTTTATTTTATAATGAAAGGTAACCCCCCCCCCGGGGCAATTTTAGTGGGGGGGGGAACCTCTGAGATAAAATCATCGGTGGGGGAGACATCCTTCCCTTCCCACCCCGCCGCGATTTCGCACCCTGGCTACAGCACACAACTTCCAGGCACTTGCAATGCAATGGCTGGGTGTTTTATAAAAAGCAAGCTAGTTATATGCGTATTCATTTTTCATGCTTAATTAAAAATAAAATTTAAGAAAATTAATAACATTCAATATTACAAATATGTAAATGCTGAAACTGAGAAAGATTAGTATTAACTTCTAATATTCTCAATTGAGATCTATACATTTAGCAAAATTTAATTATTGAATTTGAACATTACCGACAGTATGTTAGAGGTTGTGGACACAGAGTAAAATGATAGAAATCACAATTCCTCAACGAAGAAAATCCGTAACCCACTTAACGGAATAAGCTGTAGAATAGGCTAATACGCGCCTTATATAACAACATACCAGCCACTTCGAAACAAAACCCCGTATTTGGATATCGCTTAATCACTTAAAACAAACTCTTGAAGAACAAATTTGATTTGTAACAGTCAGTAAAACGGGCTGAATTTAGGAAAGCATGTATTACTAGTTACAACTGCAGAGTATGCGACACTCCTTCTTCTCTTGAAATGTGAATGGGCTTGTTATATCACCCAGTTCCAATAATTGTAATAAATCACACTGTAACACTCATATATACCAAAATACACAACTGTGGGGAGAGTTGTAGTTTAACATATCCGTAATGTCTACAACTGTAGTATGGGACACTTACTGGAGAGAGCACTGGCAGCACTGGGTGCAATGTTACGCTACGTCCGGGATAAAAGAGGATGTATAAATAAGAGAGGAGACTCTCCGGGTGTAAAAAAAAATTAAAAAAAAAGATCTCGAAAGCAAGTCCATAGGTCTTAACGTACCGTGGATAGCCATGGAAGGAGGGAACAACTGACTGAACTTTACGATCCAATTCTTCGTACACTAACGGAAATAAAATCTTACGGTTTTTATACATATATACATGCATTATGATTATAGTCCGCTATGCCTTTCAGCGTTCAATCTGCAAGCCTCTGTGAGTTTACCAAAACGGCCCGTCGCAAAAATCCTCTATTTGCAACTAGTGCCGTGGCCTCATTTTGTTCTATACCTCTTATCTTTAAATCGTTAGAAACTGAGTCAAACCATTGTCAACTTGGTCTCCTTCTACTCCTCTTACCCTCCATAATATAGCCTATTATTCCCCTGGGTAACCTATCCTCCTCCATTCGTCGCATATGCCCCCACCACCGAAGATGGTTTACGCGTACAGCTTCATCCATCGAGTTCATTCCTAACTTAGCCTTTATCTGCTTGTTCCGAGTACTCAACTGCCATTGTTCCCACCTATTTGCAAAAGCAATAATTCTCGCTATTTTCACGTCTGTTACTTCTAACTCATGAATAAGATATCCTGAGTCCACCCTGCTTCCGCTCTCGTGAAGAAAAGATGGTCTGGAAACACACCGATGTAAAGGCAGTTTCGTCCGGGAGCTGATTTCCTTCTTACAGAACACCCTTTATCGCAACTGCCAGCTCACTGCATTAGCTTTACTACACCAAATACAGTGGAGACAATACGCGACACTCTGCGAGATATCGAGGGACAGCGATTTCAGCTCCCTCTAGCGGGGTGACCTGAGAGTTACTGAATCCGTCATAAGAGCACGTGTATTTGTTTGTGAAGTTTTGGGCGTTATTTATGCCTTTGCATTAAGTTGACATAAGTAAATAGTAGCGTGTGTCATTCCTTTATATCTCCTCTCAATATGAGTGGAAAGATATCTGCAGTGTTTTGCTGCAATAACTATGAAGTGCAGAAGGATTCGCGGTCTTTCTTCCGTTTCCCTCGTGACAAGAAAATGTGAGTAGATATTGTGTTTGCATATATATTCCTCCAGTTACAAAGAGATTTTTATAGTACTTCCTAAACTTCTGACCTGCGCGACCCATTTGAATTGGCTAAAAAGTATAATAAGCTTATTTTATTGTATAGTGTAGCAGTTAACCTTCAACACCGATGTGTTGTTGTTGGTGTAATCTGTGGGTTTGATTTAATTCAGGAAAATACATACACATATATGTCTGGTTAGTTGTGTTCCAAGTTACCCCCTTTGGAATGCCGTAATGCGTTGTCAAGAACTGAAGAAAATATGGGTGATTTAAGAAATGTACATATTTTGTTGAAACAATATGATGATGCAAATTTGCTTTACCATAATGAAATGGCATTGTGCCAAGTATTGCTTATAGGGAAAATTTGAATGTTTTTGAGGCTAAATTTATAGATTTTCTTTCTGTTAGTAAGCTTCAAGTTAAAAAGAAAATTGTCTAGCTCTTAAATGTAAATTCATTGAATCATGTGTGTAAGGAGTGTGCCGATATGTTTGTTTACAAGCGTTTTAATGTGATCATACTATGCTCTTAAATGAGAAAAATAGACAAATCTAGCCGTGAAAGTTCAGGCAGGAATGCTAAAGCTAAAAAAGTAATGCATAAATGAAAGATCGAGCCCTTTCATAGAAGTCCACTTCACATCTTGATTATATGTCTAATTTCAGTATTTAAATAATAACCTATTAAATAATTCTTCATTCATTTATCCAGAAATGCTTTAGCAACTTTGAAGTTAATATCTTAGGAACACTTTCATTCAGGACATATTTTATTTGTCCATTTCCGTATATACATTTACAATGATATTTGAATTTAGCGCGAATTTTCAGGTCACGCCACTAGGAGCGCCACTTGCGACTTGTCTTCCATTTAAACAAGGCTAAATCCGGAAACGTCGGGTATTGCCTCTGCTGTATTTGACTACATTTTGATTCAGTCCCACTTACTATATTACCATCCTGGGGGAATAATAATAACAATAAGTTAATTTATTAATTTGACCACCTAATCAATACAATAAGTCTTGTCTTTGTTGATATACATTGACATGTAATCCTGGGAGAACACATAACAAAAATACTTAAACCTGTCTACGTGCTCTAGCTTTGTATCACCAATCTGACATTCAATTCTGTTGACTTTCTTACCTACTGACATCAATTTAAACTTGGATATGCTAATTGTTATTCCATACTCATTGCACCTATTGAAGTTCCAAGACATTAGACTGCAGGCTTTCGGCACAATCTGCCATTAAGACGAAGTCGTCAGCAAAGGCCAGACTGCTTACTACATTTCCACTTAACAGAATCACTCCCTGCCAAACTATACCTTTCATCAGATGATCCACGTAAACGACGAAGAGCAAAGGTGAAAGATTACAGCCTTGTCTAATCCCTGTAAGTATCCTGAACCAAGAACTCATTCTACCATCAATTCTCACTGCAGCCCAATTGTCATCATGAATGCCTTTTATTGATTTTAATCATTTACCCCAGTATGGTGAACATCATTTCCCTCGGTACCCTCTCATATGCTTTCTCTAGATCTACGAAACATAAACACAACTATCTATTCATATCGTAACACTTTAAATTTATCTGGTGCGTACTGAACATCGGATCTTGACAGCCCCTCCGAGCTCTGTAACCACACTGTTTTTCATCCAACTTCCTCTCAACCACTGATCGCACCCTCCCTTCCAAGATGCCAGTGAATACTTTGCTTGCCATGCTAATGAATGAGATACCTCGATAGTCGTTGGAATCCTTCCTGTTCCCTTGCTTGTAGATAGGTACAATTACTACTTTTGTTCAATCTGAGGGTACCTTACCAACACGCCATTGTAATCTTACTATACTATATGAAGCCATTTCATCCCTGCCTTCCCACTATACTTCACCATTTCGGGTCTAATTTCATCTATTCCTGCTGCTTAATTTCAATAGACTTTATTTACCATACTTTCAACTTCCTCCAGCGTAATTTCACCAACATCACTTTCTGCCTGCCCATTAGCTTGGTTGTGCGCGACACCACCAGGAAGATTTCCTTTAACGGTGCGAAGATTTTCAAAATATTCCCTCCACCTCTCCAGTGATACCCTGGGATCTATTATGAGTTCACCTGAATTACCCTAAACACTGCTCATTTCCTTTTTCCTTTATTTACTAAGATTCCTTTTTACTGTCCATAAAGGTTTTGCTGCTGTTTAACATAGCCTTTCCAGGTTATTACCAAAATCTTCCCGTGGTTTCTTTTTGGATTCAACAACTATTTGCTTCGCTGTTTCATTCATCTACGTAAAATTCCCTGTCCGCCTAGGCCCTTGTTTAGATCCATTTCGGATAAGCCCCCTTTTTACGTTTATAAGCTGCTGCCACTTCATCATTCCACCAAGATGTTCGCTTTTCCCCATCTTTACACGTACCGTAGCCGTTCCTAGGCATTCCCTTGCTGTTTCTACTACAGCATCCCTGTATGCCACCTATTCTCTTTCTATATCCTGAACCTGCTTTCTGTCCACTTTTCAAAACTTCTCACTAATCATATCCATGTACCTCTGTCTAATTTCCTCGTCCTGGAGATTCTCTACTCTTATTCGTTTTCAGACATATTTCACTTTCCCTCTCCTAGTCGTAGAGATACTTAGTTCACTACAGATCACATAGTGGTCTGGATCACCGAAAAATCCCCAAAGAACTCATATACTCCTAACAGACTTCCTGAATATAAAGTCGGTTAAGCTATAGTTTATTTTATGGACCTGGTACCCCTAGCCCCCCATGTGAATAGCCTTAAGCTTGAAGAATGTATTCGTAACTCCGAAACACAAACTATCACAGAAGTCCAACAAACGCTTCCCATTCCCCTTAGCGTACATGTGTACCCCACATTTACCAATCACCCTTTCGAATACTTCACTTCTATTTCCAACTCTCGCAATGATATCGCCCATTAGCACCCTCCTCATCCTTGCTGTTGACCCTGACTACGGTGTCACTCGATGCTTCATAAAACTTGTCGACTTCATCCTCATCTGCACCCTCACATGGTGAATATATTGAGACAATTCTCGTCGTAATTCCTCCAACTGCCATATATACCCACAGCGTTCGCTCATTTACGTGCCAAAAAGAAACTATGCTGCGTACAGTAGTTTTCCACATAAACAGTCCTTCCACTTACTCTGCCCTTCCCTTTTTAATACCCATCAAGTACCTTTTATCATCTCCTGTCTCTTCCCCGATATCTCTTCTTACCCGAATATCTCTTACGTACCCCCAGTACATCTGGATTCGTCCCGTTTGCTGAACCAGCCAGTTTTACTTTCTTTCTTCCAGTAGCCCCAATAATACTGGTAGTTCCGCATCGAATTCCATTTCGTTCGACAAGTTGTTTCAAAGGAGTCCTTCGCCAGTCAAATGAGAGTGGGACTCCATTACTCCCATAGGTCCGAGGTTTGCTTATAACGTTCTGAAACCGGTAAATTCATGAAACAGGATGCTATCTGTTGTGTGGGTCCTCCGCATCGTATGTTTTGCGCCTACAATCTCCGCAACCCGCCGCAGCGCCGAAGTTTCTAGCAGCTACGAGGTGTCTTCACTGCGCCTGGCACGCTCACCGATGACGTCAGCCAGCGATATATAAGTAGCTTCGTTCCGAGCCTCTCCAGGACTACACAATGTTCGACGACCAGTACACACCGCAAGTCAGGCACGGAGGCATTCCTCTTTAAAACGTGTTTTGAACAGGTGGACAAATTGCTGGCCGTGAGGTTTCACCTTTGAACATTGCCTCATTATTTTGATCCCCGTAGCCACGTCGAGCCCCGACTTCAGCATTCTGCTACTCCCCCTAGTCCTCACCAGTACTCCGACGTCCATCTTAGCATTCTACAATTCGAGAAAATTTATGCAAGTTCCTTGCAAGTATAAACCTAGTATTCTGCCTCTCTCTACAAGTTACGCTTGTAATTTCATGGAAGATAGTTTTCGACTATCAGGACATTTCTTAGTGCAAACGGACTATCTCCTGAAGATAGAACTAAGTGTATATATAACTCTCTCATTGTATAATTGTACATATGCAACAGACATTCAATCGAAGATTTAATTTCAACATTAACTGCGTGCATTCAAACAACTTTCAAGAAGAATTTAGTTATGTTTCTTGTATATATTATATCAAATCATTGAAACAATAAACTTTATGTTGTGTCATTGTATACCAAGTTCCTTGTATACAACACAATCCTACTTACACATAGTCACAGTGATGATCTCTTCTTTAACGGGTTAGGGAAAACCGATGGAATTTTAGTACTAGCCTCCTGATCAAACCGGTGGAATTTTAGTCCTAGCCTCCTGAGCACAAGTAGGGCCATTGAACAGATTATGTCCCGTTCCATAGAAATGGGTATCCCGACCCTCAGGACCACTTACTAGGCCACTCAATCGTTGCCCATGGTTCACGAACTAGAACGTGACTACAGTAACCCACACCATGAACCATCAATTATTATTATTATTATTATTATTATTATTATTATTATTATTATTATTATTATTATTATTATTATTATTATTATTATTATTATTATTCCGGAAATATCGTGGATCACAGAGGTGTAAGAAGGTGCTGGGCTGAACGGATGGACAAGGATTTGACAAGAGCATAATTCAATGTACTAAATTTTAAAATTTTATTCCTTCCTCCTTGTTTCTCTTATTTAAAATTTGGTAAACAGAAGATCTGAATAAACAATAACAATATAATCATTAACTCGTTAGCTCCAACAACAACGACATAAAGTCCGAAATCAGGTACAAAAGTAGAGAGAATTTTCAGCATGATAATATACGAGGGATGAGTATTAGCTCTGAAACAGGTACACTATTGTATAAGAGCATGTTTGCTCCATTAACTTCCATAGCCTAAGAGTCTGAGCTCCAAACTCTAATGCAGTCCAGTTCCTCAGAGCCATAAAATTCTTATAGCGCACAAGGGTATACAATGGCAATCTTCAAATGAGGTATTTACAGTCACTTCTTGTGAATTATTTTCATATTACTTTCCGGAAACATAAAGAGGGGAAATAAGTGCCCGTACTTAATGCCCATAATGTAAAAAGGAAAAGTTTGATAATCATCGGCTAAAAACAAATGCAGGTAGGAGAAAATCCTGCCCTCCTTCTAGAAAACTCTTAAAATATTAAGTGGGCTCATGGCTCCAAGGTACAGAGGCTAAGGCTATTCCGCGCTAGATCGACTAAATGATAAACATTAAATACCAAAAACTGTTGATAATTTAAGAGACTAAGAAACTTTACTCATCCCGTACCGTGAGGAATGGTAGTCAACAGAGGGTAATCACACTTGTACCCTTACATTACATATTTCCCATTAGGGAATAAAACAGAGCCCTTGGACTGGAGAAAATTTTACATTTAAACCGCCAGGTTTAGGAATGTACACGAAATAAAAGATCTTTGAAGCATACCCCTCAAGCTATCTCCGGGAGCTATCACATGTTAAGAAAATTCTGCCATTACCTTGAGTTGCTGGGCCTTCCGAACGCCGATCTGCGACCTCTGCCACTTTGGTAAACGCCGCACACAATAAACTAGAGCCATAACAATGAAAATACGGCCTTAACGCTCCCAGCTCTTATAGTATCTCGAGGGGAAGTTCCAGAACTCTTTACAGATAGGTTGGTTGCTTGTACACACCACAAATGTTATTTGGATAGAGAAAATATTTTTTAAAAATCGAATTTTTTGATGGATACCGGCTATTGAGGGGGAGGCAGATGTGTTGATAACCTTGACAAAGAACAAAATAATCTTCAAAACAAAGATAAGCTACCTTAAAAGATTAGTTTTCTCTTAAGAATTAATTGTCCTTAATCCCACCAGAGGGGGCACTTAGGCCGATTGTAGAGACATCTAACAGTTAAAAATCCAAGTGTCTTGCATATCATCATTTCTAGTTCAATTTCATAGATGGCCTTATAGAAGACTCGCATTTCCACCGAAAGAAGAATGTGCACCCTCTGTACAGACCGCCAGCCCCTAAGCTCTTACCACAGCATGAGCAGCCTTGAAATCTTGAATCTTGCCATGTATCATTTTTTGAGAAAACGTATACAAGTTGGAGTATCACTTGTTCGAGTTTCCTTTCTTGTCTATTTGTTGAATGAAAGTAGTTCAGGTAGTGTTTGCGAAGTAGTAGAAGTTCGGGCTGTTGCGCCCAGAGTCGATGACAAGAGCGGCTGCCGCTGACGATGACTGGATGGGGTCGCCCGGACTACCAAGGTACCTTGAGATACCATCGTCCCGTATACTGTGGGGAACAAACATGGCGATGGTCACAAAGTACCAAATAGCATTGTTCGGGCCAAGGATAGAGTGGGCGTTCGGAATCCAGCTTCCAAGCCTATCCCAAGCATTATAGTTCCATATGAGGCAGTTTAGAGAGAGTTTCGGCCGGAACGAGGCGGGCCCATACCCCGCGCCGGCATCTTTCGCAGGTTGACACGATGTAGCCTCAGGTGAAAGTTGGGCACTGTAACACTGAACTTTGGGGCAACAGTAACTGACTCACAGACAGTGTTACATGTGGTGCAGGTAAATGGCGACTTTGGAGGAGGAGTACACGAAGTTTCTGACACACGTTTGGAGGCAGGACCCTTCAGGGCAGAATGGTAATAAAATAAATGAAGGAGAGGTTTTCAAAAAGTATTTTAAAAATAAAGTTAACCTAGGATATAACTTAAATACATAAAATATATCACAACCCACAGGGACAGAAGGCCTCTTTATTCTAACTTGCTTATGTAAAAAACTAAGAAGATACTAAGGAAAGAAATACAATTAAATCAGCAATATCCTCACTTGGCGGCATATAATCAAAAGCAAAGGCTTTCACACAGGTTTTACTTGAGACAGATGGACCCCTAAAATCCTTTCGATACTCGGGTTACTCACAAAAAGGGTGACAGGAGTAAGGAAATCAAGTATAATGCAAGTTCCATGAAATCTGTAGGCAAGCTTGCCCGCGGAAACAAAATATTTAACTATAACCTGATCTCCAATTTCGAAATTGGTGGTTCTTTTTCCACGATCATACCCAATTTTTACTTTCTTATGAGAGGCCTTAAGGTTATTTCTAGCTTTTCTCCATAAATCCCGGATATCCTCTGGGTCTGTTTTATCTGGCAATAACTCATTGATCGACTACAAATTTGATAAAGGAATGTTTGGGACAATCTTAAACGAATGAGGAAGTGGAGGAAACTTGTGAGACACATGAACGGCCCAGTTAAAGGCTAATGATAACCAGTGTAAGGAAGTGTCCGAACGAGAATGATCTTCGCGGTGGAAAGCAATACGGGCAGTTCGGGGCTATAGATGGTTGTGGGTGGTACGCAGTCGTCGTGACATGTGAATAGACAGATCGAAACAGAACTTACGAAATAAATTAGAGGGGAACGCATTAGCGACATCGAAAACAATATATTGACAGGGTCCAAAAGATGGAAAAATAGTGTTGAAACAAGAAACAGTGGACTGATCAGTGTCATTCCTAGTCGGAAACAGCTATGAGAATCGTGTGAAATGATCCACGCACACAAGAATGAATTTATTCCCATTCCCTTTAGATTGAGGCAAGGATCCGTCGTAATCGACGTACAATCGCTAATTAAATACGACTTACATGCTTTAACCAGTTCCCTAATCTCGCCGTCCATACTCTTCAAGATAAACATTTCCCTTATGTTTTCTCTAGTTTTGAATACGCGTAAATGTCCATCTAATGGGGCCTCATGGTAATACTTGAAAATCATAGGCGCTAGAACAGCTGGAACTACAGTTTGCATCTTGTGATCACGCCTCGAAGGTCAACACTGAACCCCATTCATCAAAACAAAATAAACAACATGTTCCCCAGAAGAAAGGGTTTCTATAATAGGAGCCAGCACTGATATTCACGTTGGTATTTCGCTATATCATGAAAAAACAAAGGGGCATCAGTTAGTATCGCACTTATAATAGGAGGTGTGGGATAGAAGGCAAAGGGCTTTTCTTCGAGACAACAACATCGGAATCGTCGGGAAACATTCGGCTTAATCCATCTGCCACCATAATTTCAGATAACCGAATGTCTCGCACGTCAAACTGAAACGCTCATATCCGATTTGCCCGGTACGACGGTGCCTAGACAGAACCCACCTCAGTGAATGATTGTCAGTCTCTCATTGAAATTTAACATGCTCAAGGTAAAGACGAAATTTCTAAGCGGAACGGGAACACCAGTCCTTCTAACGCGTACGTAGCCTACTTTGCGTCTTGAGGTGGCAGGTTCTAGACGCATGGGCCATTGGCCGCCATCCTAGTTCAGATTCCTGAAGAAGAACCGCAGTGACCACGGATGGAGAGGCGTCTGCGTGTAAAATTTACTTCTTGGAGAAATCTGGCATAGCCAAGACCGGGGCGTTATAGAGAGCCGATTTCAGATCCTCTAACGCTGCTTACGGCAACGGCCCCCAATCACACTTGACAGCTTTCCTGCGGAGACGGTTTAGGGGTGCCGCCATATTGCGAAGTTGGGGATAAATTTCCTGAAGAAACCTAGCAACCCCCTTAACATCTTTTCAAGGCCTGAAGTTACGAATTGCATGCGTTCTGGATTGATCGACTGAAACTCCTCAGGTGACACGAAGTGCTCCAAGTAGGACATAGATGCTTAATCAAGAGATACATTTTACAACTTGACCATCAATCCAGCATTTCGAAGGCATTTTAGAGATTCATCTAGATGAGCTAAGGGTACTTCAAAGGTTTAAAAAGTAACAACATCATCTAGATAATGGTAGAGGTATCCAAATTTAATATCGCAGAAGACCTTATCGAGCAGCCTAGTAAGAACCGCCGTGCCCGTGGTGAGGCCGAAAAGCACGCGGTTGTACTCATACAGATTCCAGTCGATAGCGAAGGCAGCCAGATGTTTTGATTCTTGCACCAGACGTATCTCATTATAGGCTTGGTTGAGATCTAAGATGGCGAAGAACTCAGCCTCCTGAAACCAATAGAAACATGAATGCAAGTCGGGAAGGGTTACTGATTGTAGAACAATCTTACGATTTAACGCCCTGTAATCAATAACTGGCCTGAAGCCACCTTGAGGTTTCAACACCAGAAAAATGGGTGAAGGGTACGCCGACTTGGAGGGTCGAATGATACCATCCCACAGCATTTGGTCGATGATTTCATTTAGGACATTTATTTATGGCAGAGATAACCTGTAGGGAGGAAGTCTCACGGGGATCGAATCCGTAACCTCAATCTTGTATTCAGTTAAGTCAGTCACACCTAGATTTTCCGAAAACTAGCAATTGTAACTAGCCTGATCCTCAGGTAAATGCCTACGGTCAAATGATATGTCACTCTGGGGAGGCGAACTAATAGAAGATGCTACAGAATTGCATTTCAAAAGAGGTACCGTATATGAAAATTACTCCTAAATTTGAATGTGCAGGATTTACTTTGAAGATCGAGCACGATAGAGGAATGAGACAGGAAATCTGCTATTAATATCATAGAGCATGGCAAATATTTAAAAAAAATTACTTAGATTTCCACGCAAATTTTAAAATATTATTTTTGTCATGGGTAAGTCCTAAAATTTCCAGGGGAGAAGAGTTACCCTAAACACGTTTTACAGAATAAGAAACACATTCGGGATGTTTACAACAGTACTTCAGCTTGGAATAACATTCCACCGAAACAATGGACACAATACTTCCTGAATCTAAAAGGCCCGTGACCAGTGCGTTATCTCAATTTCGAGAAAGGGCACGAAGTCTTGAGTATCGAAGGCAATTTGGAGGCATTCTTTAGGACCTTTGAAGATGGCCTTCCTTCTTTATTATGTGACATAGTGCCCTCAGGTACTGAGCCTTCAGATGCAGATAGGGGTGAGAACGCAGCCATGCACCCTAGTTATAGCAATCGCCACTTGAGGCCCAACAGAAAAAGGTAAATATCAACGCCCAATTCTCTTCTCTTAAGGAGCATCACTCCTGCCAACATGACTAGTTATATATTAAAATAACCAGACATAATTATAACATTTTTAACCTCAATATATGCATCCATAATGAATGTTCTCTTACAGCAGTAATGATAAAATTAAAGATGAAAAATATCAAGATATTCATAATAAAAGCCGTTCCCACGCTCCTATTCAAATTAATGTTACATATTTCTGCCTTTGTTTTTGATATATTCATTACTATAACCATATTCTTGAAAAGAGGGATGTCTTAAACGATGCAATTTATTTAATAAGTCTTTGCAGTGTGATTTTCGAAAGTTCCAGAAATTACTTAGTACCATTCCTTTCTCTGCGCGAGCGTCAATCAATCAATCAATCAATCAATCAATCAATCAATCAATCAATCAATCAATCAATCAATCAATCAATCAATCAATCAATCAATCAATCAATCAATCAATCAATCAATCATTCAATCAATCAACCAACCAATCAACCAACCAATCAATCAATCAATCAATCAATCAAACAAACACACAAACAAATAAACAAACAAATAAACAAACAAACAAACAAAGAATCAATCAATCAATCAACCCATCAACCAATCAATCAATCGATCAATCAATCAATCAATCAATCATTCAATCAATCAATCCATCAATCAATCAATCATCAATACTGATCTGCATTATCGCTGTCGCCCAGGTGGCAAATTCCCTATCTGTTGTTCTCCTAGTCTTTTCTTAAACGATTATTAAGAAATTGGAAACTTATTGAACATCTCCCTTGGTAAGTTATTCCAATCCCTAACTCCCCATCCTATAACGAATATTTGTCCCAATTTGTCCTCTTGAATTCCATCTTTACCTCCACATTGTAATCTTTCCTACTTTTAAAGACCACTCAAAACGTATTCGTCTACTGATGTCATACCACGCCATCTCTCCACTGACAGCTCGGAACATACCACTTAGTTGAGCATCTCGTCTCCTTTATCCCAAGTCTTCCAGCCCAAACTTTGCAACATTTCTGAAAAGTTATTTTTTGTCACATATTACCCAGAATAAATCAAGCTGCTTTTCCTTCGATTTTTCAGTTCCTTTCTCTCTTCAATAACCTGTAAGAGAGATTATTCGGTACATTTTCAGTTTTCACGCTGGTTATATCTTCAAGCTTATGTGAAGCTATGTGAACGGAAATTAGGTCAGCTTTCAAGCTCACTGCTGAATTGAGAATAAAAATGTTATCAGTCTTGCTAACTACTTCTATATTTTCCATAGACGCCAAGGAGCCAGAATTTCGTACCGGTAGGTCTGCAGACGTGAGACTGGCGTATGTGGGCACCCTCAAATAACGCCGGACTTGAACCCGCCAACCCGAGCTAGTCATATATTTTCTCCTTCACAATCATAAATTTAAATATTTCCTGCCTTTATTTTGATGTACGCATTATTATAACCATATCCTAAAACGGAGGGTGGAGGGATAGAGAAAGGGAGAGAGAGATCTAGATTGTATATTTTTTTGCAAAAGTTCATGGACTTACCACGTAAGGCCTATCTGTCCTTCAGTGGCGTATGCTGGTATCAAGACGTGGGCTACCACTAGACTTAGGCTACCCCTTTTCGATAGTTGGTTTAGGGAACATCAAGCGTTAAGCATTTTGAGCTGCAGCCAACAGCCAACGGAGCTGCCTGCTGTGTTGTCAAGGCTGCTTCACAAGCTACTGCCCTGGCCTCTGCCACCGCCAATACTCAACACCTGATCAATCGAGTTGGTAGCCTAAGGTTTAGCAAATTGAAGTCCAGCTTTGAGGCTAAATGGATAGAATGTTTGCCTTTGGTCCGACGGCCCCGGTTCAATTTTCAGAATAAACCCCCTCATACTGTTAATTCCCCTGGCTTGGGAACTGGGTGTTTATTACGTCTTCGCCACTCATTTTATCCTTATTAGGTCACTACCAAGCCTATGTAGATGCCATGCACCATTAATTATTATTATTATTATTATTATTATTATTATTATTATTATTATTATTATTATTATTATTATTTTATTATTAACATCATAATCGTTAAATAACAATGTTGAATTTTACAGCAGTCGTAACCATCCTTCAATGGTTAATTATCTTCCTCGGAAGATCAGTGGTGGTGTCAGACCCATGATCACGGGTTCGATTCCAACCAACAAAAGAGAACACTAAACCTGAAAGATTGCGTTTTATTTTAGCAGATCTACCAATAAAAAGAAAACTATATCGCTCCTATAACAGCAGCCCTGCAGTGTCTTCCTACAAAGATGTAGAAGTAAACGGGAGTGAAATACCAGCACTCCGTTATCTATATATTTATGGCAGAAGGATGAGGTGAGGAAGTATATACGATGAGTAACGCATGGTGATAGCAGTGGCGATCTGACGGACCGAAGTCTAGCACAGCTATCCTCCGCCGGTCCCCGTGTCTGTAGCCAGACAGGAGCGAGCCTCGTGAGGCGAGTCGATGTGAAGGGACGAGAATCTGGGCTGCAATATCACTCTCCGAAGCCTTGTTCTCAGAAATTCGTGCGACGTGTATTCTCATTGCTTTAAGGTTTGCAAATGGAACAATGTGTCAGGTGCTTACAATATAATGTGCTTTAGATTTCCATCGCTCGCATTTGAGGTTTGGGCTTCACTGATAGCCTTGGTAGCCCTCAGTATACGCCACTGCTGTCCTTCCTTTTGCTTGGATGTTGTTTTATTTTTCTTCTTTCTTCAATAAGCAGTAGGGAACGTGGTGGAGTGTCATTTTAAACATACTTTTAGCTTGCAAGTTGGTGTATCTCAAGCTTACCACATTAGAGAAACCCAGGAAATCTACAGGGGCACTAATGAGTCAAAGAACATTAACAGATTTTATATATATTGGCTTAAATCACACTGTTTGAAGACAGGTTGTAAGGCAAGGATAGGATAGGAAAGAGGGCTAGGATATAAATGAAAGGAAGAGGTCTTTGCCTTAATAAAGGTACAGCCACAGAATTAGTCAAAAGTAAAATTGAGGGAACCACGGAAAAAACAAAAAGAACTTCAGATCTACCGACTGAAGGGATCGAATCCACCACCTCCCAAAAGCAAGCTCACAGCAATGTGATCGAACTGAACAGCCAATTCACTCGGTTCTTTGTGACGCGCAATACCACACGGGCTTACGCTCTCCCAAATTACACAGTTTGGATTTATACCATTTATACCTCTATATGGATCTTCAGTTCTTCAATTATACCTATAAGTAAGAACATTACGTACTGTAATAAATGATACTTCCCTAATCTGTAGTCTGATTGGTGCAGGTATAACAAACCTGATGATGATGATGCTTGTTGTTTAAAGGGGCCTAACATCCAGGTCATCAGTTTCAAATAGTATGAAATGAGACGAAATGTAATGACAATTTAAAAGTTCAAAATCGTCCACTGACCAGAATAAAAACGTGATGATGAATTAACGGGTGGATATGATTTTAAAACAATCGGTGGATCCGACCCAGAAACTATCATAAACGATAGTATAACTGACCAAGGGACTGCTTCTAAAGTACAATTCTGAATCGAGGATACTGGTTGTAAAAGGGGTCCAAAATTCTTGTCAACGGCCTCTCATAATGAAACTTATCGGTAGTAAAGTAAAATCATAGTATTTGTCACGTTGCTGCACTAATCAAAAATAGCGTAGACTCACGCTGTTCCACACATTATGGTACTACTCACAAGTATTTTACTTCGTACAGGTAACGCAGACCTATGGTGTTTCTCACATTATGGCGCTACTCGTAGGCAACGCAAATCCATGGTGTTCCTCACCTAGGTGTACTAATCACGGGCGCAGGTGTTCCCGTGGTGCTCTTGATATAGTGGGTACTAATTACAGGCAATGCAGATCCACGGTGTCGCTGATATAGTGGCACTAATCACAGACAACGCCCAGACCCGTGGTGTTTCTCACAATGGTACTAATCACGGGTACTGGAAAAACCATACAAAGACTCACCTTATGTTGCTACTAATCACAAACCTATTGTGTGCCTAACAAAGTGGTACTACTCGCAAGTAAAGGCGACCCATGGAGTTCCCCGCATGATGGTACTAATCACAATTACTTTCATGGCTCTAACACTAATATACCTTGGTCGCCCCTTATAGTCGGCTCTTACAACAGGCAGGGTATACCGTGGTTGTATTCTTCATTTGCGGCCCTCTCCCACAGGGGGTGTATAAAATATATTGGGAAGAAATGCTTTTATACGGTATCTCCATCAGAAAGAAGTCATGTTGCCACGGCGATAACAATATGTAATAAAATAAATGAATCCAAAGGGATAAGCACAATTTACTATATAAAATACTACATGTTACCCACGGCTTCGCTCGCGAGGATTTCGTTATTTGATAATTGTTCCTCGGTACTGCATTAAGATATCTGAAATTGCCTAAAGTATAAAAACACACCGAAAAATTGCATTTCATTTACCCCAGAAACTTCTTGTAAACCACGTTTGTGGCATTGAGATGACCAGGCTACTGGAACATGCGACATGGAACTCTACATGTGAGAAACAGTCCTCTTTTAAGTCGGAAAAAAGGGTTTATTTATTTCTAAAGGAGATACCAAATACCGATGTTCAAGTCTGTAAGATCTTAGTGTTTGTGGTATAAGTACCCTAATAGAGAGAATTCAACTCCTCCACTTATTATCGATCTCCAGCTTAAGTTGATTTTCTGAAAACAAAAAGGACGTGTTCCTTTGTTTTTAAAGGGTATTACAAATACCAATTTTTCACGTCTGTAACTGTTAAGTTATGAGATATACTGTATATGTACAAATTTAAAAAATTGACCCACTCCTTGGCTGAGTGGAGAGCGTTGAGGCATTTGATTCACAGGGCTCCGGGCTCGATTCCGGGCTGGGTCGGGGATATTAATCGCATGTAATTGATTCATCTGGCTTGGGGATCATATTCAATCAACACAGCACATTACAATCCTCAACAGGAACACGCAATAATAATTACATCCCTACACACGAGCTTGGCGTCAGGAAGGGCATCCAGCCGTAAACAGGGTCAAATACACATGTGCAACACAGTTCGCAACCGCAACCGCACAGGTGTAGGAAAAGCGGTAGAAGAAAAAGATAATCATTTTAAAAATTTGCCCACTTCCTTATTATTTCATCCCCTTAAGTGGATTTTCCAAAAAATTGTGTTCATTTATTTTTAAAAGAGACTGCAAGTACCAGTTTTAACGTTTGTAATATCTTCAGTTTCTGAGGTATATGTATCCTCATATAAAGAATTCAACTCCTTCCTCACTTCTTTTGACCCTCCTCCCTCAGGCCTTAAGTGGATGTTATGAAAACGAAAATTCGTGTTCTTTTATATTTAAAGGAGATTCCAAATACTAATTTTCATGTCTGTAACATGTTAGGTTTTTGTGATATATTGTATGTAATCTCGCTGCTGTAAAATATTCAAGCTGACGTTGCCATGGTTACGACAGTTCATTTCTTTATCCGATTCCTAGAGCGGGGTTAGTGTAGTGCCAATATCTCCGTATCGGTTGGATTTAGTGCCTCATAATATGGTTTACGAGCCCATAAGGCTTACCGAGTTTCGTTCTTTTCGTTAACGGGCTTAGATTGAGCTTTGTCTCGTCCTTGTACGACAAATTCGATTTCGTCTATATTAGCTTATTATTTTCATATTTTTATATCTCCCCCTTCGCCCCCCTCGAATTGCTTTGAAAATATAATACAACCCATGCTACTCACTGGCAATATAGATTTCTATAGGTGAAGTAATTTTTAAATCTATTCAGTAGTTTTTGAGTTCATCCGTTACAAACAAATATACAAAATTTTCCTCTTTATAATATTAGTATAGATTAGTTCATTTACATTTTAGGGGATATGTAATATTAATAATAATAACAACAACAAAAGTATGCAATAAATATACGGTAATTTACAACATCAAGAGCAATTCTATGATCACTAAATTACCTACAAAACAGGGAGTGTCAATAAACAAACATAATAAACATGAGTACTCGTATTTAAAAAGAAAAAAAAACAAAGTCATCTCCTTCCAAGCCATGAGGGCCATTGGAATGGTGAAAGGTAAAGGCTTCCACTATCCATAACTTTGGCACTTGGTGGGGTAGAGTGTTAGCCCTACATTCAGCACGAACATTGGAACTTGCTCACTGACTTGAAGCTCGCTGACCCCAAGTTCTTCCCGCCAGGTGTCACTGATTTGTTGATAGGCGCAGAACATTTCTTTTCATTATTGATACTTGGTCACAGAACTCGACCACCAGATTATCCTATTTTTCAAGACACTGAACTAGGATGGATTAAAATTAGACACTACCATCAGAGGGCAGAGAATAATGTCTTACTCTAATCGCATTTTTTTGAAGTCAGAGGACAGGTTAGACACACAGCTACAGCAGTGCTAGGAAATAGAAGAGCAGACATGACAAGAGAAGAAAGAGCCACAGAAGGGTACTTTACAGAGAATACCACTAGGTGCGCCGTTCCCGCGTCCAGGTAAGGACGCACAAGATCCAGGCTAGCTTAAACTATAATAATATTTACCACTATTCGTCATTTACGGGCCATGAGTTCCGGTTGAAAAGAAAGAATACCGAATCATGCTTGAGGAAATCTCTAACTCACGTAGAAGGACGTCTCCTACTCGTTCGTTTACTAGCTAGAATTCTCTATGGTTTACTAGATTGCCTTCAATATAGGTGCTTATGACTAACAAGGTAACATCCACAATGGTGAAGTCGCCGATCGCGATGAAACTTAGCAAACACATTGAGGTACATGTAAAAACAATGTCAGCATCAATTTTAGGCGCCAACATTCATTAGCGCATTAACGAAGGGGCCTAAAAGTTGCGACATTTCAAGTTCCGCGCGATCAGCAATGAATACCTGCTGGCCAATGCTAAGCCGGCACACATACTTCCCGTCTGGAGACACACCCTCTGCACCGCCTTTTACCTCCAAGTGTTTCTCCCTGGCACGTTCCCCTCCCTTCTCCTCGCGCTTGCCGGCTGCTTGGCTGTGGAACGAGACCGGCGCTATATTTTGCTTCCTTACGCACTATGTATGTATGTTGGGTATTCAGCCCGAAGGCTGGTTTGATCCTCTGCAGCTCCGCCAACAGCTGTCATAAATAGCCTAAGCGTCACTGAAGAGGCGTACTAGGGAAATGAGGAGTGAGGTAGTTTCCCGTTGCTTTCCTCACCGAGCCAGCTGTTGTTTACGTACTATAGTTATTGAAATCCTTTAAATCACGTTCCGTTTCACACATAATAATAATAAATAACCTAAACGTATTTACTCATATTTTATGCAAATGCTTTATTTTCATTCCTGCTAATTCCGGTGGGTTGTCAATTCTTGGGTACAACCCCGAGTTAAGCACCATCGGGCGTGGACAAACGTGGTATAAGGTACTGCGTCCGACCTAGGCTTAAATTATTATTTACGTCTGAAACACCTTGAAGCTGTTAGAGTGGACATACATATGAAATTTATTAAAATAAATCACCCACCTTGAAACAACGTTAAATATCCTTTTATTTAAAGAAATCACGTGCCCGGGTAGAGGATCTCAATGAATGTAATGAGATGTTGTACCTCGGGATATCAAAATATGGTTACAGGTCCAGACCTTCTTTTCATGTCCACTCCCCTACCCCCATTTTGTGTACGCTATCAGTTGTGTCATTACGAAATGAAATCGCGAACAACAGCAATTATAAACTCCGAGTTAGAAACTGCTGGTATTTCCCGTATTACGTACTCTGGTATAAGGAATCTAGATACAATGTTTTTATTTGTGCTTGTATTGAACGATGTATTTATGTTTTGCAGTGAAAGGCACAACACATTTCAATTGCAGCCATGGTTGGCGAACATAAATCAATTAAATGCATAGACAACTTGATATGTGTATGACATGGAATGATCGACGTAATAAGCAGAGTCTTTAAAAAGAAATAAAGATGTGCATTTATATATGCAGTACATATACCGTAATCACAGGCAGAGCTGTAGTACTACTTACTCGTACTTTTGCGCTATAGCTGACAGAGGTCTATGTATTCAACAAGTAGCCATATTAAAGTATCACACTACAGTATTCTGGGTACAATGGCAGTTACATACGTAAAAGTGTACATGGCTATTGTACGAACTAGTACAACAACAAAAAATTACAAGGCACCACAATAAATGACTCCATATACATTACATCGGGCAAACTCCCCGTCAATAATAGTAAGCAAAAACAATTTATGGTCTATTCGACAATTTACAACATAGTGAAAAGACGACTGAAACAAAACACAATTAACAACAGGCCCCATACTTTTCTCAAGGGACGTACGCTTTACAATAGTGGTGTTCCTCGTAGAAGTGTGTGACGCACAAGTCCTTTGTACACCACGCACATTTGACAAAACCAGTATTCGGGCACAAAGAACATACCAAGCCAACACTGTCAAAGGAATACACTACCGGGTGTTCGAATTGTCCAGGATGATCTTCAAGGTACCCACTGCGGTACCACGAGTACTTCCACATGTTTGTGAATCGAGGAGATGTCAGCTGGAAATGTAACAGTGATTGCAACTTTAAGATGGTGTTACGGTGATGCAGCACGATGCCGGTATTCATATGTCGCAGCCCGGAATACATTATCTGGTGTATGTTTTCCAAATCCGAAACCCATACACGTCAAATGGCTGACAAACGGCTGTAGCGCCGGCTAGAATCTTCATAACTCCAACTCCCGTGCCATGAACAAGCGCATTGTGGCCAGAGAAAGAATCTAACAATAAAATATTTTGTCCATCGGGTAAACTTGGTTTCAAGATGTCATTATACCAGCTCTGAACTTCTGCTTTGCCCATCTTTCCAGACGTGGTGCACACGACATGAATATTTTCTTGTGAAAATATTCGTTTCTTAACAAGGGAACCAAAAACGCCATTTCTTTCCTTTAAAACGATTAGCAACGGGGAGAGTAGCTCACCTTCTGCTGACATGGTAGGCATAATCGTGTAGCTGTGCGTAGTAGAGGGAATTGATTGGATCACCGTGCTAATCGACTTTTCTCCTCGGCGCGCTAATGTTCTGCCGGTGTACATTTCCAAATTAAAGCCGCTTTGGTCGCAGTTAAAAACATGTGATGGGCTGTGTAACTGTATTTTTTCTTTTACGTTTTCCACAAATATTTGGGCTTCCACCATAACGTCACTTTCCCTATCAAGTTTTCTCGTTGTTGTCACGACAGTAATTTTTCGGGATGTGATCCCAAATTTCTTTTTGAAGTCGTACACCCAGCGTGAGGACGCTTTAAAGTCATGGATCCCGCGAGAGCGGGCACTTTGCATTGCCCAATGTTTGATTGTGGCGTCATGGATGGTGGACGTACGGTACTCCGCGTCAATGTTTTTCTTGCAATCCATCGCAATAAGACCAAATTTGTCTCGGAGAGAGCCTCCTTTATCCACAACGTTTTTCCAGGCGGAGAGCTGTGACACTCTATGCAAACGACGGAAGTGCTTTTGCACAGTTGTAAATTTAAGATTTTTCCGTTTTCCACTCCTCCAGAAGTTGCCTGCTCTTGTTATATACTGTGAGTCTACGGTGTCCGCCGAACTGGCACTGTCTTGGCTTTGTCCCGGTTCTGGCTCGCTGTATTCAATATCCTTTTCGGTTTCCTCCGACTGATCAGACTTGTACGTCAAACTTGTAACGTCCTCTAAATAGAGACTGTCACCTTCAAGACAGCAACTTATAAGCTCTGAAAAAATAAAACAAATAACTAAAATACATGTTGTTATGTGTATATGTATTGACAGGAACAACGGAGAACACAACTGTTCGTTTAAAAACAACGAGAGTGTTATCGGTAATGAAATGAAATGTCGTATGGCTTTTAGTGCCGGGATATCCCAGGACGGGTTCGGCTCGCCAAGTGCAGGTCTTTCTATTTGACCCCCGTAGGCAACCTGCGCGTCGTGATGAGGATGAAATGATGATGAAGACAACACATACACCCAACCCCCGTGCCGTAGGAATCAACCAATTAATGTTACAATCCCCGACACGGCCGGGAATCGAACCCGGGACCCTCTGAACCGAAGGCCAGTACGCTTCCCGTTCTGCCAGCGAGTCGGACAGAGTTATCGGTATCATAAACCTACAATTTCACTTGCAGCGCAAAAGACCACGCTTCAATCTACGTTATTACGGCCTATGTCCGCAGTGTGACATCTCCCCGTGAGCGTCAAAATCTATTTGACAATAGTTGACTGCTTAACACTCACCCTCAATAGCGTCATAAAGCTGCAGCTCCCGAAAGTTCACCGTGACTTCCGTGCTTTGCTTGAAGATGAAAAATAATTTTTGACACGCTCAGTGACATTGCCCTTAAGGACTCGTCGCAAACGTTTTCATAAATATTTCATAAAATATAAACTGCCTATACAATGTGGAAATTCCAAGGGAGAGCTATGAGGAAGGCTGATAGCGTACGCAGTGTAGCACAGGTTCTGTTCGACAGCTAAGCAGACGTCAGCGCGGGGAGAGGGAAACGAGTGGTGCTGAACCAGGCGGGGCGGAGGGGAGGAGGAGCAGAGGTGTGGCACAATGCAGTGTTCCGGCTAAGCATTGGTCAGGAGGAATTCATCGCTGTTCGCGCGGAACTTGAAATGTCGCAAATTTTCGGCCCCTTAGTTAACGCGCTAATGAATGTTGGGGCCTAAAATTGATGCTGGCATTGTTTTTACATGTACCTCAATGTGTTTGCTAAGTTTCATCGCGATCGGCGACTTCACCATTGTGGATGTTCCCTTGTAAGTCATTACTCTACAAAGTTATTAAAAGAAAGGTTGATGTTTCAACATACTACATTTTATTACAAACTCAGTTCATTCCATAGAAAGAATATCATGATTTCATCTTTGGGAATAATAGTAAAGACTAGTAGGCTATACCCTTATCTAAAGGTTCATTTTTGATAAAATCAAATTGAAGTTCTCGAAAGAAATAAAGTGTCCAGTTAAGATGCTTGAAAAATTATTTAATTACAATCTTAAAATATCTAAATCACAAACAACTTGTCTGGAATGTCTCTCTTTAGAAACGAAAGAAACTAAAATGCATGACGGTATCGGACAAAGAAATATTGGTTAATGATAACCTCAAGTAATTAACATGTCCGATTCTCGAAGTACTAGATAATAAAAATGTTGAATAAGTAAAACATTAAATAATTAAAATATTCGCTGATCGCAATATTGATTAAGTAAAATATTATATTAAGTAAAACATTATTAGATTAAGTAAAATACTATTAGATGCATCTAATGAGGAAAGATAATATGTACAGTACAACATAATACATACAGTGTCGTAGATTGAGGGTGGTTTTAAAAATATACAGGACGCTGGTTTGTATCTGGCATTAAACCCTTTTACGAAATTGGAATCACATCTTTTCTACATGAAATCTCACAAAATCTAAATTAACTGTTCTGTTTTTCTGATCATATTTACGTCGATCTACAGAAATGAAATAATTTTCCGTCCCCCTAATTCTTTGTGTCTAAATACACAATCAGATTAACTTGGAAAATATTCTCATAGTATTTATAACATCTGATAGGTGTTGTATTGCACGTAATGTTCATATTTATTGACACATTCTGTTGCATAAACATCGATAAGTCCCTTTTAAATTAATGTATACTCTCAAAAAGAATGACCAAACATCACATTTAGAATATTAGGTAAATTATCCTTTTAACTTGGGCTTATTCATAAATTCAAGTGCGTATCCATGCTATTATAGTATATTACCAAGTGTATATTATCATAATTCCATCAAAATATACGTTGTTTACATGGTCTACCTTGTGCGAAGACTCTACCTCAAGAATAGTAACTCATATTCCTGCAGTCAGTCATCAGTGATACTAGATAACGCCTTAGAAATAACTTCAAAGTTCACCTAACACATGAGAAGAATCTTATAATTAGAAGATATATATGAGGGTGTTAGCTAGTTCAAATTCATCCTCCTTATTAGAAATCATTTGGTGACTTTACGCATAAATGTCAATATACGGATGTCATTTCGATCGCATTCTAACCCGTTCTGTGCTTACTCGTGGGTAAATAATCAAATGAAAACAGTATAAGTTCAGTAATCACTTCATGATGCTCAACTTGGAATATTATGTCCACCACAACATGACCATGATTGTATTCGCGAAGAATAACAACTACTACCAACATTAATTACCAATCTCACATCATCACTTTCATTAAATAATCATTATTTCATATCTTAAATAAATAAATATCACACTTCAAATTACCATATATGTCTCATCATATTCTAATTCGACGTATCTCTTACCTTCATCATGGTTCGTGAACTTACTTATTCAGTTATAGCTTTGATTCCTTCATAATTCCAAAAATAATACTACCACATTTATTTATATTCCAAGCACTTCATATATACGATCTCTATTTTACAATTCTTAAGTCACATAACTTCTCACACATGCCTAACTTCCATTCTGACGTCGTATAAAACTCACCAGTACATTTAAAAAACTAACCTTCTCTCACAGTATATATTGACAGCGTTACGAACGAAGGCTTTCTAATCACTGAATGACTGTTTCCTACATATGGATTTGACGTTTCAGGTTTGAAGATTACCTAACATCCTTTAACCTAACTTGTAATCCACTGCTCGTATTTCATCATCGCACTCATGTTAGTTAGTTTAGCACTTTAATAAAAGGAAAAATAGATAATTTCTTACTTGTCAACTTCTGTAGTCAACTCATGTCCGGGTGACTGGACATGCAGACATATCTCCTTTCGTTTCCCTAGGTATTTGGGAATGCTCGGGAACGTCTCATCTGGTTCCTGGTCATCCTGGGGCTGGCAACGTCATCCTACGGTGTGATCATCTGGGTAACCTCGCCTTCCGTCTCCTTAAAACATCTTGATCATGGCTTGAGCAGTTGGAACAGAATAATATGTGATGTTAGTCAACATCGTCATCTTAGGGCTATGTTCTGTTATTGCTTGCTTATGTTGAAAGAACGTCTTTCTTGGGAGAGTTGACGGTCTGGGATAGGTGAAATTGATTATTATACTCAAAATGAGTAAATTGTGTTTTATATATTATCCCTTCTCAATATTCCGGTCGAAATTTTAATCCTTTAGTTGTCTAAAATTGGAAGTATCGGCTAATACGTTGTCTAAGGAATGTCGTGACGTAACACCGTTGCAACTTCTGAATTTATTTTTGGAGTATTTTAATTTCGCGGAACGAAATAATATTTCTTGCTAAAATTGTGGAGTGTAGCCGTCAATGAAGCTTTCCTCTTGTCTTTAGTATGAAATACTGATACGCTGATATCTTCCTTTGGCGATCAACTATGTTGCTTCTCTTGTACGCAAGTTAAGTGAATGTAGTCTTCTTTCCAATTTTTTTCTCAATAATATCTCGTAACAATCTTCTTACTTCGTTCCTTTGTCCACTGCCTTCTATGTTTCGATACTTTTGCGAGCGCTTGACAAAAATATTACCATCTTGGCTTGCGGTAGTGTCTGACGTTTAAATATCCGTCGTTTTTGACATTTCAGACTCCATTTTTGTTCCGATCGTATCTTTAGGTAACAGTGAAATGGCACATAGGGAAGCTACAGGTAGATTTATAGTTTGCTTATCCCTCAAGCAGAAACCTGAGGTTCTGGGAAACTCCTTCAATCACACCACATCAAGACTTACTCAACTAGAACGGCGCTTCAGTAGGCAGTACTCACTTATGCACGAGTACTGTAACCTTCTGCACGACTATGAGGCATTGGGGCATATGGTTCAAGTCAGGGAAGCTATTACCTACCCCATCATCCAGCTTTTAAGCTTAGTAGCTCAACTACAAAAATGAGGGCTGTATTTGATTCTCCTGCTAAAACTTCTAACAATATTTCATTTAATGATTATATTAACGGTTGGATCGACAATGCAAGAGGGTCATTACTCCATTATTCTAAGATTTACAATGCATATTGTACCAGGATAAATTAATTTCAAGAGCATGAGGTCTTTCTGGGGGTGCTTAGTCGTTAGGAGATGTTACAGAGAGGGAGGATCGCAAGGCGAAATAATAGATATTATATCTTTCTTTCCTTTATTCAATCTCTGGGAGGTCACCCTATTATATCGCGAAATCATAGATATTCACTAGAAAATAAATCCCAACTTCAACATCAGAATATCGAAAAATCAAGTTGATCAAGTAAAATTCAACTGAATAATGTCTTTCTCAATCAGTTATGTCCATCATAACTTTCATGGCATAAATTATTAATAAAGCATGTTGTAATTAAGAAATCCTAAACTCTTTCCTATTGGCACTAGCGATTTCAGATTACGCTTTCTACATGAATTAAATAAATAAATTTGGTAACTCCTCTTGTGAACACATCAAACTCAAATATGAAACACTTGAAATTAAATCTGATCTTCTAGTATAAAGTTCTAAATATTGTCCAATTTTTTTGTAAATTATTGTACACTTTACGTAAACATTGCAAATTGAGATTTCATGATACACTTCCACCATGAATGAAGCACACTTCGTGAAGACGTACGAGAAAGATTATTGAAAGAGTATTGGTCTCTTGGCAGCAGAGATAAGGGAACACCAAGTGTTGATACTGAACAGGTGATTCTGATAAGGGGACTTTTAGAATTGTGTCATATGTTTCATATCTTAAGACAGACAGTGTATGAGTAAAAGTATGCAGGGGGTGTTTTATGAACACATTGGCAGTAATGAAGACAAGTGCTTCTACATCTGGCATAACGCAAGAAGGAAACGGAGGAATATCCACAGTTATATGCCTTCAGGCAAGCAACTCGATGTTGAAAACATCCTAGAGATATCGCACACTGAGAATAACACGGCCACAACTCAAAAAAGGTAAATTTTACAGGAGAGAGATTTGAAAGTTTGCATCTTGTATATAAAATCAGATTATTCATAAATCAAAGTAACTGTTTACTACAATTACTTCGGTATATACACTTTTTACTTTGGTCTACATACGCTTTGATTTATGCAATTGTATGCGAGATAATCTGATTTATATTAATAAAATTTGTACTTGTGGCCTTATAATACCAGCAAGGTAGAAGATTTACTAACATTACTTCGAAATTGTAATGGAGAGTATGAATACCAACTTGCATAATGATCACAAGCACACTTTATTCTGCAACATTTACTACACAATAACTTAACCAAAACCAATTTTATTATATTCAAAGTACAATAATTTTATCAAATAATTCTACAGCTCCTCACATTGGTAATCAGCTTCCGTAAGGTCCGCTTGTCTGTCCTCTTCATTTTGATCATGAGCTTGTAGGCTTTTAAAGAACTGGTGATGAACTCTAGGAATGACACCAGCTGAACACAAGTCGAGGAGGTCCTTAAGCTTGCTCAAAGATATTTTGGGTGGACATGAATAAGCCTGTTCCAGAAGTGGTAAACTTGGACGTCCTCGCAGTTTTCCTCTTACGTGTATTGTTTTAAAGGCCTGGTCTTCGTAGTCTGTTTTGTAGAACAGAACGTTGGGTGAATCCTTTCTTGTTTCGATGATTTTGAAGGAATTCCAGTTCACTTTCTGGCCATCTTCGTTGACTGTGAAATTCTTACCCATATTCTTCGCCAGTTGTTTAAAATCTTTAATGTCCTCCGTCGCAAGCTCTCTTACAACGTAGGGCTTTCCTTCTTTCTTAGCTAACTGTATCAGAGGCACCCACTGCGTTGGTGTATAAATTGGGCCTGATTTCAAACTCCTTGCTTTCTGCTTCTCGATTGTAGAATGCATACTATCTCCTTCGTTCTGTGTATGTCCAGCTATCAAATATTTATGGGTAATTTGTGGAATACTAAGTGTCTGTACAGCAAAGAGGTACAAGGATGCTATAAATTTATTCTTATTTTGTCCACCAGCATTATCTGAATAAAATACAACACGTTGATTCTGGCAATGTTCTTCTAGAAAAGTCAAAACACAAGTTCCAATTTCACTGACTCCACGATTAGCTATGGATTCGTTCCAAAAGAAACAGTACCCTTCCTTCTTTCCGATATCATAAACAATAAAATTATAACAATTCAACTTTCTCTTATAGTACAAAACTGAAATATCACCACATGGTGCTTGAAGGACTGCCTGTAAATCAAAGCATGATACAGTCAATGACCCTTCCTTAGCAAGAACACTATCTTTGGATTTCTCTTCTCTACTTAGAAGTTTGTTTCTGCAATGATCTTCATACATTGCTCGTTTCTGTTCCTTTTCTTCATCACTGGCATTTTTGTAACTTTCACAGAGCGCACACTGATCTTTCTTTGGCACAAAAAAAGAAAGATTGAAGTCTGTATTGAAAATTTCCCTATATAAACTGAGCTTCACTGAAGGAAGTCCGCTTTTGGTTTGATTTTCCAGATACAGTCGGTACATATCAGCAACTGTTAAGCTCCCATCTAGATACTCTTTACTTGTTTGAGCTCGAAGATAATGAGACTCTGTTCTGGGGAACGAGCGTATATGGTTTCTAACCTGTTCCTTCAACGCCTCATCAACATTATGCTTTGTGTGTTTTCCGCGTTTCTCCTTCTCTAAAACTCCATGTTCGTCAACTTTATTCCAGCAGTTCCTTATGAACTTATCTCCTACATCAAGAGTTTTCATAAAAAAACTGCTTACAGACCCTTATTTTATTTCCATCTACAAGGAAGTAGTACGCAATATTACATCCCCTCTGGCTGCCTTCTTTTGAGTATCTGTACCTTGGTTGCACTTTTTGGGAGTGACTGACCACAAAATTACGCTGCAGGCCATGATCTCCTAATTGCCAGTAGGATTTATTGATTTCTGCTTGTCTTTCCTCTGTAATTTTGGTGGGACATTGAAGACCCACAAACACCTCTAACACCTCTAACTGACTTCGCAACTATTTCTTTATTGGTTACAGTGAGGTATGTCTGACCTAAATTTACTCTTGATTTCTTTATGTTCGCTTTCCATAACTCTGGCTGACGTTTCCTTTTCTTGCTCTGCGATCTATCAGCTACTTCACTTTCTACTCGAAGTGTTGCATGTTCACTCTCGGTAGAATCCTCAGTTGTTTCTATTTCAGGCACATCACGCTTTTCAAAATGTACTAATTCTGAGATATCACTATCACAAACAAACTCTTCCAGCGCCCCACTCTGCTTCCCTCGATCGACATTCTTTTCTTGTGGACTGGACTGCAAAAGAGAAAAATTAGACCCTCTGTATTTCGTTTGCTTGTTATGACTTAATTTGAAAGAACTACATATAGCACGTTATTTATAATAATGTACCTCTGAGGCCATTGTGCTTGTATTGCACAAAGCTCCACTCGTCCCTTCACAGTTAGTGCATGTTGCAAGTGGTAATGTGATACTCTGAGGGAGATGAGCTGCTTTCACAGGCACGAGATCAGTGTAAACCTTTTCTTCACCGGCATTTATCTACAAGTAACAAAACATAAAACTAACATTATTATATTTTACACAGATATTACTACCCAGGCGATTTATCCAATGCATATTAGATTTCTGAATTCAACTTGCCTGTAAATCGTCACTGCCTCTATCTGGTTTTGAAATATCGAAGTTGCTTTGGTCCTTTGTAGGTGCTACAGGAATACTTCGCATCTCATCAAGTTCAATTCCATGTTGGTGTTCAACAATCTATAACAAATTAATCAGCCTTAGGTACGCTCTCCGTTCCCTCATCATTTCATGAATATTTAAGAAATGTACGAGTATGAAAAACAGCAACAGGGTACAAAGTTACTGCTTCCAGTAGTACACTAAATATATTAAAATAAAAGATCACCTTAAACCCATATACTTCCAGTTACAGCTATGATAAATTCCAGATATAATTTTAATCATATTTACAGGTGGCTGCTTACCTCTGAATCACAATTTGTGGCAGGATGGAGCACCATCATCATCATTTTCCTTATTCGGGATGATCCTGTATTGTTCATGTCCATTTTGATACATCCAAAATCACGGAATAAGGCAAAACTGATGAACACAACGCACAGAAGTTTCTCTACTATAGTCACTAAGGAATTCCCTCCAATTCAATGTAAATAATAAGTACATTATTAATGACAATAAGGAAACTGGATTTACATTGTAGCAACAAGAGCCCTCCACTCAGAAAGGTGAGTGTAATAAGGCCACAACTTAAGATGCGTACCTGCACAACAGTGAATTGGTATGGAATGCAAGTACAATACAGCCATATGTCAAAATGTGGCTGTATTGTTCTCACCACTAAGTTTAAGAAACCAAAATGTTATAAGGAATTATCTGCCCTCAGGTGGAAAAAAATTAAAATATATGTATGGCCACGTTACACTAAATAGAGCATGACTAGATGATATTATTACTTGAATAAAACGAAAAAAATTTTTTTTTGAGATGTGGCCTTATAATTCTCAGTATACGATATGAGCTACGAATTTTAAGTAAATAAAGTATAATAAACTGTGAGAATATTTTCTACATTTATTCCTAAAGACTGCAACCTTTTGTTCAATCACTGTTATCCGGTCGATTAGATTAACAGTTTGCCTTTGTCTACCACTACGAGCGCTAATGTGAGTAGATACAGAGTTTCGCTTAAGCACCACTACGAGCGCTAATGTGAGCCTCTGCAGAGTTTCACTTAAGCCTTCGGTGCGGATATTTTTCAAACAATCAAAATTCCCTGAGGGTATTGAACCAAGGAACGCATTACAGAAAGAATATTTCGGCTAGGATTTGAATAAGAAGGAAAACGCGTAATGAACCAAGCGATTTTAGGCTGGAAGTGATATTCGAAATTTGCCTTTTTAGTTTGATAGAGTTCTCCAGTGCTCACAATATAACACCGTTCCGGGCACGTTAGCCTCTCAACTCTCAGCACAATTCAGGAAATTGCATACTTTTGCGGGGACCACCACATGATCAGATAAGAAATGTCTTCAACATTCAAGTCACCTGGTGATGCGATGTGTGGCTGAGGTTCGTTCGTTTGCATCTCATTACACAAGAAGAACAACAAGAAGAACACTATGTACTCCCTGTGAGTCGCACTCTATACACTAGGGAATATCCTTCAAACATGTCGCAAGTGTGGAACTCTACAAATGAAACTGAATCTAGCCAAGGATGAAGAAGAACAAGAGATCAAAATTGAAATTTCTCTTCATCAGGTGAATCATTCAGTTCGGCTGAAATCAGAATACACACTGAATGATGGCATAAACCTGTTTGTATCGAATAAAACAGCGAATATTTTTACAACACTGCACTCCCGATTTCCAAGGCAAAGAACAAGGATGTCTTAGATCTTTACCGCTGATTCACACATTGTTTGAAGTTGAAGACCACTGCGGAAGCTGAAAGTACACTTTCTGATATAGACGAATTCAACGAATGTAAATGCGCCCTGACAGGAGGTGTAATTGTGATATCTACACTTCCATTCTTATAAAAATATGACATACTTGGTGTTGTCAAAACAGTTGTCAAGTGTGGAGATTAATTTTCTTGTATTATTTGAATTATCTTACGTTATGCTTCATTAGTTCTCTCAGTATAGACTAAGTCCCATTAATATTAAGAAGGTCAACGGCATAAGTAAACTTATACGGTATATTGGTGATAATATGCCAGTTTCTACCATGGCAATATCAACAACTGTCCAATAACTCGGCAGGAAGCTCTGCATGAAGAAGAATTCTGATCCTCTTACAGAGAAGCTACTTGCAGTTCTTGTTTTCTACTCTTAGAATACGGTCAGGGACTACAATATATACATTACAGTGGTTACAAGGTCAGTTCTCGATGAGAGAAAAATACAGCAAATGAAATAGAGTAAACTGTGAGAATATATTCTACATTTATTCCTAAAGACTGCAACCTTTTGTTCAATCACTGTTATCCGGTCGATTAAATTAACAGTTTGCCTTTGTCTACCACTACCACTTCCTATAAGACGGAATGAACATGATTACTGATTTTTTGTCAAAACTACAATATATGCGTTGTTTTGGGATCACTTCATATTTCTCTGATTTCTACATGTTAAAGGTTGATTGAAAATGGACATTGTAATGATAAAATCGAATTAAAACAAAATTAAAGAAGAGGTATGAATATTCAGTTTTATTTTCTAAGAAAATTCAGTTCAGTTGGAATGCTGTACGCATCCTAAAAATAAAATTTGACTCTTCTTACCTTCAGGGACAGAATCTGAAATTCGAATTATAGGAATAAATGGCCTTTTGCCAGTTATATGCAACTTCGATAATTTTATTCGTTCATTCAATTTTGTGTCACTCCTGTTAAATGTAATTTTTTGGATGTGTCGCCTTTTCCAGACGACCAACTCAGTTAGTGCCAACTGTCAGCTTGACTTTTTTCAGGAGAACTTTGCTGTCCATTACAGGAAATGACTCCTGTGATGAGAGAACTCAGCCCGTTCTGATAGCTGCTAGCAGTAGAACTTTGCTGTGCACCACAGGAACTGACCCCAAAGATGAGAGAACTCAGTTCGTTCTGATAACTACTAGCAGTAGAACTTTGCTATACACCACAGGAACTGACCCCAAAGATGAGAGAACTCAGTTCGTTCTGATAACTACCAGCAGTAGAACTTTGCTGTGCACCACAGGAACTGACCCCAAAGATGAGAGAACTCAGTTCGTTCTGATAACTACTAGCAGTAGAACTTTGCTATACACCACAGGAACTGACTCCAGAGAAGAGAGAACTCAGTTCGTTCTGATAACTGCTAGCAGTAGAACTTTTCTGTGCACCCCAGGAACTGACCCCAAAGATGTGAGAACTCAGTTCGTTCTGATAACTACCAGCAGTAGAACTTTGCTGTGCACTGCAGGAACTGACTCCAGAGATGAGAGATTTCGGTTCGTTCTGATAACTACTAGCAGTAGAACTTTGCTGTGCACTACAGGAACTGACTCCAAAGATGAGAGAACTCAGTACGTTCTGATAACTGCTAGCAGTAGAAGTTTGCTGTCCACCACAGGAACTGACTCCAAAGATGAAAGAACTCAGTTCATTCTGATAACAACTAGCAGTAGAACTTTGCTGTCCACCACAGAAGCAGACTCCAGAGATCAGAGAACTCAGTTCATTCTGATAACTACTAGCAGTAGAACTTTGCTGTCCACCACAGAAGCAGACTCCAGAGATCAGAGAACTCAGTTCATTCTGATAACTACTAGCAGTAGAACGAGGAATTCTCAGTAACGTTACCAGGTCTAGCCGTTACTAGGAACGTACAACTTACAGGACGTTTCATGGAAAGGTAAACATCGTCGAGCTATGAAATGAACGATACCAATTACACTTCACCAGTGTTGGGTTTCTACATTTGCGTAATGTGTTAAATCAATTGTATATTAATTTCAGTTGAGACCTCATTTCTCTTTGAATGAGAATCCAAGTGGTTTTAGATGTTTCCTGTTCGTTGAGATACGAGTATAAATGTCCTCCATCACCAGTGACATAAATTTGGCTCCAGGTAAATAAAACGCAAGGTGCATTCCTTAGCACAGCCACGAGGAAGAACGAAATCACTTTGGGCCCACGAATTGACCTGGTACTCATTTCTGGAGCAGGCTGAGTGAACCTCTGGGTCATGTGCCACTCCAGAAAATGAAATCTATTTTCTGACGTTTCTAGAACCCACACCCATCCAGGAGAATCAAGGACGTGTTGGCAACCTCGGTATGGTGCCCCCGTTTAATAGATGTCTTACAGTAAGTGTGAGTCTCAATTCTGTGAAGACAGGTGACTGTTGTATTCTTAGGATATTTCTGCCTCTCTCGGACGACCCATGAGTTATATCCAAGTATTAGGTGCTTTAATACGCGTGCCTAACGGGCAAAACAGGTGTTCACAGACACTATAACTGCATTTTATTCGTCGTAATTTGAGAATGAACGAAGTTTTAACTTTACACGTTTAGCTGTTACAGAAAGAAACAAGTATTTCAGAAAATATCCTCAGGGTGGTCATAAGAAAGGCGTTGGTAATAAGCAGTTCCACACCACGGGTGTGATTGTACTTCTTAAAGTAGCTCACATTACGGTACCGGTATCTGTAATGAGAAAGTACAGTACATAAGAATAGTGTGTGGATCTGTTTTCTTCGTGGGAGGAATGCGAACTATCAGGTATCTCCAGATAGGTTCATGTATGCCTTTGCTGGCAAGATATAGTGTTTACAGTTCACTATGTCTTCTGGTATGAGCTATATCAAATTTGTTACTTTCATTGACCTGTCTCAGTCTCATCCTTGGCTTTGACAACATGAAAGTGACTGAGGTATGAGTTGTGCTAGTAATAACAATCCTTATGCAGCCAGTCCCTGTTATGAATGGTATGAAAATATCGCTCATAGAGTCGGTTGGTGCATATATTTCATTGGATTGGCATACTGTTATGCAATAGCAACTGCTGGCTCGGTGACGAAAACAACGGGAAACTATCTCCATCCTCATTTCCCTAGTACGCCTCTTCAGTGATGCCTAGGCTGTTTATGACAGCTGTTGGCGGAGCTTCGGGCTGAATACCCAGTATACATACATATTCATGTAACAAAAGTTGAATAAACTGTAACTCTGGTAGATTTCTACCATACGAGCTGCTCATCTCTTCAAAGTAGCAGTCATACATCACAATGAAAACAATAAAAGATATTCATAGCACAACGGACATTGAGCAGGTACGACAATTGCTTGTTTTAACCACTTAGATAATGAACGACTTCTAAATCACGTAATGGTCCACATAGTTTATTTTCGTGTTATGTTACTGGATTGTAAGCACTTCTGACACGAATAATGGAAATACTCGCTCGGATCATGAACTTAATGTTGGCAATTTGAAAAGAGGTCCTCTAGCGAACACCAATCCATGAGCAAAGGAGATGGAGGGACGATATTTCGTTGATCAGTCACAGGCAGTGAGTGGGCTGAGAGCACAAGATTTTCAGTATCAGTCAAGTAATTGACCGAGAGGAAGAGATAGTTATGCTCATGGCAGAGCACCAGGGGATCGGGGACAGATTATTACAGAACTGATGACACCCTTCCTCTCTTAACACCAATCAGAGGAGAGTGAACCTATCGAGAAAAGGGAGGGAAGACACAAACCTAATAGCGTCAGAGTATGAGTAGACCAAGGAAGGTCGAACGGTGAAGACGAAAGTTAGGAGGCTCACACAAATAACTGGTTAGTGTGTCAGACTCAGCTACGAGATCCGTGGTAACCGAGCAGAGAGTCAATCAGAGGCTACCTCTTCCTTCTCCTACTTAGGATTATGTGATTTGTTGTACAACTGTCCCGTATCAGTTCAACATGTCGCATCACTAATCCGATAACTTGGTGGACACATAGAGTTAGGCGCCCTTTAAGACCCTTCTTACGACCGCGGTCAAAGTGATACTGTTCGGTCTTGTTGTTTTTTCTACTTTTAAAAAGGGTGAGATTCGTATTACAGCCATGCCAAGGGGTTTTAGAGCAGAATGGCACCCGTGGAGTCACGAGCTTGGTCATATTATGTTTCCACTCTCCCTGTCCGATATCACTTTCGTCTCTTCTGACGCACAGTGAATTCCGTATTTTCTCTAGACATAACTTCACTGCTCCAAGACGCGACCTGTGAACATTCAATATCGTTTGTTTACTTATAACTTATAACAGCGCTGGTGTCTTTTAAGATACCCCGACACTAGTTCCATAAGATATCACGCAACTTCTAAACACTTGCAAGGGTTACAAGGGATCATTTCATCCTGTGAGGAATATTGCATTCTATTTTCTCTTTTATTTTACATGCGCGCTCTGTCGTCCAGTCTTTGTAAGGAGCACGAACACTACGTTTATGAAGAGCTCACTTCCAAGAATGGCAAGTTATTTAATTACATGTAAAGATTTTTACTCGTAATTCAGTTCTGAAATTACAATTGTAATCGTTACATTGTAGTAATCGATATATATCGCATCGAGAGCTCGGTAACTTTGGAGCCCCAGCACTCGTTCATTTACCTTCTTTTTTGTAATTATTTTATATCTCCCAAATATAAAGGTACAGTATAAACATACAAAAGGAATACAACAAGCAAAGCACTAAGCACTCAATCTCTTATTATACGATAATGTTCACTTGTCACAAGTCCTTCCGTACTTGAAAAAAATATTACATTTTCTCTCGTATCTTATTGTTCTAGAGAATAGTCATTTCAACTGAGAAAAAAGAAAGTGAAGAAAAAACCACTGGCACAAAACACATTGCATGAAAAACACTGCACGACCATTTCACTGTTATAATGAAACACACTCGAGTTCCTTAACGTGATGTTTCTCTCTCGGTGGCACACGTTTCAGTAATTGTGGTTTGGCATCTTTTAGAAGTCGGATGAACGTGTTCAGGGAGCACTGTTCGTTTTTCTGGACATAATAAATATACCCCATGACAAGCCAGGTTAGCGCAAATTTCAAGTGCTGCGTACAGAAATCGAGCTCTAAAGCTGCTCTGTAAGCTGCATTATGATTAGCTGATCCTCTCATCTGTCGTAGCACAGAACAAAACCATTTCCAGACAAGTTTGACACTTCTACAGGTAGTAAGTTCATGCCTCTGTGTGTCCACCTCCAGACATTTTTTACAGAGTGGGGATTGGGTGATGTTGTGATGGAATTTTTTATCTTCTGTTGGAATAACTTCGTTTGTAGCGTTATATGTGGCTTCTTCCCAGTCAGTTGACCTCATAAGGAGCTGTGTATAGCCCCATCTTGTAGAATTAGATAGCCGCCATCTTGCGCAAGCGTCCCTAGGGAGTCTCATAAGAGCCTATGTATAGCAGCCATCTTGTGCAATTAGATAGCCATCATCTTGCGCAAGCGCCCTTAAGCCGTCTCATAAGGGCTATGTACAGCCTCATCTTGTGCAATTGGCGCCGGAAAGGGCATCCGGCCCTAAAACTGAGGTTAGGACCCTCCATGAGGTTAGGCTTGCTGTCTTGCGCGTAAAAAGTGAGGATAAGCCCTGCATGATGGCGAATGTGAGGTTAAGCTCGCTCTCTTAGGCGTCAGGAAGGGGATCCGACCGAAAACTGAGATTAGGCCCCTCCATGAGGTTAGGCTTGCGGTCTTGCTCGTAAAAAGTAAGGTTAAGCCCCACCAAGATCGCGGATATGAGGTTGAGCTCGCTCTCCTAGGCGTCGGGGAGGACTTCCGGCCCTAAAACTGAGGTTAGTCCCATCCATGAGGTTAGGCTTGCTCTCTTACACGTCAAGAGTTAGGTTAAGCCCTCCAAGATGGTGGATGTGAGGTTAAGCTCGCTCTCTTAGGCGCCAGGAAGGGCTATCGTCGTAAAGATGTGGATAGGCCCCTCCATGAGGTTAGGCTTGCCCTCTTACGCGTCAAGAGTAAGGTTAAGCCCATTCAAGATGGCGGATGTGAGGTTAAGCATGCAGTCTTAGCCAGCGCAGTCAATGCGGAGGAGGCCTCTCCCGAGAGCGTGGGGAGGTGGAGGCGGCGGAAGCGCAGTCAATGAGGTGCAGAACTCTCCCGAGAGCGTGTGGAGGCGAAGGCGGCCGAAGAGCCTGTGGTAGCGGCCGCTTTAGAACTGTCCACTTATACTACTGAAATTTACTTAACGTTCTTTCATGAAAGCCTGTAAAGGAGGATTCTACATAAAAGAGCTTCAGAAAGTTAAACATCCTAATCACTTTTTAATAGAACGTGTTATTCGTTGGCGCGGTAATAAACTGTACGTCGAATGGCTTGGTTTTAATAACACACTCAATTCATGGATTAATAAAGAGGATGTATTTTAAAACGTTTGTTTAATTTTCTTTTTTATTCTAGAACCTGAAACCGAGGTTTCGTATTTGTCTCCTCTCCATTTACGTTTTCGCATTGGCTGTTACGCCGTAGAAATTTGTGTCAATATAATACAATTCTCACGATTATCTCTTATGCTTCGCCAAGTTATGTTTTATTCTTCGAGCTTATGTAAACTCTGGTTGCTACTGCTACCCTACGGCAGTAGTGCTAACTATCGGCGGCTTCCCCCTCCGTTTTGCCCTGGCCAATCAACGCATGAGTCGGCCTTCTTGCAACTCTCGACCCCGGGGAGGAAGCGAAGCGTAGTGTTGCACTCGCATAGGTCCCATGATGGGGAGCAGACGCTTGTGTATTTATCGCCGCGCCACGGACTAGAGTAGCGGCATGGATTACGGATAGCAGCACTAAAAAGGTGGTTTGTGCTCCAAAACCCTCAGAAGATTTTTTTCGTTCATCCTCGTATGTGAGATTTGTTGTGTTGCTTAAAATGTTGTTATCTTCGTCTGGTAAGGCAACATGGCTAGGCCATGTTTGAACTTCTCTACTACTGCGGCAACCTAACTGTAAGTGTACATCTCTATTTAAATTTGTATATTCATCGTCAGGAATGAACTACTTCTGGAATCCGTCCAAGGAAACCCTTTCTATAATACAAAAAAATGGCGTGCGTCTAAAATTTATCAGCATTCTTGTGAAAAATTTACCAACATACTGTACTACTAAGATCGGGTTGAAAATGTATTAGTTTAGCTTTATTTAACCACGAAGTTGTTAACGATCACCATAAGAAATTTTATACGTTTTTGGGGCAAAATTGAAAAAAGGAAATTTTATTATTATTATTATTATTATTATTATTATTATTATTATTATTATTATTATTGCCAGCTCGCGGCTGTTCTGCTGTTTCAAATTAAATCTTTGTTTAAAACTCGGTTAATACATGGGAGTTCCAGTAAGGATTGCCATGGTTCGATGCCTTTGGTACTAAATTTGTTCCTTTTTCTTTCAATTTAATCCCGTTTTGAATATTGAATCTTCACGACCAAATTGTAATCGAAAGCGACTTTCAACCTATTAGGTCGTGTTACGTACATTTAGTACGTGATGAAGAGATGTTATGTACAGAACAAAAATGGCCAACCAGACACCAGTGGGATCCGAACCCACAACCTCCCGATTTCGCGTCAGTTGCTCTACCAATTGAGCTATGGTGGCCTAGGCCATCTTTGTTCTGTTGGAAATGATCTAAGCTACGGGTCTGGTACTACTACCATCACACTGTAGAATGCGTTCAAGTTGCCCGTTGAGGGCCAAGTCAATGAATATTGAATTTTCACGACCACATTGTAATCGAAAGCGACTTTCAACCTATTAGGTCGTGTTACGTACATTTAGTACGTGATGAAGAGATGTTATGTACAGAACAAAAATGGCCAACCAGACACCAGTGGGATCCGAACCCACAACCTCCCGATTTCGCGTCGGTTGCTCTACCAATTGAGCTATGGTGGCCTAGGCCATCTTTGTTCCTTGGACGGATTCCAGAAGTAGTTCATTCCTGAACGCATTCTACAGTGTGATGGTAGTAGTACCAGACCTGTAGCTTAGATCCTTTCCAACAGAACAAAGATGGCCTAGGCTGCCATAGCTCAATTGGTAGAGCAACCGACGCGAAATCGGGAGGTTGTGGGTTCGGATCCTACTGGTGTCTGGTTGGCCATTTTTGTTCTGTACTTAACATCTCTTCATCACGTACTAAATGTACGTAACACGACCTAATAGGTTGAAAGTCGCTTTCGTTAATCTCGTTTTATTTCTCATTTTGATTTTTACGTGTGTTTGGGTAATAGCCTGTTGTTTATTTGCCTCCATTTTTCCTACCATTATTGGTCCACTAACGGGATTGGTTCTCGCTAATTATAACAATTTATGATGGTTGCCTTGGTGATGAGGATTGTTTCTAAAGATGTTTATAATTTTTAGAAGGTGGACAGCCCAGTCGTAATATTGTTCTGTGTTTTTTATGTAACCCGTGTTCGATGTGATTTTAGCCCCCATCTACGTCCATTTCCTTTCATTTCCCGGTTTAGTGTTGTGGAGTTTTTCCATTCCATTTGGGTATCTTACTAAAAGGATTTGATATCCTATGCTGGAGCTCCCAGTGTATCTTGTTACCCTATCAATAATGTAATTCGAGAAAGAGAGAAAACATCCCTCAAAGTGTGTTGAAGAAGTTGAGAACGTTCGTAAATTCAATTCCTACTAGGTGTCATTTACAAATTTTAGAAGAATAATTCCTTCAGTTAAGAAAAAAGTTTGTGTTTTGTTGCGAAGGTGACCAAAAGGTATGATTGTACCGTTTTATTTCTTTCAATTTATTTCTTGCCGGCCGGCGGTTTTAAAATTAATTTCGTTGAATTTAATTTAATTCAGTTCAAATTTGAGTTTATTGGGTTTTTACAGTGGATTTACCTGGTTAATTTAATTTATTATAATTTTATTTGATGTTATTTTAATGTTAATTTGAATTTAATTGAATATCAACTTGGTTTTATATTAATTCAATTAACCTATATTTTACACCATTATGCAAATCTTCGAGGATGATCTGTAATTTATTTTCTCATTTAATTTCCCCTTTGAGATCATGAATTAAATTTCTCTTGCTTTAAACGAAAAGATTTGTCTTGTTTCTGCTCAAAACTATTTGACACACTGACGGGTTGGTAACTTGATCCACCGGTCTTGTTGTTCCTTTCTACCACCTGGAGGTGAGTTTTAAACTGTTTCTATGTTCATCTTTGTTCTGGGTGCGTAGTGGTGTGTGACGCTTCCTGATTTGTTTCACTCTCACGGGGCCATTAGGTATGGGTGGTGCTGTGGTGCTGCCGATCAGCTGAGTTTGTACGGGTTACCTAGCTGAGTGGGGCAAACCTCTACCTCTCCTGTCTACTATTGCACAAGCTTGTCAGTTAACTTTGCTACTATTAGTTAAGTTAGGATTTTGACTGGTAGGGGACAAGAGAGAAGTTAAAATATTAATCGAGCAACACATGCACTATGTTTTACAAATGTTACTTATTTCAGCGTATAGGCCTACGTACAATTTCTTCTTTCACCAAAGTAAACTTCTTTAGTCCTTAGATATTTCTCAGCCTCTTTTGTCTTTTAAGACTTTCACCCAGCAATAGTTTCCCTTTCATTGCCCCGGCAACGACAAGTGCTGCAAAATTCTCAGCAACTGTAGCATTAGGTGAAATCACACGCTCCATAGCTTTACGAAGCAGATTTTCATCAGTTGCACGTCTTATTTCTGGTTTATTTTGACGATAAGCAATGTCGTGCACTTTGCACGCAGCATCTATCATACTAGTGCCAGTATCACCGCGTGGTAAGCAGACGTCAATTCGAGTTGGAGGGCCAGAATATGGTAACGAGGAAGATGAAGCTTAAATGTAAGGAGATCAATCACCTTAGTGATGAGCTCATGGCCAGCGTGCTTCCTCACATTCCTCCCAGCACGTTTCTTCAACTTTTCTTGCAGCTATGAGAAGTGTTTACAAGCGAAGTCAAGTCGTTTGTTTTGACATGTGCGGCACTGTCTCACATATTCACTCTGACAAAACAGGATCTTGAGGCACCTTATCCCAGATCTTCCTTACAGTATTCGCAGCTACATTGACCAAAAATGCCTTTGGTAATGCATTCAACACTTCTTCAGTAAAAGTGTTTAGTTTCCTTTTGCTAGCACAAAGCTTTACGATTGCCTTTTCAACTTCGTTACACTTAGTATCAGATAGAAATGGCAGGATGTCTTTACTCTTCAAATGCCTCTTTCACACTGTCGTCATTTCGACACTGCAATTTACAAATGTTGTTCACCTCCGGGCATGCACTGCGACACAACCAATCAAAAGCATGCACACATGTCGTGAAGACTGTTTAATTGTTTCTCGAATATGCTCCTTGAGAGGAGTTTTAAATGGTGGACATCCTAATTCACGAATGTCGATAACTTCATATTTTGATGGTAGATACTCAGGCAACCATTCCTTCTTTTCAACACCAGCAGAAAAAAAAAATCGGCTCTTTTGACAAATAAGCGTTCATTATCATAGGTAGAAAGCGATGAATTACTTCTTCTTCCCACCGAAGTCCTAAATGTCTTTTTCTCCCATTGTGTTTGCATTTTATCTTCATCCGTTTACAAGCAGTAAGAAGAAGTTGGGCTAAATACTAAACTCACGCCTTTTTGTGCCCACAACACAGCGCAGTCCAACACAGCAACCTCTCTGAACACGAATTTGTTTCTGTGCACTTCATAGCCTTTAACATCAACTGTCAATGTCCTTGTCATGATGAACTTCAAAGCGATAAACTCTATGTTACAGTATCTTATCGACTAAATAAAACAATGTCTACTCATGTCAAAAACCGCGTGGCCTTATTATGTTACATGCTCAGCCCAGTTAGGTTAAGCTTGCACTCAGGAGGAGGAGGTAGACGAGGAGATAGTCATACGCTATTAAGTCTGTGATGATGATGAGGAGGAGGAGTAGGAAGACTAAATCTATGAGGAGGAGGAGCATGAGGAGGTATAATGATACAGTTGCTCAGCTTCGAGCCCGAAAGATATTTCCCGTTGTTACACCCACTATCAGTAAAGTACATTTATTAAATATTACACCAGCCCCCTAGTCCATGTGCAGCTGCCGTCTTGTCCTTAGCTCAGATCTGAGGCCCCAAAGTAACCTTCCGATATTACGCCCCTAAGAATTATACATATTTATTGAGCCTTATAGCAGCCAAAATTTTCAAAGTTCAGGTCCAAGCTTCACTGAATCACTTTCCAGTGTTACGCCGCCTATATATAAAGCACATGCAGTAAGTCTTGTAGCCGCAATCTAGTTCCAAATTCCGCTCCAAGCTCCACTAAATCACTTTCCAGTGTAACGCCCCCTATGTCTAAAACACATTAATTAAGTCGTATAGCCGCCATCATGTTCGAAGTTCAGCTACAAGCTCCCTTGAGTCGCTTTTTAATGTTATACCCCTAAGAATAAAGTATACGTATAAAGCCTGATAGCCGCCATCTTGTTCCACGTTCGGTTCCAAGTTCTGGGACGTTAAGATAGTTTAACGCGTGGTCAGCCTAACCTTCAGCCTGCAGTTAGCCCGGGTATCGATCTTTAAGTCTAAAAACATACCTTTTAAGCTTTATAGCAGCCATACTCTTCCAAGTTCAGCTCCGAGCTCCCTTATCGCTCTCAAATGTTTGGGCACCTATGAATGAAGCATATGAATCAAGTCTTATAACTGCCTTCTTCTTCTAAGTTCAGCTCCAAGCTTCCTTAAGTCGTTTTCTAATGTTACGCCCCTATGAATAAAGCATACGTATTAAGCCTGATAGCCGCCATTTTGTTCCACGTTAATCTCCAAGTTCTGGGAGGTCAGCGTGACGTTAAGCCTCCAGTTAGCCTGGGTATATAACTTGATGTCTAAAATCATACATTTGAAGCCTTATAGCAGCCATCTTGTTCCACGTTCAACTCCCTGTCCTAGGAGGTTAAGTTAGGTTAACGCGTGGTCAGCGTGACGTAAAGCCTGCAGATAGCCTGGGTATAAAACTTGATGTCAAAAATCATACACATGAAGCCTTATAGCAGCCATCTTGATCCACGTTCAGCTCCATGTCCTAGGAGGTTAAGTTAGGTTAACGCATGGTCAGCGTGACGTTAAGTCTGCAGTTAGCCTGGGTATATAACTTGATGTCTAAAATCATACATTTGAAGCCTTATAGCAGCCATCTTGTTCCTAGTTCAACTCCCTGTCCTTCGAGGTTGAGGTAGGTTAACGCGTGGTCAGCGTGACGTAAAGCCTGCAGATAGCCTGGGTATAAAAATTGATGTCAAAAATCATACACATGAAGCCTTATAGCAGCCATCTTGATCCACGTTCAGCTCCATGTCCTAGGAGGTTAAGTTAGGTTAACGCATGGTCAGCGTGACGTAAAGCCTGCAGATAGCCTGGGTATAAAAATTGATGTCAAAAATCATACACATGAAGCCTTATAGCAGCCATCTTGATCCACGTTCAGCTTCATGTCCTAGGTGGTTAAGTTAGGTTAACGCCTGGTCAGCGTGACGTTAAGCCTGCAGTTAGCCTGGGTATAGAACTTGATGTCTAAAATCATACATATGAAGCCTTAGAGCAGCCATGTTGTTCCACGTTCAACTCCATGTCCTAGGAGGTTAAGTTAGGTTAACGCGTGGTCAGCGTGACGTTAAGCCTGCAGTTAGCCTGGGTATAGAACTTGATGTCTAAAATCATACATATGAAGCCTTATAGCAGCCATCTTGTTCCACGTTCAACTCATGTCCTAAAAGGTTAAGTTTGGTTAACGCGTGGTCAGCGTGACGTTGAGCCACCAGATAGCCTGGGTATAGAACTTGATGTCTAAAATCATACATATGAAGCCTTATAGCAGCCATGTTGTTCCACGTTCAACTCGATGTCCTAGGAGGTTAAATTAGGTTTACGCGTGGTCAGCGTGACGTTAAGCCTGCAGTTGGCCTGGGTATAGAACTTGATGTCTAAAATCATACGTATGATGCTTTAGAGCACCCATCTTGTTGCACGTTCAACTCCATCTCCTAGGAGGTTAAGTTAGGTTAACTCGTGGTCAGCGTGACGTTAAGCCTGCAGTTAGCCAGGGTATCGAACTTGAAGTCTGTTAGGTTAAGCTTCTTCTCTTATGTGGATAGCGCGTGTGTTGAGCTTTCAGTCTCTTATTTTAAAGCTTGTACTCTTAGGCATCGAACTAGGCTCTGTACCGTTAATGCCCTTAGGTCTGGAGTCAAACCAGGGATCTGCGAGTTTAAGTCCAGACACGTCATGCCTGTTAGGTTAAGCTCACCTCTTATCCATAATCACGGTGGCTGTTAGGTTAAGCTTGCACTTTTTGGCATCGAACTGGGGTCTTAGGCCATTAAGGCCAGGGTCGAGAACGATGTCTGGACACGTAGCCAGCCCCTCTAGTGAGGTCATGTGAGGTGTAAGTCAGCACAGTCAATGAGGTGGAGGTGGCGTCAGAACTCCAACATTTACACTACTACAGATATCTACACAAGCTCTATTATACTGTATATATCTGGAAGCTGAAGTGAAGGCTCAAGTAGTATATGTGGCATGACATAGAGTCCGCTCAAGAGAATGAACAGAAAGAATGAACGTATTGAGGGAAAGGATCAGTCTACGTCCCCATGCATCGGGAAAGACACGAAAATAAAGTTCAAGAAGTAAGTAAGTTTGTCATCATCTACGAGTTGCCATGATCTTGATATCGAACTTTTCATAAAGAATTCATTTTGTAGCGTCTTCATACCTGGAAAACAACATCGAGGGACTTATTAGCAAATAAACAGCATCAAAATTACCGTATTCTCAAAATATTTCTGTAACAAAACAATGTGTTAGATTCAACAAAGAGCGATCGTTGCTGGGAAACGGAAGAGTACAATTGGAAGAAAAATGAAGCGAAAACTTGATGGTGAAGGGGCTGGTGAGTACTTTTTACAAGTTACCTTGTGTTCTAGAGATGATCCTTCTGTAGATGTGGACTAGGTAGCCCCTGCCAGCGCCATTGCTACTCTGAGAACCTCATGGTGCACCCCCTTCTTGTGTTCTAGAGCTTATCCCTCTGTAGATTGGGGCTAGGTATCCCCTGCCAGCGCCATTACTACTCTCAGACCTTCATGGTTCACCCCCCCCCTCTTTCTTGTGGACTACGGGTCAGGATATAAAAAGGACGTATTTATATGGACTTTAGAAATATTTTGTTATGGTTTATTATTACTTCTATATTTATAATTTACAGAATAAAATTGCTAATCTACACTGCTAAACATAACGTATACGTTTCTACAAATTTATTGTCACACTGCATCTGCAATTTAGTCTCCTCACTCCCAAGGACATCAGAAAACAGTAAATATCAATGAGAACAAGGTAAAGAGTGAGACGATGTCAGAAGTGTTACTGTAGGCGCTCTCTACAAATGACTTTGCAGACATATGAACTTCTTGCACTTAACGCATGAGAGCTGAGACTTACTGTCCGTACAAAGGTAGCAAGTGCTTACCACTTTCTCCTTTTCGCGTTCTTCTTCTAGCTCGCTTCCTAGTTGTTGAAGCAATGTGTTTGCTGTCAGCTCTCTTCTGCAAATGGTTTCTCAATAGTTCCTTTTCGAGAGAATGTTTATTATCTTGCTGATTGTTAGATCTACATATCATCAGGCTACTGACGGCGGCAAGAACAAGTGTCCTCGCTACTGCGACATATTAAGTGCATCTTGACGTTGTCCTGGTCCCTCACATATTAATTCACCGTGATGTAACACACACTAAAGAAAATACACATCTTGGATGTCGCGCACTGTAACATAAGTAATGTTTAAGGCAAATTAAAAAAGTAATATTAAAAACCCTACACTTCACATCGGAAAACTGGCATAAAACGCCCCGAATTGTCTTTTGATATTTGTGGACACTACACTACACACAAAAACATCACGTAACTCACTACATTTCTGTAGTCCGCATAATCG